>NC_048434.1:3606095-4266225 GCF_004353265.1 Vitis riparia
CCTTTTATTTCCATCAAAGCCTCTTTTTAAGACCTACAGCTTAAACCCTAGAATTTTATTTTTATTTTTTGACAGTTACAAACTTACAACCTCACTAGTTTCAGTGACATTTCCCGTATTTTTTTTCTTCTGAAAAATGGGTAAAAAATACCCATTAATACCGAAATCTCGGTGATATTTTTAAAAAATTACCCAATTTTCTGTCAAATATCTCAACAAGAAACAATACCAACCCAAATTAACTCATAAATCCATTACATTCGTACCTGGGAAAGCTCCTCTCAGCTCGGACCACCTCTCTCTGTTTTCACTGCAAGTTCCCCTCGCGAATTGTGGCTATGAAAGAAAGTGAAAAAATATGGGTTTTTGGAGTTAGGGTTTGGTTCAAGAGAGAAGAAGGGATTTAGGGTTTTGATTCAACACAGAAGGAATGATTTCGGGTAAATCTCACTATTATATTTTAGTAAAATTTTTTTAAAAAAATATTGCCACGTGGAGTGTCTACATGTCATATGAGCCATGTCATTGGCTTAAGTGGAACATGACTTTTTTGAGTAATTGATTATGTCAAAGTGTATGAGGGTATTTTTGGAAGGGCCCTCAATATTACTATTACAGTGTATGAAAGGTGGTTTATTTTTCACAAAATCCATTGAATTTGAAAAGTAAAAAGTTAAGTTTCCAAATGGCAAAATTTTGCCCCTTAGTGTATGGTTACATAAATTCCCCAAGAATCAAAGCATCTCCCTTTTGCAGTGAAAGACATGTGAAATTCATTGAGTTTGAATTTCAATAAATTTGAATTGAAATTGAATTTACCAATTCAAGGCAACGGGGGAGTCGTCAAAAGTGCATTTTAAGACAACAAGTATACCCATTTTTGTTATTTATGAGTGACAAATTTGATAGGGAATAGTAGCAAATCTGCCAAGTTGTGCGACTGGAAGGATGACGTGGCGCGATAAGTTCTCCACATGTATCTGATTTGTATTGTCACTTAGGGGTATGACCGTCTTTTTGAAATGATTTGACGATGTTGCCTGTCTTCACTTTCAAAAACATAAATTTTTTTTTATATATACTTTTAAAAACATTCATGTCACCCTCCATCCATTTTAAAAAACATTAAACCTACCGATTCTCTTATCCTTCCCGAACCTCTACCATGTTCATCCTTACCTTTCTTATCCACTGAACAGGTCTTATTTTAGCCACGTGGCTACATCTTGGTCAACCATCATTTAAAAAAGACACTTTAATTAAAAAATAAAAATAGTGTCAAACTCATTCTAATAAAATAATCGATTTTTAAAACAAAATTTTGTTTCCTTTCAAAAGTTTATTTTTAAATTTTTAAAATTTATTTTCTATTTAAAAAATAATTTTTAAGAATAATTATTAAATAAGGTCTAATCTTTTAAGTTAATTTTTAAATAATAAATAAATAATTCCAATTTATTCAAATCACGCATCCAAGTTGGATGCTATTAATTTTAAGATCGGCCTACTATCTTCCTCAATTACTCCATTTTATAATTTTCTATTTTTGAAAGAATCTTTACGGATCTTCAATAATTAATGAGAAGTCTCTTACTTGAAGTTTCATTCAAGAAAAGACCGAGATTGACATTTCCGAGCTGGATATCACTGACCAGTGGGAGTAAGAATGAAGGCAAAAGATAGGTTGGAGTTTTCAAAATGACTTGTAACTTCCTTATAAAAATCAAACATTCTTCTTATAGTAAATGATTGGGTTCGGATTTTGGAACTCCAGCCTTTAGTTATTTTGTCGACATCTTCATCAATACAATCTGGTGGTAGTGGGGTGGAATCACAAATTGTGATAGAGTCGGCATCCCATTCCTCCCCTCTCACTCTCTTTACGTCCTTAAAGTATGATATAAGTGGTAGGGTTGGCTTTTTTGAGTTAGAGTTGATACAATAAAAAGGGAAATGGAATTATTGCCTTTTAATGACTCTTTTTTACAAAGGAAATCATCAAATAATACTATATTTTCATGCTCTAACCTTTTCCTCTTCCCTTGCTTTTTGTTGGTCCTCACCGCATGATTCCACTAACCCATCATAATCACCTTTTGAAGAAGTTTATGTTTGGGTATCAAAAAATTAAACCAAAAATGGAAGGGAAGGAAAAATAAAAAAAATAATGCAACTTGATCATGCATGGATGCTTTTACTATCTTGTTTATATATGCTGACTTAGCCATTATATATATCCATCAATTGATTTCACTTCTTCATACCAACGTACAGCTTAGCCTGCGGTTCACAGCTTCTATGGAGCTTCATCTTCTTCCCATTCTAACTTGCCTCTCTGTGAGACTTCACTTTTACCTTTCTTTTGTTTTTATTTTTCTAACATAACCCATTACATGACAAGGGCAATGCTAGTTATATTATTTTGCAGAAAATGGTACTTACACTAAATTTTCTTTAAAAAATGAACATTTTCTAATCCAAATTTTAAGTCTTACTGTTCTAAATTGTCTTTGTTACGTGGGTTTTCTGATTTCTCCTAATCTCCTTACTATATATTATGCATGAACTTGTAGCAGCTGGTGGTGGTTGTAAGCAATGCTTCTCTACCTTCTGAGGTCTACTGGAAGTTGGCTTTGTCGTATACTCCGATGCCCAAAGCCGTGCGAGATCTCTTGCAGCTGAGTTAGTTTCAATGAATCCCTAACTCATATGCAAATTTTTTTTTGTTCTTTTTTGAAATTTGGTGAAGAAAATAATTTACTGTTGAATATTAGTTAGGCAACTGATTCTTAATTAGCCACCTTGGCATAATTGTAATAGCTAGTAAGAGGATATTATTCATATACTTTCAATGAGTTTGCAGACTCAATGGAAGGTGGAAGTTCAATCAATGTGAGCAAGGTTGTACTAAATGCCATCCCAGCGGATGTCTTTATCAAATACCAAAACCCATTGGCTGTTGACACCCCCACTGAAGACCAACCTCAAGACACCTCCAGAAAAGGTTACTTCTTGGAAAAAGACCTGCATTCCACCACAAAAATGAAGATGCACTTCAGAAAAACTACAAATGAAGCCACTTTCTTACCCCGTCAAGTGGCCGACTCCATACCCTTTTCATCTGACAAGTTCCCAGAAATTCTAAACCGGTTTTCACTGAAACAAGATTCCGAGGAAGCTGAAATAATGAAGGAAACGATACAAGACTGTGAACAACCAGCCCTGGAAGGAGATTCCAGGTTCTGTGCCACATCCTTGGAATCCCTAATTGATTTTAGCATTTCAAAGCTTGGAAAAAACATCAAACTAATCTCAAATGGAGTTGAAATGGGAAGCCAAGAATACGAACTCGGAGTGGGAGTGAAGGTGGTTGCAGACAAATCAGTGGTGTGCCATAAGCAGAAGTATCCATACGCTGTGTTTTATTGCCATGCAATCCATAAGACGAGGGTTTACACACTTCCATTTGTGGGAACCGAGGATGGAACCAAAGCTGAGGTTGTGGCTTCTTGCCATATAGATACATCGGCTTGGAACCCGAAGCATGCGGCCTTTCAAGTGCTGAAAGTTAAACCAGGAACTGTCCCTGTTTGCCACTTCCTTCCTCGTGATGATCTCATCTGGGTTCCTAAATAGCTAGAAATCTGAAAGAAAAAAAAAAACCTCAAGCCCAGTCGCATAAGTCGATCTTGTATTTTCTAATATCCATATCTGATGTGCTTTGAATAAGTGCTGGTTAGAGGAATGTATGTATGTCTATGGGTACTATTTGCAATGTAATTCGGGTTATGCCATGACCATCTTCTTGGTTTTTATCCATGTTTTCATAACTGGACTGGTCATTGAACGTGAAAAATTATCAGTTTATGGTTCACCGGTTGGACCGGTGGTCGAACCGCGGTTGAACCAGTAGTCGAACCGGTAACGTCATAAATATGTAATTTATATATTATTAAAATTAAAAATAATTCTAAAAAATTAAAATATATATGAATAAATTAAAAATCAATAATATTATTTTATATACTTGATATTATCGAATTAAATCATATTAAAATTTTAAATTTTATTAAATGAAATATGTGTAATATTTAAAAGTGAATATATTAAAATGAAAATTTAAACTAATTTTATAATTTTTAAAAATATTATATTATTTTTATTTAATATTATAAAAAAATTAAAATCCAATATATATTATTTTGTTTGGCATATTAGATAACAAATTGTGTGTAGCCGAGTGGTGTCTTAGCAATCCCACATCAAAATCTTAAAGAAATAAGGGTGCAAAGGATGCTTATAAAAGCTATCCTCATTGAAGGCCAAGACATCATCCCATCTTGTGGGCTCAAGACTCAGCCACTTAATGGTTGGGGTGGGTATGGGCTTTGTTATAATAAGACATGGCCCAGCATGGTTTTTTGCCAAAAGTTTTTATACAATGGGGTCCTCATGCTTACAAAATGAGGGGGCAACTTGAACCGTTTGTTAGAATTATTTGGTTCCATTGGTTCACTGGTCCGACTGTCGTTTCAATACTTAAACGGTTTAATAGGGTAAATCGGTCAATAGTTGAATTGGTTGGATCAATTGGTCCGATCTGGTTTACACATCATTGGTTAAAACATGTAAAAGTATCTAAAATTGTGCCTTAAAAGCCAACAGTACTTCATGGGTAGTTTGACCATATCTTTTGCCCTTTGTGAATTAATTTAATGAAGAAGAATTTTTGGTTAAAGGGGTTAAAATAAGTTTGAAATCGAAAAAATGACCCATTTGAAATATTTTTATCATTTTTTAAGCCCTTTAAAACATTATTTCTCTCACTTTTTGCTCATTTTCCTTATGTTTTTGTCACCTCCTTTTCCAATGAAGCTCACTCACATCTTAGATAATTAGAAAAAGAAGGAAAGGGTCGGATAAAATAGATATTATATCTATATTCTTATTCAAATTAATAAAATTTTAATTTGACTACATAAGTTTTTCTTCAAAAGAAATTGATACATATATATATATATATATATATATATATATATATATATATATAAATATGATTGGTCAAACCATATTAAAAACCTTACATATCATTTTTATCTTTATGTTATTACATAACAAGGGCGATCCTAATTAGCTTCCACTAACATAATAAATTAATGAAGGCTCTCTCTGAATCATGCAAACCTGGTATTTTCTATTCTTGTATGATTGGTATTTGTTTCTCGAGAAACTGGTACTGTTTTCTTGGTCTTTTTTTTCTTCTTTTTTTTTTTTGTGCTCCAAATTAATTTAAAAGAATGTTTCGGACTAGCAGTTCCCTACCTTTAGACCCTTGTTGGTAAATGAAATGTAACTGATATTCTCTTTGTATTTCAACATGTATGAAATGAAAAACCTTTCATATTTCATATCTTCTCATAAAAACACAAATTTTATCTCATCAAGGGAAATGGTTGAGAATTTAAGTTGGTACTTTTTCTCATTTTTATACTTTCTTGGTTATGTTTGATTTTTGAAAATTTTGAGGAAAAATATAATGAAAAGAAAAAAGAAAATAGAAAAGAAAAGTGGAAGAGAAAGATGAAACCAAATAAAAAATAAATTTAAAATTAATAAAATATTTTTATACGCTTTTTGAAATTTATTTTACTTATTTTTCTTTATGATATAAATATTAAATAATTTAAAATTACATAAATTTGTAATTAATTTTTATTTTATATAGATGTATTTTCAATTTTTTTTTTACAATAAAACCAAAGATGAGAAAACCATCTTCTTTAAAATATTTTCCTTGGTTAATATTTTTTTTAAGGGGCCAAAAATAGCTTAAATGATTATTGTCACACTGAGACGAGTAAGTGAAAAAATCTTGTAGACAAAATTAAATATAGAGAAATAATTTGGCGATAAGGTTGCTAATTGCTGACTTGCCTTCAGAACCAACTGGGCATCAAAACCATTGAATCTTCTTTTATAACACATGTTTGTAGGATGAGTCATTATCAAGGGTGTCGTCCTGCTAAGAAAACAAAACAAAAAAGCTGATATTCCCATTATATATGGATTTTATATCCTTTTGGGTGTACCCCACTTCTGCATCAAACCCAGGCTTGTTTGCTCGTATATATGTATATCTTTTTTGGAATCAAATATAGCCACATAGCCTTAAGATATTTATTTTTAATTATTAATTAATTAATTAATTAATTAATTATTCTGGAAAATAAGTGATGGTGCCTTAGTAATGAATTACTTTAAAAAAATTGTAATAATTATATAAAAATTATAATTATTTTTTGTTTTTAGAATATCTAAAAAATTATTAAAAAAATATTTTCTTATATTTTATTTTTAAATTAAAATAAATAAATTATCCTAGATTGTTTTTAATTGTTTTTTCAAAGTAAATAGACTAGAAATGAATCATTGGACCTGTCAATCACTTCATCAATGATGAGTGCTAGCATGGCCATGAAATCAATTCTTGGCGCCACCGAATACAGACAATGATGATACTTAATTTAATTTGTTTGGCTTATCACTTTTGCTAGTTTTTGTCCATTCCCATTTTGTATTTTTTTTCCTAATTAAATTAAACTGTGAATAATAATAAAAACATTTTAAAAATTACTTATTAAATTTTACATATATTTGATGACTAAGATATAAATTTAACAAAATTGGGGGAAAATAGCCATTAAAGAATTATTTGAAATAGATATTTTTTTTTTCTATTTTTTTTATTAAATAAAATGTTATTGAAGTCACTGCAAAAATACTTTTCATTTATATCAAATATTATTATTATTATTATTGAATACTATAATATTGTATGAAAATGATGTACTCCAATAGCCGAATGTGGTGTGTTGAAAGTCCAATGTGATGCCTTAATATATTTTACTTCTTCCGGTCAAGATTTTATCCTTCTACTTGTCAAGTTTCAATTCTTTTCAAACAACTTTTTTATTTCCCCTCAATAATTGGTGCAATCTAAATGGTTTGGATTTATATCAAAATATCAATTAATTTTTCTTGAGAATGATATTATATGAAAATGATTTTACAGAAATCACTTTCATAGAGCTTTTATTTCACATGCGATCTTAGAAGATGTTAAAGCATGCGTCAATAATCGTACATGGTTTGGACTGATGTTATATAAGAATGCAATATAATGGAGGATTGAGAGGTATAAACAAGCGGAACAGTGCTAATCAGCAAAGGAAGAAATCCCCACATTTATAAAGTGTATAAATCTTCGGCTATGTTTGGTTCTCGAAAAATTTGAGGAAAAATGTAAAGGAAAGAAAATAAAGAGGAAAAATAAAAGGAAAGAAAAATCGAATGAAAATAAAAAATAAAGTTAAAGATGATAAATTATTTTTAATTGTTATTTCAAACTTATTTTATTTATTTTAACTCATCAATATAAAGATTAAATACTTTTAAAATACATAAGTTTCTAACTAATTTTAATTATATTTAATTTTTTTTTGAATATTTTATAAGACAACTAAACATAAGAAAATCATTTTCCTTAATTTTTTTTTTTTTTTTTTTTGTATTTTTCGGGAACCAAACATAACCTTCAAGAATATATTAATCAAAGTAATGATGAAAAGTTATAATAAAAGGTTTTTATTCTTTTTACGATTGATATTACATACATAATTTTTACTCTCTTTAACGAAATCCTAAATTATAAGAAAATAGAAATACACTAAGGATAAATTCATCATTAACATTTTATTATTCAAAAGACATCCCGAACTATGGAAAGTGACCATCTCCTTCCTTATATTTATTTTCATATCCTATTTATTTTTTTTACAAGCTTGTTAGGTGAAAATTAGTTCTAAAAACACCAAAAACTGTTCTTAAAAACTGTTTTCCAGAATAGTTTTAAAAAACAACAACCAAACAGACCCTTAATTTCAATAATTTAAGGAAAAAGAAAGGGTTTGTAGGTGGGGGTGTGGTGGTTGGGTGGAACTTACCTTTGTGAAAATACAAAAAAACAGTTAAGAAAAAAAAAACAAGAAAAATAAATTATTCTTTGAATATTGAAAAAATACTGAAAACATCTTTTTATTGTTCTAAAAAAAGTGATTTTTGAGAACACGAAAAACATAAAAAAAAAATAAAAACACACCCCCTTCCCCAAACAAATTTTTTATGTTTTTTGTTTTTTGTTTTTAAGAACAGAAAATAGTTCTTGAAAACAGGAATCAAACAGACCCAACGTTATCTTACGTTTTTTTGGAAGAGTGAGAGATACAAGTAGAACAATTAAAATGGATAAAAAGAAATGAGAGGGAAAAAATGCTTTTGAAGGAAAATAAAATAGAAGGGTAAACTTTTCAAATATAATCAAAATTAATGAAATCTATCAGGAGTATAAGAATTATGGAGAGAGAGAAAGGGAAAACATATATAAATTTGTATTAAGAATTTAAGAGTGAAGAGAAGGTGGGGACAATGGAGATGGAAAGATAGACAAATCAAGAATTTGTAACCACTTTTACTTCTTCATAAATTGACAATGACATATTCCCATTTGGTGTGTGTTCATATATGGATTTTATATCCTTTTGGGTGTACCCCACTTCTGCATCAAACCCAGGCTTGTTTGACCATTCATATGTATACCTTTTTTGGAGTCAAATAAGTGATGGTGCCTTTCATGTCATCCATTATTGTGATCACAATTTTTCTTGTATCTTCAACAAATTTTTTTTTTCAATCAAAATATTTGTAAACATGTTAGTAATGAATTGCTTAAAAATAAATAAATATTGTAATAATTATTTAAAAATTATAATTATTTTTTGTTTTAGAATATTTAAAAAAATAATTTTTTTATATTTGATTTTTAAATAAAATAAATAAATTATCCTAGATTTTTTTATTTTAATTGTTTTTTCAAAGTAAATAGACTAGAAATGAATCATTGAACCCAATTATTGGTGCCGATCAATTCATCAATGATGAGTGCCAGCATGACCATGAAATAAATTCTTGGCACCGCCTGATACAGACGATCTTTGTTTTGCTTATCACTTTTGCTAGTTTTTGTTCATTCTTATTTTGTCTTTTTTTTTCCTAATTAAATTAAATTGTGAATAATAATAAAAACATTTTAAAAATTATTTATTAAATTAAGAATTATTTAGTAAATTATATACATATGTCTAGAATATAAAAATATATTATTATCATTTTTAAACAAATAGACACTTTATAAAACATAAATTGATCGTTGTGTTGTTTTCATTCTTGAAAGTAAGACCACTCAAACAGTGGAGCTTTGAGGGGTCAACATGATAGGTGATAAAATTTTAGAATATGATATTTGAAATTATTTATAATATTTTTAAAATGATAATTTCAATTTAGAGAAAAAAATATATATTAAATTGAAATTATTTATTTAAAAGATAATTTTCAATTAATATTATAAAAATTAAATTTGAAAATAGTTTTAAAAGCATCATACCTTAATAATATTTTTAAAATTACAGTAATTTTTTTTTTCTTTCAAAAAATCTCCATTTTACTTCAACAAATATCTTATCGTGATCGTTGTAGATAACTCTCACGTGGTGATAATTCATGGGCATGGGCATGCAGGCTGCGGCGGCACTTGGTGATAATTTAAGGAAGGTGGCCCATATAAGGCAATGATTGAGCTGGCTTGTACACTCACCCTACAAGGCATGGCTTTCATTGCACAAGTGGCGCAAGTGGGAGTGCCAAAATAATAAAATAAGGCATTTATCACCACGCCAATTTTTTTTTTTTAATACTTTTTTCTTCTTTATGGTATTAAATATGATCATAAGAAATAAATTATCAGTACAATTGTATCTTCTTTTATAACAGACAGGTTGCCAATTACCAACTTGTCATAAAAGCCATTGCATCTTCTTTTATTACAACAAAAATAAAAAAAAACGTGACATGTTTGTAGGATGAATCATTATCAAGACAAGAAAACAAAAGAGACTAAAAAACAAAACAAAAAAGCTTATGATCATCTTTGTATTGCTGCTATGCCACTATTTCAGTATCGAAAAGTACCACCCAAATAAAAATGATAACATGATAATGTCGTCTCTGAATCAAGCATTCATCATCAGGCTTGATCACTCAAATTATCTTCTATTGTGTACTCAGATGCTGAATATTGTAATCGTTAATGGACTCAAGGAGATGATCAATGGCTCACAACCTTCTCCTCCAATTTTTCTTAAGAATTCTGAAAGTACAAACCCAGATTTTCAGATCTGGCAACGACATAGTCGTTTTGTCATGTGTTGGATTTATTCATCTCTCATTGAGAATGTAATGTCGCAAATCATCGATCTCACTTCCGCTTCTGAAATCTGGAGTGCTCTTGAAAAATTCTTCTTTTGCTGCATTAATTGTATTTAATATCTTATTTATTTTTTTATTTTTTAAATTTATTGTATTTAAATTTATTTTTTATTTTTTTTTCATATTTAATTTTTTTATTTGTATTTTGTCTCATTTTTTAAATCAATTTATTTTTTAATTAATTAATTAATTAATTAATTATTCTTGAAAATAAGTGATGGTGCCCTTCATGTTACCCATTATTGTGATTACAAGTTCTTGTGTCTTCAACCAATATTTTTTTAATCAAAATATTTGTAAAAATATTAGTAATGAATTACTTAAAAAATTAAATATTATAATAATTATTTAACTATATTTATTTTATTTTATTTTATTTTTTTTTTTACTTTTCCTTTGTATTTGAAATAGTGTATAAAAAAATGAAGTATTCAACTTCAATTTTTTTTTTTTTTTACTATATTAAGTTTAAAAATTTTAAAATCGATTTAAAATATTTAAAATATATAATGTATACTTTTTGTATAAAAAGTTTTAATTTTTATGCAAAATTTGATTAATTTAAAAAAAAAACAAAAATAGGAAATATATTCTAGGACACTTATTTTGTTAATTTTTAAATAAAAATATAAACATGAAATTATCGTCTATAGATTTTGTTAATTTTAATTGTTTTTTTCAAAGTAAATAGACTAGAAATGATTCATTGAACCCTACTATTGGTGCCCATCATTCCTACTCTCCCCGAACTATTTAAAAAAAAATTAAGATCTTCAAAATGCATAATTTGGATATTGCAAATAATGACCAAAAGGATACCTAAAAACTCAACCAAATTCTTGAAATTCAATATCAAGAACCAACACCATATTCTTATACTCGATGTCTCTTTGGGATCTCTCGTCTTTCAAATGAACTATGTGCATCATCTTTGCATCCAATTTCTTAGTTGACCAATGTCCACCGCAAAGGAATTATTATTAGTAATTAGAGATATGATGGAACCAAACTCAACTCCTATAGCGTCAAAGCTTGACATGACTGAAACGGTTGTTGCATCCTACTAAAAAGACAATAAGGCATCACACACATCTTTCTTTCTACCATAAAGAAAGGGATATCATCGTTACTCATAAATCATAATGATTCATAAACACACCTTCAACAGAGTGAACCCAGGGTAAATCCTGTAAAGAGGCAAAACATTATGCATCGGTTTTGAACATATTAAATATGACTTGCATCCACTATCCCAAATACCCAATATCATTGTCGAGTTGCTACATTTAAAGTGAGGAAACGACTTTAGAAATTAAACCTTGTTATCATTTGATTGTCTCTATTAATATAGAAAATTAATTACGGCCTGTCTTTATTATTTGAATATCAAATAGTTCAATTCGCAAAGACACAACGAAATGTTATGAATTTTTTAGAAAATAGAGGGACGGCTACTTATGTTGATTCATGTTTGAAGCGAAGGGAGCAAGCCAGGAGGGCAGGTTCCTCGTTTGATTTTTGGTTTAAATACATTTAGAATTCATTTTAGCATAATATAAAAATAATGAGTTATTTTAATAAAATCTAATATAAAAAAATTTATCAAATATCAAATTATTATATATAAGTTGTTTTCAAACTTAATAATTTATTTATGTATTTAATTGTTGGGAGTTAGTAGGAAGGAATATAGAGTAGATTTAAATGATTTGGTAAAATTAATAATTTAGGTAGGTAAAAAGAAGAAAAATAAGAAAATAGACCTTTCACCGGCTTCAATTAAGAGGAGGTTGGTGTGGTTGGTGTTTAAGAGAGACGTTTGCAATTAGAAGAGGATCGAGGAGTAAAAGAAAAGAAAAAAACACAAGTCATTAATGGGAGCATTTAATGCTTTCATATCCTTTTGTATTAAAAGCTTTCAGACTTGGAAAAACTGCTGCGCCTCGTTTGGACTCTTCCTCCTTCCTCAATTATTGGGCCTGTTTGATTTCTCTCTCCTTATTAATCTGCCACCTTTGACCCGCTTGGCCTTTTCTTTGCCATACTTAATACTCCTATATTTCCCAATTCATATAAACACATTTATTAAATATTTATTACTTAAGCATTCGGAAGGGTCAGCATTCTCTTACCATTAATATATACATTTAAATATGATTAATGATGGAGCATTCTCTCCCTCCCGTGAAACCGGCCGGCTGGCGTCATCACCGGCCGCCACTCATACCTCTCACCGCCCCGACAGACAAAGGTTGTGTTTTTCAGCCTGGCTCAAAAATCGTGGATTTAGGGTTCGTGAAATTTAAATCCAATGGCACAACAGCAAAGAGACCCCAGAACAGATCTAGAAAACACAGGGAGCAAAAAAGGAGCAATTTTTTTGGTTTTCCTTGGGGGTTTGGTATGGGTTTTCTCGGAAATCAAACGAGGATGAATTTTCCCGAAAATCGAATGGGGGATGGATTTTCTTGGGGATCAAACGGGGATTTTTTTTGCTTCCGCCGCCGCCGCCGTTGTGTTTTTCAGCCTGGCTAAAAAATCGTGGATTTAGGGTTCGTGAAATTTAAATCCAATGGCACAACAACAAAGAGACCCCTAGAACAGATCCAGAAAACACAGGGAGCAAAAAAGAAAAACAATTGTTTTGGATTTCCTTGGGGGTTTTGCATGGATTTTCTCGGAAATCAAACGAGGATGAATTTTCCCGGAAATCGAATGGGGGATGGATTTTCTTGGGAATCAAACGAGGATGAATTTGCATAAATCATAAGCACTAAAATATGTTCATGTGGCTTGTTTACATAAACCATAAGTACTAAAATTTATTAACTACTGATTAGGGAAGATCAGGGAATTTACATAAATCAAACAACCCTTAAAAAAGCCAAGAAATTTAGAAAAATAATGATAGGGGAATTGTACCTATTCAAATGTGTGGCTTGTTTTCCTTAGACATTGGCATAGTAGCAGCCAAAGTAAAAAACCCACCTAGAGAAGACAGTACTTTAGCATATATATAGATAAAAGTTAAAGACTGAAAAGAGAAGAAACAGTGAAGTACTTAAGGCTCACGGGGAGGAAAGCAGAGACATGGTCGGGAAGAAGACAAAACTACATTAATAAAGCTCTGAAATTGCAGCAGAAAGCTCTATCCATTTCAGAGAAAAGGACCAAGGTTGGCTAAGCTTGTAAGAAAAGCAGTGAAGTTGTTTGCATGTATAAGGAAGGAGATATAAATTATTTTTCTTTTTCATTTTAGTTTTGAAATATTTTCTCATTTAGTATAAAATGTATAGAAAATAATATTAAGGAAACATGCATTGCTTTGGCATCTCTTGTTGGAATTTTTATGTGTGGACTTACATAATCAATTTAATAATGTCATAAATCAGTGTTATTTATTTTTGCATTGTGGTCCATAATGGGACTGGACACATATTGTTGCTTCATTTTTTATGGGCTCACCCTAATTCACTTGACTGGCCCATTAAGTCAAGTGGTGGTCCAAATAATGTGTGTGATATATATATGAATATATTTATTTATTTATATATATATATATAAAAGAAAAGGAAGGGCTCCCTCTCTGGCTGTCTCCATGCTCCTTCCTCCTTTGGCTGAAAGAGAGCACGCACTCTCGTTTTGGACTGAATCCGGGTGTAGAAGGGAAGAGCTCATTAACCCGTAATTCTCGCACCATCAAGCACCGGAGGAGCTTCCTGAGTACCAGAAAAGATGAAGAAATGGCCTTTCACGAAATTAACCAAGGTGAACGATTCCGTTTTTACCGTTCAATGCATGCTTAAATGTCAACATGTGATCTTATGCTGTTTAAATTTTCTTCAATTGGTATCAGAGCAAGCATGGATGACATTTGAGCTGCAATTTTGGGTTAATTTTTGGGTTTCCCGTTTCCTGTTGTGGAAGCAATTTTTTTTGGAATTTTATTTCTCGTTTGATGTTGATTCTCTGTTTTCAAGCCCGATTGTTGTTGGAAACTTGTAGAGAATATTGTTTGGAGCAAAACCCATCATTTTATTTGATTTTTGGAGCTTGTTTGGTGGGATTTCGAGAATTAGGGCTTGCTTTGGTTCTTCCTATTATGCGTTTTTTGTGCAAATTTTGGGATTAGATTGAAGGTTTGATGTTTGAGGATGGAAATCTAAGCGTTTTTTGTTGGAAAATGCCCAAAATTTTGGCCGAAAAAGAAATTTTTTTTTTCTCCTGCACCAGCCCGTGTTCAGCTGGAGAAGGAGATGAACAGTGACGTGATGACGTCATCATGACGTCATAAAAAAAAAAAAAAAAAAAAAAAAAAAAAAAAACCAAATTTTTTTTTTTTGTTTGTTGCCTTGGTATTCTTGGATTGATTATGCATGTTGTTAGAATTATTATGCAATTGTTAAAATTGACTTTATTGGGATAATTATTATAATTATTGGTTTTATGGTATAATTTTTTATTTTGTACCAATAATGTTGTCCAAGGTCAATTTTGTTAACTATTTGAATTTATTGTGGCAATTTATAACACTTGTGTGATTGCCTATCGCAATTCCAAGTGTGTCAAGTTGCGCAAAAGCCCTAAGTGATTATCTGGGTTCATGCTGGTGGTACGGGTATAGCAGAGATGTGCATCGAAGAATGGGCTTTTGGCATCAGTATGACATCATTATGATAGGTAAAAAATTGGGTTTGTGGTGTATTTCTTTTTATTCCTTTATTCCTTAAAGGACTTCCAGTACACGTGTTTTATTATTATTATTATTATTTTAGTTTCCTTCAACCAAAAATTTCATTTTTAAATTTTAATCTTAAATTCAATTTTCCATAATTCCAATATTATTTAATTATTTATTTATCTATTTATTTGCTTATTATTATTATTATTATTATTATTATTATTATTATTAAGTTTTAATTTTTTAAAATTTAATTCTCGAAATAATTTTTCTAATGTTCTAATTTTAAATTTAATTTTTCAAGATCCAATTTTTTTTTAAAATTTAATTTTCTCAAAACCTCACAATTCCGAATTAAAATTTTAAAATGTCACCTCCAAATAAATCTTCAAAACTCTATTTCCTGTGAAGTCAAATCTTTAAAAATTCAATTCTCCTACAATTCTTCAAAATTTCATTCTCTTAAATTTAATTTTCAAATTTTCATTTTCACATATTTTTTTTTGAAATTCTGATCCTCAAATTCATTTTTTTTTAAAAAAAACTTCTATCTTTAAATAATTCTTCCAAATTCCAGTTTTCAAATTCTAATTCCTAATTTAAAAAATTTTAATTCTATATTTATTTATTTAATCATTATTATTTTCGTATTATTATTATTTTATTTTAGTTATTTTTTTTCTTAAAATTTCATTTTTAAATAATTCTTCCCAATTTCGGTTTTCAAATTTAATTCTCAATTCATCAAAATTCCAACTTTCAAATTTAATCTCCAATTTCCAAATTTTCAATTTTCACATGTATTTATTTATTTATTTATTTATTGTTATCATCATTTTATTTATTTCTTTTAAAAAAATTCCACCTTCAAATAATTTTCAAGGTTCCAATTTTCATAATTTAGTTTTCATATTTCCAACTCTCAAATAATTTTAAAAATTCTAATTTCTTTCAATTTCAATTTCCAAAATTCCAATTCTTGAATTTAATTCCCAATACTTCAATTTTTAAATAACCTTCGAGATTCCATTTTTTCAAATAAATTTTGAAAATCCAATTTTCTTTCAAATAGTTTTAATTCTGTTATGGTTTTCAAACAATCTTATGCTCCTCTTAATTTTAATAAGCATGAATGAACTTTTCATAATTCTGGAGTAATAGAATATGTGATATTAATTCATGCAAAATAAACGGGTTTTGGTGGGGGCCCCACATATGTGACTGATAGATCGATTGACAGATAGATCGATTTGATTATGATACATGATTGATTTATCCTACTTTATGATATGCTCGAAATTATTCCTTAATTGTGCACTAACCTCACTTCTTGATAGCGCTTCATGGATCACTGCCCAGGTACGCATCCACATCCACTCTGGTCATTTTCGGTATGCATGTTTAGATTCTCACGTGTTCATGATCACTCTGAGTATTCATTGATTTCCTCATCAATTGCCATGATTGCTTCATTTTATTAGTAGAGACCCCCGACTTTAGGGACTTAAAGGGGTGCTACGGTTTGTACCGTACCTTCCCGATAAGTAACCTGACCCCCGAACTCGATCCGGTTTCTCACAGACCGCCTTTCTCAAAATAAGGAGTCACACTTAGGGTTTTTCTTTCTTATTTTGTTTACCCTTTTAAAAATAAAACAAAAATAAGTGGCAACTCCAAGTCATTTTTTTTAATCAATATAAATCAACTTTTCAAAATTAAAATCGAGCTCACCATCGAGTGGGAAATGCATGAGCCGAAATACGGGGTCCACAAAATGGCGACTCCGTTGGGGATCACTAGAGGGTCAAGCTTGAACATAAATTGAGGCAAATGTGGCGTTTGATTGGTTGATCAGTGGGTACCCACCTCTCTTTGTGCGTGTGTTTATTTGACTATTGATTACACATTGAGAGCCCTTGATATCATTACACTTGATGCATGCTTGGGTGTTTGTTTTTACTAGGGACATTGACATGTTGATTATGATGATTGTTTATCTTGATTGAGCATTCCGATTGTGGCGTTTTTTTTTCGTGCTTCATATCTATATATGTTTGGGACATTGATATGTTGATTATGTTGATAGCTCATCTTACCTTGCTTAGCATAGTGACCCTGATTTTGTCATGTTTGTTCTGATTACCTCGCATGTATAGACTCACCATTGTATATCATTTGATTGGACATGATTGATTCTCTCGGCTATATATTATCTTGATTATCATGGAGCATGCTATCATTGTCAGATATTCTTATTGATTAGCTTGTATGTAGATTTGAATGATATATACCTGTTTTTGCATGACTGTCTGTTGCATGATTTCTCTGGTTCCGTGTGATTGCATGAGTTGCTTGTTTATGTGGGACACACGCTTATCCCCTTATTTCCCAGTCCCTAGTCTCGGTCGATATTGTTTTCCTCGGTCTCGTATTTGATACGAAACTTGTTGCTTTGTTTGCTCTTCGACCGAGCTAGTGATTAGGAGTAGGGTCTAGCGATGGACTATATCTATGTTTGGGAGCATTCTAGAGGTGGTCAACATATTGATGTTGATTGAAGTCCGAACTTTGAAGACTTATATAGCCTAGAGTTAGATTTCAGGATATTTGTGTGGCCAGTGTGTCTTCTTTTAGTTTCATAGGATTTTCGGATGCACCCACACCACTCACTGTGCACCTTAGATCGTCAATGAGTGATCAGAGTTGTGAGATACGCTAGCCATTAGGAGAGCTTTCACCATATGAGCCCCTTGGGATGCGAGGTAGTGCATGTGTGGAGGTGATGACCACCTTGCATGGAAGCGCCCCGTCTCTTTGGAGGCATACAGAGGGTTGCGTACCACAGGAGGGTACGATCGCTTCTACTAGGGATCTTTTAAAGTCTACCATTTTCCTCTTAGAGCCACCTTGACCTTGTAGGTTGAGCTATAGATCCTTTGATTAGGATTCCTTCCTCACACGTGGGTGCATCTGAGAGCCTTCAGAGCCTTTGTAGTCACAGTTTGGATTTGTTACTCATTTTTTTTTTAGTCTCCATTTGAGAGTGCTCAGAGATCGGTTTGAGTTTGAGTATCGGTTGGATCACCTTTGTCGTGTCACCTTGGATTATGTTTTTCACTCGATGAGTTTGTCATGCTTTCTCCCTAGGGCTTTCGTCTTTCTTTCTTGGTTCGACACATCCATTCACTTTGTCGTCACTTGCTTGATGTTTTGGGATATGTTCATTGATTATGCTCACTTTTTTATATTCTTCACCTATCATGGGCTTGATAGTTCATTCTTTGGTTGACTCGCCTGATTCTATTTTCAACCATATTTTCATTACAGAAAGGTGAAAGACAGGTTTTCACATTCACACCATTTTTGAGATGTTCACATTTATCACCTAATCATTTTTCTTTATTGAGCTTGGGTTGAAATTTAGAGATATTTTATTATAGATGGAGTATCGATCTCATGACAGTGTTGTTTTTCACACCTCATTCATTTTTTGGATCGTTGATAGAAATTTTTTAGTCACATTTGCAGCATAGTGGACACCTTTATGACCTTAGAGTTTCTGTCATATTTCCAGTTTTAGATTGCCATCACAGGACCATATATCAAATGATATGTTATACTTTTGACTTGGGACATCTATTCATTTGCGCGTCATGATCACTCTGGCCTGACCTATCATGAAGGATATTGAACCTATTGACCTAGGATTAGGAGATCGACCTAGGGAGTTTGAGATTGTGACCCGTTTCACCTTCTAATCTGAGCAGTACCGTATCTATATCCATATCCTGACTTTTCAGACTTGATGACTTATCCATTTCGGATTTGACATGACACCATCCCCTGATACCACTATACGACCTTACCATCCTTGTTCGCCTTAGCATATTACAGTACCATTGCTTGTTCTTTCCATCATTTCCTTGATCTGACCAGGCAGAGTCCGAGATGGTTTGACCTAAGATGAGCTCTAGATGGTGATAGATGGATTTTGATGAGAGAGTGGCTTGACTGCTTGATGATATTGTTGAGATAAAGGGGTTATCATGGAACATCCAGATTTGAGTCATTGCACATGACTTCAGAGAGTTGGGATGATTAGAGATGGTGATTTTATGAGACGATGGTGAGTGGCTTATGATGATGGAGTGAGGTGATTATCAGAGGACATTGACGATTATCACAGAGCATCAGTGAGAGATTTCACACGATTTCAGAGGAGTTGACATGATTTTGTTGGACGAATGCCAGTCGTTAGTATTGACCATGTGAGATCTTGAAAGCACGATGTTCGAGGTTGTGGTTAAAGGATGGGTGGCCATCATTTCATGAGCCCATTGACCCTATCATCCTTACATATAGAGTTACCCGTTGCTAGCCCTTTGAGCCTCACACGAGCACATAACCTTTTTTTTCATCACCTCATTTACCTATCACACCGGGTTGGGGACCCTGTAGTGCTTACATGCTATGTTTGGATGCGTCATGAGTTCCAGACCTGACATACATATTCGAGCCTCATTCTTCACTCTTCACTGTGATATTTTCCGCTTAAACATCATTTCATCATTATTTTTCTGATATCACATATCACCACTTGTGATATTCGTTCTTTGTCTTTTCTTTCATTATTGCTTACTCGACATTATCTGTGTTTCACCTTGAGTGGTGGTTTTTCACAGGTCACTGCATGGAGGATTGTCACGTTCCTCCCCCGTTTGCCTTATGGGCAGTGGTTCAGAGATGTTATTTTGAGAGGTTGTCTTGTTAGTGAGGATTCATGTTACATTTGTATGTGGAGAGGGTTTGATCATTTGGGTATGTATTTTCATGGGAGTTCATTCATTATTGATCAGAGTATGCGCAAAAAAAAAAAAAAAAAAAAAAAAAAAAAAGAGGCGCATTCATCATTGTATCATTCTCCATTAGGCATGTGTATGGACATGCCGGTTTACTTCATTCAGCTTATGTGTCAGAGAGAGTTCGTATGAGAGCTTATTTATGAGATTCTATCTTGGTGTATATTTTGGGTGAGAGTATGAGTCATCCATTCGATTTTTGTGAGAGAGACGAGCGACCTTTCTTTAGTATCTCTGGATCCTTGTTCTATCCATCATTCCATCTATTTCAGATGTGACTACTTTCTATGCTTTGATGCAGGTTGACCATTACTCATTTTTCTATCTCTTTGTTTTCTTGTATCTTTGTTTTGTTCCTCCATTCCACCCTACCTCATCTGATTTCATTCTTTTCTCATTCTGCTTTATGTTTGACTTGGGTTCAACATCCACACTTTATTCTTGCTTATTCGATATGTCCATTCCTTTATCATCACTTTTCGTGTGGGGACCCCCAGGTCCGGAACTCATGACGTTTTCTGCGCATTGCATCTCATGCATGAGGGGTACGGGGATTATATCATTGGGATCTTTGAGCCTAGTTTCCTTTTGTTTCTTTCACCCTATTACCTTAGCCTATGTTACGTCCCGTGTCTGAAGACCACCCTGAGGCCATTACTTTACATCGTGTTTGACAACTCCCACATGGGCAATACTCGAGCTTGGTCGGAGATTATTTCTCGGAGCATGATGGATGGGGAGTTGAGATGATGATTTACACTAGGCCATACCCCTCTTATCAGCGATGGATTTTCAGAGGCGGCATTATCTACACTGGGGCATACCCCGCTCATCGATGTCAGTTTCTTAGTGGGATGACGTTTTGCACTGAGGCATAGTCAGTTGGTTTCTTCATTCAGTTTATGATGGATTGAGAGTTGTGGGATGACCTTACACTAGGGCATGGCCATCTTAGAAAGAACTTTTATTGGAGATACAGTCACTCTACTCGATACTTTGCATTGGAACACACTCTACTCAGTGATGGTTGATTTTTGAGATGACGTTTTATTTTGAGGCGTAGCCCTCTCATATGGTGATGGACTTTGTTTTTTTTATTGGAGCAGTCACTTCAGGTGGTTTATACCGAGGCATAGCCAGTTCATTCGTACTCATAGAGCTCAGGGATTGTGATTTATATGGATTATGTTGAGATGTTTCCATTTTTGGCGTCAGGAGTGGAGATCGATTGATTTATTGATATGCACTATGCGTGGTCCTTTTCAGCAGTTGTTGACTTGGATGCACTGATTTACACTGGGGAATAGCCGGGAGGGAGAGCTTTCTTTGGAGCATAGCCACTCTATTTGGATCCTTTACACTGGGGCATGTCCATCTTTTGGAGGGAGATCAGATTGGTTCATGACATTGGAGCATCTGATGAGTGATATGGAGATCATTGGATTATTTCATGTTGTCCTCATTGCATACTAGGGCATAACCGCCTAGTTGGATGTTTTGACATTGAGATTTAACTTCCTGTTTGTGATTATTGCTTTTCGATGGATTATGGAGCTCTTGATACCTTGGGTTTAGTCTTCTCGGCATACTTGGACGATCTCGGATACATACCTTTCATCTCGTACTCAGTTATTTCACCCTGGATACTTTCATGCCTCCTATCATACCAGAGCCTGATCATCACCTTATTTTATCCTACACATCCCACCGTGACACCTGACCTCACCCTTATCTCGATTAGGAGGAGACGTGGATCAGTCCTTGATCACTTTGGTTGTGTTTTCATACATCTTTCGGACTTTAGGTTCAACATCTTCCATGATGGCAAAGCCTAATAGATTGCCGATTTATTAGTGACGATGTTTTCCATTTTGACAGTTGACATGTTGAGTGTTGATTTGCTTGTTTCTTTGTGTTTTGAGCACTAGTCATCACTGTTTTATCCATCAGTTATTTTTGTTTTGTTAGCATGGTGTCACGATGCATGGTCCTATTTGGCATTACCTATTTGAGGTTGGGCATTTCCGTTACCTGATGGATGAGCTTATTTCAGAGTACAGTAGTTTTGAGACATTGTATATCTCAGTCTGTGAGGCAAGTGATCCTTCACAGCTTTGGGCATGGGAGTGTGAGGCAAAACCAACTTCCAGTAACCCTCAGAAGGTAGAGTAGCATGGCTTACTACCACCACCACCTGCGATTAAGTTGCATTAATCGCAATAACACAACTGAAAGGTACAAAAATGATGTTGCAGTTACCACAAACTACAAATGAAGCTATGTTCTTGCCTCGTCAAGTTGCTGACTCCATACCATTTTCCTCTAAGAAGCTACCCAAAATTTTGAATCGGCTTTCAGTGAAGGAAAAATCTGCAGAAACTGAGCTGATGAAGAAGGAGATAGAAGAGTGTGAGGAGGCTGCCATGGATGGAGAATCTAGGTTCTGTGCAACATCATTAGAGTCCTTAATCGATTTCAGCACTTCAAAGCTCGGAAGAAATGTGAATGAGGTCAAAACGGGAAGCCAAGAGTATGGATTTGGAGTGGGAATGAAGAATGTTGCAGACAAATCAGTGGTGTGCCATAAGATGAACTACCCATATGCTGTTTTCTACTGCCATACATTCACTAAGACACGGACTTATATGATTCCATTGGTGGGTGCTGATGGACTTGGAAGGCCACATGCTGTGGGTGCCAAGCTGATGTATCACTGTGACAAGCTGCCATGACTTTAGATTTGCTTCCATCTAATATCCACGCTCCACAGAATATTCCTGCACCATGAGTGGATAATCATTTTTATCTGGAAATCAATGATTTTACATGTTCTAATCAATGATGAAGTACGCGATATGATAAAAACCAAGAAGATGATCCTAATAGAATTATGTTGCAAATGGTATCCATAAACATGCATTCATTCCTCGAACCAGCGCTTATTCAAAGCACACCAGATATGGATATTAGAAAATACAAGATGGAATTGTGCAACTGGGGCTTGAGGCTTAGTTTTTTTTTCCAGATTTCTATCTATTTAGGAATCCAAATGAGATCATCACGGGGAAGGAAATGGCAAACAGGGACAGTTCCTGGTTTAACTTTTAGAACTTGAAAGGCGACATGCTTCGGGTTCCAAGCCGACGTATCGATATGGCAAGAAGCCACAATTTCAGCTTTGGTCCCATCCTCGGTTCCCACAAATGGAAGCGTGTAAACCCTTGTCTTGTGGATTGCATGGCGGTAAAACACAGCATATGGGTACTTCTGCTTATGGCACACCATTGATTTATCTGCTACAACCTTCACTCCCACTCCCAGTTCGTATTTCTGGCTTCCCATTTCAACCTCATTTGAGATTGGTTTGATGTTTTTTCCAAGCTTTGAAATGCTGAAATCAATTAGGGATTCCAAGGATGTGGCACAGAACCTAGAATCTCCTTCCAGGGCTGGTTGTTCAGTCTTGTGTCGTTTCCTTCATTATTTCAGCTTCCTCGGAGTCTTTTTTCAATGAAAACCGGTTTAGAATTTCTGGGAGCTTGTCAGATGAAAAGGGTATAGAGTCGGCTACTTGACGGTGTAAGAAAGTGGCTTCATTTTTAGTTTATCTGAAGTGCATCTTCATTTTTGTGGTGGAATGCTGATCTTTTTCCAAGAAGTAGCCTTTTCTGGAGGTGTCTTGAGGTTGGTCTTCAGTGGCGGTGTCAGGAGCCGATAGTTTTCCATACCCAATATAGACAGGTCCTGGGATGGCATTTAGTACAACCTTGCTGACATTGATTAAACTTCCACCTTCCATTGAGTCCAAATTCATTGAAACATATATGAATAATACCCCCCTTAGTGGTTAAAATTATGCCCAATGGGCTAATTTAGAATGAGCTGCCTAACTAATATTTAACAGTAAATGATTTTCTTCACAAAACTAAAAGGAAAAAAAAATGGTGTATATGATTTAGGGGTTCATTGAAACTAACTTGGCTGTAAGAGACCTCACACGGCTTTCGGCATCGGAGTATACGACAAAGCCAATTTCCAGTAAACCTCAGGAGGTAGAGAAGCATTGCTTACAACCACTAGCAGTTGCCACAAGTTCATGCATATATGTAACTTCGATAGTAAGAAGATTCAGGAGAAATCAGAAACCCACATAACAACGACAATTCAGAGTAGTGAGACTTAAAACTTAATTAGAAAATGTTCATTTTTTAAAGAAAATTTAGTGTAAGTACCATTTTCTGCAAAATAATATAACTAGCATTGCCCTTATGTAACGGGGTATGTCAAAAAAGAAAAAAAAAAGGAAGGTAAAAGTAAAGTCTCATAAAGAAGCAAGTTAGAATGGGAAGAAGATGAAGCTCCACTGAAGCTGTGAACCGCAGCAGAAATATAGTAATGGAGTGAAAACAGAAGTGAGGCTAAGCTGTATCACTGTGACGAGGAAGGAAATGGCAAACAGGGACAGTTCCTGGTTTAACTTTCAGAACTTGAAAGGCGACATGCTTCGAGTTCCAAGCCGACGTATCGATATGGCAAGAAGCCACAATTTCAGCTTTGGTCCCATCCTCAGTTCCCATAAATGGAAGCGTGTAAACCCTTGTCTTGTGGATTGCATGGCAGTAAAACACAGCATATGGGTACTTCTGCTTATGGCACACCACTGATTTGTCTGCTACAACCTTCACTCCCACTCCCAGTTCGTATTCCTGGCTTCCCATTTCAACCTCATTTGAGATTGGTTTGATGTTTTTTCCAAGCTTTGAAATGCTGAAATCAATTAGGGATTCCAAGGATGTGGCACAGAACCTGGAATCTCCTTCTAGGGCTGGTTGTTCAAGCATTTCAAAGCTTTTCTTTAGAAAATGAACATTATCTAATTAAGTTTTAAGTCTCACTGCTCTGAATTGTCGTTGTTATGTGGGTTTTTGATTTGTCCTGAATCTTCTTACTATCGAAGTTACATATATGCATGAACTTGTGGCAGCTGCTGGTGGTTGTAAGCAATGCTTCTCTACCTCCTAAGGTTTACTGGAAATTGGCTTTGCCGTATACTCCGATGCCGAAAGCCGTGTGAGGTCTCTTACAGCCAAGTTAGTTTCAATGAACCCCTAAATCATATACACCATTTTTTTTTCCTTTTAGTTTTGTGAAGAAAATCATTTATTGTTAAATATTAGTTAGGCAGCTCATTCTAAATTAGCCCCTTGGGCATAATTTTAACCACTAAGGGGGGTATTATTCATATATGTTTCAATGAATTTGGACTCAATGGAAGGTGGAAGTTTAATCAATGTCAGCAAGGTTGTACTAAATGCCATCCCAGGACCTGTCTATATTGGGTACGGAAAACTATCGGCTCCTGACACCGCCACTGAAGACCAACCTCAAGACACCTCCAGAAAAGGCTACTTCTTGGAAAAAGATCAGCATTCCACCACAAAAATGAAGATGCACTTCAGACAAACTAAAAATGAAGCCACTTTCTTACACCGTCAAGTAGCCGACTCTATACCCTTTTCATCTGACAAGCTCCCAGAAATTCTAAACCGGTTTTCACTGAAAGAAGACTCCGAGGAAGTTGAAATAATGAAGGAAACGACACAAGACTAAACAACCAGCCCTGGAAGGAGATTCTAGGTTCTGTGCCACATCCTTGGAATCCCTAATTGATTTCAGTCAAAGCTTGGAAAAAACATCAAACCAATCTCAAATGAGGTTGAAATGGGAAGCCAGGAATACGAACTGGGAGTGGGAGTGAAGGTTGTAGCAGACAAATCAGTGGTGTGCCATAAGCAGAAGTACCCATATGCTGTGTTTTACCGCCATGCAATCCACAAGACAAGGGTTTACACGCTTCCATTTGTGGGAACCGAGGATGGGACCAAAGCTGAAATTGTGGCTTCTTGCCATATCGATACGTTGGCTTGGAACCCGAAGCATGTCGCCTTTCAAGTTCTGAAAGTTAAACCAGGAACTGTCCCTGTTTGCCATTTCCTTCCCCGTGATGATCTCATTTGGATTCCTAAATAGATAGAAATCTGGAAAAAAAAAACTAAGCCTCAAGCCCCAGTTGCACAATTGCATCTTGTATTTTCTAATATCCATATCTTGTGTGCTTTGAATAAGCGCTGGTTCAAGGAATGTATGCATGTTTATGGGTACCATTTGCAACATAATTCTGTTAGGATTATCGTCTTGGTTTTTATCATATCACGTACTTCATCATTGATTAGAACATGTAAAATCATCCGAACTTGTGCCTTAAAAGCAAACAGGACTCCATGAGTTGTTCGGCCACATCTTTTGTCCCTGTGAATTGATTGGAGATTTTTTTTCTTCTTTTCTTAATTTCAATCGGTAGCTTTAACCATATTTATAGGATTTCAATGGTAATGAATACAATCCAAATGAAATTAAAAGTTAAAACAAGTGTTTTAGAAAGAAACATATCACTGCTCCATGCAACCTCTAGTGATATCTTTTTCATTGATTCTTTTTCCAGATAAAAATGATTATCCACTCATGGTGCAGGAATATTTCTCCTCACAAATCATATTTGGTCAGCGAGAAAAAGAGAAAGTGATAGAAAGTAAGAATTTAAGAGACAAAAACTCCAAAATGAAAAATTAAATTAAAGAATGGCTAGACAAGTTGCTAAAGCTGCTACTATGATGAGCTCTAAGGTGGTTTCCAAGTCTCCATTAGTCTTTAAGTCACCTCAAGTGTAAATTCAAGAAAAATCTCTTATAAAAGAGAAAGGTAACAAGAAGAAGAGGATAGAGAAGCTTATTGAGAAGAAGACGTACGTGGAAATGAAAGATCAGGGTATTGAGTTCACACCAAGAAAGTTCATTGTAAATCACTTATGTTGTGAAGATATTTTAGCTTTCAAATTCTAGAGTGATACTCTTTTCAATGAGTTGATGAACAGAAAAAAGACGAAAGAAATGATTCTTGTGCTGCTATAGAAAATCTTACAAACAAAACAAAAGAAGAAAAGTAAAGATCACATGCTTGTAGCAGGATCTTTGACAAGGGTTCCATCATAGCAAAAAGACAAAGGAAACAATCCGCTAAAACTTTATACATATATAAAACTTTATATATATAAAGTTAAAGCAGTGTAAGGATTAATTATTATATGTGTGGGGCATGAGTCATTATGATTGATCTAAGCAAATAAATTATTTGGGAGATTAATATTTGAAAAATGGCCCATCTTATGTTAGATTCCCATTAGTTGTTTTTATTTGTATATAGTTTTCTTTTGTTCTTAATTAACAAACACCTATTGCATTATTAAGTTTATGTTTATATAAAAAATTAAATAAAAATAAAACTTTATTAAATAACTAAACTTTAGTTATCTTATTTTTAATTATATTAATTTATTAATTAAAATATAAAAATTATCATAATAATCTTCTTGTTTATTTATCTTTTTAAAATATTTTTGTATGATAATTATTAGAGAAGTATAAACTTAAAGACTGTACAAATGTAAAAACTACAAGTCAAGGATTACAAAGCATAAATCCATTACTGAAGGAAAAATATATAATTTTATTTGACAAATATTATCCCTAAGGTTTACTTTCCAGTACTTATATTGATATTCACATTTGTATTACCACTAATGGTATTTCTAAATCTAATGGCTTTTTTGATGATCCCATTTCCCTATTAGAATGTAGTGTTACATGACATCACTCTCTTTCATTCCTATGCAATTTGAAAATTTCCATTGTTTTCGCCGGGCTTAGACCATGTCACTGGAACGGATATGTTAAGAGTGACAATTGTGATCCATTATTTTTTGTTAAAAATAAATACAATTTTAGTATTTTTGTAGAAATTTTAATTATTTACTTTCTGATCCATTATTTAAAATTTTAAATTAAATTGAAATTTTATATATAATCGAATTTTTACGTGTGGATGGTCCGTTCCAACCCATTATTATTTTATTTCAGTGACAACAAAAAGGAGAATTTCATTGTTTAATTACCTCAACAATGCTCATGTCACAATTATTCAAAGAATATAGTCCTGATCAGAACGATACTGACAAGTATTATTATTATTTTATTTGAATGATAATAAAAATATGACGTGGTCGATGGTAAGGCCCATTATATTATTGCGGTTAATATAAGCTTGAAATGTGACTTGCAAAACCTACTTACAAGATATGGGTTAGTTAATAAGACAAAATTAATTTGATTGATCTTTTTCAATCTTATCCTCCCAAGAAGATCTTGTTACGAAATAACAAGAATAAAAATCCACGGGTATAAGAGACGAAAATTCACTATATAAAAATTTGACACAGAAAAAAAAAAATTCGAACAATTATATCAAAAGCATAATCATCGTAACCCTAAAAAATTATATATATATCATCGTGTGTATATATATTGATACGATTCCTCTACTACCATCATAAGTCCTGTAAAAAATCTCATAATTTTAACTTCACCATATATATTGCATTGTAAGCTTTTTAGATTTGACTAAATAGAATTCGTGTTATTAAGCTCTAACAGATTCAATGGGAAAATTTTAAGACAAGTAAAATAGAGGAAAATAATGAAAAGGTTTAAATTTGACAAATTTGGTTAATTTTATACATACATTGAAATTTATTTATTTTTTTCTTTCTCTTGAAATAAATGAGCATTAAAAATATATTAATTTTGTATATTTTATTTTATTTTATTTCATTATAAAAATAACCACAAATCATATAAATTTGGTTTCTTTTTAAATTTACTTTTTTAATATGTTTTATGATTTAAAGAGAGATTAAATAAAAGGTGGCAAGTGGGGTATGATTTAACTTTACCTTTGTCTGATTGCCATAAGAAGAAATTGAATGCTAACAAAAACCTAGTCATAGAATATTAACACATACGTCAGGTTGGTAGGAGGATGTACGTACGTCATAGGTGACATCCATTTATAAAAGTAATTAATAAATGGTTCCCATTTTTCACTAACTTATAATCTATCTATATATTAAGAAATCTCTTTCATAGGTATTTCAACCAGTAATAGAACATGCTTTCCAAACCCATCCATCTTGTTCCAATTTTATTTTTTTGTCTTTTATAAAAGATTTATCAAATTATCAATTTTTTAAATAAATACTAATTTAATTGCGGTTATGATCAATTTCCTTTCAACCTCCTCCATGATGGCCTCATTAGTCTAGATCTTTTGGAGGTAGTGTGCATAGGTCGGATGGAATCAACTGTAGATAGTATATATCTAATAAGTTTGGTTCTTTCTTTGGAGAGCATGAGAGTATATACCCTGTCAAAAAATGCATATTGCTGTTTAAGAGCATGTGACAGAAATAACTCCAAAAAAATACCAAGTGGGGAGTATAATTTGTGCATTATTTAAACAGAAATGTATAAAGAATACTATCTTCTCCGGGATAAGGATTCCAATCGATCACCCAATTCCAATGGAAAGCATCTACCAAATAGATAAAAGACTATGAACAACCTCTCACACAGAATATTGTCTTAAATTTCAATTAGATAATGACGATGCAACGACCTCTGACGCATGAAAATCTTGCGTAGTTTAATGGAATTAGCTTTGTCTGTGTCTATGCCACTAGCATTTTGATTAATGCTTGTGGGACATGAGTGAGAGAAGAAATCCACTATAAATAGGAAGCCATGCACTTCCTTCCTTCCCATTCCGAGTTCTAGGTAAGCTAGCTTTGTACGAGTTGGATTAGTTTCAGAGCTTTAATGGAGTTTCATCCCCTTCCCATTCTGACTTCTTTCTTGGTGAGCCTTCACTTCCACCTTTTCCGATCTATAGGACTGTGAGCCGATATTTGTGATTACATTTTCCCTTTATTTGCAGTTGAGAGAACTCACGTATAGAAATTTTTTTTGTGACAAACTTAATGGAAATCCATTGAGATATATATTAGTTTCAAAGTTTCAATTTTTTTTTTTTTTTTTTTCATTTGTAGGTGGCTTTTCTTGATAACTTCTTTGTATTTCTTGACTGACATGTATATATGGCATGAACTTGTGGCAGCTGGTGGTGGTGGTGGTGAGCCATGCTTATTCTCTACCTTCCGATGTTGATGGGAAGTCGGCTTTGCCTATTACTCCCTTCCGGAAAGCTATGCGGAATCTCTTAATGCAGCCTGGTTGGTTTCAATAACTCTGCAACTTCCTTTTTTGTTGGCTCACAATAAACCTGTTTGAGAATTGTTACTAGTTTGATCGTTAACCAAATCATGCACACACACATGAGCATAAAAAAAATAATAATAATAAAATAAAAAGGATAAATTTTTTTATATGATGTGGTGATCATTGTGACCGCTACGTCAACGTAGTGCACTAATACTCAAGAATCTACTTATTAAAATAAATGAAAAGGGTTACAATGATGAAACTCTCGAAAAACACTTTTCAATTGCAACCACGCTTTTTAAAAAATGAAACCCTAATTTATAAAAGGATTAAATATGTAATATGAGCAAATTTGTTATTTATCATATATTAAAATGAATGAAAAGGGTTACAATGAAACTCTTGAAAAACACTTTTCAATTGCAACCACACCTTTTAAAAAATAAAACCCTAATATATAAAAGGGTTAAATATATTATAGGAGCAAATTCGTCATTTATCATATAAAAAAAAATTCTCCAAATACCCCGATAAAAGAGCAACAATAACTTAAAATTGTTTTTATTCAAGTATATTGTTGTAGTAAAATTGTTTATGTTATTCTATAGTTTGTTGCTGTGTAAGAGGAATATTAATAACAACTAGTTTCAAACATAATACTGAAGATCATATTACCATTTTTTTTTTCATGTTGAAGATATAATATGATTATCAAACAAAATGGGGTGACTTTGATTTAAAGTATTTAATTATAAGTTAATAATTTTAGAAATAAAATTTTGAATAAGTATAAACATGAAATAATCCAATAAAACTAAGACTTGATATATAAATTCTAAGAATAAAATATTATGCTCGTTTAACATAAATGTTAAAATTTTAATTTGATATTTAAATTTATAAATAAAAATGGAATTAAGAAAAATAAATTGAAATGATTTTAATGAATATAAAGTAAACATTATTTAATTTAATTTTAGTATATAAAGATAAAAATTAATATATATATATACACACACCTTTATAACTATATAATAAGTAATGAATATGTAACACCTAATACCATGCTAAATTATACTATATCAACAATTATCCTCAAAGTTTGGAAATGATGGCAAAGAGTTCTAATGTTTGACCTACTTACAAAGAAGACTTAGAACCCGTTTAATAGTGATTTTGAGAAGCACTCTTAACCTTTTTAATACTTGAAAGTTTTTATTATTCAAGTATTAAAAAGTCCATAAATGTTTTCTAAAATCAGTATGAAACATATTCTTAGAAATGACAACAAATTAATAGATTTAAGTTGTTATTACTCCTATTTAGGTGAACCTGCCTAATAACATTTATCAAACAAGTCATTTTAATTGAGTTGATGGCTTCAATCTTGACACTATTCATTTTGATTTATTTAGTTAATTTAGTGAATTGTTTTTAAATGATTATAATGTGGCTTATATATAATCATTTTAATTATCGTGTCATATTAACACGATTATAATTAAACCCCACATATCACTAGTTGTCGTAAATGAGAAAAGTATATTTCATGCGTTTATTTGAAAGCATATGCATAGTAGGAAACCATTTTTTCATATTTCAAAGTGTTATCCTAAAATATTTGTTAATTTATACGCTTTTAGATAAATAAAATAAAATCGAAATACTACCTTTTAATAATACAAATATTATATTGGATTTAGACGAGTACACATTTCACTTGAAAATTTTTGATAGGTTATGTTTACAATTTGTAAATTTTGTAATTTTTTTACCTTAACATGTGAAAGGAGGATCCAATTCTTACCTCTAATGATAGACTAACGATCATGAGTAGATATTAAATAACAAGCCCAACTGGGCCCTTGAGTAATAGACTTTCACAAACAATCATTCTCCAACTTGTCTATAGTAGCATTTTGAAATTAAGATGCAAACTCTCAAAAAGCAGGAAGTTCTACCGATGCTCAAAAGCATGCTAGCTCGATTGCCGAATATGAAGCAGTCTATGGAAACCCTCAAAAAGTAGAAGGAAGTCCTATCAATTCTCACAAGGATGGTAGCCCAATTGCCGGATATGATGCAGTCTATGGAAACCCTCAGAAAGCTGGAGGAAGTTCTATCAAGGCTCACAATGATGCTAACTCAGTTGCCGGATATGATGCAGTCTATGGAAACCCTCAAAAATTAGGACGAAGTTCTACCAATGCTCATCACAAAGATGCTGGCGCAATTGCTGGATATGATGCAGTCTATGGAAGCACGAAAAAACAAGGGGATGCTAGTCCAATTGCTGGATATGATGCAGTCTATGGAAGCACGAAAAAACAAGGGGATGCTAGTCCGATTACTGGATATGATGCAGTCTATGGAAGCACGAAAAAACAAGGGGATGCTAGTCCAATTGCTGGATATGATGCAGTCTATGGAAGCACGAAAAAACAAGGGGATGCTAGTCCGATTACTGGATATGATGCAGTCTATGGAAGCACGAAAAAACAAGGGGATGCTAGTCCAATTGCTGGATATGATGCAGTCTATGGAAGCACGAAAAAACAAGGGGATGCTAGTCCGATTGCTGGATATGATGCAGTCTATGGAAGCACTCGAAAACAAGGGGATGCTAGTCCAATTGCTGGATATGATGCAGTCTATGGAACCTCTCAAAAAGCAGAAGAAAGTTCCATCAATGTTCACAAGGATGCTAGCTCAATTGCCGGATATGATGCAGTCTATGGAAACTCTCAACAAAAAGCAGGAGGAAGTTCTATCAATGCTCACAAAGATTCTAGCCCAGTTGCGAGTTATGGTGCAGTTAATGTGTTTTTGGAAAAAGACCTGCATCCTGGGACAAAAATGGCTGTGCGCTTCACAAAAACCTCAAGTGCAGCTCATTTCTTGCCCCATCAAGTTGCTGAATCCATACCTTTTTCATCAAACAAGCTACCAGAAATTTTGAAGCGATTCTCCATGAAAGAAAACTCCGCAGAAGCCCAGATGATACAGAAAACAATAAAACAATGTGAGACACCTGCCATAGTAGGAGAAGTTAAGTACTGTGCGAGGTCCTTGGAGTCCCTAATTGATTTCAGCACTTCAAGGCTGGGAAAAAACATTCGAGTTCTCTCCAATGAGGTGGAAGCGGACATCCAGGAGTATAAATTTGGAGAGGGAGTGAAGATGGTGGGAGAGAAATCAGTGGTGTGCCACCAGCTGAACTATCCATATGCTGTGGCATTCTGCCATACACTTCACATGACAAAGATTTACATGGTTCCATTGGTGGGTGCTGATGGAACCAGAGTTGAAGCTGTAGCAGTTTGTCACCGGGACACTTCAACTTGGGACCCAAAGGCTTTGGTCTTTCAAAGCCTCAAAGTTAAGCCAGGAACTTTGCCCATCTGCCATTTCCTTCCTAATGGTCATATTGTCTGGGTTCCAAAGTAGGTAGAGATCCGCAGAAAGCCTCAAACCCAATTGCTGGCTTGCAGTTTCTGTAATATATTGTATGCTATTTGAATAACGGCAAGGGTTGAGGAATGTGTGTCCTAACTCCTATGTGTAATATTATTCAGTAACGAGTGACTGTCTCCTTGATTATTTATTTCTTCGAGTTAATTTCATTCTCCTTCTCTCAATTAAGTACGTCTAGCTCCCATAATTTTAAAATTTCAGTAAATATTAGGCTTATTCTTTTCATTTCTTATTTTCACTTATTACCTATTTCATTCAAAATAAAGGAAATGTATGATGAAATTTTAAATTTACGAGAATTAAATATATTTAATCAAAATCTTAAAAATGGTGAATGAAATTAACTTTTATTTTTCTGTTAATATTATCTATTGCAAATAAAAGGAAACAGTGACCAGAAGAATAGTGGCAATACTTACTATAATCATTTTATTTCAGTAATAATAAAAGCAAAATTTTCATTATTTAATTACCTCAACAATAATCATGTCACAATTACTCAAAGAATATAGTCCTGATCGGAACAATACTGACAATTATTATTATTATTTTATTTGCATGATAGTAAAAATATGACATTTATCTCTTTTTGTTTTATCTACTTAATTTCCAAACCCATCCATTTTTTTCCAATGAGTTTTCTATTTTTATTTATTTTATATTTTATAAAAGATTTTTCAAATTATCAAATTTTTAAATAAATATTAGTTTGATTGTGGTTATCAATTTTCTTGCTATACAAAGAAAAACAGCAAATCAAACGGTATTTGATGTTTTAAACTCTTTAACAAATCTAATAACTTTTAAAAATAATTTAGAAACCAATTAATACCTATTGCAACCTAAAAATGTGCTATCCATGTTGACAATTTATTACCCCATTTCCAATTGTAGTTGTAGATGAGGGAGATAATTTTCCTGATGAGGACATTATTATAGACATTATTACGATGGTATGGAAAAGTGAAGGATGCATTATGATGGAGCTTCCAACAATCGAGAACATGTTGTTGATGTATTTTAGTTATTTCTCTTCTAGGTGATCACATTCCTAATCAATTATATAATCATAATGATTGAAATCGATGCAATCGAAGCATTAAAAAACCAATGTGAAGGAACGAGTCTTAAGTACAAATAAATGGAATCACTTATAAAAATTAAGAATATAAAAAATAATATTTAAATTTAAAAATGTATTAATAATCTAATAAATTATTATCAAATATAAAGATATATGATCTCCATCACATTTTTCAACTGCCGTCCAACTTGGCAGCCAATGTCGCTACCCTCCTTTCAACCTCTTCCATGATGACCTCATTAGTCTAGATCTTTCGGAGATAGTCTGCATAGGTCCCATGGAATCAATAGTAGAGAGTATGTATATATCTAATAAGTTTGGTTCTTTCTTTAGAGAGCATGAGAATATACCCTGTCGACAATAATGTCGGTTTCCCATCAGAATGAGTTTGTAGAGGAGAAAAAAAAAAGGGTAGCTTTAGCACAAAATTCATATTACTGTATGTGACAGAAATAACTTTAAAAAATACCGAGTGGGGATTAAAATTTGTTCATTATTTAAAAAGAAATGTATAAGAATACTATCTAATTCTCCGGGATCAAGATTCCAATCAATCAGCCAATTCCATTGGAAAGCATCTATCAGATAGATAAAGCCGATGAACAACCTCTCACACAGGATATTGTCTTAAATTTCAATTAGATAATGACAATGCGACAACCTCTCACACATGAATGCCTTACGTAGTGGTTTAATGGAATTAGCTTTGTTTGTGCCTATGCCACCAGCATTTTGATTAATGCTTGTGGGACATGAGTGAGAGAAGAAATCAACAATAAATAGGAAGCCATGAACTTCCTTCCTTTCCATTCTGGGTTCTAGGCTGCTAGTTTTGTACGAGTTGGAGTAGTTTCAGAGCTTTAATGGAGTTTCATCTCCTTCCCATTCTGACTTCTTTCTTGGTGAGCCTTCACTTCCACCTTTTCTTGAACACTTCGTTTTTATATTTCATGGAATATAACTTACATATATGTCATGAAGTACTTGTGGCAGCTGGTGGTGGTCAGCCATGCTTATTCTCTACCTTCCGAGGTTGATTGGATGTCGGGTTTGCCTAACACTCCCTTCCCGAAAGCTATGCGGAATCTCTTAATGCAGCCTGGTTGGTTTCCAACTTCCTCTTTTGTTGGCTCATAGTAATAGTGTGTTGAATAATGTATTTATGAGTATCATCTATCAAATATTTCTTCAGAAAATATTATAAGTGTTTTTTCAATTATGATTTTTCATATTTTTAAAGATATTTCCTAAAATTTGATCAAATATCAAATGAGTTCTAAACTGTTTGAGAACTATTGCTAGTTTGAATGACCATAATAGACTAAAAAATAACTTGAGTAGAGATGAGATTGATTTATTTTAATATTTATGTCAATTATGGGGATTATAGGTAACGACGAATTTGAAAAATAAAATTTAACATCGAGTATAAATGAGTTATAATCATGCGAAATTATCAATAACCATGTTTTGATAAAATATTTGCTGCTTAATGCAACAAATTAAATGGCCTTAGTTACACCATCAATCATGGGTTTATGTGTGGCTTTAGAAAATATGTGTCCTTCATTATTTCTCAAGTTATTATCATCGTCATCATAATTAACCTTTTAAATTGTTGAATTTGCAAACACAACAAAAGACGGAAGTTCTACCAATGCTGACAAGACCATCCCCACTGCTAAATATGACACCCTTTATGAAAACCCTCAAAAAGCAGCGAAAAGTTCTATAAATGCTCACAAGGATGCTAGCCAAATTGATCAATATGATTTAGTTCATGGAAACCTTAAAAAGTTAAATGAAAGCTCTAACGAATCTCCCAAGGATGCTATCTCACTTGTCGGATATGATGCAATCTATGGAAACGCCAAAAAGCAAGGAGATGCTGTCCCAATTACCGGATCATATGATGCAGTCTATGGAAACCCCAAAAAACAAGGAGATGCTACCCCCCAAAAAACAAGGAGATGCTACCCCCGGATCATATGATGCAGTCTATGGAAACCCCAACAAACAAGAAGATGCCACCCCAGGATCATATGATGCAGTCTATGGAAACCCCAACAAACAAGGAGATGCTGCCCCAGTTACCGGATCATATGATGCAGTCTATGGAAACCCCAAAAAACAAGGAGATGCTGCCCCAGTTACTGGATCATATGATGCAGTCTATGGAAACCCCAAAAAACAAGGAGATGCTGCCCCAGTTACCGGATCATATGATGCAGTCTATGGAAACCCCAAAAAACAAGGAGATGCTGCCTCAGTTACGGAATCATATGATGCAGTCTATGGAAACCCCACAAAACAAGGAGATGCTTCCCCAGTTACCGGATCATATGATGCAATCTATGGAAACCCTAAAAAACAAGGAGCTGCTACTCCAGTTACCGGACCATATGATGCAGTCTACGGAAACCCCAAAAAACAAGGGGATGCTACCCCAATCACCGGGTCATATGATGCAGTGTATGGAAACCCTCAAAAAATTGTAGGAAGTTCTATTAATGCTCAGAAGGATGCTAGCTCAATTGCCGGATATGATGCAGTCTACGGAAGCGCTCAAAAAGTGGTGAAAGTTCCATCAATGCCCACAAGGATGCCAACTCAATTGCCGGATATTATGCAGCCTATGGAAACCCTCGAGATGCAGGTGAAAGTTCTATTGATGCTGGCAAGGCTAGCCCAACTGCCTCATATCGGACTGTTTACGGAAATCCTCGAAAAGCAAGTGGAAGCACTGATATCAATGATGGTAAGCCTAGTAGAACTATGCAATACGAGAGGGTCTACGGAAATCCTCAAAAAGCAGGCGGAAGTTCTGTAAGCGCGGGCAAAAATAGTCCAAACATGCAACAAGGACACCAAGATGGTACCAGTACAGGTAATGTGTTCTTGGAAAAAGACCTGCATCCTGGGACTAAAATGATGGTGCGCTTCACAAAAACCTCAAGTGCAGCTCATTTCTTGCCTCAGCAAGTTGCTGAATCCATACCTTTTTCATCAAACAAGCTACCAGAAATTTTGAATCAGTTCTCAGTGAAAGAAAACTCCGCAGAAGCCAAGATAATACAGAAAACAATAGAAGAATGTGAGAAGCCGGCCATAGAAGGAGAAGAGAAGTACTGTGCGAGATCGTTGGAGTCCCTAATCGATTTCAGCACTTCAAAGCTTGGAAAAAACATTCGAGCACTCCCAAATGTGGTGGAAGGGGAAATCCAGGAATATAAATTTGGAGAGGGAGCGAAGATGCTTGGAGAGAAATCAGTGGTGTGCCACCAGCTGAACTATCCATATGCTGTGGCTCTTTGCCATGCATTTCACATGACAAAAATTTACAAGGTTCCATTGGTGGGAGCTGATGGAACCAGAGTTCAAGCTTTAGCAGTATGTCATGAGGACACATCGATTTGGGACCCAAATGCTTTGGCTTTTCAAGTGCTCAAAGTTAAGCCAGGAACTTGGCCCATCTGTCATTTCCTTCCCAATGGTCATTTTGTGTGGGTTCCAAACTAGGCAGAGATCCGTCCGCAGAAAGCCTCAAACCCAATTGCTGGCTTGCAGTTTGTGTAATATATTGTGTGCTTTGAATAACTGCAAGGGTTGAGGAATGTATGTCCTATGAGCAATATTATTCAGCAATGAGTGACTCTCCCTTTTCTTTTCTTTTTTTCCCTTTCAGTACTACCCATTGCAGCAATTGCAATGCTAAACATGCACTGAGTATCATATCTAAACGCCCACCAGAAGACAGTTTGAGATTACATATATGAAACTATGGCTTGTAATGCTTTTATAAAAAAAAAAAAAGTTCTAGCATATTAAAAAGCTTGTAATATTTTTATCAATAGTACTCTCATAATATCTATATTAAAAATTTACTTTTAGAAGTGTTTTGATAACTTGTTAGGCAATAGAAATTATTATTTATTTTTTTTTTTAGGATGGCAGGGCAAAAATTGTCATGATCAGGAGGCAGCTAGAAAAAATTATGAATGGTAAATAAGAAAATTATATTAAATAATTTTATGTCTTGTATATTAAAGAATATAAAATAACATCATCAATAATTTTAATATATTTTATAACAATTTTTTTTTTAAAAAAATATTTCTAAAAGAATTTAGCCATTCTTTTAATTTTTTTTTTCAAATAACTAATATAAACTAATTGAAAATAATCAAATTAACTTTTGTTGTAGAGTTGTAAGTGAACTTGTAATTTGTAGGGAATTAAACCGAATTCTCAACCCGTGAGAAACAAAAATTAGAGAAAACACACGCCAAAGAAAAAACAATCACACGCACAAGACAGTATTTACGTGGTTCGACAATTTACCTACGTCTACGGAGTTGTAAGGATATCACTATTATCAGGGAAGAATACAGAGTACAACCTAGCGGTTACAATATCCTCTCTATATATATAACACGGTAACCCCACCATACTAAAAAACCCTAATTACAAAAGATGGTTCCACAATGGGTTAAACGAGTCCAACAGACCTCAATAAATCTCCCATTAAAAAACCATGCAATATTATTCGGGTCGGGTCGTCAAATCGGATCAAACAAAACTAGGCTCCACAAAGTCCAACATAATTAAATATCATTGTAGATTCATCATTATTTAGTTAAACATTAGAGTCCAAAATATTTAAACATCTCAAAATAAACCACCATTAAAAATTTATTTAATAAAATTTTTGTTGACAAAATATTTCTTTTATTCATAGAAGTAACAAAACCTATTAGTATGATAGAATTTTTTTTTAAAAATAATTTTCTATTTTTGGTTCTTAAGAATAAAAAACAAAATGTTTTTAAATAACACCTTTTAGTTATTTTCTAGTGTTTTTATTTGTTTTTTGAGGATTGTTTTAATAAATAATTATATTAACACATTGAATGATTAAAAATAAAACACTAAATATAAAAATTATTTTTAAAAATATTAAAAATGAGTTTAAAATATTTTAGGTTTTTAAATAGATTTTTGTTCTATAAAAACTAGAAAACAATTTTAAAAAACTGTTTTCAAAAACTATTTTTTGATAAATACTTTTAAAAACAATTACCAAACAAAACCTAAAATTTTTTATATGTTTTTTGTTGTTAGAAATAGCAAAGCAAACAAAATATGAACGATGTTTCCATTCATAGGCGGGCATAGCCATATAAGTGTTGCTTCACAGAAGCATATTTCAGGCTTTCAGCTATCCTTGTATGGAAAGCTCAGTCTATGTATCAATTTCTTCCGTAGTGTAGGGATCAATCCTTGAGCTTACTGAGATGATAGAGGTTTCATATTCTTGAGAAAGGCCTTCAAAGATTGCATCTATATAGTCTTCGACAGAGTTTATGGCCAACTAGAGGAAGAAGATCAACTGTGCTTAAAAGCATACTTCAACTACAATTTTATAAAAGTATTACAATTTAATTTCTATTTAGTAAAAATAATTTTTACAAATTGTTTAAAGAAAAAGATCCTTTTATAAGTTCATCTACAAACTTTTTTTCAACTCAATCTTATTTACAAGAGTATTAAAATTCAATTCAAATATATTGGTAAAAAAAGGTTTGATAGAAAATTATTTTTACAAAAGAGAATTCAATTCTTCTTTTTTAATTTTAAGAAAATGATTTATTTTATCCTTAATTTGATAAATAAAAAATTAAAAAGAAATTCTCTATGTTGGCTTAAAAAAAAAACAAAAAAGAATTTCTCGATTTTATTAAGTGAACTTCGTAAACTATTTGGATTTCATTAAAAGATCTCAACTTTATTATTTAAAAAATCAAATGAATTTTTTTTTTTAAAGGATTCCAATTGAATTTTTTATTTGGATTAAGCAAAATTTATTCAGATAATTTTACCGATTTTATAAGGAAAGAAGGGTTTTCAATTCCATTTTAATTGGGAGGTTATAATTTTATTTTTATTTTTATTAAAAAAAAGTGATTTTGATGGTTTCAAAAAGAAATATATATATATATATAAAGGATTTTTGTCGTTTCATGGTTTAAGTAAAAAGATTTTTCATTTTATTTAAGGATTTTTGCATGCTGTTTTTATTTTGTTACATTAAAAAAAAATCATATTAAACACACAAAAAATAGGATAATGTCCGGTCAAAAGGTTTTCAATTTATTAATGGCATGATTTTCGGATTATTTAAAAAATAAAAATCTCAATTTTATCTAAATGGATTTCATATTTTTATTTTTATTTTTTAAAAAGAAAAAAAGAAAATTCATTTGTTTATTTACTTTTTTTTTTTCTGTGGGTGGAGGAAAAGGTGGAAGAAAAAGGCCAAAATTTGGGTTTGAATTACTGCAATATTATTCAGTAATGAGTGACTCTCTCTATTATTCATCTTAGCATGCACTTAGTATTATATCAACACACCCACCAGAAGAGGATACCTTTACGGTTACCTTTACAACTTCATAATTATTTTGAGTTCTGCATTAGAATCGCCCTTTTAACAATTATTATAATTAATTAAAATTAATATAATGATGTATTTAATTATGTTAAACTTGGACAATCCCCTCAATCATTGAATTTGTAAAGCTTTTGGAAGAAGGGCATGGAGCCCAATGGTTCCAAAATAATTAATCAAGTTGATGGGACTAGTCCCTTTCTCCTTTCATTACTGAAATTACAGTTCGCTCCCATCATCGTCCCTTCATTTTCACTTTATGGTATTAAAGTTGCATTGTCTGGCATTCAGAATGACTGGTGGTGATAATTCATAAGTCTGTCTCGTCACATCTATTATAAGTCTGTCTCGTCACATCCAATGGCTACTGCGAAGGAGTCCTGGCCCCACCATATAGAGGCACCTCCCTTGAGCTCTTTCCATCCCAGCTCAGCCACATTCCTCTTCAGTTAGAGAGCTTTCATGGAGTTTTACCTCCTTCCCCTTCTGGCATTTCTCTCCGTGAGCCTTAACTTCCAACTTTACTAATCAAATCATAAAGCATGCACTACATTATTATTTCGGAAAATCAATACAAAGCCCAGATGAAACTATTCTTTACAAAGCATTTTCAAAATATTTTTCTGAAAATATTGAAAAAAGCAATATGCAAATTTAAATGGACGGAGTTCGCAACATGCATGCATGTTCATCATTTTCAAAATATTACAATGCATATGCAGTGTTTTACTGTCAAAAGATCCCGGCCACAAGAGCTTAAATGGTTCCATTGGTGGGCAGGGATGGGACAAAAGCGAAAGCAGTTGCAGTGTGTCATACAAATACAATGGAATGGAATCCCAAGTATTTGGCCTTTCAGCAGCTCAAAGTCAAACCAGGAACTGCTCCCATCTGCCACTTCCTTCCTAAGGATCACATCGTCTGGGGTTTCAAAATAGAAATGCATGGGCAGTAAATAAATAATGAAAATAGCTCATCTTTAGTTCTTCGATCGGTAATGTTATGAACTTATGAGTTATTTGCTGCCACCCTCTCCCAATGTGTTATGTATGTATGTTTGTATGCGTGTGGGATATCGTATGTATTCTGGTATGCTTCTCATCAATGCTTGGAGCGAAGTCAATAACTATCGTGGGTACCACCACCTCTATAATTGAAGAATTCATAAGTTGGTATGTAAAAGACCACTGGCTTTTGGACAAGGGACGTGCATGGAGCCCAATGTTTATAAAATAATTAATCAAGTTGGATGGACCTATCTTTTTTTCCTTCAAATGCTTTATCTTCACTATCTTTATGACCAAAATAAATAAATAAATATCTATAATTGAAGAATTGAAGAATTCATAAGTTGGTATGTAAAAGATCACTGGCTTTTGGACAAGGGACATGCATGGAACCCAATGTTTATAAAACAATTAATCAAGTTGGATGGACCTAACCTTTTTTCCTTCAAACCCTTTATCTTCACTATCTTTATGACAAAAATAAATAAATAAATAAACATATGAAATTATGTTTTCTCCCACCAACATCCTTTCCCTTTTCTCATTTCATTTTCCTTGTGAGAAAGGGAATAAAATGATGGAGATGAAAAGAGCCCAAACAGGATCTCTTAAAGAACTAGGAAGTTGGATGTAAAATATATCTACTAAAAAAAATCAGACTTTGAGTTGATGGTAGTCTTTGTCTACTAAAATGCTAGTTGGTAAATATATGTTTCACAATTACTTGCTTAGATTTTTCTTATAAACGTAGCCTAGTCAATAAATTCATGGATGATCCAGATAAATTATAAAGTTATCTATTATAAATTCTTATTAAAAAAATAAGCTAAGAAGTAAGATTAATTTTAATTACAAAATAATATTAAATTTTCAAAACAATACAAACATACCTTCAGACCTTCCAAAATATTAACTTTAATCAAAGAATAATATTTATGATGGGTGGTAAAACTATCTAAATATGTTCCACTTAACTTCTATAAATAGGTGGCTTCCTTCGTTTTCAAAATCACAATGATAGGCCTTGGGAGACTACCACACTTGAGAAAAGTGAAAAAAGATTGCCCCCAAAATTAAAGAGGTTTTTCAAAAGTTTTGAAGATAAATTTGAAGATTAAGAGATACTAAGTTTGTAGCATCTTTGATATGAGATTAATTAAGCATTTGTCAATAAATGTGAGCCAAGCCAAAGTCTAAACTAAATCAAGACTCAATTCAAGTTCATTTTAGAAGAATTAGAGGACCATATAAAGATTGTACATCATTCCTTAAATTAATTAAATTTCAATTTCACTACTAATTTTTCTTTAAGAGAAATTTGCATGTACAAATTTCTTATACACCCAATGAGACAATCTCTATCTCTCATTACAAACAAAAAATATCTATATGGAGTCTAGAAAAAGTTCTAACCCCTTAACTCAAAGCAACGCAAAAGCAACTTTCCAACAACAAACTCTAGTTATTTCTTTCTTTGATCAAACTACAAATTATGAAGGAACTACTCCCAAGAACCCAAACATCTCTTTAGCTTTGTTGGAGGTAAAAGAAAAAATACACGATTGAGTGAGTGGTACCACACCCAACCTCTATTCCGAAAGAGCCTTCAAACTCTGAGTTATTTTCTTCTGCAGAAGACAATGAGCCTAGAAGTAGGACTACTCCAACATTTCGTAGTGATGTTTCCAAGGCAATGCATGACATGGTCATTGTTTCTATTGATTATTCTAATGCCATCATGCTATTATGATAACAAACACACTTACTTCACAACAACATGCTAACATAGCCAAAACAATTGAAACTCTCACTAAGCCTCAAACCCAATTGTTGGCTTGCATTTCTGTAATATATTGTGTGCAATGAATAACTGCAAGGGTTGAGGAATGTGTCCTATCACCTATGTGCAGTATTATTCAGTAATGAGTGACTCTCCTTGGTTTTTTTTCCCCTTTTAGTGCTACGGCTACCCATTGCAGCGATTGCTAAACATGCACATAGTATTATATTTAAACGCCTACAAGAAGACAGTTTGAGACGAATACATATACAAATAACAATGGTGGGTGTCTCCACCTCTATGATTGAACTCATTAAGCACCACCTGCTTTTGGACAAAGGACATGGAGCCCAATGTTTCCGAAATAATTAATCAAGTTGATGGGATTAGTCCTTTGCTCCGCAATGAACCAACCTCTGAAATTATATTTGCTCCCACCAACGTTTTAACACCCCAAAATTTAATCTAGGGGCAAAGTAGTAATTTACAAAGTAATTAATTAAATTCATTAAGGGTGAAAGAGTTATTTTACAATTAAAAATCCTAGGTATAAATTCGATTTTCGTCTTGTCTTCTTCATTCAGAAAACCCTATCAACCAGAAGTAGAGAATTGGAAATCATAGGGCTCAAGAGTTAGAGATTTAGAGTTGAAGTTCAGGTTTTTTCCAGGTAAGATTATAACCCTAAATTAATATATTATATTCATTAGTTAGTTCTGAACACACTAGTTATTCTTTGAAAAAAAATTTAATTTAGATTAGGGTTAGTTATTTTTTAATTTGTTTTAATATCAAAATATTGGAAATTTAGTATTATTGGTGGTTTTGTTGTTAGAAATTGGGAAATCTTAAGTTTTTGAAAAAAAAAAAATGATTCTATGGAAGATTTCGATTTCGGTTAAGGTTAACCTATTTTAAAACTTTTAGGTCAAAATATTGAAATTAAGAGTATAGGTTGTTCTATTGATGAAAATAGGAAAATTCAAAATTTCTTAGATAAATAGATCTAAGTAATGAAATTTAAAAAAAAAATGAGTAAATAAATATATTGTTATATGTGGCTCAAGGGATTAGAAAATATTAAAAAAAAAAGAAAAAAGAAAAAAAGAATGCCTGCTTGTGGAAAATGAAGAATGGTGAAAAGAAAAAAAAATAGTAATATTAATAATAAAAGAAGATGTGTACGAATGTGTTTGGTGGTTAATATATATATATATATATATATATATATATATATATATATATATATAAAATATAATGATGGAGAGTTATCGTGTATAGGTTATGTTAGGTGAAAAAAAAAACTTGAAAGTGAGAGAATATAATTTATAAATAAAAAACATAGAATTTAATTAGTGAAATAAATTGTAGTTTAATTAAATTATGTTGTGTCCCAAGAAATAAATTGAAAATAAAATTTAAGTTTTATATAAATTAGAAATTTATTAATTTTTCTAAAAGAGGAATATATTAAATTATCTTTCTTAATTAAAAACATTAATTTGAATACCTAAAATTTTAGGATTGTCAAACTTATAATTTTAAATAAATAGTAATAGTTATTTCTCTTATACTTTGTTAAGTGAATAATAAATTTTTCATAATTATTTTTCTCCCAAGTTTTTGAGGATTTTTTTTGAGGTAAGGGAAATTAATACAATTATTTTTTTTTTAGAAACAAATTTTTATATACATCATTTGAAAACATTTTGAGTTATTATTTGTTTTATGCATGGATAAAATATGTTTTGCATGAAAAGTATGTTAGAACCTAACATTTTGTTTACAATAGAGAAATGTGGAGATATATATTATGTTTTGCAAATTTGAATAATTGAAATAAGTGTTTGACTCTGGTTTGTTTGACTCTTGTCAACGGGATATAATAGTTGATCTTTACATTTCTTGGTGGGGAATGTAATTGATTTAGACCTCAACCTATAAGGGTTTGGTTAGAGGTTATTAATAATACTAATAGTGTTTGATTTCGTCCACCTTAAAAGAATAATTTGAAGCTAATCACTTATTTGAAAAGTCCCACCTAACTCAGTACCATTTGATGTTTGATGACCAGAGTAAATAAATGATTTGAATGTTTTAACTGAATTTGTTATGAAAATGTTTGAATCATAAATAAAAGTGTATAGTAAAAGTTTTGAATGTATTGGCAAAATTAACTCAAAGGTTTATGAAAATAATTAGTTATAATATCTCCTATTTTGCAAGTGAACTTAAAATATTTGATCCATGAAATTGTATTAATATTTCTTATTGGGCTTTGAGCTCATTTCCCTTTGTTGATAATTTTTCAGGTACCCTTAGTTCAGGCGATGAGTGATGGTTAGGTCGGGAAATGGTCATCATTAGGATTTTGCTTATGATGTTATTTTTTGACATTGTTAGCTTATAAGTTTATGTTTATTTGGATTATTTGGTTCTTGGAAGCTATTTAGATATTGAACTTTTAAAATTTTATGATAATTTGAAGTTGAGATTTGGAGATTATGACCATGGATGAGCCACTATTTCATTTAAAAACCCATAACAAGGTGATTTGGGCCCGATCCCCACTTCGGTTCACACATTCGAACCCTTGGTACATCCATAACAAAATTTGGTACATCCTTCATAAAATTTGGTACATTCTTCACAAAATTTGGTACATCCGATCCGACAGATTCCGGGATTCCCATTTCAACATGGATGGTCCATAATTTCTTTTATAAACCCATAACAAAGTGATTGGGAGTCGATCCTCACTTCGAAACGCATTTTCGGACTCTCGGTACATTCTTCACAAAATTTGGTACATCCGATGCTAGTGATTTCAGGACCCCCTTTTGACCATGGATGAGCCACTATTTCATTTAGAAACCCATAACAAAGTGATTTGGGTCTGATCCCCACTTCGGATCACACTTTGGAACCATTGGTACATCCTTAACAAAATTTGGTACATCCTTAATTAAATTTGGTACATCCGATCCGATAGATTCCGAGACTCCCATTTCAACATTGATGGTCCATAATTGCTTTTAGAAACCCATAACAAAGTGATTGGGGGTCGATCCGCACTTCGTGACTCATTTTCGGACTCTTAGTACATCCTTCATTAAATTTGGTACATCCGAGCTTAGTGATTTCAGGACCCTCTTCTGACCATGGATGAGCCACTATTTCATTTAAAAACCCATAACAAAGTAATTTGGGTCCGATCCCCACTTCGGTTCACAGTTTGGAACCCTTGGTACATCCTTCACAAAATTTGGTACATCCTTCACAAAATTTGGTACATCTTTCATTAAATTTGGTACATCCGATCCGACATATTTCGAGACCCCCATTTCAACATCGATGGTCCATAATTGCTTTCAGAAACCCATAACAAAGTGATTTGGGGCCGATCCCCACTTCGGAATGCATTTTTAGACCCTTAGTACATCCTTAACAAAATTTGGTACATCCGAGCTTAGTGATTCCGGGACCCTCTTCTGACCATGGATGAGCCACTATTTCATTTAAAAACCCATAACAAAGTGATTTGGGCCCGACCCCCACTTCGGTTCACAGTTTGGAACCCTTGGTACATCCTTCACAAAATTTGGTACATCCAATCCGACAGATTCGGAGACCCCCATTTCAACATGGATGGTTCATAATTTCTTTTAGAAACCCATAACAAAGTGATTTGGGGCCGATCCCCACTTCGGAATGCATTTTTACAACCTTGGTACATCCTTAACAAAATTTGGTACATCCGAGCTTAGTGATTCTGGGACCCTCTTCTGACCATGGATGAGCCACTATTTCATTTAAAAACCCATAACAAAGTGATTTGGGCCCGATCCCCACTTCGGTTCACACTTTGGAACCCTTGATAAATCCTTAACAAAATTTGGTACATCCTTCACAAAATTGGGTATATCCTTCATTAAATTTGGTACATCCGAGCCTAGTGATTTCAGGACCCCCTTTTGACCATGGATGAGCCACTATTTCATTTAGAAACCCATAAAAAAGTGATTTGGGGCCGATCCCCACTTCGGATCACACTTTGGAACCATTGGTACATCCTTCACAAAATTTGGTACATCCTTAATTAAATTTGGTACATCCTTCACTAAATTTGGTAAATCCGATCCGATGGATTCCAAGACCCCCATTTCAACATCGATGGTCTATAATTGCTTTTAGAAACCCATAACAAAGTGATTTGGGGCCGATCCCCACTTCGGAAAGCATTTTTAGACCCTTGGTACATCCTTAACAAAATTTGGTACACCCGAGCTTAGTAATTCCGGAACCATCTTCTGACCATGGATGAGCCACTATTTCATTTAAAAACCCATAACAAAGTGATTTGGGCCCGATCCCCACTTCGGTTCACACTTTGGAACCCTTGGTACATCCTTTACAAAATCTGGTACATCTTTCACAAAATTTGGTACATCCGATGCTAGTGAATTCGGGACCCCCTTTTGACCATGGATGAGCCATTATTTCATTTAGAAACAAATAACAAAGTGATTTGGGCCCGATCCCCACATCGGTTCACACTTTGGAACCCTTGATACATCCTTAACAAAATTTGGTACATCCTTCACAAAATTTGGTACATCCTTCAATAAATTTGGTACATCCGATCCGACAGATTCCGAGACCCCCATTTCAACATGGATCGTCCATAATTTCTTTAAGAAACCCAGAACAAAGTGATTGGGAGTCGATCCTCACTTCGAAACGCATTTTCGGACCCTCGGTACATTCTTCATAAAATTTGGTACATCCTTCATTAAATTTGGTACATCTGAGCCTAGTGATTTCGGGACCCCCTTTTCACCATGGATGAGCCACTATTTCATTTAGAAACCCATAAAAAAGTGACTTCGGGCCGATCCCCACTTCGGAACGCATTTTTAGACCCTTTGTACATCCTTAAGAAAATTTGGTACATCCTTAATTAAATTTGGTACATCCGATCCGATGGATTCCGAAACCCCCATTTGAACATGTATGGTCCACAATTGCTTTTAGAAACCCATAACAAAGTGATTTGGGGCCAATCCCCACTTCGGAACGCATTTTTAGACCCTTGGTACATCCTAAACAAAATTAGGTACATCCGAGAGTAGTTATTTCGGAACCCTCTTCTGACCATGGGAGAGCCACTATTTCATTTAAAAACCCATAACAAAGTGATTTGGGCCCGATCCCCACTTCGGTTCACACTTTGGAACCCTAGGTAAATCCTTTACAAAATCTGGTACATCTTTCACAAAATTTGGTACATTCGATGCTAGTGAATTCGGGACCCCCTTTTGACCATGGATGAGCGATTATTTCATTTAGAAACAAATAACAAAGTGATTTGGGCCCGATCCCCACATCGGTTCACACTTTGGAACCCTTGGTACATCCTTAACAAAATTTGGTACATCCTTCAATAAATTTGGTACATCCTTCAATAAATTTGGTACATCCGATCCGACAGATTCTGAGACCCCCATTTCAACATGGATCGTCCATAATTTCTTTAAGAAACCCATAACAAAGTGATTGGGAGTCGATCCTCACTTCGAAACGCATTTTCGGACCCTCGGTACATTCTTCATAAAATTTGGTACATCCTTCATTAAATTTGGTACATCTGAGCCTAGTGATTTCAGGACCCCCTTTTGATCATGGATGAGCCACTATTTCATTTAGAAACCCATAAAAAAGTGATTTGGGGTCGATCCCCACTTCGGAACACATTTTTAGACCTTTGGTACATCCTTCACAAAATTTGGTACATCCTTAATTAAATTTGGTACATCCTTCATTAAATTTGGTACATCCGATCCGATGGATTCCGAAACCCCCATTTGAACATGTATGGTCCACAATTGCTTTTAGAAACCCATAACAAAGTGATTTGGGGCCAATCCCCACTTCGGAACGCATTTTTAGACCCTTGGTACATCCTTAACAAAATTTGGTACATCCGAGATTAGGTATTCCGGGACCCTCTTCTGACCATGGATGAGCCACTATTTCATTTAAAAACCCATAACAAAGTAATTTGGGCCCGATCCCCACTTTGGTTCACACTTTGGAACCCTTGGTACATCATTTACAAAATTTGGTACATCCTTCACAAAATTTGGTACATCCGATGCTAGTGAATTCGGGACCCCCTTTTGACCATGGATGAGCCATTATTTCATTTAGAAACAAATAACAAAGTGATTTGGGCCCGATCCCCACATCGGTTCACACTTTGGAACCCTTGATACATCCTTAACAAAATTTGGTACATCCTTCACAAAATTTGGTACATCCTTCAATAAATTTGGTACATCCGATCCGACAGATTCCGAGACCCCCATTTCAACATGGATCGTCCATAATTTCTTTAAGAAACCCAGAACAAAGTGATTGGGAGTCGATCCTCACTTCGAAACGCATTTTCGGACCCTCGGTACATTCTTCATAAAATTTGGTACATCCTTCATTAAATTTGGTACATCTGAGCCTAGTGATTTCGGGACCCCCTTTTCACCATGGATGAGCCACTATTTCATTTAGAACCCCATAAAAAAGTGATTTCGGGCCGATCCCCACTTCGGAACGCATTTTTAGACCCTTTGTACATCCTTAAGAAAATTTGGTACATCCTTAATTAAATTTGGTACATCCTTCATTAAATTTGGTACATTCGATCCGATGGATTCCGAAACCCCCATTTGAACATGTATGGTCCACAATTGCTTTTAGAAACCCATAACAAAGTGATTTGGGGCCAATCCCCACTTCGGAACGCATTTTTAGACCCTTGGTATATCCTTCATTAAATTTGGTACATCCGATCCGACAGATTCCGAGACCCCCATTTCAACATGGATGGTCTATAATTGCTTTCAAAAACCCATAACAAAGTGATTTCGGGCCGATCCCCACTTCGAAATGCATTTTTACACCCTTAGTACATCCTTAACAAAATTTGGTACATCCGAGCTTAGTGATTCCGGGACCCTCTTCTGACCATGGATGAGCCACTATTCCATTTAAAAACCCATAACAAAGTAATTTAGGCCCGATCCCCACTTCGGTTGACACTTTGGAACCCTTGGTACATCCTTTACAAAATTTGGTACATCCTTCACAAAATTTGGTATATCCTTCATTAAATTTGGTACATCCGATCCGACAGATTCCGAGACCCCCATTTCAACATGGATGGTCTATAATTGCTTTCAAAAACCCATAACAAAGTGATTTGGGGCCGATTCCCACTTCGGAACGCATTTTTACACCCTTGGTACATCTTTAAAAAAATTTGGTACATCCGAGCTTAGTGATTCCGGGACCCTCTTCTGAACATGGATGAGCCACTATTTCATTTAGAAACCAATAACAAAGTGATTTGGGCCCGATCCCCACTTCGGTTCACACTTTGGAACCCTAGGTAAATCCTTTACAAAATCTGGTACATCCTTCACAAAATTTGGTACATCCGATGCTAGTGAATTCGGGACCCCCTTTTGACCATGGATGAGCCACAATTTCATTTAAAAACAAATAACAAAGTGATTTGGGCCCGATCCCCACATCGGTTCACACTTTGGAACCCTTGGTACATCCTTAACAAAATTTGGTACATCCTTCACAAAATTTGGTACATCCTTCAATAAATTTGGTACATCCGATCCGACAGATTCCGAGACCCCCATTTCAACATGGATCGTCCATAATTTCTTTAAGAAACCCAGAACAAAGTGATTGGGTGTCGATCCTCACTTCGAAACGCATTTTCGGACCCTCGGTACATTCTTCATAAAATTTGGTACATCCTTCATTAAATTTGGTACATCTGAGCCTGGTGATTTCGAGACCCCCTTTTCACCATGGATGAGCCACTATTTCATTTAGAAACCCATAAAAAAGTGATTTGGGGTCAATCCCCACTTCGGAACGCATTTTTAGACCCTTGGTACATCCTTAACAAAATTTGGTACATCCTTAATTAAATTTGGTACATCTTTCATTAAATTTGGTACATCCGATCCGACGGATTCTGAAACCCCCATTTGAACATTTATGGTCCACAATTGCTTTTAGGAAACCCATAACAAAGTGATTTGGGGCCAATCCCCACTTCGGAACGCATTTTTAGACCCTTGGCACATCCTTAACAAAATTTGGTACATCCGAGATTAGGTATTCCAGAACCTCTTCTGACCATGGGAAAGCCATTATTTCATTTAAAAACCCATAACAAAGTGATTTGGGCCCGATCCCCACTTCGGTTCACACTTTGGAACCCTTGGTAAATCCTTCACAAAATCCGGTACATCCCTCACAAAATCTGGTACATCCGATGTTAGTGATTTCGGGACCCCCTTTTCACCATGGATGAGCCACTATTTCATTTAGAAACAAATAACAAAGTGATTTGGGCCCGATCCCCACTTCGGTTCACACTTTGGAACCCTAGGTAAATCCTTTACAAAATCTGGTACATCCTTCACAAAATTTGGTACATCCGATGCTAGTGAATTCGGGACCCCCTTTTGACCATGGATGAGCCACAATTTCATTTAGAAACAAATAACAAAGTGATTTGGGCCCGATCCCCACATCGGTTCACACTTTGGAACCCTTGGTACATCCTTAACAAAATTTGGTACATCCTTCACAAAATTTGGTACATCCTTCAATAAATTTGGTACATCCGATCCGACAGATTCTGAGACCCCCATTTCAACATGGATCGTCCATAATTTCTTTAAGAAACCCAGAACAAAGTGATTGGGTGTTGATCCTCACTTCGAAACGCATTTTCGGACCCTCGGTACATTCTTCATAAAATTTGGTACATCCTTCATTAAATTTGGTACATCTGAGCCTGGTGATTTCGAGACCCCCTTTTCACCATGGATGAGCCACTATTTCATTTAGAAACCCATAAAAAAGTGATTTGGGGTCAATCCCCACTTCGGAACGCATTTTTAGACCCTTGGTACATTCTTAACAAAATTTGGTACATCCTTAATTAAATTTGGTACATCTTTCATTAAATTTGGTACATCCGATCCGACGGATTCTGAAACCCCCATTTGAACATTTATGGTCCACAATTGCTTTTAGGAAACCCATAACAAAGTGATTTGGGGCCAATCCCCACTTCGGAACGCATTTTTAGACCCTTGGCACATCCTTAACAAAATTTGGTACATCCGAGATTAGGTATTCCAGAACCTCTTCTGACCATGGGAAAGCCATTATTTCATTTAAAAACCCATAACAAAGTGATTTGGGCCCGATCCCCACTTCGGTTCACACTTTGGAACCCTTGGTAAATCCTTCACAAAATCCGGTACATCCCTCACAAAATCTGGTACATCCGATGTTAGTGATTTCGGGACCCCCTTTTCACCATGGATGAGCCACTATTTCATTTAGAAACAAATAACAAAGTGATTTGGGCCCGATCCCCACTTCGGTTCACACTTTGGAACCCTAGGTAAATCCTTTACAAAATCTGGTACATCCTTCACAAAATTTGGTACATCCGATGCTAGTGAATTCGGGACCCCCTTTTGACCATGGATGAGCCACAATTTCATTTAGAAACAAATAACAAAGTGATTTGGGCCCGATCCCCACATCGGTTCACACTTTGGAACCCTTGGTACATCCTTAACAAAATTTGGTACATCCTTCACAAAATTTGGTACATCATTCAATAAATTTGGTACATCCGATCCGACAGATTCCGAGACCCCCATTTCAACATGGATCGTCCATAATTTCTTTAAGAAACCCAGAACAAAGTGATTGGGAGTCGATCCTCACTTCGAAACGCATTTTCGGACCATCGGTACATTCTTCATAAAATTTGGTACATCCTTCATTAAATTTGGTACATCTGAGCCTAGTGATTTCGGGACCCCCTTTTCACCATGGATGAGCCACTATTTCATTTAGAAACCCATAAAAAAATGATTTGGGGCCGATCCCCACTTCGGAACGCATTTTTAGACCCTTGGTACATCCTTAACAAAATTTGGTACATCCTTAATTAAATTTGGTACATCCTTCATTAAATTTGGTACATCCGATCCGACAGATTCCGAGACCCCCATTTCAACATGGATGGTCTATAATTGCTTTCAAAAACCCATAACAAAGTGATTTGGGGCCTATCCCCACTTCGAAATGCATTTTTAGACCCTTAGTACATCCTTAACAAAATTTGGTACATCCGAGCTTAGTGATTCCGGGACCCTCTTCTGACCATGGATGAGCCACTATTCCATTTAAAAACCTATAACAAAGTAATTTAGGCCCGATCCCCACTTCGGTTCACACTTTGGAACCCTTGGTACATCCTTTACAAAATTTGGTACATCCTTCACAAAATTTGGTACATCTGATGCTAGTGAATTCGGGACCCCCTTTTGACCATGGATGAGCCACTATTTCATTTAGAAACAAATAACAAAGTGATTTGGGCCCGATCCCCACATCGGTTCACACTTTGGAACCCTTGGTACATCCTTAACAAAATTTGGTACATCCTTCACAAAATTTGGTACATCCTTCAATAAATTTGGTACATCCGATGCGACAGATTCCGAGACCCCCATTTCAACATGGATCGTCCATAATTTCTTTAAGAAACCCAGAACAAAGTGATTGGGAGTCGATCCTCACTTCGAAACGCATTTTCGGACCCTCGATACATTCTTCATAAAATTTGGTACATCCTTCATTAAATTTGGTACATCTAAGCCTAGTGATTTTGGGACCCCCTTTTCACCATGGATGAGCCACTATTTCATTTAGAAACCCATAAAAAAGTGATTTGGGGTCGATCCCCACTTCGGAACGCATTTTTAGACCCTTGGTACATCTTTAACAAAATTTGGTACATCCTTAATTAAATTTGGTACATCCTTCATTAAATTTGGTACATCCGATCCGACAAATTCCGAGACCCCAATTTCAACATGGATGGTCTATAATTGCTTTCAAAACCCCATAACAAAGTGATTTGGGGCCTATCCCCACTTCGAAATGCATTTTTAGACCCTTAGTACATACTTAACAAAATTTGGTACATCCGAGCTTAGTGATTCCGGGACCCTCTTCTGACCATGGATGAGCCACTATTCCATTTAAAAACCCATAACAAAGTAATTTAGGCCCGATCCCCACTTCGGTTCACACTTTGGAACCCTTGGTACATCCTTTACAAAATTTGGTACATCCTTCACAAAATTTGGTATATCCTTCATTAAATTTGGTACATCCGATCCGACAGATTCCGAGACCCCCATTTCAACATGGACGGTCTATAATTGCTTTCAAAAACCCATAACAAAGTGATTTGGGGCCGATCCCCACTTTGGAAAACATTTTTAGACCCTTGGTACATCCTTAACAAAATTTGGTACATTTGAGCTTATTGATCCCGAAACCCTCTTCTGACCATGGATGAGCCACTATTTCATTTAAAAACCCATAACAAAGTGATTTGGGCCCGATCCCAACTTTGCTTCACACTTTGAAACCCTTGGTACATCCTTAACAAAATTTGGAGCGTCCTTCATTAAATTTGGTACATCCGATCTGACAGATTCCGAGACCCCCATTTCAACATGGATGGTCCATAATTGCTTTTGGAAACCCATAACAAAGTGATTTGGGTCCGATCCCCACTTTGGAACGCATTTTTAGACCCTTGTTACAGCCTTAACAAAATTTGGTACATCCGAGCTTAGCGATTCCGGGACCCTCCTCTAACCATGGATGAGCCACTATTTCATTTCAAAACCCATAACAAATTGATTTGGGCCCAATCCCCACTTCGGTTCAAACTTTGGAACCCTTGGTACATCCTTAAAAAAATTTGGTACATCCTTAAAAAAATTTGGTACATCCTTCACAAAATTTGGTACATCCTTCATTAAATTTGGTACATCCAATCTGACAGATTCCGAGACGCCCATTTCAACATGGATGGTCCATAACTGCTTTTTGAAACCCATAACAAAGTGATTTGGGGCCGATCCCCACTTCGGAATGCATTTTTAGACCCTTGGTACACCCTTAACAAAATTTGGTACATCCGATGGTACACCCTTAATTAAATTTGGTACATCTTTCATTAAATTTGGTACATCCGATCCGATGGATTCCAAGACCCCCATTTCATCATGGATGGTCTATAATTGCTTTTAAAAACCCATAACAAAGTGATTTGGGGCCGATCCCCACTTCAGAAAGCATTTTTAGACCCTTGGTACATCCTTAACAAAACTTGGTACATCCGAGCTTAGTGATTCTGGAACCCTCTTCTGACCATGGATGAGCCACTATTTCATTTAAAAACCCATAACAAAGTGATTTGGACCCGATCTCCACTTCGGTTCACACTTTGGAACCCTTGGTACATCCTTAACAAAATTTGGTACGTCCTTCACAAAATTTGGTACATCCTTCATTAAATTTGGTACATCCGATCCGATAGATTCTGAGACCCCCATTTCAACATGGATGGTCCATAATTTCTTTTAGAAACCTATAACAAAGTGATTGGGAGTCGATCCTCACTTCCAAACGCATTTTCGAACCCTCGGTACATTCTTCACAAAATTTGGTACATCCTTCATTAAATTTGGTACATTCGAGCCTAGTGATTTCGGGACCCCCTTTTGGCCATGGGTGAGCCACTATTTCATTTAGAAACCCATAACAAAGTGATTTGGGCCCGATCCCCACTTCAGATCGCACTTTGGAACCCTTAGTACATCCTTAACAAAATTTGGTACATCCTTCATTAAATTTGGTACATCCGATCCGACAGATTCCGAGACCCCCATTTCAACATGGATGGTCCATAATTGCTTTCAGAAACCCATAACAAAGTGATTTGGGGTCAATCCTCACTTCGGAACGCATTTTTAAACCCTTGGTACATCCTTAACAAAATTTGGTACATCCAAGCTTAGTGATTCCGGGACCCTCTTCTGACCATGGATGAGCCACTATTTCATTTAAAAACCCATAACAATTTGATTTGGGCTCGATCCCCACTTCGGTTCACACTTTGGAACCCTTGGTACATCCTTAACAAAATTTGGTACATCTTTCATTAAATTTGGTACTTGATGCGACTCATGGTAGCTTAGCTTTAAAGGCGTATCAACAAAATTTATACCTTGGATACTATTACTAAAGTAGCCAAGCTACTATAGCATAGTGGTTCTAGGATCGTTCACTGGGAAGGGTTTTCGCCAACACAAGTGATATTCAAATTAGGAAAATAGGTGATTTTCTTATGGATGTTAGCTTTAAAAGAAGATGTAAATGTTTTAGAGAGATTTAAACTAATTTAAGCTAACATTAAAGACTAAAATGAAAGGGTGTAAAAACAAGTTTCTCAAAGATAGGATAGCTATGCTCTGGCTCTTATGCAAATTGGAAATCTCAGGATAGGCTCCTCGCGTTGGGGTTGCAACTATGGTGATGCTTGCTTCCCGAACCGGTATGGATTTAACAAATCAAGTTTTAATCCTTTAAAATGGCAAAACAGATGGTAGTGAATTTCATGAATGGTTAGTCACCTTAGACTTCCTCTGAATGGCTCGTAAGAGATAACTAATGGTCTAAAGCCAAAAGCTTACCAAATATTGGCAACTCAAAGTCATTCCAAGTGATAAACTCACCTTTCAATGGCCTTTGAAATTGGTTCTAATGGATTAATGCAAAACTTGGAATTGAAAACCTCACCTTCCAATAGCTCGTAGGAGATAACTAATGGATAGAAATCCAAAAGCTTATCAAGTATTGGCCGTTGGAAGTTGTCCAATGGAAATAAAAACTAAACTTTGCATTAATGAACCATTAATGAAAAACGACTACCTTACCTTCCGGGTGCAAGAAATTTCCATGGGAATGCATCCAAGCCATCACATAACATCCATACTTTGAGAAACTTAAAAGGTTAGCCTCTCATCCTTGGGGATTTCATCCACCAAGGATGTTTGGCTACTAAGAAAATAGAAATGGAGAAGAACCGGAGAAGAGAAAAAACAAGCTTTATATATATCTTACATATCTTCCATATATTTCTCCATATGTTTCAACGGATGCAAAGGAGTATAAATAGAGAAGTTTTTCCAACCTTCCTAGCTAAGAAATCTTATGATTGGTGGATTACAAGGAGAAGAATGGAAATTTATACAAAAATATCTAAAAAGAAAAGATCTCATGTGGAGTCGGCAAAACAGGGGAGGGGTGTGCGAAATTTTCACACACCTGAAGGGGGTGTGCGAAATTCGCACACCATTCGCACACCTGAAGGGGGTGTGCGAAACTTTCGCACACCTGAAGCAGTTTTCTTCCGAAGGTCATAACTTCCTCGTTTCAGCTCCAAATCGTACACGGTTTGAAGCATTGGATTCTTGACTTCTTGAGCTTTAAAATGATATATATAGCATGTAAAAAATGGACTTCGGGAAGTGCTCCAAAAGTTCCCAATAAGACTGCAGCTGCTGTCCTCTGTTTTCCTCCTTGCTTCTCTTTGCTTCTCTTTTGCTTTTCTTTGCTTCTCTTTGCTTTTCTTTGCTTTTCTTCTTTGGTTGGCTTGTCTAAGTAGCTCCTCCATCATTTGGCATGCTTGAATTGATTCATAAGCTGATATAAACATGTAAACTTGCCACAAAATGGTTAAAACCAATTACTAAGGACCTTAATGAATTAATTGGGTTAAATGAATATGATTACTACTCAAAGGTGCTTAAAACCATTATAATTAGGTCTACAAAATAGCACTTTTTGGTAGTAATCAGTACATCCGATCCGACAGATTCCGAGACGCCCATTTCAACATGGATGGTCCATAATTGCTTTTGGAAACCCATAACAAAGTGATTTGGGGCCGATCCCCACTTCGGAATGCATTTTTAGACCCTTGGTACACCCTTAACAAAATTTGTTACATCCAAGCTTAGTAATTCCGGGACCCTATTCTCACCATGGATGAGCCACTATTTCATTTAAAAACCCATAACAAAGTGATTTGGGCCCGATCCCCACTTCAGTTCACACTTTGGAACCCTTGGTACATCATTTACAAAATTTGGTACATCCTTCACAAAATTTGGTACATCCTTCATTAAATTTGGTACATCTGATCCGACAAATTCCGAGACCCCCATTTCAACATGGATGGTCCATAATTGCTTTTAGAAACCCATAACAAAGTGATTTGGGGCCGATCCTCACTTCGGAACGCATTTTTACACCCTTGGTACATCCTTAACAAAATTTGGTACATCCGAGCTTAGTGATTCCGGGACCCTCTTCTGACCATGAATGAGCCACTATTTCATTTAAAAACCCATAACAAAGTGATTTGGGCCCGATCCCCACTTCGGTTCACACTTTGAAACTCTTGATACATCCTTAACAAAATTTGGTACATCCTTCATTTTTGGTACATCCGATCCAACAGATTCCGAGACCCCCATTTCAACATGGATGGTCCATAATTTCTTTAAGAAACCCATAACCAAGTGATTGGGAGTTGATCCTCACTTCAAAACACATTTTCGGACCCTCGGTACATACTTCACAAAATTTTGTACAGCCTTCAATAAATTTGGTACATCCGAACCTAGTGATTTCGGGACCCACTTTTGACCATGGATGAGCCACTATTTCATTTAGAAACCCATAACAAAGTGATTTGGGGCCGATCCCCACTTCGGATCGCACTTTGGACCTAATGGTACATCCTTCACAAAATTTGGTACATCCTTAATTAAATTTGGTACATCCTTCATTAAATTTGGTATCCGATCCGATGGATTCCAAGACCCCCATTTCAACATGGATGGTCTATAATTGCTTTTAGAAACCCTTAAAAAAGTGATTTGGGGCCGATCCCCACTTCGAAAAGCATTTTTAGACCCTTGGTACATCCTTAACAAAATTTGGTACAACCGAGCTTAGTCATTCTGGAACCCTCTTCTGACCATGGATGAGCTACTATTTCATTTAAAAACCCATAACAAAGTGATTTGGGCCCGATCCCCACTTTGGTTCACACTTTGGAACCCTTGGTACATCCTTAACAAAATTTGGTACATCCTTCACAAAATTTGGTACATCCTTCATGAAATTTGGTACATCCGATCCGATAGATTCCGAGACCCCCATTTCAACATGGATGGTCCATAATTTCTTTTACAAACCTATAACAAAGTGATTGGGAGTCGATCCTCACTTCGAAACGCATTTTCGAACCCTCGGTACATTCTTCACAAAATTTGGTACATCCTTCATTAAATTTGGTACATTTGAGCCTAGTGATTTCGGGACCCCCTTTTGACCATGGGAGAGCCACTATTTCATTTAGAAACCCATAGAAAAGTGATTTGGGCCCGATCCCCACTTCGGATCGCATTTTGGAACCCTTGATACATCCTTAACAAAATTTGGTACATCCTTCATTAAATTTGGTACATCCGATCCGATAGATTCCGAGACCCCCATTTCAACATGGATGGTCCATAATTGCTTTTAGAAACCCATAAAAAAATGATTGGGGGTCGATCCCCACTTCGTGACTCATTTTCAAACCCATAGTACATCCTTCATTAAATTTGGTACATCCGATCTTAGTGATTCCGGCACCCTCTTCTGACCATGGATGATCCACTATTTCATTTAAAAACCCATAACAAAGTGATTTGGGCCCGATCCCCACTTCGGTTCACACTTTGGAACCCTTGGTACATCTTTAACAAAATTTGGTACATCCTTCATTAAATTTGGTACATCCTCTCCAACATATTCCGAGACCCCCATTTCAACATGGATGGTCCATAATTGCTTTTAGAAACCCACAACAAAGCGATTTGGGGCCGATCCCCACTTCGGAAAGCATTTTTAGACCCTTGGTACATCCTTAACAAAATTTGGTACATTCGAGCTTATTGATTCCGAAACCCTCTTCTGACCATGGATGAGCCACTATTTCATTTAAAAACCCATAACAAAGTGATTTGGGCCCGATCCCCACTTCAGTTCACACTTTGGAACCCTTGGTACATCTTTAACAAAATTTGGTACATCCTTCATTAAATTTGGTACATCCTCTCCAACATATTCCGAGACCCTCATTTCAACATGGATGGTCCATAATTGCTTTTAGAAACCCACAACAAAGCGATTTGGGGCCGATCCTCACTTCGGAAAGCATTTTTAGACCCTTGGTACATCCTTAACAAAATTTGGTACATTCGAGCTTATTGATTCCGAAACCCTCTTCTGACCATGGATGAGCCACTATTTCATTTAAAAACCCATAACAAAGTGATTTGGGCCCGATCCCCACTTCAGTTCACACTTTGGAACTCTTGGTACATCTTTAACAAAATTTGGTACATCCTTCATTAAATTTGGTACATCCTCTCCAACATATTCCGAGACCCCCATTTCAACATGGATGGTCCATAATTGGTTTTAGAAACCCACAACAAAGCGATTTGGGGCCGATCCCCACTTCGGAAAGCATTTTTAGACCCTTGGTACATCCTTAACAAAATTTGGTACATTCGAGCTTATTGATTCCGAAACCCTCTTCTGACCATGGATGAGCCACTATTTCATTTAAAAACCCATAACAAAGTGATTTGGGCCCGATCCCCACTTCAGTTCACACTTTGGAACCCTTGGTACATCTTTAACAAAATTTGGTACATCCTTCATTAAATTTGGTACATCCTCTCCAACATATTCCGAGACCCTCATTTCAACATGGATGGTCCATAATTGCTTTTAGAAACCCACAACAAAGCGATTTGGGGCCGATCCCCACTTCGGAAAGCATTTTTAGACCCTTGGTACATCCTTAACAAAATTTGGTACATCCGATCTTAGTGATTCCGACACCCTCTTCTGACCATGGATGAGCCACTATTTCATTTAAAAACCCATAACAAAGTGATTTGGGCCCGATCCCCACTTCGGTTCACACTTTGGAACCCTTGGTACATCTTTAACAAAATTTGGTACATTCTTCAATAAATTTGGTACATCCTTTCCAACATATTCCGAGACCCTCATTTCAACATGGATGGTCCATAATTGCTTTTAGAAACCCACAACAAAGTGATTTGGGGCCAATCCCCACTTCGGAAAGCATTTTTAGACCCTTGGTACATCTTTAACAAAATTTGGTACATTCGAGCTTATTGATTCCGAAACCCTCTTCTGACCATGGATGAGCCACTATTTCATTTAAAAACCTATAACAAAGTGATTTGGGCCCGATCCCAACTTCGGTTCACACTTTGGAACCCTTGGTACATCCTTAACAAAATTTGGTGCATCCATCATTAAATTTGGTACATCCGATCCGACAGATTCCGAGACCCCCATTTCAACATGGATGGTCCATAATTGCTTTTGGAAACCCATAACAAAGTCATTTGGGTCCGATCCCCACTTCGGAACGCATTTTTAGACCCTTGGTACATCCTTAACAAAATTGGGTACATCCGAGCTTAGTGATTTCGGGACCCTCTTCTGACCATGGATGAGCCACTATTTCATTTAAAAGCCCATAACAAAGTGATTTGGGCCCGATCCCCACTTCGGTTCACACTTTGAAACTCATGATACATCCTTAAAAATTTTTGGTACATCTTTCACTAAATTTGGTACATCCTTCATTAAATTTGGTACATCCGATCCAACAGATTCCGAGACCCCCATTTCAATATGATGGTCCATAATTTCTTTAAGAAACCCATAACAAAGCGATTGGGAGTCGATCCTCACTTCGAAACGAATTTTCGGACCCTCGGTACATTCTGCACAAAATTTGGTACATCCTTCATTAAATTTGGTACATCCGAATCTAGTGATTTCGGGACCGACTTTTGACCGTGGATGAGCCACTATTTCATTTAGAAACCCATAACAAAGTGATTTGGGGCCGATCCCCACTTCGGATCGCACTTTTGAACCATTGGTATATCCTTCACAAAATTTGGTATACCCTTAATTAAAGTTTGTACATCCTTCATTAAATTTGGTACATCCGATCCGATGGATTCCAAGACCCCCATTTCAACATGGATGGTCTATAATTGCTTTTAGAAACCCTTAACAAAGTGATTTGGGGCCGATCCCCACTTCGGAAAGCATTTTTAGACCCTTGGTACATCCTTAACAAAATTTGGTACAACCGAGCTTAGTCATTCTGGAAACCTCTTCTGACCATGGATGAGCTACTATTTCATTTAAAAACCCATAACAAAGTGATTTGGGCCCGATCCTCACTTCGGTTCACACTTTGGAACCCTTGGTACATCCTTAACAAAATTTGGTACATCCTTCACAAAATTTGGTACATCCTTCATTAAATTTGGTACATTCGATCCGATAGATTCCGAGACCCCCATTCCAACATGGATGGTCCATAATTTCTTTTACAAACCTATAACAAAGTGATTGGGAGTCGATCCTCACTTCGAAACACATTTTCGGACCCTCGGTACATTCTTCACAAAATTTTGTACAGCCTTCATTAAATTTGGTACATTCGAGCCTTGTAATTTTGGGACCCCCTTTTGACCACGGGAAAGCCACTATTTCATTTAGAAACCTAGAAAAAAGTGATTTGGGCCCCATCCCCACTACGGATCGCATTTTGGAATCCTTGATACATCCTTAACAAAATTTGGTACATCCTTCATTAAATTTGGTACATTCGATCCGATAGATTCCGAGACCCCCATTTCAACATGGATGGTCCATAATTGCTTTTAGAAACCCATAACAAAGTGATTGGGGGTCGATCCCCACTCCGTGACTCATTTTCAGACCCTTAGTACATCCTTCATTAAATTTGGTACATCCGATCTTAGTGATTCCAGCACCCTCTTCTGACCATGGATGAGCCACTATTTCATTTAAAAACCCATAACAAAGTGATTTGGGACCGATCCCCACTTCGGTTCACACTTTGGAACCCTTGGTACATCCTTTACAAAATTTGGTACATCCGATCCGACAGATTCCGAGACCCCCATTTCAACATGGATGGTCCATAATTGCTTTTAGAAACCCATAACAAAGTGATTTGGGGCCAATCGTCACTTCGGAACGCATTTTTAAACCCTATGTACATCCTTAACAAAATTTGGTACATCCGAGCTTAGTGATTCCGGGACCCTCTTCTGACCATGGATGAGCCACTATTTCATTTAAAAACCCATAACAAATTGATTTGGGCCTGATCCCCACTTCGGTTCACACTTTGGAACCCTTGGTACATCCTTAACAAAATTTGGTACATCCTTCACAAAATTTGGTACATCCTCTCCGACAGATTCCGAGACGCCCATTTCAACATGGATGGTCCATAATTGCTTTTAGAAACCCATAACAAAGTGATTTGGGGCCGATCCCCACTTCGGAATGCATTTTTACACCCTTGGTCTATCCTTAACAAAATTTAGTACATCCGAGCTTAGTGATTCCGGGACCCTCTTCTGACCATGGATGAGCCACTATTTCATTTAAAAACCCATAACAAATTGATTTGGGCTCGATCCCCACTTCGGTTCACACTTTGGAACCCTTGGTACATCCTTAACAAAATTTGGTACATCCTTCACAAAATTTGGTACATCCTCTCCGACAGATTCCGAGACGCCCATTTCAACATGGATGGTCCATAATTGCTTTTAGAAACCCATAACAAAGTGATTTGGGGCCGATCCCCACTTTGGAATGCATTTTTAGACCCTTGGTACACCCTTAACAAAATTTGTTACATCCAAGGTTAGTAATTCTGGGACCCTATTCTCACCATGGATGAGCCACTATTTCATTTAAAAACCCATAACAAAGTGATTTGGGTCCGATCCCCACTTCGGTTCACACTTTGGAACCCTTGGTACATCATTTACAAAATTTGGTACATCCTTCACAAAATTTGGTACATCCTTCATTAAATTTGGTACATCCGATCCGACATATTCCGAGACCCCCATTTCAACATGGATGATCCATAATTGCTTTTAGAAACCCATAACAAAGTGATTTGGGGCCGATCCCCACTTTGGAATGCATTTTTAGACCCTTGGTACACCCTTAACAAAATTTGTTACATCCAAGCTTAGTAATTCTGGGACCCTATTCTCACCATGGATGAGCCACTATTTCATTTAAAAACCCATAACAAAGTGATTTGGGTCCGATCCCCTCTTCGGTTCAGACTTTGGAACCCTTGGTACATCATTTACAAAATTTGGTACATCCTTCACAAAATTTGGTACATCCTTCATTAAATTTGGTACATCCGATCCGACATATTCCGAGACCCCCATTTCAACATGGATGGTCCATAATTGCTTTTAGAAACCCATAACAAAGTGATTTGGGGCCGATCCCCACTTCGGAACGCATTTTTAGACCCTTGGTACATCCTTAACAAAATTTGGTACATCCGAGCTTAGTGATTCCGGGACCCTCTTCTAACCATGGATGAGCCACTATTTCATTTAAAAGCCCATAACAAAGTGATTTGGGCCCGATCTCCACTTCGGTTCACACTTTGGAACCTTTTGTACATCCTTAACAAAATTTGGTACATCCTTCACAAAATTTGGTACATCATCTCCGACAGATTCCGAGACGCCCATTTCAACATGGATGGTCCATAATTGCTTTTAGAAACCCATAACAAAGTGATTTGGGGCCGATCCCCACTTTGGAATGCATTTTTAGACCCTTGGTACACCCTTAACAAAATTTGTTACATCCAAGCTTAGTAATTCCGGGACCCTATTCTCACCATGGATGAGGCACTATTTCATTTAGAAACGCATAACAAAGTGATTTGGGCCCGATCCCCACTTCGGTTCACACTTTGGAACCCTTGGTACATCATTTACAAAATTTGGTACATCCTTCACAAAATTTGGTACATCCTTCATTAAATTTGGTACATTTGATCCGACAGATTCCGAGACCCCCATTTCAACATGGATGGTCCATAATTGCTTTTAGAAACCCATAACATAGTGATTTGGGGCCGATCCTCACTTCGGAACGCATTTTTACACCCTTGGTACATCCTTAACAAAATTTGGTACATCCGAGCTTAGTGATTCCGAGACCCTCTTTTGACCATGGATGAGCCACTATTTCATTTAAAAACCCATAACAAAGTGATTTGGGCCCGATCCCCACTTCGGTTCACACTTTGAAACTCTTGATACATCCCTAACAAAATTTGGTACATCCTTCATTTTTGGTACATCCGATCCAACAGATTCCGACACCCCCATTTCAACATGGATGGTCCATAATTTCTTTAAGAAACCTATAACAAAGTGATTGGGAGTCGATCCTCACTTCGAAACACATTTTCGGACCCTCGGTACATTCTTCACAAAATTTTGTACAACCTTCATTAAATTTGATACATCCGAACCTAGTGATTTCGAGACCCACTTTTGACCATGGATGAGCCACTATTTCATTTAGAAACCCATAATAAAGTGATTTGGGGCCGATCCCCACTTCGGATCGCACTTTGGAACTAATGGTACATCCTTAATTAAATTTGGTACATCCGATCCGATGGATTCCAAGACCCCCATTTCATCATGGATGGTCTATAATTGCTTTTTGAAACCCATAACAAAGTGATTTGGGGCCGATCCCCACTTCAGAAAGCATTTTTAGACCCTTGGTACATCCTTAACAAAATTTGGTACATCCGAGCTTAGTGATTCCGGGACCCTCTTCTGACCATGGATGAGCCACTATTTCATTTAAAAACCCATAACAAAGTGATTTGGGGCAAATCCCCACTTCGGTTCATACTTTGGAACCCTTGGTACATACTTTACAAAATTTGGTACATCCTTCATCAAATTTCGTACATCCGATCCGACAGATTCCGAGACCCCCATTTCAACATGGATGGTCCATAATTGCTTTTAGAAACCCATAACAAAGTGATTTGGGGCCGATCCCCACTTCGGAATGCATTTTTAGACCCTTGGTACACTCTTAACAAAATATTGTACATCCAAGCTTAGTGATTCCGGGACCCTCTTCTGACCATGGATGAGCCACTATTTCATTTAAATACCCATAAAAAAGTGATTTGGGCCTTATCCCCACTTCAGGTCACACTTTGAAACCCTTGGTACATCCTTAACAAAATTTGGTACATCCTTCACAAAATTTGGTACATCCGATCCGACATATTCCTAGACCCCCATTTCAACATGGATGGTCCATAATTTCTTTAAGAAACCCATAACAAAGTGATTGGGAGTCGATCCTCACTTCGAAACGCCTTTTCGGACCCTCGGTACATTCTTCACAAAATTTGGTACATCCTTCATTAAATTTGGTACATCAAAACCTAGTGATTTCGGGACCCACTTTTGACCATGGATGAGCCACTATTTTATTTAGAAACCCTTAACAAAGTGATTTGGGGCCGATCCCCACTTCGGATTCTACTTTGGAACCCTTGGTACGTCCTTTACAAAATTTGGTACATCCTTCACAAAATTTGGTACATCCTTCATTAAATTTGGTACATCCAATCCGACAGATTATAAGACCCCCATTTCAACATGGATGGTCCATAATTTCTTTTAGAAACCCATAACAAAGTGATTAGGAGTCGATCCTCACTTCGAAACGCATTTTCGGACCCTCGGTACATTCTTCACAAAATTTGGTACATCCTTTATTAAATTTGGTACATCCGAGCCTAGTGATTTCGGGACCCCCTTTTGACCATGGATGAGCCACTATTTCATTTAGAAACCCATAACAAAGTGATTTGGGCCCGATCCCCACTTCGGATCGCACTTTGGAACCCTTGGTACATCCTTAACAAAATTTGGTATATCCTTAATTAAATTTGGTACATCCTTCATTAAATTTGGTACATCTGATCCGATAGATTCCGAGACCCCCATTTCAACATGAATGGTCCATAATTTCTTTTAGAAACCCATAACAAAGTGATTGAGGGTCGATCCCCACTTCGTGACTCATTTTCGGACCCTTAGTACATCCTTCATTAAACTTGGTACATCTGAACTTAGTGATTCCGGGACCCTCTTCTGACCATGGATGAGCCACTATTTCATTTAAAAATCCATAACAAAGTGATTTGGGCCCGATCCCCACTTCAGTTAACACTCTGGAACCTTTGGTACATCCTTCACAAAATTTGGTACATCCTTCATTAAATTTGGTACATCTGATCCGACAGATTCCGAGACCCCCATTTCAACATGGATGGTCCATAATTTCATTTAGAAACCCATAACAAAGTGATTGGGGGTTGATCCCCACTTCGGAACGCATTTTCGAACCCTTGATACATCCTTCACAAAATTTGTTACATCCTTCATTAAATATGGTACATCCAAGCCTAGTGATTCCGGGACCCCCTTCTGACCATGGATGAGCCACTATTTTATTTAAAAACCCATAACAAAGTGATTTGGGGTCGATCCCCACTTCGGAAAGCATTTTTGGACCCTTGGTACATCATTCACAAAATTTGGTACATCCTTCATTAAAGTTGGTACATCCGATCCGACAGATTCCAAGACCCCCATTTCAACATGGATGGTCCATAATTTCTTTTATAAACCCATAACAAAGTGATTGGGGGTCGATCCCCACTTCGTGACTCATTTTCGGACCCTTGGTACATCCTTTATTAAATTTGGTACATCTGAGCCTAGTGATTTCGGGACCCCCATCAAACAATGGATGGACCATAATTTCATTTAGAAACCCATAACAAAGTGATTAGGGGTCGATCCCCACTTCGGAACGCATTTTCGAACCCTTGGTACATCCTTCATTAAATTTGGTACATCCGAGTTTAGTGATTCCGGGACCCCCATCTGAGCATAGATGGGTCATAATTTCATTTAATATATTTAAGTTATTTATTTTAAAATTAAAAAAAATACTTTTATTAAAACATATTTTATTACATTTTAAATAAAAACTAAATTGATTTATATCAAATATTTGATTTGAGATATGATTTCTAAAAATTTATTACAAATATGTGGTGGCAATTTTTCTATTAAAATTAATTTATTTAAATAATTAAAATTATTAATCATTTATCTAATCAAATTAATTTTAAGTTATAAAATATTATGACTTCATTATATTTTTTGTTATATTGTAGCATATTCTAAGTACAACTATTTTTGTAATATTTAAAAATACAAAATTTTGAAATTAAATAAAAGTAAACGGATAAATAAAAAAATTATTAATGAGCTAAATAAAAAAAGTAGTTAAAAAAATTAAGATAATAAAAAATAAATTGAAAATTGAACAATTAAATTTTTTTTAAATGATAAATATTTAGAAAAAATCTATGATTTTGAATCAACAAGGAATCATTTCCAACGTTTATTTCATATGAACATCAAGGGCCAACCTTTTAAGCTATCAGTATGCCTCCATTTGCCTTATTGCCCAACCCACACCTCAACTCTAGTCATCCTAAAGGCATGCCTCTGACAGAGAGTCATGTCTTTCTCTTTCCTACTGCAAGTAGCTTAACAAAAAGAAGTTTTTCACCAACATTTATGTGTCTTCCATCAAGGTTTTGCTCTTAGGTTGACTACTGCACATAGCCTACCAATATAATGGTTTTAGCAATAGGCATGCCCCTAAAATCAAGGGTGTGTCCCTACGTTGCATATTGCATATAGAATTTCCCAATAAAGTTATCATACCCATGGGCATACCTATGCAACCAAGGGTGTGTCCCTACGTTGCATATTGCATATAGAATTTCCCAATAAAGTTATCATACCCATGGGCATACCTATGCAACCAAGGGTGCACCCCTGCTTTGCCTTCTGCATGTAGCATAGTTATATAATATCATTAACACATAAGCATGCCTTTCAAATGGAAGGTGCACTCCTAGATTGCCTTCTGCACATAACATACTAAACTAATGTTCGAATGCCTTCCCATGGTGTTAATGGTTTAACCTCCCTTTTACAAACACCTCACATAACACGAAACCAATTTTAAAGATGAAAAACGATAGGGTTGCCTATGATCTAATAGGCACAACCTTATTTTGGCTACTGCCCATTTCACACAAAACTAAATAATATGCTTAAGGGTCATCAGCCAAAAAACAGCAGCCCTTACATGTAAAGGTTGGCCACGATTATGCCCACTAGTTAACAATCTCGTTTTTTTTCCAAGGACGCCATATGAATCAATGTCACTTCAATGCCATATTTGAACAATAATGACCAAGGTACATATTTTGCTATTACAATTACATTATCATGTAACATATCCCATAATATTGAAGAACAACATACAATCACAATATATGTACACCAAACACTTCAAATCCAATAAATTACTCATTGCTTATAATCAAGGAAACAACAACGAAGATTACCAAACTATTTCATACTAATATAAAGTCAATCTTACATTATGAAGTTTAATAAAAAAAAACTTACAACAATGGGTTGTTACATGTCACACGATTATGCCCAGGCTGATTACAACGAGAACAATGAACCGTTTTTTTTTACATGAATTGAGACTCGATTCAACGTTTCCTAGGTCTTCCAGGAGGTCGCTTTGTGGTTGGAGGATTAAGAAAGGGATAAGTATGACCCAAGGCATCATGAACGGTTCCATCTTCATCAATCATTGGCATGTCATGCGTTACCAAAGTACGCATGCTTCTAGAGTATATCTTCTCTTGCAAATTGTACTTATACTAGTCATCAACATAATCAGATACATCAAACCCCATTCGCCGTATAGCTGCACAAGCATGATCACATGGGATTCCAGACATTTTTCATGCTTTACATGTGCAAGTTCGCTCCATTAAGTCCACTTCCAGGAATGTTTTTCCATTGGATACTTTCATCGAACTACCCAAGTGTAAATAAGTGATATAATTTTCACTTTTTCCAATGTTCAATGCAATCTTTTCTTCTGTTTTAGGACCAATACACCCATTCCATTTTACAAGTCCATTTTTATGCTCGACTAAAAGAGTCTTAACTTATCCATATGCTCGATGAAGAAAACACAAATGTTATGGTGTCATTCATGTCTTAACCAAGAATTGAAAGACTCGGCCAAATTACTTGTCATCTTATCCCAACGCATCTTCTTAAATTTAGAGATTGCCCAATGTTGAGGGTTATTTTCTTCAACCCACTTTGCCAAATCATGATTAAATGTCCTTAAAGTATCCATTGCAACCTCATAATCACAATCTAACCTAGCATAGGCGATAGAATCAAGCATTTGCAAAGCATTTTCCTTTCCTTTCCTCCCTTTAGTGTTCAGCTTTGTTAGAAAGCTACTGAAGTTTTCTTTAATGTGACGATAGCAATGTGCATGGTTTTCACTACCAAATACCTCTGAAACACTACGGATAATCCCTTGGTGCCTATCAGATATTATTATAACATCTCTTTCACCTATGACCATCTTCAATTTCTCTAAAAACCAAAGCCAATCCTCGTAATTCTCAGAGCTAAATAAGCCATAAGCAAGTGGAAACATGCCATCGTCAACATCATAGGAAGAAGCTGAAAATAAAGCACCCTTATATGGCCCACTCATGTGGGATGAATCTATTGATATAATAAGCTGACATCCCAGTTGAAACCCATGTATTGACACTGAAAGGGCAACAAACAATTGCATAAAATGACCATCATCCGAACATCTATATTCAGCAATCGTCCCTGGATTTGTTTCAATAAGCCTTGTACATAACCAAGGTAACAACTTATATGAACATTGCGGCACACCATGAATTCGTTCTTTAGCCTTCTCTTTCAAGTTCCATGCTTGACAATAATTCAATTGCATTCTGTATTGTCGATGAAAGTCCTTACATATTTGACGGGGTAAGTAATCTGGATTTGAATGAATAACATCATCAATCATAGCTGTGGCTCGATTACAACGAACTACTGGTTCGGAAATTGACACATCTTCTAAAGAGTGGTTATGTTCATTTATAAATGTATGCACTTGAACTATTTTTGTTCTCCCAACAGCACGAGCAGTTACTTTCCAAGGGCATCCTTCAACAACACATATTACAGTCATATGCTTAAGACAATTCCTCTTAAACTTATATCTAAAACGGCCTCCTATTGACATGAGATATATTGCATCCCGAAATTCATTTGCAGTTGAGAAGGTATGCCCACTACCCAATATTGCACTCTCAAAACGGCTTGACTCTAGTGGACCAACATGTGATTCAACACATCTTTGATGAAATCCTCGTGATTGCATTCTAATATCAACATCTCTTGTTGAATATGGGACCGGTGAGTTAGACCCTACGATTGTTTCGTTCAAGCTGCATTATAACATCTAATGAAAAACATAAATATTACAAAATAAATAAATACATGGAATCATTTAAGATTATATATTTTTTTGATATAACTTACCCTTGTCCTCCATTTTCAATCGTTTCATCGTCTTCAACTGTTGATGCTAAACATATATATACACGTGCACATCGATCACTAAATTGAAACATGTTTGTCAAGTCTTCATCATTTTTCAATGGTTGAAGTGCATATAAATCAAACGGGACAGTATATGAAAATGTTGGTCCCACTATATTGATGTTCATTTTCCCACAAATCCTTGAAACAAAATCATTATATGTCATTGATCGTTCTAAACTTAGACCCTCTCGTCTCCCACCCATATATTCTACATTGCCATGTTCATCCCTTACTAGCTCTCCTCCAATGTGCAGATAACAATAAATTGTATTACTTGGATCCATTTAAATGCTACTTGATCATGTGCAGCCCCTATTTAGAAGCATGAACCTTTAGTCAAGCTGAAACAATTAACTAATTTCTTAATAACACTGCATAAACCAACTTACTTATAACAAAACTAATTATCATGCCTATGACCATCATATATTAATACATCGTTTATCTTTGAAACTTTACAAACGAGCTTCATTTACATTTCATAGTCAACAATTAATGGTATAGATATATAGACATGCATAGTGTAAACTTAACATTAAGCAATGCAATTATTCTATTTTACTTCGTAGTAATTTGCTATGTTATATAAGTTAGGGAGTGAACCTCTCAATTCATGGGCTAACCATTGTTTTGGTAACTCTTCAAGCCAAATTGTGCTAATGTCACTCTCTTCGGGCCACTCCCTCAAACAATGGGTTGACCTTTATTTTGCCCATTGCCCAAATTTAACCACAACAATGTTACAACCAAGGGCCGACCTCTAAACAATTGGGTCAGCCCTTATTTTGCCCACTGCCCAACTTAAACCACAATAATGTTTACAACCAAGGGCCGACCTCCAAAAAAATGGGTCAACCTTTATTTTCCCCACTGCCTAGATTAAACCACAACAATGTTTACAACCAAGGGCCGACCTCCAAACAAATGGGTCAGCCTTTATTTTGCCTACTGTCCAGATTAAACCACAACAATATTTACAACTAAGGGCCTACCTCCAAACAAATGGGTCAGCCTTTAATTCACTTATTGCAACCTCTTACGAAAACAATAATTTCACCCAAATGTCATTAACTGAATTACGGCCAACCCCTTCATCCAAGGGTAGACCCTTACTATGACCACTACACACATAAACAAAACAAATTTCATATTTGTGGTTGTGACCATCAATTTTGAACCTAAGGCTCCAATACTATTTTCCCTAATTCCCACATAAATTCATGCCCGCTATACTAAATTTGTTTTATTTTCTTCTTCAATTCAACCCTTATTCATTACAAATTCAAAACTTTTATTAAGAAATTTATTCAAACTTTAATCCCAATCATTTTTAAAATTTATACTCATCTACTCATTACTAAACATGAATTCTTTTCCCATGCATTAGATTCACCAATTAACAATTATAAAATATCACTCAAATTACTCATTTTGGAATCCCAGATAAACAACATTAAACAACAAAACATCTCGAATCCCATATAAACAACATTAAACAACAAATTGTTTGAACAGTCCTAAAAATTGTATTCCCTTCACATGCAATAGTCATATTTTTCTTCTCTTTTCCGTATTCTTCCCAACAACCACATACAACACAAACACAACAATTCATAAAATAAAACAAAATCAATATAGCTTACTACTATCTCATTTTCCCATCATTTATCAAAATTTAAGCCATATTTCATTTCAAATAAACCCTAAATAAATTAAAATATAAATTTAGATACAATATTAATGGACATTGAACATGTAGAAATATGCAATGTAATCAAGTTTAAATCACAAAATTGCAGAAATCACATAACTATGACATTATTCAAATTTCAAAAAATCAAAATGACAAATCAAAATATAAAGTTATTACAAAATTTAATAACATATATATATATATATATATATATATATATATATCACCTGGAAAAACTCTTGCTTTAAAAGTTAAATGCAACTATAATATTTTTATTCTTCGTTATCTCGTTCTCTCAATTGCTTTCTTTCTCCTTTTTCTATATAAAAGCAAAATAGGAAGTACAACCAGGAGAAAATTGACTGTCACTCCTAAAATAAGAAGAAGGAAATGGGTTTTTTTTGTCTACCTGGCCTTTGTTAGGGGGTTCACACTTGGACTTTTGTTTTCAGATTGATGTTTGGTGGGAAAAATGAAGATGTCGTCTTCCTTATGGTGATGGAGGAGAAACAAAATAAGAGATCAAGTTTGGAGGTTTGTTTGGGGTTGATGGGTTATCGCGATTTGAGAACCTACCAGATTTTTTATGGATCCTTTCGCCTTGTGATGGGCTGTGCCTGTGAACGAATGAGAAAGAACATGGGTTTTTGGTACTAGGGTTTGGTTGAAGAAAGAAGAAGATATTTGGGGGTAAATATTGTTTAAAACATCAATCCATGTGGAATGTCTAGCTGGCCGATGACATGTAACTGAGCCATGTCATTGGCTTAAGTGGACAACAAGCAAAACTATAGGAGGTTATTATTGGAAGGGCCAGCAATATCACTATTACAGTGTATGAAAGATGATTTATTTTTCACAAAATCCATTGAATTTGAAAAGAAAAAAGTTAATTTTCCAAAAGACAAAATTTTGCCCCTTGGTGTATGATTACATAAATTCCCCATTTAAGATCGGCCCACTATCTTCCTCAATTACTCCATTTTATATTTTTCTATTTTTGAAAGAATCTTTACGGATCTTCAATAATTAATGAGAAGTACTATCTTCCTCATCCCATTCCTCCCCCTCTCACTCTCTTTACGTCCTTAAAGTAAGTCGTAGGGTTGGCTTTTTTGAGTTAGAGTTGGTACAATAAAAAGGGAAATGGAATTATTGCCTTTTCATCCAGATGAGCAGCCACAATCATTTACTTCAAAAGAATCAAAGCATCTTCCTTTTGCAGTGAAAGACATGTGAAATTCATTGAGTTTGAATTTCAATAAATTTGAATTGAATTTGAATTTGAATTTACCAATTCAAGGCAACGGGGCAGTCCTCAAAAGTGGATTTTAAGACAACAAGTTTGAAGTTTGGGTATCAAAAAATTAAACCAAAAATGGAAGGGAAGGAAAAAAAATTAATTAATAAATTATATTTATATATTTTTTAAAAAGTATTCTACTTATTTTCTTTTATTACAAAAAATAAAAAATAATTTATAAATTTATAAATTTTTAATTAGTAAAATGATGCCTATAATTGCAAAACAACATTGATTATATTGTTACAAATTTTGCATTCAAAATAAAATTGGATGTCATTCATGAGTTTGGTAGTGGTTTTAAAAAGTTTTTTTTATATATATATATTTATAACATATGAAGATTTTTATTTTTTAAATATTAAAAATATTAAAAATATTTCATAAAATTATTATCAAACGGATAGTGGTTGTGAAAAACGTTTTTATCTTTTGTAATATTTAAAAGATAAAATTTTTGAAATGTTAAAAATATTAAAAGTATTTCGTAAAATCACTATTAAACGAGTTATTAGAGTGTGTTTGAGAGCCCATTTGATAGTAATTTTATGAAGCGCTTCTAACCCTTTTAACACTTGAAATTTTTTATCATTCAAGTGTTATAAATACTATAAACATTTTATAGAATTATTATCAAATACAATATGAGAATTATTATTAAAAACATTTTTGGTTTTTTTAATACTTGAAAGATAAAAATTTTGAAATATTAAAAGCACTCCTTAAAATCACAACCAAATGGATCTTTAGAATATATTAAACAATGATTTTAAAAAACACTTTTAACCTTAAAAACATTTTAAAACATAAATTAAGTGTTTGAAAATTTTTATCAAATATTTTTAAAAATCTTAAAAATTACTAATAATATGAAAAAATTAGATTTTTTTTTTAAGAAACCTTTATTATTAATTTCCCTAAAAACACTTTTAAAGAAAATGCTTATATTAAAAACATTTTAAGACGATGTTTTAAGATCTCATCTGATAGTAATTATAGAAAACACTTTTAATCTTTTTAATATTTAAAAAAATTTATTATTTAAGTGTTAAAAATATTATAAACGCTTTTTAAAATCACCCTTAAATGTACTCTAAATTTATATATATAATAGAGTTTTCAGGATTCAACAACCACGGATATTATGTTTCGGAGAGATGAAAGAAAATTTTGATTTAACGGATCTTCAATAATTAATGAGAAGTACTATCTTCCTCATCCCATTCCTCCCCCTCTCACTCTCTTTACGTCCTTAAAGTAAGTGGTAGGGATGTTGCCACTGAGTCTAGAGATGTATTGAAACAAATCAGGTTGCAAGTGATCCTTCATAACTTTGGGCATGGGAGTATGAGGCAAAACTATCTTCCAGTAACCCTCAGAGAAGATAGAGAAGCATGGCTTACTACCACCACCACCACCGAGTCAACTTGACGAGTGTTCTCACTTCATCCTCTTCCCATTCTGGCTTTTCTTTCGGTAAGTCCACATCTTTTTCCTCTTCATTTTTATTATGAATGTTGTCAATCAAATATTCTTTCAGTTGTGTTATTGTTATTAATGCAACTTAATTGCAGGTGGTGGTGGTAGTAAGCCATGCTTCTCTACCTTCTGAAGGTTACTGGAAGTTGGTTTTGTCTCATACTCCCATGCCCAAAGCTGTGAAGGATCACTTGCAGCCTGGTTTGTTTCAATACATCTCTAGACTCAGTGGCAACATCCTTTCTTTTAGGTTATTCAATCTCACATTAAGCTCATAATTTTTCTTTGTCATTGTTGAATTTGCAAATTCAAGGCGTAACTTCTTTCAATGCTTCTGCTGCCAGATGTTTTGGGATTCACAATCAGTTCAACAAAATCCCTCAACCATTCCATGCAAAGCAGGCTCAAGATGGCTTAAATATAGGTAACTTCTTCTTGCAAATAGATCTGCACCCAGGTACAAAAATGATGCTGCAGTTGCCACAAAGTACAAATGAAGGTATGTTCTTGCCTTGTCAAGTTGCTGACTCCATATCCTTTTCATCTAAGAAGTTACCCAAAATTTTGAACCGGCTTTCAGTGAAGGAAAAATCTGCAGAAGCTGAGCTGATGAAGAAGGAGATAGAAGAGCTAGTGTGAGGAGGCTGCCATTGATGGAGAATCTAGGTTCTGTGCAACATCATTAGAGTCCCTAATCGATTTCAGCACTTCAAAGCTCGGAAGAAATGTGAATGTGCTGACGAATGAGGTCAAAACGGGAAGCCAAGAGTATGAATTTGGAGTGGGAATGAAGAAGGTTGCAGACAAATCAGTGGTGTGCCATAAGATGAACTACCCATATGCTGTTTTCTATTGCCATACCTTCACTAAGACACGAACTTACATGATTCCATTGGTGGGTGCTGATGGAAGCAAAGCTAGAGCCATGGCAGCTTGTCACAGTGATACATCAGCTTGGCACCCACAGCATGTGGCCTTCCAAGTGCTCAAAATTAAGCCAGGAACGGTTGCAGTCTATCATTTCCTTCACAACAATGCCATGGTCTGGATTCCAAAGTAAGAATCAGCCTCAAGCCTCAAGCCTCAAGCCCAGTTGCATTATCAGTTCCATCTTAAAGCTGTTTGTAGTATGAATGGTTAGAATAAATGCAGGTTCGAGGATTAATGTGTGTAGTGTGCAATTGATGCTATGTATTCATCAATGTTTCCAGGTTGATTAATTAAGGAGTATTATGGTATATATATATATATATATATATATATATATACCATAATACTCCTTAATTAATCAACCTGGAAACATTGATGAATAGATAGCATGCAATAGTCCTCAGCAAAGCAATTAGCCAATATTTTTTTTTATATTAATTCCAATCATATGAAATATTGGAAATAGCCTTCACTGTTTCATATATGGCCGGAGGAAGAATTGAATAAGATTAATGTTGTTGTGCCCTGAAGCCAAACAATACATGTGTAATATGGGCCATAAATTTAAAAATACACAAATTTATAATTAATTTTAATAATATGTGATAAACCCATATTCTTTAATATTTTTTTTAGAATCAAACATAACTTAAATGATTATTACTACACCTACACGAGTGAGTGAAAAAACTCTTACAAACAAAACTAAATATAGAGAAACAGTTTGGAGATAAGGTTGCCAATTGCCAACTTGCCATCAAAGCCATTGCATCTTCTTTTATTACAACAAAAATAGAAAAACGTGACATGTTTGTAGGATGAGTCATTATCAAGGGTTTCCTCGTGACAAGAAAACAAAAGAGACTAAAAAACAAAACAAAAAAGCTTTGCTTCTATGGCACTATTTCAGTACCGAGTTCACGGGACCATGTGCAGAGACTGATCAATCCTTCAATTGCTCTCCAACTCCAACACCACCCATCTGAGATAAACCCCGGGAATTTTCCGTACGAGTTTCTCCAAGTGCTTCGGTAGTTCCATGACCCAATTGGCCTGATAAAAGGCCATTTTCATTTTCATCTTTAGAAGGCAAATTAATCTCCAATGTCAAATTTCTTTTAACTGGGCCTTTTCCTGCTGATGAACCACGAGCAGTGGAATTATCATCCGGAGAAGTTACCAAATAGTTGTCTAAGGTGCCCTTGCTACTGGGAGAACCATCGACTGCTCTTTTTGAATCTTTTTCGATTCTTCCAGTCTTCAAACCAGGAGATAGCAGTTTCCTTTTCTTTGAAGAAAAAAACTGCATACAGAAACCAATTACAGGCCAAGAACGAATGCAAATTACTTCAAATTTGAACAAGAAAGGCGAAAATCTCTGTAACCCTACCACATGAAAATTTTCATAAAATTGCCTCATCAAAAATAGAAGATTCGTTGCATGTTTTACCAAGAACAATGCAACAAAGATGAAATTTTGAAGAGAAAATGAATACAAAAATAGAAAAACGTGACATGTTTGTAGGATGAGTCATTATCAATGTTTGTAGGACGAGTTCACGGGACCATGCGCAGAGACTGAGCAATCTTGGTCCCGCACATACAAGCTTGCAAAAGGAAGTCACTCAAGAGGTTTGAATTTTCCGAAATGACCGCCAACAAGTGCCATGTGCACAGGAAAGGCAGATAACAATGGACCCAAACCCGGCCCAAATCTTTAGACGGCTGTATTTTCCTTTACGATTGAAAAAATACGACTAATTCAAGACGTAACAATATAAAGGAAAACCTACATAAAAATCACCTTTGCAGGCACAGAGTATTGGCCCAAAAGAATCTATTGCCGACCCAATTCTTAGATTAGCAAGCTGAATTTCATGTGAGTTTAATTAACCTAATTGGAGTTGGTCTAATCTAATCCGCAATCTTACCTTGTTATGAATCAAAATATTATAGGCAAGCCAACTAGGTATATCGTTATCAATCTTAAGACCACGTATATTTAGGGTTTAGAGTTTATGATTCATAGTTTATGGTTCACAATAGACAATTCATGGTTAATAAGTTAATAACTAATAGCATGATAATTTTGAGATTTATGGTAATACAGTTTAGTGTGTTTTCTAGATATCTTGTAATCATCATGTTCCATTGTTGACAACCTTTCATTGTTAACAACACAACATCTTTTTCATCAAACTTTTTTGTTAGTATAGGAACTCTAGGGTCAAGTTGATTATGGACAAGCTTAGTAACTCCTTGTCTAATTGGTTGCAATCACACGGACCATATAGCTTTTTTTATAAGAAGTCCTACTCACAAAGAGTAGTGCAATGTCCAACTACCCTTGGCAATGAAGTTAGTGAGGGTTAGATGGAAAAAAAAGGGATGATTAGAAAAGGATTGGCTCTAGTATTCCCTTTCTCCTAGGAAATAAAGTGGATGAGTTCAAGGTGGTTTTATAGATAGAAATGAACAGGCTACTTAATATTGTGGTTGAAGATCTTTATGTAGGATAATCTAATCATAGTTGTTCAGTTATCTTTATTTGGACCATTATGGTTTTTCAAGTGGCATGTAAATCTCTATGCAAAGGGCACCATTGGTTACTTAAAACTGGTATGATATGTTATGATAGAATCTTTAAAAGCATGCCATGATATAACAAATGTAAAGTTTATGATTTATTTAATAATATCTCAATTGAACTTTTTTATATCTTTGTTTTATGCATTATACTTTATGAGTATCCTGACTTGCATCTCTTTTATGAGTATCTTGACTTGCATCTCTTGTATCGTACATAACTTAGGTGGATTGGGAGTTGTATAAAAAAATCCAAGTCATGGGTTCCTTGCAAGTTGATGATTTGTTTACAACTAATCTGTGGACTTAGGCAATCTATTTGAGATTGTAATGCATTACCTCTTAGTTGGAGAAATAACTAGTCTTGGGCATCGAGATAAGACTCTCATGATAAGTGCACTACTGTGTGCAGTTACACATTAGACGAAATCTGCAGTGAATCATGATGTAAGTTCACAGAAGTATGAGATAATCATGACTTCACCAAATTGTTATGATACATTGTCTCTTAACCTTAAGAGAATATTGAGTTTTTGCATTCGTAGTGGCTTTGACCAACTATTAAGATCCTAAAGTGATCATATATTCCTTATGAATTGGGTTACTGTTGATGAAAGCCAACATCAACAAGTATTATTAATAGAGGTACCATGATATCTCATGGACTTTGAGACAGTGTGTCCCCTTAGGTAGTTCTAAGAAAGTGTATTTAGGTAAACTATAATCATAGTAGTTTTTTAAGTAGAATTTGAGATAAACTCTTAGTGAGCTAGGACATGTCAATTGATTACACAATAGGAAAATTTGTAACTCAAGAATGGTAGAGGTGATTTTGAGAGGCTAATAGTTTTTATCTTACTAGATTATGAATACTAATTCATGAGAAAACTATGTATAGTGGAGCAGGTCACGGATCTGACTTAGTGTCTTGTTGTAATATACATAGGACATTGAAGTACAATTGACTTTTTATAGCGGGATGTTGAGTCATCATCAAAATTTGATTATGAGGGAGCTAGTACTGTCCTATAAGTCCCATCGATCCTTATTTAAGCTCATATACCTCAATGACTATATTTATAATGATTGGATTGATTCTTGGTTCACTTATATACATAAGGGTATTTTGATAACTATGTAAGGTTATATAAGAATAAGTGAAAGACATTTCTAAATTGTGACGAAAGGCTTCCCATGTTTAGGAATGAATCTATTGCATTTGAAGATTGAGATATTGTGGGATATTGAGTTGGAAAGATGGACGAATCAAGAATTTGTAATCAATTTTACTTCATAAATTGAGAATGACATATTCTCACTTGCCGTGTGTTGAAATTAGTTTTAAATAGCATATAAAGGTAATTTATTGTATTTAAATTTATTTTTCATATTTTTTTCTTCTTTATTTTTTTTATTTGTATTTTGTCTAATTTTTTAAAATCAATTTATTATTTTTAATTTTAATTAATGAATGAATGAATTAATTAATTAATTAATTATTCTTGAAATAAGTGATGGTGCCTTTCATGTTATCCATTATTGTGATCACAAGTTCTCTTGTGTCCTCAATCAATATTTTTTTAATCAAAATATTTGTAAAAATGTTAGTAATGAATTACTTAAAAAATTAAGTGTTATAATAATTATTTAAAAAATATAATTATGTTTTGTTCTTAGAATATATTAAATAAAAAAATACTGAAAAAATGATTTTCTTACAAAAAAAAAAATATGAAAATATAAAATATTATTAAAATTAGTTTTCAAATTATTTAATTTTTATATGAAAGACTTATAAAATAAATTTGAAAACGTGTATTAAAATAATTTATTAATTTTATTTATATATATATTTTTTATCTTCTTTCGTTTTCTTTTTCTTTTTCTTTTATTTACTTTTCCTCTTTATTTGAAAAAGTGTATAAAAAATGAAGTATTCATTTTTTTTTTTTTTTGACTATTTTAAGTTTTAAAATTTTAAAATCAATTTTAAATATTTTAAATATATAATGTATACTTTTTGTATAAAAAGTTTTAATTTTTATACAAAATTTGATTATTTTATAATTTAAAAACAAAAATAGGAAAGATATCCTAGGACACTTATTATGTTAATTTTTAAATAAAAATATAAACATGGAATTATCGTCTATAGATTTTGTTACTTTTAGTTTTTAGTTTTTTTCAAAGTAAATAGACTAGAAATGATTCATTGAACCCTACTATCGGTGCCCATCATTCCATCCATGCCAAAGTGGCCGTGAAATAAATTCTTGGTGCCGCCGGACACCAACAATCGTGACACTTAATTTAATTTGTCAGGTTTTTGTCAATTTTCATGATCACTTTCGCTAGTTTAACAAGGGTCTCCAAAAAGTCCGCGGCCCACGGCCCGACCCGGCCTGAGCCCATTTCTGGATGGGCCGAGCCATGGGCCCCAATTTAGGCCCGACCCGATGGGCTGGCCTGCCTGTAGGCCCGCCACTTAATATATATATATATAAATATTCAAGAAATAGAAAATGCTACATTAATAAAAATATTTATTGCTAACTATTTTATTCATTGAATGTATACATTACATTTGAAAATGTGGGAAAAGTTTACATCACTACAAAATAAATACATTTCAACTAGGTTGGCACCTACTTATTTGTCAATCATTTGTACTTTTCAACCACAAAAACCTAGAAGCCGAGATAATAAAGAAGGAGCTAGAGGAATGCGAGGAGCCTGCCATGGAAGGAGAAGCAAGGTATTGTGCAACATCATTAGAGTCCATAATCGATTTCAGCACTTCAAAGCTTGGAAGAAATGTGAATGTGCTGACGAATGAGGTCAAAACGGGGAGCCAGGAGTATGAGTTTGGAGTGGGAATGAAGAAGCTTGCCGACAAATCAGTGGTGTGCCATAAGATGAACGACCCATATGTCAAGAACATCTTTAGCTTTAAAATCAAATTCATAAGACATTTAAATTTGTCAAATTGTGGAAAGTGTCTCTTCAAGAGACACCTTTAATGCATATTGGATTTTTTGCCACGTCGAAAGTGTCTCTGCAAGAGACACCTTTAATGTATATTGGATTTTTTGCCACGTGGAAAGTGTTTTTTCAAGAGACACCTTTAATATAAATCAAATTTTCTGAAATTGTAAAAGGTGTCTCTTGAAGAGATACCTTTAGCTTAAATTCAATTCTTTCATGATTTTGAAAATTATGGAAGGTGTCTCTTCAAAAGACACCTTCCACGTGGCCAAAACTGTCGTAAATCTATCAATATTTTCAAAACTACCATTTTTTAATTATAATTTTTTAAAATTGCCGCAAAAGTTAAAAAAGCCCCCTGAGCGTCGGCAGTGGGCTCAGTTTCTGTCCCAAATTATATATTATTTATTTATTTGTCCCTGTTGATGCCCATTCGGTAATTAGAAATAAAGATGAAAGGTGGGTGGGCAGTGGGCTTGTGGCCCAAATTATACATATGGTGTTTGCCTTCTGGGCACGACATTAATCTTATTCAATTCTTTCTCCGTAGATAAATGAAACAGTGAAGGTTATTTCCAATATTTCATACGATTGAAATTAAAATAAAAACAAACTAAAAAAATATTGGCTAACTCTGTAGTATGTAACATTGATCACAACCAAAATAGTCATGCATTGTTGAATACTATTGTACACAATATTTATACATATCATAATATTCCTTAATCAACCTGGACACGTTGATGAATACATAGCATCAATTGCACACTACACACATTAATCCTCAAACCTGTATTTATTCTAAGTTTCAAACCATTCATACTACAAACAGCTTTCAGATGGAACTGATAATGCAACTGGGCTTGAGGCTTTCAGCTTATCCCTTACTTTGGAATCCAGACCATGGCATTGTTGTGAAGGAAATGACAGACAGGGACCGTTCCTTGCTTAATTTTGAGCACTTGGAAGGCCGCATGCTGTGGGTGCCAAGCTGATGTATCACTGTGACAAGCTGCCGTGGCTTTAGCTTCGCTTCCATCAGCACCCACCAATGGAATCATGTAAGTCCGTGTCTTAGCAGTAGAAAACAGCATATGGGTAGTTCATCTTATGGCACACCACTGATTTGTCTGCAACCTTCTTCATTCCCATTCCAAATTCATACTCTTGATTTCCCGTTTTTACCTCATTCGTCAGCACATTCACATTTCTTCCGAGCTTTGAGGTGTTGAAATCGATTAGGGACTCTAATGATGTTGCACAGAACCTAGATTCTCCATCCATCTCAGCCTCCTCACACTCTTCTATCTCCTTCTTCATCAGCTCAGCTTCTGCAGATTTTTCCTTCACTGAAAGCCGGTTCAAAATTTCGGGTAGCTTCTTAAATGAAAAGGGTATGGAGTCAGCAACTTGACGAGCGTTCACACTCCGTCCTCTTCCCATTCTGGCTTTTCTTTCAGTAAGTCCACATCTTTTTCCTCTTCATTTTTGTTATGAATATTGTCAATCGAATATTCTTTCAGCTGTGTTATTGTGATTAATGCAACTGAATTGCAGGTGGTGGTGGTAGTAAGCCATGCTTCTCTACCTTCTGAGGGTTACTGGAAATTGGTTTTGCCTCCTACTCCCATGCCCAAAGCTGTAAGGTTATGTTTGGTTCCGGAACCAAGAGTTTGAATTTGGAGTGGGAATGAAGAAGGTTGAAGACAAATCAGTGGTGTGCCATAAAATTTCGGGTAGCTTCTTAGATGAAAAGGTTATGGAGTCAGCAACTTGACAAGGCAATAAAAATTCTTTATTGCCTTGTTTTATCATTTGGGTGTCCCACTTGTGCAATGAAAGCCATGCCTTTCAGGTTTTGTACTATTTGTTAGGTGAGTGTACAAGCACCAGCTCCGTCATTGCCTTTTACGTTAATTGAATTTATATTAATGGTGTCTCACTTGCGCCGCTTGTGCAATGAAAGCCATGGCTTGTAAGGTGAGTGTCCAAGCCAGCTCATTCATTGCCTTTTACGTAAAGACTGACTGTATGGGCCACCATTACAATCGATTAAACTCTTCCTTAAATTGTCACCTGCATGCCTGCATTATTGACGTATGCTTTAACATCTTCTAAGATCGCATGTGAAATAGAAGCTCTATGAAAGTGATTTCTATAAAATCATTTTCATACAATATCGTTCTCAAGAAAAATTAATTAATATTTTGATATAAATCCAAACCATTTAGATTGCACCAATAATTGAGGGGAAAAGAAAAAGTTGTTTGAAAAGAATTGAAACTTGACAAGCAGAAGGATAAAATCCTGACCGGAAGAAGAAAAATACATTAACGTACAACATCATTTTCATACAATATTATAGTATTAAAAAAATGATAATAATAATATTTGATATAAATGAAAAGTATTTTTGTAATGATTTCAATAATATTTTATTTAATAAAAAAATTGAAAAAAAATATCTATTTCAAATAATTCTTAAATGGCTATTTTTCCCCAATTTTGTTAAATTTAAATCTTAGTCATCAAATATATGTAAAATTTAATAAATAAGTCTTAATTTAATAAATAATTTTTAATTTTTTTTTATTGTTATTCACAGTTTAATTTAATTAAGAAAAAAAAAATACAAAATGAGAATGGACAAAAACTAGCAAAAGTGATAAGCCAAACAAATTAAATTAAGTATCACGATTGTCTGTATCCAGTGGTGCCAAGAATTTATTCCATGGCCATGCTGGCACTCATCATTGATGAAGTGATTGGTACCAATATTGGGTTCAATGATTCATTTCTAGTTTATTTACTTTGAAAAAACAATTAAAATTCAAAAATAAAAATAAAAATGTATGATAATTTATTTATTTTATTGAAAATTAAATAAAAGAAAATTATTTTTTAATAATTTTTCAAATATTCTAAAAACAAAAAAAATAGTTATAATTTTTAAATAATTATTACAATATTTAATTTTTTTAAGTAATTCATTACTAACATGTTTTCAAATATTTTGATTTTAAAAATATTTGTTGAAGATACAAGAAAAATTGTGATCACAATAATGGATGACATGAAAGGCACCACCACTTATTTTCCAGATTAATTAATTAATAATTAAAAATAAATATCTTAAGGCTATGTGGCTATATTTGATTCCAAAAAAGATATACATATATATGAGCAAACAAGGCTGGGTTTGATGCAGAAGTGGGGTACACCCAAAAGGACATAAAATCCATATATGAACACACACCAAATGGGAATATGTCATTCTCAATTTATGGAGAAGTAAAATTGGTTACAAATTCTTGATTTGTCCATCTTTCCATCTCCATTGTCCCCACCTTCTCTTCCACTCTTAAATTCTTAATACAAATTTATATATGTTTTCCCTTTCTCTCTCCATAATTCATATACTCATGATAGATTTCATTAATTTTGATTATATTTGAACAAGTTTACCCTTCTATTTTATTTTCCTTCAAAAGCATTTTTTTCCCTCTCATTTTTTTTTTATCCATTTTAATTGTTCCACTCGTATCTCTCACTCTTCCAAAAAACCTAAGATAACTCTATGTATGTGTCTAGTAAGTAATAGTAACTAAAATGGGATTTCATAGAAATAATTGAGATAATTTTACATGCTTAACCAATCATGCATGACTGAATTACAAATTCTTGATGCTTTCTTCAAATTTCTAGTTATTTGGGAATCCAGATGATATCATTATGGGGAAGGAAATGGCAAACAGGGACAGTTCCTAGTTTAACTTTCAGAAATTTAAAGGCTGCATGCTTCGGGTTCCAAGCCGATGTATCGATATGGCAAGAAGCCACAACTTCAGCTTTGGTTCCATCCTTGATTCCCACAAATGGAAGTGTGTAAACCCTTGTGTTGTGGATTGCATGGCAGTAAAACACAACGTATGGGTACTTCTGCTTATGGCACACCACTGATTTGTCTGCAACCACCATTTCAACCTCATTTGAGATTGCTTTGATGTTCTTCCCAAGCTCTGAAATGCTGAAATCAACTAGGGACTCCAAGGATGTGGCACAGAACCTGGAATCTCCTTCCAGGGCTGGTTGTTCACACTCTTGTATATTTCAGCTTCCTCAAAATCTTGCTTAAGTGAAAACCTATTTAGAATTTCTGGTAGCTTGTCAGATGAAAAGGGTATGGAGTCGGCTATTTGATGGGGTAAGAACAGAGCTCGATTTGTAGTTTTTCTGAAGTGCATCTTCATTTTCGTGCTGGAATGCAGGTCTTTTTCCAAAGAAGTAACCTTTTCTTGAAGTATCTTGAGGTCGATCTTCAGTGGGGGTTTCGGCAGCTGATGGGTTTTGCTGTTGGACATAATCATTTCCTGGGAAGGCATTTAGCACAATCTCGCTGGCATTGATAGAACTTCCATCCTCCATCGAGTCTGCAAATTATTCAGCAGTGAAATTAAGAATAAGCTGCCGACTAATATTCGACAGAAAATTATTTTCTTCACCAAACTAAAAGGAAAAAAATTGTTGCATATGAGTTTAGAGATTCAATTATAATTAACTGAGTTGCAAGAGATCTCGCACAGCCCTCGGCATTGGAGTATTTGGCAAGGCCAACTTCCAGTAATCCTCAGAAGGTAGAGAAGCATGGCTCACTGCTACCACCACCTGCCACCAGGTTCATGCATATAAATTACACACTGAAGCTTTAGGAGAAGTTGGAATACCCACAAACTTAAATTTGTTGGAATTAAGGGTATGGAAACAAGAGACTAGCTCAAAAAATACAAATAAAGAACATAATAAATAAGAAGAATAGAGCGAGATGTGTACTCTATAAGCTAGATGTGTATAACTTGGGTTTCGAAAGAATTCATCCAAATAGATGTATGAAAATACTCCCTGAAAAACTCTCTGAAAAATTGGTATACGGATTTACTTTATAAACCACTAATACAGTTCCAATGGGAATCCACTTGTAATTAGAAGATGACACAAAATGTAAGGTGATTCTACTTATAAAATGAATGAAACTCTACTAACACAATTTCGAAAGAACTTTTCCCAAAAATATAACACTAATAGAATAAAATAAAATAAAAAATAATTCTCAATAGGACTTTTACAAAATATATATATAAGACTAATAGAATAAAATAAAATAAATTAAAAATAATTCCTAAAAATAAAAATAGAAATTATTTACACTATTCCTACAAAATTCTCAAACAAGAAAGTGCTCATTTTATTTGAGAAAAATGCAGGATGAGTGCCATTTTTGCAAAATAACATAAATATGTATTAATTATTCTGCATGTCGTGGAAAAAATTACGTGGAAGATGAGAAAGTAAAGCTAGCATAGGCCTCTTCTATATATAACCGGTATGTTACCAAAATTAAAAGCTAGCAAGGTAAAAGTAAAGTCTCACAGAGAGGGAAACTCAGAATGGGAAGAAGATGAAACTCCATTGAAGTCATGAAGTGTAGCAGAAAGGACTGTACAGAAAGGAACAGTAGTTTTAGAGACACCAAGAGAAATAAGGTTAAGCTGGGTGGGAAGAAGTGAAATGAATTGATAGCTAATTTGGCATGTATATGTAAGAGGATTTTGATAAATATAAAGAGATAATATTTAAATACACATTAATAAGACACAAAGCAATATACCTTGATCATGTTATCATTTTTATCTGGGTGGTACTTTTCGGTACTGGAAAAGTAGTGCCATAGCAGCAATACAATGACCATCAGCTTTTCTGTTTAGTTTTTTAGTCTCTTTTGTTTTCTTATCAGGACGACACCCTTGATAATGACTCATCCTACAAACATGTGTTATAAAAGAAGATTCAATGGTTTTGATGGCAAGTTGGCAATTGGCAACCTATTGTTGTAGAAGAAGATAAAATGGTTCTGAAGGCAAGTCGGCAATTGGCAACCTTATCACCAAATTATTTCTTTGTATTTAATTTTATCTGCAAGATTTTTACTTAGTGTGACAATAATCATTTAAACTATTTTTGGTTCCTTAAAAAATATTAACCAAAGAAAAAATATTAAAGAATATGGTTTTCACATCTTTGGTTTTATTGTAAAAAAAAATTTAAAAATATATTAATATATATATAACAAAAATTAATTACAAATTTATGTATTTTAAAATTATTTAATATTTATATGATAAAGGGAAATAAGTAAATTAAATTTCAAAAAGCATATAAAAATATTTTATTAATTTTGAATTTATTTTTTATTTGGTTTCACTTTTCTTTTCCACTTTTCTTTTCTTTTTTCTTTTTTATTTTTATTATATTTTTCCTCAAATTTTTCAAAAATCAAACATAACCAAGAAAGTATAGACGAAGAGAAAAAGTACCAACTTAAATTCTCAACCATTTACCTTGATGAGATAAAATTTGTGTTTTTATGGGAAGATATGAAATATGAAAGGTTTTTCCATTTCATACATGTTGAAATACAAGAGAATATTGGTTACGTTTCATTCATCAACAAAGGTCTAAAGCTAGGGAACTGCTAGTTCGAAAGATTCTTTTAGATTAATTTGGAGCAACAAAAAAAAAAAAGACCAAGAACACACTCCCACTTTCTCAAAAAACAAATACCAATCATACAAGAATAGAAAATATCAGGTTTACGTTATTTGGAGAAAGTCTCCATTAATTTATTATGTTGGTGGAAGCTAGTTAGGATCACACTTGTTAGTGTAATAACATAAAGATAAAAATGATATAAAGGTTTTTAATATGGTTTGACCAATCATACTTATATATATATATATATATAATATATATATATATAGAGAGAGAGAGAGAGAGAGAGAGAGAGAGAGAGAGAGAGCTTGGTTTTCTAGCTATAGATATAATATCCACTTTATCTAGCTCTTTCCTTGTTTTTCTATTTATCTAGAGCATGCTAAAGCTTGATCTCAATTAATTTGAGTTTAATTCGTACTTTGACTTGATGTGGTTTTGAGTCTTGACTTGATTTGAGCTTTGTATAATTTAGGCATCTTGACTTGAGTTGGGTCTTAATATGACCGGATAGCTTTGACTTGATTTGGTCGTTAGTGTAATTTAGACCTTGACATTACTTGATCATTAATGTGATTTGGGCTTAAATGTGATTTAAACTTTATATTTTAATTTTCAAAATATACATTAATTGGAAGTACTAGCTTATCTTTAATAAAAACGTTTTTTAGATAAATGATGCAAGTATAAATTCAATTGTAGTAATAATACAGTACAAAAAGGTAGGTTTTTGGTATCAACCACCAATCTTGGCTAAAAGGAAGTTTCAATGTGACAATAGGATCGATATGGATGCAAACAAGAGAGACTGCAACTTAATTTATTTATTACGTAATTGTTAGCCCAAGGGTTCTCCTAATCGGGTTTTGATGGTAACAAATCATGGTTAAGTGACTAATTGTTTTAAATGGTAAAGAATCTCAGGTATAATTTTGGAAATTCATTCAAGGACCAAATGGATACAAGATCGAGACTATTGGAAGTCCCTTGATCATAGGAAATGAATGTAAGATGAATGCATGGGTGCACTTAAGGTTTTCATACCATTTCATACATCTTTGAAAAACTCGGTTTATTCTTTAAACTTTCAAATTCATTCAAACCCGAGTTTTATCAAATGTACATTAGGCAAAATGTTTTAAAACTGACATATTTATTCTCCTAAAGACCTTGCCTAAGTAGTAGAAAAGAAAGGAATTTAAAAAGGAAGGTTTTCGGGGCCAAAAGGCTCAACCGGTCGAGGCTATGGCCAACCGGCTCAACCGGTTGGGGAACCAATCGACCGGTTGCCCTTGTCCGGTCGAGGAGTGTCAAAAACACTTTCTCTTATCTAGTAGCCTTCTCTTCCCGATTGAGGTTCACACCCTTCCCGATCGAGGTCCGGTCGAGGCAACGGTAACCTGTCAAAGCATTTAATGCCCAACGGCTAGTGTTCGGTCGACCCCTAACTTGACCGGTCAAGTGTACCTTTTGCTGTTTTTGACTCATGGGCTTAGAAACCTATATATTAAGAGCTCCACTTCATTTATGAACAAGAGAACACTTGCAATCAATTGTCTACCTACCTGTTCTTGATCAAAAAGCTCTCATTTCCTTCTTGGTGCATTAAATCATCATTTACATACTCCTTAGTGCACCTTTGTGAGTCATCCTAGCTTTGTTTTGTATTTGATCCATCTTTGAGCTAGGTTGAGTGTTTTATTCTTATAAAAGCCAAGCGTTTAAGCCTTCAAGAGGTGTAATTCTTGAAGAGATTGTGTGAGAGCCCATTGGAGCCGGAATCCAAGTGTAAGAAGATTAGAAGTTTGGTTGAAGCTTCAAGTTAGTGGAACCCTCACTCGGTTAGGAGATTGAGGAGAGTAGACGTAGGCAAGGAAGTGCCGAACCACTATAAAACCCGAGTTTGAATTCTCTAACTCTATCTCTTTACTTTCATTTATATTGTGCTTGAAATTGTAATTATTGAAAAGATTTTAAAAAACTCAATTCATCCCCCTCTTAGGTGTTTTTCTTAATTAAGCATAGCCTCTATTTTCTCAGTAATTAATTCTATTTCTTCCATTAAAAGCTATTGAATCCTTCCACAATGTCAAGTAAGTTAGTCACACACAATATACATTCCTCAAATCTGCATATATTGTTGAATACATAGTAATACATTGACACATTATACATGTGTATATATATATATATATATACATTCATGATCAAACCTGGATTTATTCTATTAATTATCTATAAAATGGAAGTATATATGCAACTGGGCATGAGGCTTCTTTACATATTAAATTAATTTCTAACTATTTAGGAATCCAGACTATGTCATTATTTGAGAGAAAGTGGCAAACAGGAGTTCCTAGCTTAACTTTGAGCACTCTAAGACCAAATGATTTGGGTGTCAAGCTGATGTATCCATGTGACAAACCGCTATGGCTTTAACCATCATAACCTTTTATGTCACTTCCTTCCATATTTTAAATTAGCCTCAAAAAGGTCAAAAGCAATTTAAAATATTAATTTAGGACATGCTATGATGATAATTACAAGTTGATAAAACAAAGGCTATGAATTAATTAAGGAAAATACCCAAAAGGGGGGGTGAATTGGGTTTTTCAAAATCTTTTTCCACACAATAATATATCCACAAAATAAATAAAGGAAAGAGATAAAGTTAGAGAATTCAAACTCGGGTTTATAGTGGTTCGACCCTTCCTTGCCTACGTCCACTCTCCTCAATCTCCTAACCGAGTGAGGGTTCCACTATCTTGAAGCTTCAATCAAGCTTTCAATCGCCTTACACTTGGATTTCGGCTCCAATGGGCTCTTACACAATCTCTTCAAGATTTGAACCACTTGAAGGCTTTCACACTCAGTTTACACAAGGATGAAACTCTCAACCTAGCTTAAGGATGGCTCAAGTACAAGAGAAAGCTAGGATGAATTGCAAGAGTGCACTAAGAATATGCAAGTGATGGTTTGATGCACTTAGAAAGAAAATGAGAGCTTTTTAATCAAGAACAGGTAGGTAAGCTTTGAATGCAATAGTTCTCTTACTCATAAATGAAGAGGAGCTCTCAATTTATAGGTTTCTAAGCTCGGGAGACAAAAACAGCAGAAAAGTAGCCTCGACCGGACGAGCAAAGGGTCGACCGGATCATTAGGCGTTGGTGCATTTAATGCATAACAGGTTACCGCTGCCTCGACCGGACCTCGACCGGACAAGGGTGAGGCTCAACCGGGAAGAGAAAGCTACTGGGAGAGAGAGAAAATTTTGTGTCTCCCTCGACCGGACCTCGACCGGACAAGGGCAACCGGTCGACCGGTTCCCCAACCGGTTGAGCCGGTTGGCCATAGCCTCAACCGGTTGAGCCTTTTAGCCCCGAAAACCTATCCTTTTTTATTTCTTTCTTTTCCAATACTTAGGCAAAGTCTTTAGGTGAGTTAATATGTCAATTTTGAATCAATTTGCCTAAGGTATATTTGATAAAACTCGGGTTTTAAAGAAAATCAAGTTTTAGAGAATAAACCGAGTTTTCTAAGATGCATGAAAAGGTATGAACATCCTAAGTGCACTCATGCTATCATCTTACATTCATTTCCTATGATCACAAGTCTTCCAAATGATCTCGATCCCGTATTCGTTTGGTTCTTGATGAATTTTTGAGATTAAGCCTGAGATTCTTAACAGTTTAAAACAATTAGTCACTTAACCATGGTTTGTTATCATCAAAACCTGATTAGGAGAACCCTTGGGCTAACACAAGTTATATATTTACATAAAAGGGGTAAGTGATATAAAAATTAGTTAATGGGCCAAAAGGACATAAGGGTATAATCAAGGAAAGTCCAAAGGATTTAATCCTATATAATTTTATAAAAACCTTGACATTATTTTTTACTAGAAATTTTAATAAAAAAAATATGGAATTGAAGGTTAAGAAAAATTCAACCCATGACATTTTATGAAAATATATCTCATGCTATTTCATTGTCACAAAAAGAAATTATGGGCACATTTGTGCAAAATGCTCCAAGTGCAAGAATGATGGGTTTGTGCTCTTATGGGTAAATATGGACCTCCTAATCTAGGCTTGACTTGAAATGACTACTTATTTCTATATTGACCCTATGTGTGAGGGACAAAAGAAAGCAATCTTGAAAGATTTTGTTCAGGGTAAGAGGAAAGAAAAGCCCACAAGGAATATCTTGCATACTGTGAAACCAATATTTGGTTAATCTCGATTTTGATGATAACAAAATAAGGTTTGAACTAATGATTATATTTCAAGTGTGACTAGAAAAAAAGATTCCCAAAGTAACAATCACAAAGATAAAATCAACGCAAACCCAAAGGAAAATCAATAAGAAGAAGAAGACCTCAAAAAGAAGTGTTTTTCAAGACTTATCTATCATAGGATTTCTTTGTAAGGTTGTTGGTGCACTAGGTTTTTCATGCATTACATTCTTTATTTATGCACCAAAATCATCCAAGAGTTATTTTGTTTTAAACCTTTTAAAATTGGATAATTTCATGTTTTCAAATAAAACCTTGTTTCAAATGCTTTACGAATTTGTTTAAAAGGTTTTAAGTTGAAAAATATGGTTGTTGAGCCAAAAATAGCTCAATCAGTTGAATCGGATAAGGAATCGATCGACCTGTTTAGTTTAATCGGTCAAGGGGTGTAAAAACCTTCTCTATATTCTAGAATACTTGTTCAATTGGTCAAGATTGAACCTCAACCGGTCGAGGGACGGTCAAGGGGCGGCCGAGGTCCAATGATCACATGTCATGCATTAAATGCTAATAACTAGTGAACCGATCAAACCGGAGCCTGACCGAATGAACTCTCAATGGCTAGTTTGGTTTTTTTCCCTCCATAAAAATGCTTTAATCTTCATTGTTTCAAGAGCTTAACATTCCTAAACATTTCTTGAATATATTTTAGCCTTGAGAGAGTGTGTTTTTTAGTGTACCATTATTCTAAAACTTCCATATCATTAGTGCATCTTTCAATCATAATTTTTCTTATACATTTGAATCTAAAGTTTTGTACTAGGATTTTGTGAAATTATTTGTAAATCTTTGAGAGGAAAAATCCAAGCTTGAGATATCACCTAGGGATTCTCAAGTGTAGGGTATCATTGAGGAGTTATTCAAGAGTGAGGTATCTCTTGAGGATTGTAAAGAATGCTTGGAGCTAAAAGTCGAAAAAGGTGGATTGGAACTGTAATCCAATTGTATTGCTTGAAGGCTTGATTTGGAAGCCTTGAATTAGTGAGACCTCAAACTTGAGATTGAAGATAGAGGAGAGTGGATGTAGGTTGGGTTATGTCAAACCACTATAAAAATCTTAGGATTAATAAAATATAAATTATATATTCAAATCTCATAGGTTTGACCGTGGTTCAATCTGTCCGATCGATTCAATGACCTATTTGGTTCCAAAAATATTGAGCTTACCACCACCATTTTTGGAAAAATTAGTTCTCAATAAATTAGCAAAATTGTTTCCAAAATTACCTCGATTATTACCTCTACTTGAATTTCCATTGGTATAGAAACCACGTCCTTGAAGGCCAAACTGTTGCTGGTTGAATTGTGACTAACTCTAGTTATTGTTTCCTCCTTGAAACTTGAATTGTCCAGTCCTTTGATTTTTCTTATAGTTGTTTCCTTGCGATGGCAGGGAGGCTATGCTTGCTTAAAGAAGATTGGCCTCATCAGTGGCATTTTGTTGCTCTAAGAAATGCTCATAAGTAAGCAACATACTGTGTATCTCTGCTAGATACAGAGGTTCATGCCTAGATGTTATAGAGACCACAAAGGAGTTGTAATCAACTCCTAAACCACCAAGCAAATAAAGAACGTGGTCATGTTCAGAAATCGATTCTCCAATTGCAACAAGATTATCTGCAACAAATTTTACCTTGAGAAGATATTCCATCATATTCAAACCGTCTTTCTTCATAGTTTGAAGTTAAAGACGAAGTTGCATAATTCTAGACTTTGATGTAGCAAAGGAGAATTTTTCAAGAGCACTCCAGATTTCAGAAGCAGAAGTGATCGATGATTTAAGACATTACATTTTCCATGAGAGATTAATAAATCCAACACATGAATAAACGACTGTGTTGTTGCCAGATCTGAAAATCTGGGTTTGTACTTTTAGAATTCTCAAGAAAAATTGGAGGAGAAGGTTGTGAGCCATCGATCGTCTCCTTGAGTCCATTAACGATTACAATACTCAGCATCTGAGTACACAATAGAAGATAATTGGGTGATCAAGCTTGATGATGAATGCTTGATTCAGAGACGACATTATCGGAATTGTATTTGGGCTTGAACTGGTACCATTTTGGTGAGAACGAGCGAGTGTAGAGGAAGAGAGTAATCATCAGACGCCATGGAACCTTGATTATGTTATCATTTTTATTTGGGTGGTACTTTTCAGTACTGAAATAGTGCCATAGCAGCAATACAAAGATGATCATCAGCTTTTTAATTTGTTTTGCTTTTTAGTCTCTTTTGTTTTCTTGTCAGGACGAAACCCTTGATAACGACTCATTCTACAAACATGTCGTGTGTTTTTATTTTTGTTGTAATAAAAGAAGATGCAATGGCTTTGATGGCAAGTTCGCAATAGGCAACCTGTCTGTTATAAAGCATTCTTGCACTATATGCTAGATATATGTCGTTTCCAGACAAACAAGTAAGCAACTAAGCTTTGGGCTGTGGGATAGTTAAGTCCACCCTATTTTGATCAAACGATAGTTGATCGGTACAACAAAAATCGAACGATTCATCTGGTTTGATAGTTTGATTGCTAGTTCACCTGATTCGATAGTGGTCCAAATTAAAGATGGATTAATTACCTTAATCGGGTTGGAAAGGTCGCCGACCAGTTGGACAAGTCGGTTTGATCTAGATCTTAAAACATTGGATAAGCCATAGTGCCAAGTTCGTAACAAATATGGTCATATTGTTATCAATTGTTATCATTGTTTTGATTATTCTTTCTAATATGTAAATAACCTTATGTAAATAATCAACTTGCAACGATAATTGCTTCTCTTTCTATTGTTGGTAATGACAACTAGCTTATCGACACTAGTGCTACTCATCATCTCACTCTTAATTTGAATAATGTCACAACACCTCTCCTATTTTTGGGCCCTAACAAAGTTATTGTCTCAAATGGTATTGGTCTGACTATATCATGTTGGTTCTTCTTCTCTTCTTTTTGGTTCACGACCTTTAATTCTAAAAAGTGTTTTACATGTTTCTCGCATTGCTACGAATCTTCTTAATGTTCGTAAGTTAAGCGTTGATAATAAAGTAGTTGTTGAATTTCATGCTAATGGTTTTGTTGTAAAGGATCAAACTACAAAGAGAGCTCTAGTCCAAGGCAAAATTGACAATGGTCTATACAAGTTATGTTTGCTTCCCTGAGGGTCTTTGGTTCGGATGGGAAGTGTGGGTGGGGGCCGTTGGTGGCAACCATTGCATAAATTTTTAAATAATAAGGAGCCTTACGAAGTCAAACTAGCCAAAGGGAATTTTGGAGAACTTGAATATGAGCATTTCATGTCATGGGGTTGGACTGTCATAACTGGTTGTTGTGATATGTCAAGATGGGTCTTCAATTGAGTCGAGATGTCTTCCATGTTTGAGAACAAATCTGTTATATTTGAGGAAGGAGATATTGCATGCTGAGATGACATCTCAATTGGTATAGGATGACCCGGCCCGGTGGGCTGGCCCACCACTTAATATATATATATATATATATATATATATATATATAAATATTCAAGAAATAGAAAATGCTACATTAATAAAAATATTTATTGCTAACTATTTTATTCATTGAATGTATACATTACATTTGAAAATGTGGGAAAAGTTTACATCACTACAAAATAAATACATCCCAACTAGGTTGACACCTACTTATTTGTCAATCATTTGTACTTTTCAACCACAAAAATAAAAATAAAAATATGACATACATTTAGTAAAATATTTTAATCATTATCTCTTGGCGGTGATGGCGAACTATCGCAAATCCATGAAGATCTTGAAGATTTTAGTTTTTCTATATCGACAAGCATATTTTCTTCTTGAATAGAATCAAATATCCTTTTATCTGCTATTGCCCAGTCTTTCCCACATATATTTGCTTCAATAGAATCCGACGCTAACTGCATTGTTTATCACTAACTACTCTTCCACCTACACTAAAAGTAGCTTCTGATGCAACTGTACTCACAGGAACTGTTAGTACATCACGAGTAATGATAAAAAGTACATGATATTTGTGTTGTTGTGATTTCCACCATATTAAAATATCAAAATCTTCATCATCTTCAAATGAAATTAAATCAATATTAAGATATCTATCTAAATCAGTTGTGTTGTTTGGAGAACTATTTGTTGCCTTCTTTCGACTTTTTAACATTTCTAGAGCTCCTTTATAAAAAGATGAAGAGCTTGTAGATGTAGGTGGTAATTTAATAGAACTAATATCATCACCATATTTTTCTTTATAATAGTTGTATAAATTATATAATAATGAATTTATTTCATTTTTAATTTCTTCAATTTTTATTTGGTCATTAAAATAAATAATTGTTAACCATTCATTCAAAGCTTCAAATTTCAATCTAGGGTCCACAATTAAACCAAGAAAAAAAATTAAAGGTATTTCTCCCCAATATTTTCTAAATTTTTCTATCATTGCAAATATTGCATCATTAAATATATCAAATTTAAATATTTTTGAAGTACAATAAAAATATTAGTTATTTGCATGACAACTCGGTTTGAAGATGGATAATATACACCACAAAAATTTGGTGGCTAGTTACACAAAAGAGGGTCAGCTCAGTTGGTGGCTAGCTCTCCTTGAATGCTTATGGATCCATAACGAAAAGGGTTCGAATCCTCTTCCCTTCAAAACTCAAAAGTATTTTAATTTTTACCCAATACCCACCCAAGCCCACCCAGCCTGCCTACCAAGCCCGCCTAGCCCGCCCAGCTTGAGGGCCCACAGGCTGGGCCACGGGCCTTAGATTTACCAAGGGCCCGGCCCGACCAGCCCGTTGACCAGTCAATGGGCTTAGTGGCCAGCCCGGGTTAGGCCATGGGCCTTACTCCTCCGGGCCGACCAGCCCAGCCCGGCCCGTTGGAGACCCTCAGTTTTCATTTTGACGTAAATTTGATGATTAAGATAGAAATTTAACATTGGGAAAAATAGCCGTTAAAGAATTATTTGAAAAACATTTTTTCCAATTTTTTTATTGAATAAAATGTTATCAAAATCATTGCAAAAAATGTTTTTCATTAATATCAAATATTAATTAATTAATTAATTTTTTAATATGATAATATTGTATGAAAATGACATACTCTAATACTTCAATATAGTGTGGTGATATATTTTTGCTTCTTCTGATTAAGATTTTATCATTTTTGGACAAGTTTCACTTCTTTTCCAATACTCTCAAACTAATCGGATGCTTCAACCCTATAAGATCAGGGGAGAGGACGACCCTTGACATCCTTTGTGTAACACAAGTGCATAATATGATATTTTATATATTATTTTTATAAATATTTGACAAATTAAAAGGATATTATTAAACAAATAGACACTTCATAAAACGTAAATTGACTGCTTAGTTGTTTTTATTCGTGAAAGAAAGACCAGCCAAGCAGTGGTGGTTGAGGGGTCACATGATTGGTGATAAAATTGTTTATATCCACATTTACAAAAACCTATTCTTGAGAAGGGATCTTCAGGACACTCATGTGCTAGTTTAATTATCTCGTTGTAATGGAACTTACATGAATAAATGAACTTGGTGGCATGCATGCAGGTGATGGTGGTAGTAATCCATGCCTCTCTACCTGATGAGGGTTACTGGAAGTTGGCTTTGCCTCGCACTCCCATGCCTAAAGCTATACTAGATCTGTTGCAGTCCAGTTAGTTTCATTAAATCTCTACCCTACTCTTCTGCAACATCTTTTACTGATTCTAATTATGGTCTCCTATCATAGAATTAAACTGCAGAGTAAAGATTGTTCTTTATAACTATTTGCTTTATTTCTTGAAAATTATTTGTCTAGACTAACATTTCTAACTCTTCTTTGTAATTGCTGTACTTGCAAATTCAACAGAAGGTCTAAGTTCTGTCGATGCTTCTACTGCCTCTTGTACTATTCACATCCACTTCGATAAATTCTCTCAACCCGCGGGAGAAGAGGCTCAAGTAGATGACTCAAAAATAGGTAGCTTCTTGGAAACAGACCTGCATCCAGGTAAAAAAATGAAGATGAACTTGGCCACAACTACAAATGGAGCTGTTTTCTTGCCTCATCAAGTTGCTGAATCCATACCCTTTTCATCCAACAAGCTACCTGAAATATTGAACCGGTTTTCCCTGAAAGAAAAATCCACAGAAGCCGAGATAATAAAGGAGCTAGAGGAATGCGAGGAGCCTGCCATGGAAGGAGAAGCAAGGTACTGTACAACATCATTAGAGTCCCTAATCGATTTCAGCACTTCAAAGCTTGGAAGAAATGTGAATGTGCTGGCGAATGAGGTCAAAACGGGGAGCCAGGAGTATGAGTTTGGAGTGGGAATGGAGAAGCTTGCCGACAAATCAGTGGTGTGCTATAAGATGAACTACCCATATGTTGTTTTCTACTGCCATACATTCACTAAGACACGGACTTACATGATTCCGTTGGTGGGTGCTGATGGAAGCAAAGCTAAAGCCATGTCATCTTGTCATAGTGACAGATCAGCTTGGCACCCAAAACATGTGGCCTTCAAAGTGCTCAATGTTAAGCCAGGAACAGTCCCTGTCTGCCATTTCGTTCACAACAATGCCATGGTCTGGATTCCAAAATAGCCTGATGATGAAATCAACGGAAATATTTAATCCTCAACCACAGTTGCATTGTTCCACGTAATAGTCGTTTCTAGTATCAATGGTGTGGTTTGAACAAATGCAGGTTAATTTGAGAAGAATGTAGTGTGGAATGCTATTCATCAATCTTTCCCGGTTGATTAAAGGAATATTGTATATATTGTTGTGTGGCATAATATTCAGTAATTAATGAATCACTATGAATTATCCTAGTGTATATATTGTAGTTGTGCAAATGATCCTATTTATATTTTAAAAATTAATTTTAAAATTTGAATTAGTAATTTTTTTAAATCTTAATTTTTAAAATGATTTCAACCCTTTTAACCAAATATTTTATGTTAAAAATTATTATTAGTATATATATATATATATTAGAAATCCCTATTTTACTTTAACAAATATCTTATCAGGCTTTTTTTAACTTACACACCTAGTTCAAAAAATAATTATTAAAAAATGGTAGTTTGGAAAAAAAAAAAATCTTAAAATATGATAGTTACAAAACTATTGATAAATTTTGAATACTTTTTGCTTATTTATGACATTTTTCATAATTTCATAAAATTAAATTTATGTTGAAGGTGTCTCTTCAAAAGACACTTTTTTCATAATTTTTTTATTAGTTATACACGTTAAAAACAAATTGAAGTTATACTAAAAAATATAATTTCCACAATGTCATAGAATCAAATTTATACCAAAGGTGTCTCTTGAAGAGATATCTTCCACAATTTTCATATTAGCCATATAGTGAAAAAAAAATTGTATTTACGTTTAAGGCATATATCTCTATAATTTCACAAAATTGAATTTGCACTAAGGCGATGTTTGTTTTTTTGACTTTTTGTTAAAAGTAATTTGCTTTCAAAATTTAAGTTTTTTTTTTTTTTTCTAGTTTTTGATGACTTATTATTGAATTTTCAATTTTTTTTGGCTAAATAGAAAAAACAAACTTTTTAAACCTCCCCAAATCACGATTGCAACCCGACACTCAACGCCCAACCCTAGCCCATCCCTTGTAGCTCTCTAGTCTTAATTGCAATCGGCGATCCCCAACCCTCACCTCATCATTGTGTAGCTCATTGGTTCCACGACGATCACCAAGCTTTCTCAAGGTAATTTCTTCCCCATTTTCTCTCTATTTAGGTTTCAACTTTCGTTCTTCCTCTTTCTCAGCAATGGGGTTAAACCATAGGTAGAATGATTGTTTTATGTTTGGAAATGGTTTATTAATATCTTCTCTAGTACGATTCTTTATGATTCTCATGCCAATGGTTTATTTTGAAGTTTTGTGGGGAATTTTGACTTTGTGGGAGTGGGTTTGATGAGTTTACAGGTTCAATGAATTTTGTAGAGATGCTCATGGGTTTTGTGGATACATTTGTGTGATTCGATTTTGACTTTGAGGAACCATTTGTGTGATTTTGTGGGCTATTTTTTGCCTGCTTGGGTTGTTTTTTGTTGCCTTTGTACCGTGTCATTCACTTGTCTAATGTGCAGAGTGAAGCTTTGTCATTCACTTGTACTTGGTTGTTGGAGGAAATAATAATATCAAAATAAGAATTGTTAACCAATTTTTAAACAATAATATGCATTTTCTGAATGTATGTTATTGCTTGATTTGACTCCGTGTTCTTGTTTCCTGTTGTTTTGCATTGAAATTACTCCCTTCCTTTGAAAACCTTCTGCCATATAAACAGGACTATAAAAGAATCACATAGAGAGAGTTTGACAAATTTTGCAATCTCAAAACATCTTGGATTTTCCAATTTCATAAGAGAGTGATAATTTCTATGGCATAACCAATACAAAAAAGTACGGTTCTTATATCAAATGAACAACAAAAATGAATGAACTCATTCCTCACCAGAATCCTTCCGTGGTTGGAGGCCACCAATCTCGAAAACCCTAGAAGTTTATGACATGGGGGATGAATTAGAATCCATATTGAAGAGGGCTTATTTTTACAAGTGCCGATGCTGATCCACTCTTTTTTTTTTTTTTTTTGTAATAAATAACTTCACAATTTTTAATTTTAAGCTTCTATCCTTTGCCTTCAATCTTCAATCTCTGCTATTGTATTAATGGCCCTGGGAGCTGCCTAAGAAAATGAAAAAAATGGACCAACCAAACTCAAAGATGACAATAGTTTGGTGGCTGCCCTTGAAGAAGATCCACAGAAGAATGGACAGTTCAGAAAGGGGAAGAGGGTCAGAAAACACACTGTACTTTGGGAAGAGAGAGTGAATTGAATTGGTTGTTCTTGTACATGATCAGAGATGTTTAATTGGCCTGGATAAAAAAACATATATCTCTCATTAATAAGATATATATGTAGCATAGTCAGGCTTAAAATTGAATGCCATTAACTATGACAAAGACTGCCATACACAATTGTGCATGGCACATGCACATCCCATCAGCATCCTATGCTTCTTATGGATAAAAGGTGAATTTGCTTTTAGGGCAGACTAGACATGTAGTGCGATTTTGTTATCTGATGGGATTCTTGGTGTTACCGTATATATGGTTATAGAAAACAGCATTATTAAACTGGTGGCTGTCTTAGGGATTGTTAACTTCTTGAGGTTGCTTATAGAAGAAAAGATTGTTCTAAAGCAACTAAAGTGAATATTGTGTTTGCCAGACAATTGTTTATTCCTTCCGTTAACATTTAGGGCATTGGATGGATTATCTCTGTTAGAACCTTGCAAGATATTGTGAGTACTTTTTTCTGCTTATAGTTGAAGCCTTTGTTAGTGTTGAAAGCTAGCTGGCTAGCTGCTTCCTTTCTTGAATTCAAGAAAGAATTTTTTTGCCACCACCAAAAGAAAAAGTAAAGGTAAATAAAAAAATTTATTTATTTTTGTATGTTTTTTTTTTTAAAAATTTTGACTTATTTTTACCTATGAAATTTAAATAATTTAAAAATAAATAAAATTTAAACTAATTTTAATTATATTTGATTTTAATTTTTTTTTTTATAATGAAAGAGAAAACCATTTTTTCAGCATTTGTTTAAGTAGTTCCCAAAATATCCAAGAAATCTCTATATATAGAAACCAACACACTTCACTGCTTTCCATGCAACTTGCAAGCTTCTTGTCTCAATTTCTGAGTTTCTGAGCTTTTACCATTAATGGAGTTCCTTCGTCCTCTTCCCATTCTGGCTTTTCTTTCAGTAAGTCCACATCTTTTTCCTCTTCATTTTTGTTATGAATATTGTCAATCAAATATTCTTTCAGTTGTGTTATTGTGATTAATGCAACTTAATTGCAGGTGGTGGTGGTAGTAAGCCATGCTTCTCTACCTTCTGAGGGTTACTGGAAGTTGGTTTTGCCTCACACTCCCATGCCCAAAGCTGTGAAGGATCACTTGTACCCTGGTTGGTTTCAATACATCTCTAGACTCAGTTGCAACATCCTTTCTTTTAGGTCATTCGATCTTACATTAAGCTTATAATTTTTCTTTGTCATTGCTAAATTTGCAAATTCAAGGTGTAACTTCTTTCAATGCTTCTGCTGCTGCTTTTTGTTTGGGGATTTACTATGGGTTCAACAAAATCCCTCAACCATTCCATGCAAAGCAGGCCCAAGATGGCTTAAATATAGGTAACTTCTTCTTGCAAACAGATCTGCACCCAGGTACAAAAATGGTGCTGCAGTTGCCACAAACTACAAATGAAGCTATGTTCTTGCCTCGTCAAGTTGCTGACTCCATACCTTTTTCATCTAAGAAGCTACCCGAAATTTTGAACCGGCTTTCAGTGAAGGAAAAATCTGCAGAAGCTGAGCTGATGAAGAAGGAGATAGAAGATTGTGAGGAGCCTGCCATGGATGGAGAATCTAGGTTCTGTGCAACATCATTAGAGTCCCTAATCGATTTCAGCACTTCAAAGCTCGGAAGAAATGTGAATGTGCTGACGAATGAGGTTAGAATGGGAAGCCAAGAGTTTGAATTGGAGTGAGAATGAAGAAGGTTGCAGACAAATCAGTGTGTGTCATAAGATGAACTACCCATATGCTGTTTTCTACTGCCATACATTCGCTAAGACACGGACTTACATGATTCCGTTGGTGGGTGCTGATGGAAGCAAAGCTAAAGCCATGTCATCTTGTCATAGTGATACGTCAGCTTGGCACCACAGCATGTGGCCTTCCAAGTGCTCAAAATTAAGCCAGGAACGGTCCCTATCTGTCATTTCCTTCACAACAATGCCATGGTCTGGATTCCAAAGTAAGGGATAGCTGAAAGCCTCAGCCCAGCTGCATTATCAGTTCCATCTTAAAGCTGTTTGTAGTATGAATGGTTAAAAACTTAGAATAAATGCAGGTTTGAGGATTAATGCATGTATTGTGCAATTGATGCTATTTATTCATTAATGTGTCAATATTTATTGATTTTTTAGGTTACCGATATTTTGTGTCAATATTTATCGATATATCTCATATAAATCCATAAAATCGAAATACCTATACATGAATTCGTGATTACTTATATTTTATCCCTACTTTACACTCATCAAATCCTAACCTATGCCTCACTTTGGCTTTCATTTGCATTCCTCCTTCAACTAAAGTTTGTAAGAGAGAAGAGATGTGCAGTCATTGCTAACTATTTGGACATGACAAAAAATCTTAAGAGGAGTGAAAGATGTTTTCTCAAAGGAGTGCTTATATATATAAATAAAGAGTATTAAATATAGAAGAGGTTGACGGAAACAGAGTGCAAAGACGCTTTCTCAAAGTAGTGTTTTTTCTTTTTTTTTTAAAAAGAATATTAAATATAGATGAACGAGGTTGGGAGAAAAAATGTGCAAGATGCTTTCTCAAGTGTTGGCTTGATATATTTTTTTCTTTTTTCTTTTTATTTTTAAATAATATCAATCATTTAAAAAAAAAAAAAAGGAAACTCTTATATTAAGGTAGAATTTTATTTTTTTCTTATCAAAACTTCTATTTTTACTTATTAAATGCATCACATGAGTGTTTATTATTTTGATATATCTAGAATGAAAATCTATTCCCGTCACATAAGAGATTTTGTACATATATAACATGATATGCGATAAGAACAACAAAACTACTTCATTGATTTTGAATAAGAACAAACAAAATTACTTAATTGACTTTTTCTTTTGAGTAGAAAATATAAGAATCTGAATATAGAGCCAACACATAAGAGGACAGTAAAGTCTTGAATAGAAATTGATGTTACAAAGGGATTAAGGGTTTTTGAGAGAGGACATGGGGTTGGGAAACTACTTGATCACATGGTAGTCTGAGGGAGTTTGAGGTAAACAATAGATTTAACTTGACCCTTAATCTCTGTACTTGTATAAAATGTTCTTTACTTTGTATAGTAGTTGGATCGATTTATATGGTCAACAGTAGGTTGGGTTATATCTATAGAAAATAATCTTTCTAATCATAAACAATTAAAACCAAAAGTGATTATGGAGCTCAATCAATAAAGATATAGAAATTAAGATTTTAAACTAAAACTAGTCAAATGAAAAGAAAATCTTTAGAAAATTCTCAAATCAGTTTGAGGAACCACACAAACATGTTAGATTTTAATCTTAACAAGGTGGTTTAAAGTTAATACAAGTTAAATCTAATCAAATGATAGATTTAGATTTGGAAATACTTGAATTTGGCATTTTAGGTTCAAATCTCAAGTCATATATTAGATTATTCCAATTTTCTGTAGTTTCTCGATTCATTGATTATGCACTGATTTATCTTCTAAGATTCATTTTAATCTTATATGCAACTAATCAAATGAGGTCTCCATTATTGATTAATAGATGATCAAATATCATTGGAACTAAATAAGCAATGTCTTTCCCTTAATTATCTACGCAGAGAGTTCAATCCAAAAAAAATTACAAATTTAAATAAGTTTTTTCTCGCATGTCATATTTGGTTGGCGAGAATAAGAGAAAGTAATAGAAAATAAGAATTTAAGAGATAAGTTAAATAATAATTTTTTTTCCTCACATATCACATATAGCACTGGAAGTATTATTTCCTTTGTCTTTTTGTTGTGATGAAACCTTGACAAACATTGTCATATCATATCCCAGTTTGCAAGAATATTTTTCCACTCTCCTAGTGTTGGTGGAACTTAATTATTTAGACACGCATGTCTTATATAGTAACTCTTAATATTTTAATATACAAAGGAAATAATTAAGAGCTACTATATACAAGATATGCATATCTAAATAATTAAGTTCCACTGACACTAGGAGAGTGAAAAAATCTTACAAATAAAACAAAAGAAGAAAACATGATGTGTTTATAGTATTGGGAAATGATATGAAATGTTTATCATGGGTTCCATCATAGTAAAAAATAAAGGAAATAGTTCTTCCACTACTATACAAGATATGTATGTCTAACTAATTACATCCACCATACTAGATAAGTGAAAAAATATTGCAAACAAACAAAAGAAGTAATTAACATGATATATATGCTTGTAGCTACCAATGATGTCAAACTATCCTATCTATGTGGTTCACATTGACCTTGAGATTTAACCATTTGAAGGTACATAGTGAGCTTGACAAATTGCACACAATATACCTATCTTGAGCCTTGATTTATCCAAAGGCCTATAGTAGGCCTAATCATCTTCAACCTTCACACGCCCATCACATGGTCATTTTTCAACCATCATTTTCCTAGGGAGTAACATTACTACATACCTAATGATCAATCACTTCGTTAACTCATAAGGTTCCTATGATTTGAACCTATATGACGTGATTAGTTTGACACCATTTGTTTTAATTTTAAAGCTTTATTACATCTAGGTAGTTTTATCAAGTCATATATTGTGGTTTTCCTATAAAGATTTCATCTCTTCTTGTATGACATTTGATCACTCTTCTTTTCTTCATATGATAATACCTTTTGGTAAGTTTTTGGCTCTCTTCTTAGTGATCATCGCATACTAAATAAGGGAGTATCTTCTAGAATCGAATCTAGCTATCGGATCTTCTTAACTAAGATTCTCACCAAGTTGCTCATCTTCATCTATGAGCTCATCATCCATTAGAGGGACATCATCATGATTGTCCTATACATCTCTCTTATCATCAAGACACAGTATTGATGGATGAACTATACTTGGGTCAACTAGTTCATCATCAATAGATTTTGGTTTTTCTAACTTACCAAATTTTGAAATGATTTGATCATCAAGAAATTCAAAATCTCTATTTTTGGTGATTTTCTAGTGGACCAAGTCTTAGAATCTATACCCAAATTCTTCATGATTATACTAAACAAAAATACACTGCTTTGACTTCCAACAAATACCTTGCAACCAAAAAAAAAAAAAAATTCAGATAATCATAAGCAACATCTTTTGCTATCCAAAATCTTTCAAGCACGTCACCATTCAAAAGAATTGAGGGAGAAAGATTTATTAAGAGATACCACCTATTCTACTTACCATTGTTACCTAAATCCTCCATTTAATTAGCTAAATAAAATCCATAAATATCTAAACTCTCCAATACCATTTATTGGGAAAACTAGTTATTTCAAAATAATTCAAATACAAAAACAAATCTAAGCAAAACAAATAAATGATTTTTCCCTTTTCATGTAAACAAATATGTAAATCTAACTATATCAAGTGAATAAAACGAGTAAGATAAATTAACATAATTCACAAAAATCAAGATACAAATTTTACAAGGAAAACCCTTCGATGTGAAGGGAAAAATCATGAGTTGTGGCCAACTTAAAACTTTTACAAATAAAAAACTAATAAGCTACATCAAGTTCTTCTCTAGAAATTACATCATTTTTTTTTTTTTTTAACATAGAGAATATGATATTTTATACATATAAATTACACGGAGGACAACCCTCGACATCCTTTGTGTAACACAATAAGACTGATTCAAGTTCATAATATGATATTTTATACATTATTTTTATAAATATTTGAAAATAATATTTGAGAAATTAAAAGGATATTATTTTCAGTGCAACCCAAATCTAATGGCTCTCCACAGCTTCATCAACAAGCTTAGAAATACCCACAAACATGTCAAACCTCTCATAAAAAAAATAAAAAAAAAAAAATAAAAAAAAAAAGCAAAGAAATACAAATAGAGTTTTTCTAGAAAAATCCAAAGAGTCGTCCTCCTTAACCGTCCTTCCCTCCTCCCTTTCTTTGGTTGCAAGATGGTCCCTTTATCCCCAAATCAGGTTCACCAACTTTCTGTCCATGCTCATGCCTTGCCTCCAATGCTCCAACTAACGCTACACCTCTATTCCCGCTCTTAGCAACCAAAAAAAAAAAATGTCACAATCATGTATTAGCAAAAAGGGTCAGGCCCAATACAAGATTTAATAAATACATCAACCCAAATCAACTAATATAATAGGCTCAAATTTCAATCACCAATAACATATGAGCCCAAATCCATATCAATAAGCAAATTAGGCCCTAATCTCATAACGTCAAGCCAAATACAAAAATAAAATAAAAACAAATGAGAAAATTAAAATAAAATGAAATAATAAAAAAAACAAATAAGTAAATGAAATCTTACCTATCTCCTAACCACGAATAGAGATGCAACAATCGATGGTCATGGGGAGTGATAATGAAGACATGGGCACGTTTGTGGCAGTGCATAAAAGAAAATAAAAGAAGAAGAAAAAAAAGGTAAAAATAAATAAATAAAATAAAATAATAAAATAAAAACTTAAAAGAGATAAAAATAGGGAATATATAGTCGGAGAGTGAGGGGGATGACGATTGGAAGTGGTGCGAGTAGTAGCACCGCGATGACAACTTGGTGGTGGTGGAGTCGATGAAGAAATGGAAAGAAAAAAAAAGGAAAAGAAAAAGAAAGGAAAATAAGAGAAGAAGAATGAGAAAGGATGATGGAGGCTGTGAGGAGGCGGCATGGGGAAAAATGGGCTTTTAGGGTTTTACTTTTGAAATGGATGGTGGAGATTAAAAAGGAAAAAAGAATGGTTAGGATTAGTTCTCACATTTGGGTATGGAAAGTTGGGCCTAGGTTGGACTTAGGTTGGGCTAAAATTAAAATGGAATGAGCCCAAATAAATACAATCAAAATAAGCCCTATAATGAATAATAAATAAATAAATAATAGCAAAAATAAAATAAGTCATCAAAAACTAGAAAAACAAACAACTTAAATTTTGAAAGTAAATTATTTTTATCAAAAAACAAAAAAAAAAACAAATGCCACCTTAGTGTAAATTCAATTTTGTTGAATTATAGAGATGCCTTCAATGTAAATTCAATTTTTTTCCACGTGGCTAATATGAAAATTGTCGAAGATGTCTCTTCAAGAGACACCTTTAGTATAAATTTGATTTTATGACATTGTGGAAATGATATTTTTTAGTATAACTTCATTTTTTTTTTTAACGTGTATGACTAATAAAAAAAATATGAAAAAAGTGTCTTTTGAAGAGACACCTTTAACATAATAAATTCAATTTTATGGAATTATGAAAAAGTGTCTTTTGAAGAGACACCTTGAACATAAATTCAATTTTATAAAATTATGAAAAGTGTCTCAAAAAGGCAAAAATAAATGTCCTAAATTTATCAATAGTTTTATAACTATCATATTTTAAGAAATTTTTTTCCAAACTACCATTTTTTAAACTAGGTGTATAAGTTAAAATAGCCCGATAAGATCTTTGTTGAAGTAAAATAAGGATTTCTAAATATATATATATATAGTAATAATAATTTTTAACATGAAATATTTGGTTAAAAGGGTTGAAATTATTTTTAAAATTAAGGTTTAAAAAAATTACTAATTCAAATTTTAAAATTAATTTTTAAAAATATAAATAAGATCATTTGCCCAAGTACAATATATAGGATAATTCATAGTGATTCATTAATTACTGAATATTATACCACACAACAATATATACAATTCCTTTAATAAACCGGGAAAGATTGATGAATAGCATTCCACATTACATTCTTCTCAAATTAACCTGCATTTGTTCAAACCACACCATTGATACTAGAAACGACTATTACATGGAACAATGCAACTGGGCTTGAGGATTAAATCTTTCCGTTGATTTCATCATCAGGCTATTTTGGAATCCAAACCATGGCATTGTTGTGAACGAAATGGCAGACAGGGACTGTTCCTGGCTTAACATTGAGCACTTTGAAGGCCACATGTTTTGGGTGCCAAGCTGATCTGTCACTATGACAAGCTGACATGGCTTTAGCTTTGCTTCTATCAGCACCCACTAACGGAATCATGTAAGTCCGTGTCTTAGTGAATGTATGGCAGTAGAAAACACCTTCTACAATTCCTAAAAATTTTAATTTATACCAAAGGTGTCTCTTCAAGATACACCTTCTAGAATTCCAAAAAATTAGATTTATACTAAATGTGTCTCTTGGAAAGACACTTTACACAATTTCACAAAATCCAATATGTATTTTATTTGTGGAAATGATTTTAAAGCTAAATATGTCTCTCTTTAATGTATGAAAATTGTGGAAAGTGTGTATAAACCCAATTTTTTTAAAATAATAGAAGGTGTCTCTTCAAGAGACACCTTCAATATAATTCCATTTTTTGGGAATTGTGAAATGTGTCTCTTGATACCTTCCACAATTTTAAAAATATTGGGTTTATATTGAAAGTGCTTGTTCAAAAGACACTTTCCACAATTTCCATTCAAACAGTGGAAAATTTTGAATTTATGCTGACACCTTCCATAATTACAAAAAAAATGGAATTATATTCGGACGCCGTTCATAATTTTTAAAAAATTGGGTTTATACTGAAAGTGTCTCTTGAAGAGACACTTTCAACAATTTTTCAGTAAAAATTTCGAATTTTGAAAAGGGAATTTCTTCAACTGATGTATGTGGATTGCCTATTAAAGATCAACATACCTTCTTGCAACAGTTGAGAGCAATGAAACAAATAAAAATATTTCTTATTTGTTTTTAATTTTAACAAAAAAAAGATAGTATTTTTTATTTTTTATTTTAACAAATAAAAAGTGAAGAATCTCCTTGAATTTAAATTTGAATTTGAATTTGAATTTCAATTATTGCAGGTACTAATCTAATCAGGTTATTATTTTTTTATTTTGTTGCAACCCCCATTTGATTCCCAAGTTTTTGCACTCCCCGTTTGATTCCCAAGAAAATCCATCCCCCATTTGCTTTCCAGGAAAATTCATCCTCCTTTGATTTCCGAGAAAGTCCATGCAAAAGCCCCTAAAAAACAAACAAAAAAAGGCTTTTTTTTTTGCTCCGTGCTTTCTAGATCTGTCCAAGGGTTTCTTTGCTTTTGTGCCATTGGATTTAAATTTCACAAACCCTAAATCCACGATTTTTGAGCCACGCTGAAAAACACAACCTTTCCCCTCAAATCATGATCACCTTTCCCCTCAAATCATGATCAGATTACCAAATAGCTTATGTTTTTTTATAAATAAAAAATTGGACAGATACCCTGTGCGCGGGCTAGACTGGTAGGAAATATTGGGAATTTTTTTTTTCAACTTTCCCACACTTTCTTGGCAACCAAACAGAATCACAACAAGCCAAACCACAAAAAAAATTAAAACTTTCTCCATTATTTTTAGTCTACTCCGTTTCATTGTAAAAAAAAACAAAAACTTTATTTTTTTTACAACTTTCCCACACTTTCTCGGTGACCAAACACAACCACACCATCAAATATAACCACAAAACTTACAGAAAACATCGGGGGCAATGGTTTCTTAGATCTGCACTTCACTTCCTTCCTATTGGTGTTGAGGCAAGGATCTCCACCCCATGATTAGCGTGCGGGATAATGGGTTTTTGGGCAGAGGAGTTTTGATGCAGAGAAGAAAAACGAGAAGGGAAGAGAAGAAAAACGGGAAGGGAAATGGAAAGGGGGGAATGGGTTTTCATATCTCATCCTACGTGTTCAAAAGTGCCGTAGATTTGGAATTATTTTCCAAACTATGGTATTTTAAATATTTTTTTTTTAATAACAGTATATTTATCAAGAATCCGATGCTCAGGTGGATTTTTTAACAAACCACGAGAGCAAATTGCTCCTAACAAAAAAGATGCACCAAAATGTATATAAAAGAATATTAAAGATTATTTTATTAAATAAATTAATTTTAATTATTTTATTTTTATATTTGATTTAATTTATTATCAAAAATATAAAAATATAAATTTATTAATAGGTCTTTATATATATATATATATATATATAATGTATATATTTATTAAATATAAAAATAAAAATATTAAAAAAATTATACATATATTATTATTTATTTGATATAATTGAATACATTTAAATTAAAATGGATCATAATTTTAATATTAAATATATTTTAAAATTAGACATGTTATCATAATATCATTATAAATTAATATATAATGTAACTTAATAATAAATGTATAATTATAAAATTTATATTTTTTATTGACATAGAAAATATTATTATCAAATATGATAAATTATATATGTTAAATATTTTTATCCTTGCTTTCTACACATCAAACCCTAACCTATGCCCTCACATTTGGCTTTCTTTTGCATTCCTCCTTCAACTAAAGTTTGTAAAGAGAGAAGAGATGTGCGGTCATTGCTAACTATTTTGACGTGACAAAAAATCTTAAAAAGAGTGCAAAGATGCTTTCTCAAAGGTGTGCTTATATATATAAAAATAAAGAGTATTAAATATAGAAGAGGTTGATAGAAATAGAGTGCAAAGACGCTTTCTCAAAGTAGTTTTTTTTTTTTTTTTTTGAAAAAAAAAAGGAACGAACGAGGTTGGGAGAAAAAGAGTGCAAATATGCTTTCTCCAAGTGTTGGCTTGATATATATATATATATTCTTTTTAAATAATATCAATCATTAAAAAAAATAGGAAAACTCTTATATAAAAGGTAGAATTTTATTATTTATTTATTTTTTTAAATTTCTTATCAAAACTTCTATTTTCACTTATCAAATGCATCACATGAGTGTTTATTATTTTGATATATCTAGAAATGAAAAATCTATTCCATCACATAAGAGATTTTGTACATATCTAACATGATATGTGTGATAAGAACAAACAAAAACTACATTGATTTTGAATAAGAACAAACAAAAATTACTTAATTGACTTTTTCTTTTGAGTAGAAAATATAAGAATCTAAATATAGAGCCAACAACATGAAGCGGACAGTAAAGTCTTGAATAGAAATTGATGTTACAAAGGGATTAAGGGTTTTTGAGAGAGGACATGGGGTTGGGAAAACTAGCTACTTGATCCACATGGTAGTCTGAGGGAGTTTGAGGTAAACAATAGGTTTAACTTGACCCTTAATTAATATGTGTACTTGTATAAAATGTTCTTTATTTTGTATGGTAGCTTGGATCGATTTATATGGTCAGCAGTAGGGCGGGTTATCATCTATAGAACCAATAATATTTCTAATCATCAATCAATTAGAAACTAAAAGTGATTATGGAGCATAATCAAATAAAGATATAGAAATTAAGATTTTAACTAAACTAGTCAAATGAAAAGAAAATCTCTAGAAAAATTCTCAAATTAGTTTGAGGAACCACACAAACATGTTAGATTTTAATCTCAATTTTGTGGGTTAAAGTTAATCCAAGACTAAATCTAATCAAATGATAGATTTAGATTTGGAAATACTCGAATTTGGCATTTTAGGTTCAAATCTCAAAGTCAATTTATTAGATTATTCCAATTTTTTGTAGTTTCTCGATTCATCAATTATGCACCGATTCATCTTCTAAGATTCATTTTAATCTTATATGCAACAAATCAAATGAGGTCTCCATTATTGATTAATAGGTGATTAAATATTATTAGAACTAAATAAGCAATGTCTTTCCCTTAATTATCTACATAGAGAGTTCAATCCAAAAAAAATTACAAGTTAAAATAAGTGTTTTTTGAAAAGAAATATATCATTGTTCTATGCAGCCTCTGGTAAAATCTTTTTCACCAATTGTTTCTCCAGGTAAAACTAATCAAACACTCATGTTGAAGGAATATTTTTTTCTTGCATATCATATTTGGTTGGCAATAAATAAGAGAAAGCAATAGAAAATAAGAATTTAAGAGATAAGTTAAAATAATTTTTTTTTTCTCACATATCACATATAGCACTAGAAAAATTATTTTCTTTGTCTTTTTGTTGTGATGAAATCCTTGACAAACATCGTCGTATCATACCCCAACACTACAAGCACGTCATGATTTTTTGTTTTGTTTTGTTTGCAAGATTTTTCCACTCTCCTAGTGTTAGTGGAACTTAATTATTTAGACACACATGTCTTATATAGTAACTCTTAATATCTTAATATACAAAGGAAATAATTAAGATACATGACAATGTTTGTCATGGGTTCCACCACAGCAAAAAGACGAAGGTATTTAATTCTTCCACTACTATATAAGATATGTATGTCTAACTAATTACATCCCACCATACTAGATGAGTGAAAAAATCTTGCAAACAAAACAAAAGAAGTAAATTAACATGCCATGCTTGTAGCTAACAATGATGTCAAACTAATCTTATTTATGTGGTTCACACTTATCTTGAGACTTAACCATTTGGAGGTACATAGTGAAGCTTGACAAATTGCACACAACATACCTAACTTGACCTTTGATTTATCCAAAAGTTTATGGTAGGCCTAATCATCTTCGACCTTCACATGCCCATCACGTGGTCATTTTTCAACCATCATTTGATCACTCTTTTTTTTTTTTTTCATACGATAATACCTTTTGGTAAGTTTGTGGCTTATCTCTTCTTAGTGATCATCACATACTCAATAGGGAGTATCTTCTAGAATCTATCTAGCTATCGGATCTTCTTAACTACGATTCTCATCAACTTGCTCATCTTCATCTATGAGCTCATCATCCATTAGAGGGACATCATTATAATCATCCTATACAACTCTCTTATCATCAATACACAGTATTGATGGATGAACCATACTTGGGTCAACTAGTTAATCATCAATAGATTTTGGTTTTTCTAACTAGTCAAAATTTGCAATGATTTGATCATCAAGAAATTCAAAATCTCTATTTTTGGTGATTTTCTAGTGGACCAAGTCTTAGAATCTATACCCAAATTCTTCATGATTATACTAAACAAAAATACACTGCTTTGACTTCCAACAAATACCTTGCAACCAAAAAAAAAAAAAAAGTTTCAAATAATCATAAGAAACATCTTTTCCTATCCAAAATCTTTCAAGCACATCACCATTCAAAGGAATTGAGTGAGAAAGATTTATTAAGAGATACCACCTATTGTACTTACCATTGTTACCTGAATCCTCCATTTAATTAGCTAAAAAATCCATAAATATCTAAACTCTCCAATACCATTTATTGGGAAAACTAGTTATTTCAAAATAATTCAAATACAAAAACAAATCTAAGCAAAACAAATAAATGATTTTTCCCTTTCCATGTAATCAAATATGTAATTCTAGCCATATCAAGTGAATAAAATGGTCAAGATAAATTAACACAATTCACAAAAGTCAAGATACAAATTTTACAAGGAAAACCCTTCAATGTGAAGGGAAAAATCATGAGTTGTGATCAACTCAAAACTTTTACAAATAAAAAATTGATGAGTTGCATCAAGTTCTTGTCTAGAAACAAAACGAAAGAGAATCACTCATCAATTACTCATCCAAAGGTAGATTTCAACAAATATCTTCAACCTCAAAGTTTGGATTTTACCAAAATAAAATCAATAAAAGAGAAGAAACAATTATCTACATCAATAAAATTAACTATAGTTTAAATCGCCACTAACAATATGTTAAAATCTCAAAAAGATAAAAGCAAGATTTATCATGTTATATATTTCTAGGGATTGTAACAAATCTCAAATTCTATGTTTGGTTTATTTATATTTATTCTCATTCCTATTAAAAAAATTTGAATAAAGTAGGATAGGATAGATATAAGAAATTCCCATACACTTCCTACTCCAACCGTTTAATATATATATTTTTAAATTTCTAATTTTTTTTAAATTTAAGTTTTCTATGTATTGAATTATTCTAAAATTTTAAAATTATTATATTAATTAATTATAGTTTTTTCATACTTATTATTAATAATTATTACAAAAATAAACTTGAACATAAATAACTAAATATTTATTTTTGTTCAAATATTTTATATCATAGAATTTTGAAAATAGACCAAATATATAAATTCCAATAATATATCATAAAACAATTGCCCACCATAGTGGTTTTCTAACCTTTTGGTGGATGACAAGACTTTGGTTTGAGCCTTGTTTATTTTCATTATTTGTCCAAATCCTAAAATCCTACATGGGAAGATATATGCAGTTTGCAATTGAGCTTTGGATCGTGGGAAATTTAAGTCCACCCTATTTTGGTCAAATGATAGTTGATCGGTTCAACAAAAAAAGGATGATTCATCTGGTTCAACAGTCTGATCGTTAGTTCACCCGGTTTGACAATGGTTCAAATCAAAGACGGTCTAATCACCTCAATTGGGTTGAAAAGGCCATCAATTGATTGGACGAATTGGTCTGGTCCTGATTTTAAAATGTTGGGTATGCCATAATGCCAAGCTTGTAACAAGTATGAAAAGGCCATCATATTGCCATCAATTGCTATCATCATTTTGATAATTCTTTCCAACCTTCTATAAATAATCAACTTGTGGCGATGATTGCTTTTCTTTCTATTGTTGGTAATGACAACTGGCTTATGGACAGTGCTGCTACTCACCATCTCACTCCTAATCTGAATAGTGTCATAACACCTTTCCTATCGTGACAAATGGTACTAGTCTAACAGTATATCATGTTGGTTCTTCTTTTCTTTCTGGTTCACGACCTTTTATTTTAAAAAATGTTTTACATGTTCCTTACATTGCTACTATATCTTCTTAATGTTCATAAGTTGTGCGTTGATATGCTAATTTTTTTGTTGTAAATGATCAAGTTACGAAGAAAACTCTTATCCAAGGCAAAATTGACAATGGTCTGTACAAGCTATGTGTGATCCCTTGAGGGTCTTTGGTTCGGATGGGAAGTGTGGGTGGGGGGCCATGGCATAAATTTTTAAATAAAAGTCGAACTAGCCAAAGGGAATTTTGGAGAGCTTGAATATGAGCATTTCATGTCATGGGGTTGGACTGTCATAACTGGTTGTTGTGATATGCATGTCAAGATGGGTCTTCAATTGTGTGGAGATGCCTTCCATGTTTGAGAACAAATCTGTTATATTTGAGGAAGGAGATATTGCATGCTGAGACGACATCTCAATTGGCAAATCAATATCAATGTTCTCAATTGGTATAGGATGTGCTTCAGCAAGAATGTGATCTTGTGGATTATTTTCCAACTGTGATGAAAGGCTTCCCATGTCTTAGAAATGAATCTATTGCATTTGAAGACTGAGATATTGTGGGATATTGAGCTGGAAAGATGGACAAATCAAGAATTTGTAACCAATTTTATTTCATAAATTGAGAATGACATATTCCCACCGTATGTTGAAATTAGTTTTAAATAGCATATAAATATAATTTATTGTATTTAAATTTATTTATTTTTGTATATTTCTTTTTATAGTTTTTTCTTCTTTATTTTTTTATTTGTATTTTGTCTAATTTTTTAAATCAATTTATTTTTTTATTTTTAATTAATTAATTAATTAATTATTCTTGAAAATAAGTGATGGTGCCTTTCATGTTATCCATTATTGTGATCCCAAGTTCTCGTGTCCTCAACCAATATATTTTTAATCAAAATATTTGTAAAAATGTTAGTAATGAATTACTTAAAAAATTAAGTGTTATAATAATTATTTAAAAACTATAACTATGTTTCGTTCTTAGAATATATTAAATAAAAAATACTGAAAAATGATTTTTTTCATATTTGATTTTATTATGAAAAATATGAAAAAATAAAATATTATTAAAATTAGTTTTTAAAACTATTTAATTTTTATATGAAAGACTTATAAAATAAATTTGAAAAACGTGTATAAAAATAATTTATTAACTTTATTTATACATTTTTTTTTTATCTTCTTTCATTTTTTTTTCTTTTTTTATTTACTTTTCCCCTTTATTTGAAATAGTGTATAAAAAATGAAGTATTCAATTTTTTTTTTAAATATTTTAAGTTTTAAAATTTTAAAATCAATTTTAAATATTTTAAATATATAATGTATACTTTTTGTATAAAAAGTTTTAATTTTTATACAAAATTTGATTATTTTTTATTTTGAAAACAAAAATAGGAAATAGATCCCAGGACACTTATTATGTTAATTTTTAAATAAAAATATAAACATGGAATTATCGTCTATAGATTTTGTTAATTTATTTTTTTTTTTCAAAGTAAATAGACTAGAAATGATTCATTGAACCCTACTATTGATGCCCACCATTCCATCAATGCCAGAGTGGCCATGAAATAAATTCTTGGTGCCGCCAAACACAAACAATCGTGACACTTAATTTAATTTGTTAGGTTTTTGTCAATTTTCATGATCACTTTTGCTAGTTTTTATTTTGTCTTCTTTTTTTAATTAAATTAAACTGTGAATAATAATTAAAATATTCACACACATATGCATTAAAATAAGGTACATAACAAAAAAAAATGCAACTTGATTATATAGCAAGTGTACAAGGCACACCAAGGCTAAAGAAGAAAGAAAATAGAATTTGTGACATACTAACCTATCATGTACTCAGATTATCAGCAAAATCCAATAAATAAATATTGGACTTTGTTTGGAAGTTGTTCGTAAAAATGGTTTTTTGTTTTTTAGAATAGAAAAAAGTTTTCTAACTCATAAAACATGTTTGATACACTTCTAACAAAATAACTTTTCAAAATAGAGCAAATTTTAGGTGTTCTCAATTTCTTTTTATAAAGTTTTCTAAGCAATAACTAAAAATATGGAGAATACTTTAAAAACTTTTGCATTGTACATAACTGCATAGTACATGCATAGAGAACAAGCCAAGAAAACTATTTTTCATATTTGAATTTCCAAACAAAATTTTGTTCCTAAAAGTAATTGAGAACTATTTTTCTTAAAAATTGTTTTGAGAATCATTTTCAAAAACAATCCTAAACAAGCCCTTGGCATCTCCCATCAAACACACTGACCACAAAAGTACATATTTAAGAAAGATATTTCACAACCACATCCAAATGCTCCAACTTTTTGAAGATTATTCCTCTTTTCCCTATGGTCCGAAACAAATAGAAATGAATTATTCTCTAAACAAGTTAGTATCTTTTATCCCCCAAAATTTGTCATACCAACCAAAAACACATAATTTTTTTTTCGATAAGTAAACACATATATTAGCAAAAGGCGAAGCGCCACATAGGATACAGGGAGTATACTAGGCGACGAAGCCTCACAACAAAAAAATCAAAAAACAACAAAACCCACCAGCCCTTAACTGGAGGTTATCCACTCCAGGAAACTTATAAAGGAACGAGGCTCCACACCATTATACAATTTTGCCCACCCCCACATATTACAAACAAAAGAATTCTTTACTTTCTGTATAGCTACCTCCCCCCTGAATGCTAATCTATTCCTTTCCTTCCACACCGTCCAGAAAATAAATAACGGTATGGCTCTCTAAATTTTCTTCCTCTTATTTCCCACAAAAGAACCTTTCCAGCTGATCACCGCCTCCTTTACAGTTTTTGGAAAGACCCACTAGGCTCCAAACAGATTAAGAACCATCCCCCACAACACACTACCCACTAAACAATGGATAAGAAGATGATTAACGTTTTCCTCGTCACTACCACATAGGTAACACCTATTAGGAAATTGTCATCCTCTCTTTTGAAGCCTATTAAGAGTAAGAACCCTCCCCCAAGTAGCTTCCCACGCAAAAAACGCTAGCTTGGAAGGAACGTTCTCCACCCAAATGCCTTTTTTGGGAAATAAAGGGGAACTATGGCTGATCATCAGCCCATACGCTTCCTTGACGTCAAACTTCCCATTTTTTCCTCCCTTCCATAAGGCCAAGTCCTCCTCCAAGGTAATTCTTTGACTCCTTAGGATTTGAAGCAATTCTTCAACCAAGGTCAACTCCCAATCATTGAAGCCTCTAATAAACCTTAGGTTCCAACTTCCTTGGCCAGAATTCTGGTCCCATAAATCCCCCACAGTGTCACTCTTTTGGGCAGCCACATTGAAGAGTTGAGGGAACCTCCGGGCCAGCTCCACATCCCCACACCAAGGGTCCTTCCAAAACCTGATTTTTGTGCTTTTTCCTACCTTAAAAATCATATTATCCCAACACCAATTAGCTTCTTTCAGAATCTCCTTCCAAACCCCAACACCAAACGCCCCATTTGCTTTTTTAGTTCTCCACCCAAATTCCTCTTGCCCATATTTTGCCATAAGAACACGTTTCTACAACTCCTCCTTGGCACGAGCAAATCTCCACACCCATTTTCCAAGTAGGGCTTTGTTCAAATAGACTAATTTCCTCAAACCAAACCCCCCCTTCTCCTTGCCCACACACACTCTCTCCCAATTGACTATGTGAGCTTTTCTTTCCGTACTTCCCCTCCCCACAAGAAATCTCTTTGCAATTTTTCTAGTCTTCTTGCCACTACCTTAGGCATACGGAAGAGGTGCAATTGATATAATGGCATGCTAGCCAGCGTACTCTTTATGAGGGTGATTCTACCACCCTTGGAGATGTATTGCCGCTTCCAAAGGGCTAATTTCCACCTCATCCTTTCTTCCACCCCATCCCACACATAACCAGCTTTATTGGGCGCGCCCAGAGGCAGCCCCAGGTAAGTTGAAGGCAGCTGACCTACCTTGCAGCCCAACTCCACAACCATCTCAAGGATCTCCTCCACCTCCCCTATTGGAATAATTTCGTTTTTAGCCAAATTGATCCTCAGCCCTGAAGCGGCTTCAAACCAACATAAAATCCAGCTCAAGAATGTCATATCATCTTTCCTAGCCTCACAGAAAACTATGGCATCATCCACAAAGAGAAGGTGAGAGATAATAACAGCCTACCTCCTACCCCTCTGGATCCTACATCCAGAGATGCAGCCCCCTTCCACTGCCCTCCGAATAAGGGCACTCAGCACTTCCATTCCCATGATAAACAAATATGGGGATAGAAGGTCGCCTTGCCGAAGCCCCTTAGAGCTAGAGAAGAACCCAACTGGCTCCCCATTTACTAACACTGAGAATTTAGCAGTCGAGATGCAGCTCCATATCCACTCCCTCCACTTAGTCCCAAAACCCTTTTTTTCCATAACCCTCATCAAGAACTGCCAATTGACACTGTCGTACGCCTTTTCAATATCTAGTTTGCATATCAGGCCTTTCTTTCCTTCTTTTTTCCATGAGTCAATCACCTCATTTACGATTAGAGACGCATCCAAAATCTGCCTACCCATGACAAAAGCGTTCTGGTCTGAAGAGACCACTCTACCAATCACATTTTTAATCCTATTGGCCAGCACCTTAGCCAAAAGTTTATATAACCCGCCTAAGAGACTAATCGGCCTGAAGTCCCCCAGCTCCTCCGCTCCTCCTTTTTTGGGGATCAGAACCAAGAACGTGGTATTGAGGCTCTTGAGAAAAGCATTATGCTCATGGAATTCCTTGAACATCTCCAAAACCTCCTCCTTCACAAACTCCCAGCAGAATTGCCAAAAGGCCCTCGTAAAGCCATCCAAACCTAGAGTCTTGTCCCCATTCATGTCCATTAAGGCCGAATGGACCTCCTCTTCCATGAATGGCAGCTCCAAGATGTCCGCCTCTTGTTGGCAAATATGATTCAGATTTAACCCCCCCCCCCCCCCCCCCCCCCCCCCCCCCCTCCCCTATATCTGTCTTCCACTCCGAGTCTTCCGTTAATAACCGATGAAAGGCGTCTACTATTCCGGTCCTAACTTCATGCTCCTCTGACATCCAAACCCCACTGATTTTTATTCTTTCCATTGTATGTCTTTTTCGGTGCGCATTTGCCATTCGATGGAAATACCCCGTATTTTTATCCCCTTCTCTTAGCCACAGCTCCCTTGAGAGCTGCCGCCAGTGTGTCTCCTCCAGCTTAACCCACTTAGCATAACCTTCTTTCGCTTCTTTTTTTTCTGGAAAATTCCTCCTCAGACAGGCTCCTCTCACTTTCCACTTGATCCCAATAGTCCACTTGCTGTAAGACAGCCAATTTATTACTCTCCAAGTTCCCAAACACCTCCCTGTTCCAAACTTTTAAGTTTTGTTTAATCCCCTTCAGTTTGTAGTCAGCTTATAGCTAACCCTACCACTGACCGACATCCCCTACCACCAACTCCTCAAAAGGTCTTTAAACCCTTCCACTTTCAGCCACATGTTCTCGAACCTGAACGGAGAAGGGCCTCTTCTTTTGCCACCCCCTTCGATTATGATTGGAAAATGATCTGATATAGGCCGAGATAATCTCTTCTGAGTCACATTGCTGAACTGATCAAGCCAGTTGGGGGAAACCAAAAATCTATCCAGCCTGGCCCAGGCTTGATTATGAAGCCCCCCACTCCACGTGAAAGAGCCCCCTTGGAGGGGAAGATCAATTAGCTCAAGGTCATCCATAACCTGAGCAAACCTCCTCATAGCTGAGGTCACCCTCCCTTGCTTGCTTCTTTCTCCTTGAGCGAGAGTAACATTAAAATCTTCCCCTACACACCATGGGTCACCCCAAAGACCTCTGATTGCTCCAAATTCACTCCAAAGACACTCCCTATCCTCTTTGGTGAAAGGGCCATAAACACCCGTGAACACCCAGACTACCCCATTTTTCACAGTTCTAAATTTACAAGAAATTAAGAATTGGCCCTCCTCCCACTCCAGCATTTCCAATGACCTTTTGTTCCAACAAATCAGCACACCCCCAGCTGCTCCAACAGCTTCAAGAGTTCTCCAGTCTAAGAATCTCCCCACCCCTAAGCTTTTCACCACCCCATCAGTCATTAGCTGAATTTTTGTCTCTTGGATACAAAACAAGTCCACCTTCTGTTTTCTAACCACTGACTTAATAATCCTTCTTTTATTAACGTCATTTGCACCCCTCACATTCCAACTCATCAGTTTAAGATTCATTAACCCAACAATAATTGGCCCCCTCTACTTTTTAAATGATTGTTCTTCTTGTCATTCCCCTTATATTTGACTGAACATTCCAACCTTTTGAGCTCCCTCTCAAATTTTGATTTCTCCAGTAACCCTTTGCTATGTATCATTTCCCGTCTTTTTCTAATTTTGGACAAAAAGTCCAGTATTTCCCTCTCCAGACCTTCTATTGAAAATCCCAACAACTTGCTAAACTTAGCCAAGCTACTTTCCTCCCAATTAGTCTCCTTCTCGCTCCTTAGAACCTAGGACCCGGTCAGAATTGGAGTTCATTCCGAGTTTTGAACCTCTAAAGCATCACAATTGATCTCAATCAGGTCCCAGTAGCTCTCTCTATTCACTGTAACCCCCCCTGTGGCTGTGAGCTCCATCTTGTTTTCTTTCTGGCAGCTCTCCCTTAATTCCCCAGGGTGGTCGCAAAACTCCCTCTCCGGAGTCCGACCAAAAAGAGAAGAAGAAAAGAGAGAGGATTCCCTAACCCTTAGATTTGAAGAGGACCCATACCTAAAGGCTTCATCCACGATCGCTCTTTCTGCCATTGAGCACGGGAGAGTCGGCATCTGCTTCCCACTAACCTCCTTCTCACGACACTTGATGAATTCCGTTTCCAGCTTTAGGCCCAGATCCTTTTCAGTGCCTGTGCCCATGATTTTAGTCTACGATTGGCCCAAACAGCCCCCAACCATGATAGTAGCCCCATGGGACAGGAACTCCAGCCCTTCGGAGGCCCGTCCCTCAGTCGGCCCACACTCCATCCCAACTACAGCCAATTCAACCCCTTTAGAAAGAGGCGGGCCTTGCGTAGTTGGCCCATAGTCCCGCTTCAGGCCCATGGGGCCAAGACCCGATCCAGACGAACTCGACCCTTCGCCCGCGGATCCAAAACTCTGCCGGGTCACCCGCCTGAGATGGGTCCAGTTTTCAAACTCGCCCCCACCCTCCCCTCCCACCTGCTTTCTCGTCACTTCATCTGACCGACGTTGTTCCTTGGGTTCAGCGCCCAACTTTTCTCTCACACGCCATCCTGCGCGTGAATCACCACCACCCCTAACCTCCCCTCTCTGCCTCCCAAATTCGTCTCAGCCATCCCCCTGTTTTTTCCTTATTGTCGGCGGAATCTCCCACCACAAAGATACGACATATACCTCACCCTCCACCCCAATCTCCATCAAACTCGGCAAAGCCCCTCCATTCAGCTTTACCTGGATCCTTGCCCATTCCAAGTCCTCTTTCCTTTCCGTTTGAGGATCGATGCCTAGGAACCCGCCGCACTCTTCCCCCACTCTCCTCAGGATCGACGGCACCCACAGCGAGATTGGAAGACCCAGGATCCTCACCCAAGCTTCTTTCTTATTTTCACTCTCTACAGAGCATCCAAACCTCGCGCTCCACATCTCCAAACCCAGTTGGGTCCCTCCCATTGATCTCACCCCCAAAGCTAGGACCCTCTTGGCTTCTTCCACCGTCTCAAATTCCAACAGGGCACAACCCTTTCCCAATCTAGCCAGGCCTAATTTACCTTTCAATCCCCACGCTCTTGCCACTGACCACCTCAAACTCGCTAGGTCCTCTTCTCGTGCTGATTTAGGGTTCCATTTACCTATCAGGCATTGCTTCAATCTGCTCACATTGTTCCTTATTTCCTCCTCCTTTGTCTCTACTATGACTCTTGTAGTATCCTTGAGCATAGAGCCCCTGGCCACTTCCACATACGACCTACCTGAATCCCTTCCTCCTTGATCAATTTCCTTTACCTCGAGCTGAAACCCTACCCTCCGTAGGGACTCCACCATAGAAATCCATCCTCCCTTTTCCCCTTTCCCTTTTGGTATACACATACCAAATCTCCTTTTCTCCAGATCTGTCACCCCTAGGCGGATGAAGCTCCCGGCCCTATTAGCCTCTCTCACCATGGAATAGATCCTCCCTTTTTCTTTCCAGCCCTTCTCCCATCTTCCATCTTTCTCATCCTTCATGCACTGAATCAGCCCTTCCATGAGCAACCCCACACTCGTCGGCCCCAGCCGGACCCAAGACACTAACCCTCCCTTGCTTTTCGAGATAATGACATGGCTCTTGCCATTTCTCTCCTCAGCTTCTACTTCGAACACCTTCGATTCCACCACGAATCTATTTCATTTCCTCTTCCCTCGATTTTCCGCCCGGCTTTCCCCTTCCTCGCCTTCGCTCGCATGATCACCCTCGTTCTCTCTCATTTTCGCCTTTCCGATAAAGGTTTTCTATATCATACCAAAAGCACATAATTGATTGCACAAAAAACAACTTAAAAAACACCAAACAAGGAGAACACTAAGAACCACAAGCTAAAGGCACACTAGCAATAGATTAAAATATGACCGATTGAACTATTATTTCCATATAAAGAAAACACCAATAAAATAAGGTCTAACTTTATCTCATCTATTGATCAACTAGAAGAATTTCCCCCATACCACCTCCCAAGCAAAAAAAATATTCAGCTTGAAAGGTCCCATAAGCACCAAAATAGACAATTCTTCTATTTTGTACCTTCCATAAGCACAACAAGGTCACATTCCATACTTTCCTCTTCCTTTTGCAAACAAACCCTTCTTGATAACTATCCAAGGAATCCTATAGACTTAAGAAATGCTCTAGAAATACCAAATGAGGAAAGCAATGAAGAGTCGAAGACCATAAACTATGAGCCATCTGGTAACGTATAATCAAGTGACCAATCAATTGCTTATCATGCTTACACAAAAAACACTAATTGGTTATTATCCTACCCTTCACCTAAGCTGGTCCAAGATGAGAATCTTATCCTCTTTGAGCATTCTTAAATATATTGATTTTATCTTTGACTCCCTGTTAAAGAGTCAAGGCCCTTGAAGCTAATCGTTCTTTCCCTTATGAGTCTTTTTCTTCTTAATAAAAGAGAGGAAAAGGCATTAGCTTCTAAGAGCATTGTGTATTTCCATCGTAATTGAGCAACATATAAGAATACCTTTGGAAAATGAGATCAATATCACAAGATAATAAGACTAGCTCTAGAAACCAGTAAACGCTTGAATGCATAGAGAAGAAATGAGTTTGAAGCAACATAGAACTTCAATTTTGTAAGATTATGATCTATTGACCTGGAATTAAAGGAGCCTAATGCTGCCTCAAAGGCACAGAAAACAATTTACCTGGTCAAGAGCAGACAATTGCATGAACCTTTCATAGAACAATTCCCAATCTGGCTCAACATCAACATTAATGGGTGTCACTAAGTAAACTAGATGCAAATCAGATGCAAGAACAAATCCTTCTCGTGCCCTTGAAAGATCATCCAGCACAACCTAGGAAAACAATGGCAAAAGCATAATTTAAATTTACTCAACATAGTTTACACCAACTGCATGGCTTAAGTTACATAAATATAAAGAAATAAAAATAGGCAAACTAATTGAGAATTGAAATTACTCAAAAAGGCACCAATAACAGAAAACTAGTTAGGAAGGTTGTAAAAGAGAAAGCACAGGCAAAGGGAAAAAATGAGAGCTGCAAAGATATTACAAGTGATTCTTCAGGACAGAGAGAACTGCCAAAAGCTGCCCGTCCAAGAGGAGTGGTGCTCTATAACTTAGTATCTTCATTCCATTCAAGAAATTTTCTGTGGCATAACCACCTAAGAGAATCCTGTGCTGATTTAACCACATCTTGAAATGGCTTGGTGGAATTAAGAAGAGTGCGCCTAACATATCGATTAATATCATTAGCAGTTTGAACAATTCCGCTAGCCACAACTTCCAAGATTGCATGAGTCATTCCATTCTTATCTTCAGAGAGACTAGAATACAATGGTGGACAACTCTCATTGAGAAGTCCACAAATTCTTTTGACCTCCTCAGGTTTGCAAATCAGTACCTGGTTTGGGTAAGAAAAAATGAAGAACTTAATGAGTAAATCTAAAGATTAAAAAAACCTGAAAGTGTGTTAACTGAAAGTCCGAAACACATAATAAAGCAGAAGTTACTCAATTGGTATAAAACAGCTCCCAGATAAACATTAGATCAACACATTAAGCAATGAAATAACCCAGTAACACGTTCAGAGACAAAAATATAAACATGCAAAAACAATAGAACATACATTTTCCCCTTTTGTATCTATTCCAGTTCGTCCAGCCCGTCCAGCCATCTGTTTGTACCTAGTTCCATCAATAAAATCACGACCAATCCTTGGTTGTCGGAAAATGACCCTCCTAGCAGGGAGGTTAACACCAGCAGCTAAGGTAGATGTAGCAGTTAAGACACGTAGGAGCCCTTTGCGATAGCATGTCTCGACAATCTCTCTTTCCTCACCTGTATTAAAAGAGCAGAACTGCTAGACACTCAGAAATTGGGAGGCTCATATAATTTAAAATCAAGAAGAACACTTGAAATTTCAAAATTAAAATTGCCTTTACAATGCAACAACCTCAAAAAGAATAGATACATGAATCAAAAGTTGAAAATTAAGAAGCATCCTTTGTACATTCACTGCAAGAAATTTTAATTACCACAACAGGAATACATGAAGTTAGACGTAACCAAAAGGACCAAACCGTGAGGCCAGCATGGTGATAGGCAACACCAGAAGGGAGAGTTTCTTCCAGTATAGGATCCAGTCCCGCAGGAGATCTCCGTAAGGCATCAATAGCTGAACTAATATCAACAAACTCACCAGTATCGTTTTTGGGAACCGAGGATGGGACCAAAGCTGAAGTTGTGGCTTCTTGCCATATCGATACGTCGGCTTGGAACCCGAAACATGTCACCTTTCAAGTTCTGAAAGTTAAACCAGGAAGTGTCCCTGTTTGCCATTTCCTTCCCCGTGAGGATCTCATCTGGATTCCTAAATAGATAGAAATATGGAAAAAAAAACTAAGCCTCAAGCTTAGTTGCATAATTCCATCTTGTATTTTCTAATATCCATATCTGATGTGCTTTGAATAAGCGCTGGTTCGAGGAATGTATACATGTTTATGGGTACCATTTGCAATATAATTCTGTTAGGTCATGATCATCTTCTTGGTTTTTATCATATCGCATACTTCATCATTGATTAGAACATGTAAAATCTTCTGAACTTGTGCCTTAAAAGCAAAAAGGACTCCATGAGTTGTTTGGCCACATCTTTTGTCCCTGTGAATTGATTCGAGATTTTTTTTTTCTTCTTTTCTTAATTTCAATCTGTAGCTTTAACCATATTTATAGGATTTCAATGGTAATGAATACAATCCAAATGAAATTAAAAGTTAAAACAAGTGTTTTAGAAAGAAACATATCACTGCTCCATGCAACCTCTGGTGATATCTTTTTCATTGATTCTTTTTCCAGATAAAAATGATTATCCACTCATGGTGCAGGAATATTTCTCCTCACAAATCATATTTGGTCAGCGAGAAATAAGAGAAAGTGATAAAAAGTAAGAATTTAAGAGACAAAAACTCCAAAATGAAAAATTAAATTCAAAAATGGCTAGACAAGTTGCTAAAGCTGCTACTATGATGAGCTTTAAGGTGGTTTCCAAGTCTCCATTAGTCTTAAGTCACCTCAACTGTAAAAGTGTCCGAAGAAGGTAGTTCAAGAAGAATCTCTTATAAAAGTTCAGGGAAAAGAGAAAGGTAACGAGAAGAAGAGGATAGAGAAGCTTGTTGAGAAGAAGACGTACGTGGAAATGAAAGATCAGGGTATTGAGTTCACACCAAGAAAGTTCATTGTAAATCACTTATGTTGTGAAGATATTTTAGCTTTCAAATTCTAGAGTGATACTCTTTTCAATGAGTTGATGAACAGAAAAAAGACGGAAGAAATAATTCTTGTGCTGCTATAGAAAATCTTACAAACAAAACAAAAGAAGAAAAGTAAAGATCACATGCTTGTAGCAGGATCTTTGACAAGGGTTCCATCATAGCAAAAAGACAAAGGAAACAATCCACTAAAACTTTATACATATATAAAACTTTATATTTATATATATGAAGTTAAAGCAGTGTAAGGATTAATTCTTATATGTGTGGGGCATGAGTCATTATGATTGATCTAAGCAAATAAATTATTTGGGAGATTAATATTTGAAAAATGGTCCATCTTATGTTAGATTCCCATTAGTTGTTTTTATTTGTATATAATTTTCTTTTGTTCTTAATTAACAAACACCTATTGCATTATTAAGTTTATGTTTATATAAAAAATTAAATAAAAATAAAACTTTATTAAATAACTAAACTTTAGTTATCTTATTTTTAATTCTATTAATTTATTAATTAAAATATAAAAATTATCATAATAATCTTCTGGTTTATTTATCTTTTTAAAATATTTTTGTATGATAATTATTAGAGAAGTATAAACTTAAAGACTGTACAAATGTAAAAACTACAAGTCAAGGATTACAAAGCATAAATCCATTATTGAAGGAAAATTATATAATTTTATTTGACAAATATTATCCCTAAGATTTATTTTCCAGTACTTATATTGATATTCACATTTGTATTACCACTAATGGGAAAGATAGAAGAATGAATCCAATTTCTAAATCCAATGGCTTTTTCGATGATCCCATTTCCCTATTTGTTTTTTTAAGAAATCGACTTTCATTGCCTTGAAGGAAAGAAAGACTTTATGATCGACTCAATGCTAATTGCTTCGAAATAGACATGTCAAAGTGAGATCGGTCAAATATAGGGAGTCGATTGTAGTTTTAAAATTTTGAAGAGTGGAGTGTCAAACAACGAGGTGGTTTTAGGTGTACAAGGAAAATGAAGAGGTTTAGAAGATGAATGAAATTTTTTGAAATAAACCCTTGCACCCAATTGCTTAAAAAAAAAAGAGGTTGATGAATTTTGTAAAAAATCGGGGAAAAACTAAGTGAACCTAAATTGAAATTCAACTTAATAAGATTTTCAAAAGTTCTAAAAATAGGGGTTCCTTGGACTTCTTTCTTTTCATGAAAAGAACCTCAATTAAGCTAATTAAATCCAATGCTTCAAACTTGTGAGTTGTACCTCTCTGTGAAATCTTTAAACCGTCCACTAATTTCCAATTAACTAGCTAGAGGAAAGAACTACCACTGATGGTTGAAGGGAAAATTTGAGCTATTCTTAACATACCAAACTAACACACTTACCTAAGGAAAGAAGACTTAAAAAGTACAAAAGCTTTGGATTGATGGTTGTTCCTTACCAAATTCAATTACATAATCTTATTATAAGAGACAAAAGAAAATTGTTATCAAATTTGACCAGCTGAGTTATTAGAATGTAGTGTTACAAGACATCACTCTCTTTCACATTCCTATGCAATTTGAAATTTTCCATTGTTTTCGCCGGGCTTAGACCATGTCACTGGGACGGATATGTTAAGAGTCACAATTGTGATCCATTTTTTTTGTTAAAAATAAATACAATTTAGTATTTTTGTAGAAATTTTAATTATTTACTTTCTGATCCATTATTTAAAATTTAAAATTAAATTGAAATTTTATATATAATCGAATTTTTACTTGTGGATGGTCCGTTCCAACCCATTACTTAATCACCCCAATAGTACTCATGTCACAATTATTCAAAGGAAACAGTGCCCAGAAGAATAGTGACAATTGTTACTATTATTATTTTGTTTCAGTGACAACAAAAAGGAGAATTTCATTGTTTAATTACCTCAACAATGCTCATGTCACAATTATTCAAAGAATATAGTCCTGATCAGAACAATACTGACAAGTATTATTATTATTTTATTTGAATGATAATAAAAATATGACGTGGTCGATGGTAAGGCCCATTATATTATTGCGGTTAATGTAAGCTTCACATGTGACTTGCAAAACCTACTTTACAGATATGGGTTAGTTAGTAAGACAAAATTAATTTGATTGATATCTTTTTCAATTTTATCCTCCTGAGTAGATCTTGTTACGAAATAGCAAAAATAGGTAATAAAAAATAAAATAGAATAAAAAAATATAGATTTATGTAAAAAACCTTAAACGGGAAAAAACCACGGGTAGAAGAAAATAAAATTCACTATATAAAAAATTTGATACAAGAAAAAAAATAAAAATAGAACGATTATACCAAAAGCATAAAAAACTATATACATCATCGTGTATATATATATATATTGATTGGATTCTTCTACTAGTACCATAGGTCTCATAAAAAATCTCTTAATTTTAACTTCACCATATATATTGCACCATAAGCTTTTTAGATTTGACTAAATAGAATTCGGGTTATTAAGCTCTAATAGATTCATTCGGAAAAATTTTAGGACAAGTAAAATAGAGGAAAATGATGAAAAGGTTTAAATTTGACAAATTTGATTAATTTTATACATACATTTAAATTTATTATTTTTTCTCTTTCTCTTGAAATTTATTTATTTTATTTCATTAGAAAAATAACCACAAATCATATAAATTTGGTTTCTTTTTTACATTTACTTTTCTAATATGTTTTATGATTTAAAGAGAGATTAAATAAAGGTGGCAAGTGGGGTATGATTTAAATTTACCTTTGTCTGATTGCCATTAGAAGAAATTGAATGCTAACAAAAACCTAGTCATAGAATATTAACTCATACGTCAGGTTGGTAGGAGCATGTACGTACGTCATAGGTGACACCCATTTATAAAAGAAATCAATAAATGGTTCCCATTTTTCACAAACTTATAATCTATCTATATATTAAGAAATCCCTTTCATAGGTATTTCAACCAGTGATAGAACATGCTTTCCAATCCCATCCATCTTGTTCCAATTTTATTTTTTTGTCTTTTATAAAAGATTTATCAAATCATCAAATTTTTAAACAAACACTAATTTAATTGCAGTTATGATCAATTTCCTTTCAACCTCCTCCATGATGGCCTCATTAGTCTAGATCTAGTAAGTTTGGCTCTTTCTTTGGAGAGAGAGCATGAGAGTATATACCCTGTCAAAAAATGCATATTGCTGTTTAAGAGCATGTGACAGAAATAACTTCAAAAAAAAAAACCAAGTGGGGAGTACAATTTGTGCATTATTTAAACAGAAATGTATAAAGAATACTATTTTCTCCGGGATCAAGATTCCAATCGATCACCCAATTCCAATGGAAAGCATCTACCAAATAGATAAAAGACCATGAACAACCTCTCACACAGAATATTGTCTTAAATTTCAATTAGATAATGACGATGCAACGACCTCTGACGCAAGAAAGCCTTACGTAGTTTAATGGAATAGCTTTGTCTGTGTCCATGCCACTAGCATTTTGATTAATGCTTGTGGGACATGAGTGAGAGAAGAAATCCACTACAAATAGGAAGCCATGCACTTCCTTCCTTCCCATTCTGAGTTCTAGGTAAGCTAGCTTTGTACGAGTTGGATTAGTTTCAGAGCTTTAATGGAGTTTCATCTCGTTCCCATTCTGACTTCTTTCTTGGTGAGCCTTCACTTCCACGTTTTCCGATCTATAGGACAGTGAACCGATATTTGTGATTACATTTTCCCTTTATTTGCAGTTGAGAGAACTCACGTATAGAAATTTTTTTTGTGACAAACTTAATGGAAATCCATTGAGATATATATTAGTTTCAAAGTTTCAGTTTTTTTTTTTTTTTTTCATTTGTAGGTGGCTTTTCTTGATAACTTCTTTGTATTTCTTGACTGACATATATGGCATGAACTTGTGGCAGCTGGTGGTGGTGGTGGTGAGCCATGCTTATTCTCTACCTTCCGATGTTGATGGGAGGTCGGCTTTGCCTACCACTCCCTTCCGAAAAGCTATGCGGAATCTCTTAATGCAGCCTGGTTGGTTTCAAAAACTCTGCAACTTCCTTTTTTGTTGGCTCACAATAAACCTGTTTGAGAACTGTTACTAGTTTGATCGTTAACCAAATCATGCACACACACATGAGCATCAAATAATAATAATAATAATAAAATAAAATGGATAAATTCTTTTATATGATGTGGTGATCATTGTGATCGCTACGGCAATGGAGTGCACTAATACTCAAGAATCTACTTATTAAAATGAATGAAAAATGTTATAATGATGAAACTCTCGAAAAACACTTTTCAATTGCAACCACGCTTTTAATAAATAAACCCTAATATATAAAAGGGTTAAATATATAATATGAGTAAATTCGTCATTAATCGTATATTAAAATGAATGAAAAGGGTTACAACAATGAAATTCTGGAAAAACATTTTTCAATTGCAACCACACTTTAAAAAAAATAAAACTCTAATATATAAAGGGTTAAATATATAATAAGAAAAAATTCTTCATTTATCATATAAAAAAAATTCTCCAAATACCCTGATAAAAGAGCAACAATAACTTAAAATTGTTTTTATTCAAGTATATAGTTGTAGTAAAATTGTTTATGTTATTCTATAGTTTGTTGCTGTGTAAGAGGAATATTAATAACAACTAGTTTCAAACATAATACTAAAGATCATATTACCATTTTTTTTTTCATGTTGAAGATATAATATGATTATTAAACAAAATGGGGTGACTTTGATTTAAAGTATTTAATTTTAAGTTAATAATTTTAGAAATAAAATTTTGAATAAGTATAAACATGAAATAATCCAATAAAACTAAGACTTGATATATAAATTCTAAGAATAAAATATTATGCTCATTTAACATAAATGTGAAAATTTTAATTTGATATTTAAATTTATAAATAAAAATGGAATTAATAAAAATAAATTGAAATGATTTTAATGAATATAAAATAAACATTATTTAATTTAGTTTTAGTATATAAAAGATAAAAATTAATATATATATATATATATATATATATACACACCTTTATAACTATATAATAAGTAATGAATATGTAACACCTAATACCATGCTAAATTATAATATATCAATAATTATCCTCAAAGTTTGAAAATGATGGCAAAGAGTTTTAATGTTTGACCTACTTACAACCCGTTTTAGAGTGATTTTGGGAAGCACTCTTAACCTTTTTAATACTTGAAAGTTTTTATTATTCAAGTGTTAAAAAGTCTATAAATGTTTTCTAAAATCAGCATGAAACATACTATTAGAAATGATAACAAATTAATAGGTTTAAGTTGTTATTACTCCTGTTTGGGTTAACCTACCTAATAACATTTATCAAACAAGTCATTTTAATTGAGTCTATGGAAGCACGAAATACTCTTAGAAATAGCTGGCGCAATTGCTGGATATGATGCAGTCTATGGAAGCACGAAAAAACAAGGGGATGCTAGTCCAATTGCTGGATATGATGCAGTCTATGGAAGCACTCAAAAACAAGGGGATGCTAGTCCAATTGCTGGATATGATGCAGTCTATGGAACCTCTCAAAAAGCAGAAGGAAGTTCCATCAATGTTCACAAGGATGCTAGCTCAATTGCCGGATATGATGCAGTCTATGGAACCCCTCAAAAAGCAATAGAAAGTTCCACCAAAGCTCACAAGGATGCTAGCCAAATTGCTGGATATGATGCAGTCTATGGAAACTCTCAACAAAAAGCAGGAGGAAGTTCTATCAATGCTCACAAAGATTCTAGCCCAGTTGCGAGTTATAGTGCAGTTAATGCGTTTTTGGAAAAAGACCTGCATCCTGGGACAAAAATGGAGGTGCGCTTCACAAAAACCTCAAGTGCAGCTCATTTCTTGCCCCTTCAAGTGGCTGAATCCATACCTTTTTCATCAAACAAGCTACCAGAAATTTTGAAGGGATTCTCCGTGAAAGAAAACTCCGCAGAAGCCCAGATAATACAGAAAACAATAAAACAATGTGAGACACCTGCCATAGTAGGAGAAGTTAAGTACTGTGCGAGGTCCTTGGAGTCCCTAATTGATTTCAGCACTTCAAGGCTGGGAAAAAAACATTCGAGTTCTCTCCAATGAGGTGGAAGCGGATATCCAGGAGTATAAATTTGGAGAAGGAGTGAAGATGGTGGGAGAGAAATCAGTGGTGTGCCACCAGCTGAACTATCCATATGCTGTGTCTTTCTGCCATACACTTCACATGACAAAGATTTATATGGTTCCATTGGTGGGTGCTGATGGAACCAGAGTTGAAGCTGTAGCAGTTTGTCACGGGGACACTTCAACTTGGGACCCCAGGGCTTCGATCTTTCAAAGCCTCAAAGTTAAGCCAGGAACTTTGCCCATCTGCCATTTCCTTCCCAATGGTCATATTGTCTGGATTCCAAAGTAGGTAGAGATCCGCAGAAAGCCTCAAACCCAATTGCTGGCTTGCAGTTTCTGTAATATATTGTGTGCTTTGAATAACTGCTAGGGTTGAGGAATGTGTGTCCTAACTCCTATGTGTAATATTATTCAGTAACGAGTGACTCTCTCCTTGGTTATTTATTTTTTCAGGTTAATTTCATTCACCTTATTTCGATTAAGTACATCTAGCTCCCATAATTTTAAAATTTTATTAAACACTTTCCATATTCTTTTCATTTTTTATTCACTTATTACCTATTTTATTCAAAATAAAGAAAATATACGATGAAATTTCAAATTTGTGAGAACTAAATGTATTTAATCAAAATCTTAAAAATGGTGAATGAAATTAACTCTTATTTTCCTTTTAGTACTATCTATTGCAAACAATCACTGAACGGGCGCTTAGTACCTAGTGTATATAAACGCCCACCAAATGACATTATGAAACTATTATATCAAACCATGGCCTCTAATGCTATTCTCTGAAAAAGCCAAAAAAAAAAAATATATCTTAACCTGTGAGGCTTCTAGCATGTTAAAAAGCTTGTAATACTTTTGTCAAATAGTACTCTTATAATATATTTTTCCTGATGAGGACATTATTATAAATATTATTAAGATGTTACGACAAAGTGAAGGATGTATTCTGAGGTAACTTCTAACAGTTAACTATATGTTGCTTCTAGGTGATCACATTTCTAACCAATCATATTATCTTGTGCTGAGAGTTATGTAGCGACAGATAATTATAATGATCGAAATCGATGCAATCGAAGAAACTAAAAAACCAGTGTGAAGGAATGAGTCTTTTAAGTACAAATAAATGGAATCATGTATAAGCATATAAAAAATAATACTTAAATTAAAAATATATATATAATCTAATAAATTATTATCAAATATAAAAAAAGAATGATCTCGATTACCATTTTTCAACCGCCCTCCAACTTGGTAGCCAATGTGGCTACCCTCCTTTCAACCTCCGCCATGATGGCCTCATTAGTCTAGATCTTTCGGAGATGGTATGCATAGGTCCGATGGAATCAATTGTAGGGAGTATATATCTAATAAGTTTGGTTCTTTCTTTAGAGAGCGTGAGAGTATACCCTGTCGACAGTATTGTCGGTTTCCCACCCGAATGGGTTTGTAGAGGAGAAAAAAAAATGGTTGTTTTAGCATAAATGGCATATTACTGTATGTGACAGAAATAACTTTAAAAAAATACCAAGTGGGGAGTAAAATTAGATCATTATTTAGAAAGAAATATATAAGAATACTATCTAATTCTCCGGGATCAAGGTTCCAATCAATCACCCAATTCCAATGGAAAGCATCTATCAAATAGATAAACCCAATGAACAACCTCTCACACAGAATATTGTCTTAAATTTCAATTAGATACTGACGATGCGACAACCTCTCACACATGAATGCCTTACGTAGTAGTTTAATGGAATTAGCTTTGTCTGTGCCTATGCCACCAGCATTTTGGTTAATGCTTGTGGGACATGAGTGAGAGAAGAAATCAACAATAAATAGGAAGCCATGAACTTCCTTCCTTTCCATTCTGGGTTCTAGGCTGCTAGCTTTGTACGAGTTGGAGTAGTTTCAGAGATTTAATGGAGTTTCATCTCCTTCCCATTCTGACTTCTTTCTTGGTGAGCCTTCACTTCCACCTTTTCTTGAATACTTCGTTTTTATATTTCATGGAATATAACTTGCATATATGGCATGAAGTACTTGTGGCAGCTGGTGGTGGTCAGCCATGCTTATTCTCTACCTTCCGAGGTTGATTGGAAGTCGGATTTGCCTAACACTCCCTTCCCGAAAGCTATGCGGAATCTCTTAATGCAGCCTGGTTGGTTTCCAACTTCCTCTTTTGTTGGCTCATAGTAATAATGTGTTGAATAATGTATTTACGAGAATCATCTATCAAATATTTCTTCAGAAAATATTATAAGTATTTTTCCAATGATGATTTTTCATATTTTTAAAGATATTTCCTAAAATTTTATCAAATATCAAATGAGTTCTAAACCTGTTTGAGAACTATTGCTAGTTTGAAAGACCATAATAGACTAAAAAATAACTTGAGTAGAGATGAGATTTATTTATTTTAATATTTATGTCAATTATGGGGATTATAGGTAATGACGAATTTGAAAAACAAAATGTAACATCGAGTATAAATGAGTTATAATCATGTGAAATTACCAATAACCATGTTTTGATAAAATATTTGCTGCAACAAATTAAATGGCCTTAGTTACACCATCAATCATGGGTTTATGTGTGGCTTTAGAAAATGTGTCCTTAATTATTTCTCAAGTTATTATCATCGTCATCATAATTAACCTTTTCAATTGTTGAATTTGCAAACACAACAAAAGACGGAAGTTCTACCAATGCTGACAAGACCATCCCCACTGCTAAATACGGCACCCTTTATGAAAACCCTCAAAAAGCAGCGAAAAGTTCTATAAATGCTCACAAGGATGCTAGCCAAATTGATCAATACGATTTAGTTCATGGAAACCTTAAAAAGTTAAATGAAAGCTCTATCGAATCTCCCAAGGATGCTAGCTCACTTGTCGGATATGATGCAATCTATGGAAACGCCAAAAAACAAGGAGATGTTGTCCCAATTACCGGATCATATGATGCAGTCTATGGAAACCCCAAAAACAAGGAGATGCTACCCCCGGATCATATGATGCAGTCTATGGAAACCCCAAAAAACAAGGAGATGCTACCCCCGGATCATATGATGCAGTCTATGGAAACCCCAACAAACAAGGAGATGCTGCCCCAGTTACCGGATCATATGATGCAGTCTATGGAAACCCCAAAAAACAAGGAGATGCTACCCCCGGATCATATGATGCAGTCTATGGAAACCCCAACAAACAAGAAGATGCCACCCCCGGGTCATATGATGCAGTCTATGGAAACCCCAACAAACAAGGAGATGCTGCCCCAGTTACCGGATCATATGATGCAGTCTATGGAAACCCCACAAAACAAGGAGATGCTTCCCCAGTTACCGGATCATATGATGCAGTCTATGGAAACCCTAAAAAACAAGGAGCTGCTACTCCAGTTACCGGACCATATGATGCAGTCTACGGAAACCCCAAAAAACAAGGGGATGCTACCCCAATCACCGGATCATATGATGCAGTGTATGGAAACCCTCAAAAAATTGTAGGAAGTTCCATTAATGCTCATAAGGATGCCAGCCCAATTGCCGGATATGATGCAGTTTATAGAAACCCTCAAAAAGCAGGAGGAAGTTCTATTAATGCTCAGAAGGATGCTAGCTCAATTGCTGGATATGATGCAGTCCACGGAAGCGCTCAAAAAGTAGGTGAAAGTTCCATCAATGCCCACAAGGATGCCAACTCAATTGCCGGATATTATGCAGCCTATGGAAACCCTCGAGATGCAGGTGAAAGTTCTATTGATGCTGGCAAGCCTAGCCCAACTGCCTCATATCGGACTGTTTACGGAAATCCTCGAAAAGCAAGTGGAAGCACTGATATCAATGCTGGTAAGCCTAGTAGAACTATGCAATACGAGAGGGTCTACGGAAATCCTCAAAAAGCAGGCGGAAGTTCTGTAAGCGCGGGCAAAAATAGTCCAACATGCAACAAGGACACCAAGATGGTACAGTACAGTAATGTGTTCTTGGAAAAAGACCTGCATCCTGGACTAAATGATGGTGCGCTTCACAAAAACTCAAGTGCCAGCTCTTTTTGCCTCAGCAAGTTGCTGAATCCATACTTTTTCATCAACAAGCTACCAGAAATTTTGAATCATTCTCAGTGAAGAAAATCCGCAGAGCAGATAATACAGAAAACAATAGAAGAATGTGAGAAGCCGGCCATAGAAGGAGAAAGAAGTATGTGCGAGATCGTTGGAGTCCCTAATCGATTTCAGCACTTCAAAGTTGGAAAAAACATTCGAGCACTCCCAAATGTGGTGGAAGGGGAAATCCAGGAATATAAATTTGGAGAGGGAGCGAAGATGCTTGGAGAGAAATCAGTGGTGTGCCACCAGCTGACTATCATATGCTGTGCTCTTTGCCATGCATTTCATGACAAAAATTTACAAGGTTCCATTGTGGAGCTGATGGAACCAGAGTTCAAGCTTTAGCAGTATGTCATGAGGACACATCGATTTGGGACCCAAATGCTTTGGCTTTCAAGTGCTCAAAGTTAAGCAGGAACTTGGCCATCTGTCATTTCCTTCCCAATGGTCATTTTGTGTGGGTTCCAAACTAGGCAGAGATCCGTCCGCAGAAAGCCTCAAACCCAATTGCTGGCTTGCAGTTTGTGTAATATATTGTGTGCTTTGAATAACTGCAAGGGTTGAGGAATGTATGTCCTATGAGCAATATTATTCAGCAATGAGTGACTCTCTCGCTTTTTTTTTTTTTTCCCTTTCAGTACTACCCATTGCAGCAATTGCAATGCTAAACATACACTGAGTATCATATCTAAACGCCCACCAGAGGACAGTTTGAGATTTACATAAATGAAACTATGGCTTGTAATGCTGTTATAAAAAAAAAAAGTTCTAGCATATTAAAAAGCTTGTAATATTTTTATCAATAGTACTCTCATAATATCTATATTAAAAATCTACTTTTAGAAGTGTTTCGATAACTTGTTAGGTAATAGAAAGTATTTTTTTTTTTTTAGGATGGCGGGGCAGAAATTGTCATGAGGAGGCAGCTAGAAAAAATTATGAATGGTAAATAAGAAAATTATATTAAATAATGTTATGTCTTGCATATTAAAGAATATAAAATAACAATATCAATTTTTTAATATATTTTATAACAATTTTTTTTTTAAATATTTCTAAAAGAATTTAGCAATTCTTTTATTTTATTTTTTCAAATAACTAATACAAACTAATTGATAATAATCAAATTAACTTTTGTTGTAGAGTTGTAAGTGAACTTGTAATTAAGTGTCATTGTAGATTCACCATTATTTAGTTAAACATTAAAGTCCAAAATATTTAAACATCTCAAAATAAACCACCATTAAAAATTTATTTAATAAAATTTTTGTTAACAAAATATTTCTTTGATTCATAGAAGTAACAGAACCTATTATGAGAATTGTTTTTTAAAATAATTTTCTATTTTTTTTCTTAAGAACAAAAAAACAAAATGTTTTTAAATAAATCCTTTTAGTTATTTTCTGTTGTTTTTATTTGTTTTTGGAGGATTGTTTTAATAAATAATTATATAAACATATTGAATGATTAAAAATAAAATACCAAATATAAAAATTATTTTTAAAAATATTAAAAATGGTTAAAATATTTTAGGTTTCTAAATAGATTTTTGTTCTATAAAAACTAAAAAACTATTTTAAAAAACTATTTTCAAAAACTATTTTTTCATAAATATTTTTAAAAGCAATTACCAAACAAAACCTAAAATTTTTTATATGTTTTTTGTTGTTAGAAATAGCAAAGCAAACAAAATATGAACCATGTTTCCATTCATACGCGGGCATAGCCATATAAGTGTTGCTTCACAGAAGCATATTTCAGGCTTTCAGCTATCCTTATATGGAAAGCTCAGTCTATGTATCAATTGAAAAAGCATTAAATATATTGGTCTTTTTTCTTCTTAATTTTTTTTTTTTCCTTTTGTTAGCTTATGGATATAGTTTAATTATGAAAGTTGCTTTTCTCAGTTATTCAAAATGAGTGGTATATACATATGCATGCTGCTCAGTCGTTGCATAATTCTCTCCTTCCTTGCTGGGTCAATTTTTCCAACAACTTCTAAAGCTTGATGAGTCCGAAAGTGTCTATAATTCTTCTGCTCTTGCAAGAAATCTTCAAAGGCTTCTTATTAATTAAATTTTAGTTTCTAACCCTAGTTAATTCTTTAAGTTATGAATTTGGTGTCAGATACCATAAAGTAAATAACCCGAATTATTTATTAGAGACCATAAGGTATATAATCCAAATTATTTATTAGATTATCATTCCTAACCTCAATTCCTATGTGATAGAATAACCATTAGCACACTTTAAATTATAATATCACTTTTTCTCCTACATCTATGATAATTCAAGATTGTAGTTGAGAAAAAAATATTGATGAAAAACTTATTATTCTCGTGTTGGTGGTGGAGTCCTTGATTTAAGGACACGAAATACACATGCCAAATCTCGGTCTATGTATATGTATGATATATATAAAGAATGTTGGATAAGGAAATTCTGGACATGACCAAATTTGAATTGTGTATTGCCACTTATATTTGGCAATAAGATGTGATTTACGTGAAAAATTGGTGGTGGTAGGAGCCTATAAATAGAGGTCTCTTCTCCTCATTCCATTTATCCTATAATTGAGAGAAAAATAGTGGCGCAACTATTTGAGTGAAAAAGTGAGATTCACAGACACCAATTCATGGGAAATCTACATGTAGTAGATAGTAGGTCATGGATTAGAGTTTCATCTCATTATTATTTATATAGGGTACTGAAGTACAGTTGATTTTCTATAATGGGATGTTGAATCAACTTCATAATTGGATTCTAAGAGTGTCAATACTCCTATAGGTCCTAATGGTCTTTGCTATGAACTCATACATTGTGTTGGCATGGTTTATGAGGGTTGGATTGACTTTAGGCTTACTCTTGTGCATAAAAGAGTTTTGATAATTACACAAAGTTGTATAGGAGATAATGAATAAGGTCTTTAGATTAGACTAATTGATTAATTAGATAGTCATGTGTGGTTAATTAATCAATTATGACTTATATTAGGGTAGATTAAGTAACTCAAACTCAAGTCACTTAAACCTAGTAAGAGAATCTTATAAATACCCTTTAGAAATTAGGGCTAAGGTTTTCATGGCCTTAGACAATTGTCTTCTATCTCAAAGAGAGAGCATAGGTTTCCACAATTTCAAAGCCCACATTTTGGAGTGTCAAGATTATGGTTTAAGTTATCAAATAGAAAATCTTGGGTGAACAAGACTCCCAAACTATTTAAGCATGTTCTTCATCGTGAGGAATTGATATGAGAACATTCAGATTTAGGTATGAATACTATATTTTTAGATCTATAATTAATAATAGTTTTTGCTACCATTTTACTTCATCGTGATAGATTTATACATACCTAGGGATAGATGCATACACCTACTAGATCTAGGGATAGGGAATTCCCAACAACTATAGCCAAGGAATATGCATGGAATGGACAAGTATTGAAGCTTAGTCTTATTGTAAGGTCAGAGGTTGGGGTGGAATACACACCCAAACACTTTTAGTTGAGAGTAATCAGGTGGTGTGTTGAAAAGAGTTCCAATGGAGTTTTATTCTTTAGAACCAGAGTGGGTAACCTGTTAGTAAGAAAAATGCATGTGCAAAGGCCTCATCACAATGTTTGATGGGTAGAGAGGCTTGTACTAGGAGGGTGAGTGCCTATTCAACAATGAGGTGATGTTTATGCTCAGTTGTTCCATTTTGTTTATGGGCGTAGGAACATGAGGTTCTCTGGATAATGTCATTTGAGAAAGGATAATGTGTGAAGGTACGATATTCTCCGCCCTAATCAGTTTGTATAGCCTTACTTTTATGACCCATTTAAGCTCAGCTTGAGACTTGAAATTAAGAAAGGCTTGAAATGCTTCATCAGATTTTTACTTAAAAGCATGTAAATCCATGCATAGTCTTTGACACACAGTTTATAGCCAACTAGGGGAGGAAGATCAACTGTGCTTAAAAGCATATTTCAACTACAATTTTATAAAAGTATTACAATTTAATTTCTATTTAGGAAAAATAACTTTTACAAATTGTTTAAAGAAAAAAATCCTTTTATAAGTTCATCTTCAAAGTATTTTTCAACTCAATCTTATTTGCAAGAGTATTAAAATTCAATTCAAATATATTGGTAAAAAAAGGTTTGATAGAAAATGATTTTTACGAAAGAGAATTCAATTTTCTTTTTTAATTTTAAGAAAATGATTTATTTTATCCTTAATTTGATAAATAAAAATTAAAAGAAATTCTCTATGTTTGGCTTAAAAAAAAAGAGTTTCTTGATTTTATTAAGTGAACTTCGTAAACTATTTGGATTTTATTAAAAGATCTCAACTTTATTATTTAAAAAATCAAATGATTTTTTTTTTATTTAAAAAAAAAGGATTCCAATTGAATTTTTTATTCCGATTAAGCAAAATTTATTCAGATAATTTTACCAATTTTATAAGGAAAGAAGGGTTTTCAATTCCATTTTAATTGGGAGGTTATAATTTTATTTTTATTTTTTATAAAAAATATTTTGATGGTTTCAAAAAGAAATATAATATATATATATATATTATATATTATATATATATATATAATATAATATATATATAATATATATAAAGGATTTTGTCGTTTCATTGTTTAAGTAAAAAGATTTTTCATTTTATTTAAGGATTTTTGCAAGCTGTTTTAATTTTGTTACATTAAAAAAAAAAAATCAAATTAAATACAAAAAAAAAAAAGGATAATGTCCGGTCAAAAGGTTTTCAATTTATTAATGGCATGATTTTCGGATTATTTAAAAAATAAAAATCTCAACTTTATCTAAATGGATTTCATATTTTTATTTTTTAAAAAAAAAAAAGAAAAAAGAAAATTCATTTGTTTATTTACTTTTTTTTTTCCTGTGGGTGGAGGAAAATGGCCAAAATTTGGGTTTGAATTACTGCAAGGGTTGAGGAATGTGTGTCACCACCTATGTGCAATATTATTCAGTAATGAGTGACTCTCTCTATTATTCAGCTTAGCATGCACTTAGTGTTGGTGGCGAAATTCCCTTGTTACAATAATTGTCAATAGCAACGGAATCTCGGTCAACGCATAGTAGTATTTCCTCCTTCCTCCTGCAAAAAAATGTCCGGACAGGATGTCCGGGCACACCTTTCGATGGTTTTGTTAGCCATGGTTCAAGAGATCAAACTATCAGGCTATTTCAGGGGTAGTCAGCCTTACCTTCCTCCTTGTGTGAAGACCCTTTTATATAGTGTCAGAAAGTATGGCACCGCTTTGCTAGCGGGTCCCATTGTCATGATTGTGACTCATAGGGTAGCAAAGCAATCATGACATTTCTGGTGCTAGGTGGCGGTTGTCAGAAAGGTATTTAGGCGGTGGACGTCGCCGCAATCTATGACTTTAAACATCTGAGATGTGTCAGGAGACCTGAGAGGACTTGGGAATGTCTTGTCGAATGTATTTTGCATTAATGATGAGTGACAGTTCGGGAAACTTGGTCGTCAGTGTTGTCAGAGTTATCTTTTAGATAGTAGGCGGAAATGGATCCGGTGAATAGCGAGTGTCTGTCGAGCTAAGCTGTCCGGGTAAGCTGTCACCAGAGTATCCGGACATGTATGTCCAAGGAAGTTGAATCGTCCTCCTCTCTCATCCGGTGGCAGGCGCCGGATGTGAAGTATCCGAAGAAGGCGAAACGTCGGCCGGATCCCGGATGTGAGATATCCGGATGAGATGGAATGTCGGCCGGATATAATGGCGGCTGTGAGACATCCGGGTGGAATGTCGACGGAAAAGAGTTCCGGATGTGATGTACTCGGGTGGAATGAGCGATGATTTCTGTTCGGGTAGAATGAGCTATGCCACGTGTCGCAAGGAGGACCGTCCGCGTGTCCAAGGGAAAGGGAGCCACGTGGCACTGTTTAGTGAGGATCCCACACTTAGTATTATATCTACACACCCACCACAAGCGGTTACCTTTATCTTTACAACTTCATAATTATTTTGAGTTCTGCATTAGAATCGCCCTTTTAACAATTATTATAATTAATTAAAATTAATATAATGATGTATTTAATTATGTTAAACTTGGACAATCCCCTCAATCATTGAATTTGTAAAGCACCACCAGCTTTTGGATGAAGGGCATGGAGCCCAATGGTTCCAAAATAATTAATCAAGTTGATGGGACTAGTCCCTTTCTCCTTTCATTACTGAAATTACAGTTCGCTCCCATCATCGTCCCTTCATTTCACTTTATTCTGCAATCATTTCCCATTTTACCTTTGCCGGCCGGGGTGAAGGGTGTCCAAGGAGGAAAATATCGGGATATATCGCCGATATATCGCCGATATATCGTGTATCGGGAGGAGTCGACACGATATTTTGTGAAGAAAAATCGGAGGGGAGATATTTCCGTAAATATCGCCAAAATATCGGCGATATATCGATTTGGGGAGATATATCGGAGATATTTTGAAAAAATCGCCTCTGATGACAAAATATCGGCGATATATCGCTGATTTTTTTGTGATATTTCCCCTCCTTCATGCAACGTGATCTGACGGCCCAAATCACATCCGTGTTGATCCGACGGCTTAGATGTGATTCCAATGGTAATATGGCAATCCAACGGCCAGATTGCTCCCAGATTTTGATCCAACAGCCAAAATTGATTTTCAATGGTAAATTAATGTTCCAACGGCTATTTTGGCCCAAATTTCTTCTATAAATAGCCCAAATTTCATCTATTTCATCCATTTTTTTCTTTCATTCTTCATTTGCTCTCTCATTACTCCAATTTTTATTAAGGTTGCTCAATTATTTAATCATTTTAAGGTATATTTAATTTAAATTGTAATTAATTTTGTTTGCAATTGTAATTAGCTCATGTATTTTCAATTAATTAGTATGTTTGTAATATGGATGATTTAATGCTATTTTTACATTCAATTGTAATTAATTTTTATATTTTTATTGAATTAACTTAGGTTAATTTGATTATTTAATTATAAATTGATATGTTTATTTTAGATTATTATTTGTGATTTATTTTCACATTTATAATTAAATTAAACTAGTTAACTTAGCTAAATTATTTAATTAATTTAATTAACATGAACTAGTATATTTTGAATATGAAATATGTTATTTAATGAATTTAATGTGTACAAATTATTGATATTTAATGAAATAAAGTATTTTATGTGACTTTATAATGAAAACAATTACAAAATTAACATTTTTTATAGATCAACATGATATAATTATATCTAATATCGCAAATTATATCATATATATATCAAATTTTTCAATAAAACAACTTTAAAATATCCATTATACTTCTAATTATATTATTATGAGGTTTTCCTTGCATTTCTATGAGTTTTTAATAATTTTAAGTCTACCAATATTTTTTTCCAATATCCACCGATATATCCGAATATATCTCCGATATATCCGATATATCCGTAAAATCGAAGTACCGATATATCCATGATTACCGATATTTTCATTCTTGAGGGTGTCACACACTTATGGTATTAAAGTTGCATTATCTGGCATTCACAATGACTGGTGGTGATAATTCATAAGTCTGTCTCGTCACATCAATTATAAGTCTGTCTCGTCACATCCAATGGCTACTGCGAAGGAGTCCTGGCCCCACCATATAGAGGCACCTCCCTTGAGCTCTTTCCATCCCAGCTCAGCCACATTCCTCTTCAGTTAGAGAGCTTTCATGGAGTTTTACCTCCTTCCCCTTCTGGCATTTCTCTCCGTGAGCCTTAACTTCCAACTTTACTAATCAAATCATAAAGCATGCACTACATTATTATTTCGGAAAATCAATACAAAGCCAGATGAAACTATTCTTTACAAAGCATTTTCAAAATATTTTTCTGAAAATATTGAAAAAAGCAATATGCAAATTTAAATGGACGGAGTTCGCAACATGCATGCATGTTCATCATTTTCAAAATATTACAATGCATATGCAGTGTTTTACGGTCAAAAGATCCCGGCCACAAGAGCTTATATGGTTCCCTTGGTGGGCAGGGATGGGACAAAAGCGAAAGCAGTTGCAGTGTGTCATACAATACAATGGAATGGAATCCCAAGTATTTGGCCTTTCAGCAGCTCAAAGTCAAACCAGGAACTGCTCCCATCTGCCACTTCCTTCCTAAGGATCACAACGTCTGGGTGGTTTCAAAATAGAAATGCATGGGCAATAAATAAATAATGAAAATAACTCATCTTTAGTTCTTCGATCGGTAATGTTATGAACTTATGAGTTATTTGCTGCCACCCTCTCCCAATGTGTTATGTATGTATGTTTGTATGCGTGTGGGATATCGTATGTATTCTGGTATGCTTCTCATCAATGCTTGGAGCGAAGTCAATAACTATCGTGGGTACCACCACCTCTATAATTGAAGAATTCGTAAGTTGGTATGTAAAAGACCACTGGCTTTTGGACAAGCGACATGCATGGAGCCCAATGTTTATAAAATAATTAGTCAAGTTGGATGGACCTATCTTTTTTTCCTTCAAATGCTTTATCTTCACTATCTTTATGACCAAAAAAAATAAATAAATATCTATAATTGAAGAATTGAAGAATTCATAAGTTGGTATGTAAAAGACCACTGGCTTTTGGACAAGGGACATGCATGGAACCCAATGTTTATAAAACAATTAATCAAGTTGGATGGACCTAACCTTTTTTCCTTCAAACCCTTTATCTTCACTATCTTTATGACAAAAATAAATAAATAAATAAACATATGAAATTATGTTTTCTCCCACCAACATCCTTTCCCTTTTCTCATTTCATTTTCCTTGTGAGAAAGGAATAAAATGATGGAGATGAAAAGAACCCAAACAGGATCTCCTAAAGAACTAGGAAGTTGGATGTAAAATATATCTACTAAAAAAAATCAGACTTTGAGTTGATGGTAGTCTTTGTCTACTAAAATGCTAGTTGGTAAATATATGTTTCACAATTACTTGCTTAGATTTTTCTTATAAACGTAGCCTAGTCAATAAATTCATGGATGATCCAGATAAATTATAAAGTTATCTATTATAAATTCTTATTAAAAAATAAGCTAAGAAGTAAGATTAATTTTAATTACAAAATAATATTGAATTTTCAAAACAATACAAACATACCTTCAGACCTTCCAAAATATTAACTTTAATCAAAGAATAATATTTATGATGGGTGGTAAAACTATCTAAATATGTTCCACTTAACTTCTATAAATAGGTGGCTTCCTTCGTTTTCAAAATCACAATGATAGGCCTTGGGAGACTACCACACTTGAGAAAAGTGAAAAAAGCTTGCCCCCAAAATTAAAGAAGTTTTTCAAAAGTTTTGAAGATAAATTTGAAGATTAAGAGATACTAAGTTTGTAGCATCTTTGATATGAGATTAATTAAGCATTTGTCAATAAATGTGAGCCAAGCCAAAGTCTAAACTAAATCAAGACTCAATTCAAGTTCATTTTAGAAGAACTAGAGGACCATATAGAGATTGTACATCATTCCTTAAATTAATTAAATTTCAATTTCACTACTAATTTTTCTTTAAGAGAAATTTGCGTGTACAAATTTCTTATCCACCCAATGAGACAATCTCTATCTCTCATTACAAACAAAAAATATCTATATGGAGTCTAGAAAAAGTTCTAACCCCTTAACTCAAAGCAACGCAAAAGCAACTTTCCAACAACAAACTCTAGTTATTTCTTTCTTTGATCAAACTACAAATTATGAAGGAACTACTCCCAAGAACCCAAACATCTCTTTATCTTTGTTGGAGATAAAAGAAAAAACACACGATTGAGTGAGTGGTACCACACCCAACCTCTATTCCGAAAGAGCCTTCAAACTCTGAGTTATTTTCTTCTGCAGAAGACAATGAGCCTAGAAGTAGGACTACTCCAACATTTTGTAGTGATGTTTCCAAGGCAATGCATGACATTGTCATTGTTTCTATTGATTATTCTAATGCCATCATGCTATTATGATAACAAACACACTTACTTCACAGCAACATGCTAACATAGCCAAAACAATTGAAACTCTCACTAAGCCTCAAACCCAATTGTTGGCTTGCATTTCTGTAATATATTGTGTGCTATGAATAACTGCAAGGGTTGAGGAATGTGTGTCCTATCACCTATGTGCAGTATTATTCAGTAATGAGTGACTCTCCTTGGTTTTTTTCCCCTTTTAGTGCTACTGCTACCCATTGCAGCGATTGCTAAACATGCACATAGTATTATATTTAAACGCCTACAAGAAGACAGTTTGAGACGAATATATATACAAATAACGATGGTGGGTGTCTCCACCTCTATGATTGAACTCATTAAGCACCACCTGCTTTTGGACAAAGGACATGGAGCCCAATGTTTCCGAAATAATTAAGCAAGTCGATGGGATTAGTCCTTTGCCCCGCAATGAACCAACCTCTGAAATTATATTTGCTCCCACCAACGTTTTAACACCCCAAAATTTAATCTAGGGGCAAAGTAGTAATTTATAAAGTAATTAAGTAATTAATTAAATTCATTAAGGGTGAAAGAGTCATTTTACAATTGAAAATCTTAGGTATAAATTCGATTTTCGTCTTGTCTTCTTCATTTAAAAAACCCTATCAACCAGAAGTAGAGAATTGGAAATCATAGGGCTCAAGAGTTAGAGATTTAGAGTTAAAGTTCAGGTTTTTTCCAGGTAAGATTCTAACCCTAAATTAATATATTATATTCGTTAGTTAGTTCTGAACCTACTAGTTATTATTTGAAAAAAAAAAATTTAATTTAGATTAGGGTTAGTTATTTTTTTTAATTTGTTTTAATATCAAAATATTGGAAATTTAGGATTATTGGTGGTTTTGTTGTTAGAAATTGGGAAATCTTAAGTTTTGAAAGAAAAAAAATTATTCTCTGGAAGATTTCGATTTCGGTTAAGGTTAACCTATTTTAAAACTTTTAAGTCAAAATATTGAAATTAGAATATAGGTTGTTCTATTGATGAAAATAGGGAAATTCAAAATTTCTTAGATAAATAGATCTAAGTAATGAAATTTGAAAAATAAAATAAAAATAAATGAGTAAATAAATATATTGTTATATGTGGCTTAAGGATTAGAAAATATTAGAAAATAAAATAAAAAAGAATGCGTGCTTGTGGAAAATGAATAATGGTGAAAAGAAAAAAATAAAGAAAATATAGTAATATTAATAATAAAAGAAGATGTGTAAAATGGTGTTTGGTGGTTAATATATATATATATATATATATATATATATTATAATGATGGAGAGTTATCGTGAATAGGTTATATTAGGTGAAAAAAAAAACCTTGAAAGTGAGAGAATATAATTTATAAATAAAAGGAAGTAAAGTTTTTGGTATTATAATTATACTAATGATGAGTGTAAGTTAATAAAAAGCATAGAATTTAATTAGTGAAATAAATTGTAGTTTAATTAAATTATATTGTGTCCCAAGAAATAAATTGAAAATAAAATTTAAGTTTTATATGAATCAGAAATTTATTAATTTTTCTAAAATATGAATAGATTAAATTATCTTTCTTAATTAAAAACATTAATTTGAATACCTAAAATTTTAGAATTGTCAAACTTATAATTTTAAATAAATAGTAATGGTTATATTCTCTTATAATTTGTTAGGTGAATAGTAAATTTTCCATAATTATTTTTCTCCCAAGTTTTTGAGGAGTTCTTTTGAGGTAAAGGAAATTAATACAGTTATTTTTTTTTTTTAGAAACAAATTTTTCTATACATCATTTGGAAACGTTTTGAGTTATTATTTGTTTTATGCATGAATCAAATACGTTTTGCATGAAAAGTATGTTAGAACCTTACATTTTGTTTACAACAGAGAAATGTGGAGATATTATGTTTTGTAAATTTGAATAGTTGAAATAAGTGTTTGACTTTGGTTTGTTTGGCTCTTGTCAACGGGATATAATAGTTGACTTTTGACTTTTTGGTCCTTGTACTAATGGGATATAATAGTTAACCTTTACATTTCTTGGTGGAGAATGTAATTGATTTGGACCCCAACCTCTAGGGGTTTGGTTAGAGGTTATTAGTGCTATTAGTGTTTGGTTTCGTCCACCTTAAAAGAACAATTTGAGACTAACCACCTATTTGAAAAGTCTCACCTAACTGGATACCATTTGATGTTTAATGACCAAAGTAAATAAATGATTTGAATGTTTTGACTGAATTTGATATGAAAATGTTTGAATTAGAAATGAAAGTGTATAGTAAAAGTTTTGAATGTATTGTCAAAACTGACTCAAAGGTTTATGAAAATAATTAGTTATAATATCTCCTATTTTGCAAGTGAACTTGAAATATTTGATCCATGAAATTGTATTAATATTCCTTATTGGGCTTTTAGCTCATTCCCCTTTGTTGATAATTTTTCAGGTACCCTTAGTTCGGGCGAGGATTGATGGCTCGGTCGGGGAATGGTTATCATTAGAATTTTGCGTAGGATGTTATTTTTGGACATTGTTAGCTTATAAGTTTATGTTCACTTGGATTATTTGGTTCTTGGAAGCTATTTAGATATTGAACTTTTAAATTTTTATGATAGTTTGAAGTTGAGATTTGGAGATTATGAAATTTTTTGTTAGTACTTGACTTATTTGAGTTTGTAATCTATTTGGATAATGGATTTTGGTTGATGAATGCTTAGTTTTTAAGTTAAGTTTTGAAGATTTTAGAATTTTGTTCCGCTGCTTTGAACATGTATGCTAATTGGTAACTTCCAATTACAAGATAATTGTTTGGGTCAGGTTACATTTAAAGCCTTCGGGTTTGAGGTGTGAAATGATCATCACGCCCTTGGAGTGGGTCTTGGGGCGTGATAAACGTCATTTGGTTTTCACTTTATTTCCCATCCCTCTCCATTCATCCGATTTGATTTCCGGCTTTTTCCTTTAACTTTTTTTTTTTTAACACAAAAGTAAGAGAAAAATGAGTAAATAAGAAGAAAAGAAAATAACTACACGAAGTGAGGAAAATATGGTGACACATTTTTAATTATTGCATAAAGGCTCTTTTACATGTTAAACAAGAACCTCTAATTAATATATCATTTGAAAGCAATTATTCATTAAATGTTAAAGCTAGATATTATATTCATTAGATGATGTGATGCCAATAAAATCTTTAAAACGAGGTTTTATTGTAGTTCGGAATATCACAACTACATTCACGGATAAAATAAAAAATATATTGTAAAAGATATTAGAAAGAAAAAAGAAAATTTACCTTCTACCATCTTTACACCTCTCCCTAGTCATTTCCCTTGGAAACGTGAGTTCTATATCAAATTCATTTTAGCTTTAACTACAATAGTTTTAGAATAATCATTTTTATGAAGTGTTACATTAAAAATAAATAAATCTTTAAATGTCGTTCAAGTTAGATGTAACTTGGGTGGGTCCAACTTCCCCGACCCAGGTCCAAACAAAGGTTTCGATTAGCATAGACAATATTTAAATGAGTTAAGGTTGGACTAGGGTTTGGGTTAGAAAAATATTTGTCCGAGTTGGTGTGAGTTAAAGATCCAAGCAACTTGTTGAAACTTACTTATATATTATTATTTTTAAATTATAATATATATTATTTTATTAGAATATGAATATATATATATATATATATATATATATATATATATATATATATATATATATATATATGATCTTTACCACTTATGCTATGCTAGGTTTATCACTTTATAATTATGTTAGATTAAAGACCTTATCATTTATGCCCTTGAAGTTGTTTTATCTGGTATTCAAAAGGTTAGAGAGAGAGAGAGAGAATAACTCTAATATATTGTCATTTATGCTAGGTTTATCACTTTTTAATTATGATATATTAAAGACCTTATGACTTATGCTGTTAAAGTTGCTTTATTTGGTATTCAAAATGACTGGTTATAATTCTCTCTCATCTCATCAAATGGCTACTGCAAAGGAGTCCCGGCCCCCATATATAGAGGTCCCTCCCTTCAGTTGTTTCCATTCAAGCTTGGTCACATTCGTCTTCAATGAAAGCGCTTTCATGGAATTTTACTTGCTTCCCCTTCTAGCGTTTCTCTATGTGGAAACTGTATTAATATTTTTTATTAGGTTTTGAGTTCATGTCACTTCATTGATAATTTTTCAAGTACTCTTAGTTCGAGTGAGGAGTGATGGCTAGACTGGGGGATTTTTCTTTGTTATGATTTTGGTTCAAATTTGGGCCTTATTTAGACATTAAAATTTAATTTCTGTTTGAATTATTTGAGTTTGGAGTTATTTGAATAATAACACTTTGATTGATGAGTTAATTTTTAAAGTTGAGAATTAGAAATTATATAATTTATTTATTTTACTACTCTGAATATGAATTTGGTAATTGGTAATTTCCAATTACAAGAATAATGTTTATATTGTTTCCACTTTGAACCTTCGAGCTTAAGGTGTAAAATAACCATCATGTGCATGGAGTAGGTTTTGGGGTGTGATATATATTTTTTTGCCTATGGAGTAGGTTTTGGGGCGCGACATATCTTTTTTTCCTTCAAATCCTTTATCTTCACTATCTTTATGACAATAAATAAATAAACATTTAAAATTATGTTTTCTCCCACCAACATCATTCCCCTTTTCTCACTTTATTTTCCTTGTGATCTTTTAGAGAGCTCAGTTGGGAGTAAAATATCTCTACTAAAAAATTCAAACTTTGAGTTGATGGCAATCTTTGTCTACTATGGTCGATGTCCAAGGCTAGTTGGTTTCACAATTACTTGCTTAGATTTTTCTTATAAGCCTAGCCTAGTCAATAAATTCATGGATGATCCAGATATATTATAAAGTTATCTTTTTGTTAGAAAGATAATACTATAAATTCTTATTAAAAAATAAACTAAAAAGTATTTAAATATCTTTTTCTAAATTTCCTATATATCAATTTTAATTACAAAATAATATTAAAGTGTAAAAATAATATAAAAATACCTCCCAATCTTCCTAAATATTAACTTTAATCAAAGAATAATATTTATACAAATTATTTAAAAAAAATATAACTTTATTTGCAAAAGAATTTTTAATTAAAAAAAAAAAGACTTTTATAGCTTTATTTACAAAAATATTAAAATTCAATTCAATCTTATTAAGAAAATGATTTTTACAACTTTAATTTACAAAAATAACTCTCCTCCTATTCTCATTAAAAAAACATTTTTTGGATAATTTTATTAAAAATTAATTTTTTGGACAACTTTATTTACAAAACAATTTTCGGAACAATTTTTATTAAACAAAAAAAATTTCGGATAATTATTATTAATCTAAATTTTTTATTAATAAAAAAATTTTCTTTTATTAAGAAGAATATTTTAAAACTATTATTTTATTAAAACATGTTTACTGAATTGTTTATCTTATTTAAATAAAAAAAATTATTTATTTTATATTCAATTATATACACACTTAATAAATTTTTATAAACAAATATTTATAGGAACCAATAGAAAAGTGAGAAATAAAACGTGTATCCAAATAAGTTTACAACAAGTTCAATATCTTTATGTGCCTCCAAACTCCATGAAATTCAACCCTCCATATGTCACGAATTCATCAGCCAATAGAATACCAATGTAAGTAGTAGAATGCGTCTATTCAAAACAAAAATAAGCCCAATGTAAATATAAAAACATGTACAAAGTTCAAAATAAATATTCAAACCCAAATTCAAACTTCAAATTAATATCATAAATTTCACCAATAAAATGGGCCCAAATTAACAAATATAACCCAATAAAAATATTCCACATGTCATAAGCTCCAGTTCAAAATTTTCAAATTAATAACCAAAATACAAGCAGAACCTAATAAAACATGATAAATTAAAATAAAATTCATTAGACCAAAATTTAATATCCAATAATTCAAGCCTAATTTAACATACAAACTCAAATCCACAATCAAAACCAACCCAATTTAATGTGTAAAGCCCAAATGTAACAAAAATATATTACAATATTATCTCATGCCCAAATTAAATAATTCAATTGAGAACCTATGTAAATTATCAATTAATCTAACAAATTTCACCAACAAAAAATGAGTCCAAACATATCAATTAACAAACCCACATTAATAATATACAATGTCAAAGGAAATAATGTCTCAAACACAATCCAATAACCCAAATAAATAACCAATAAGCAATAGGCTCAAGTCCAAATAAGATAAACAATATGTAATTGGTCTAATCCAAATATCCCAAATTAACCAACAAACACAATATATTCACAAACTCAAATTCTATATTCATAAATAATACACTGTAGAGATAAAAAATTAATTATAATAAGAAAATAAAACACATAAATAATAAATAAGAAAATGATAACTTACTCAATTTCAAAGAAGGGAAGAGAGAGTAGCAGTGGAGATGTTTGGAGATGGAAAAAAACAAATAAGAAAATAAAATAAAAAGAAAATGGTTGGAAAAAAAATAAAATAAAAAGAATCAAATATAATCAGATTTGAAATCTAAGGATAAAATTGGGTCAAAATCAATGAAAAAATGAATTTAAGATAAATTTTGCAATCTATACTTAATTTGTCTAGGAAAAAAAAAAGGGAAGGTAATGTTTTTAAAAGTGAACAAAATAAAAAGGGATAAAAATATTCAAAATGGGTGATCATTTTTCAACAAAATTAAAGGAAGAGGTTACCTTTACAATTTCATAGTTATTTTAAGCTATATATTAGAGTCACCCTAATTTTAAAAGTTATTATAATTAATTAAAATTAATATAAAAAAATATTGAATTATGTTAAATTTGTACAATGTCGGATGGTTTTTTCTGGGTAAATAACAGTGGTGGGTGTCTCCACCTCTATAATTGAATTTGTAAAGCACCACCTGCTTTTGGACAAAGCACATGGAGCCCAATGTTACCAAAGTAATCAATCAAGTTGATGGGATTAGTCCCTTTCACCTTTCATTATTAATATTCCCTTCCCTCTCCACTCATCTTATTTCATTTCCACCATTTTCGTTTTATTTATTTTTAATATATATCACAACTACGTTCATGAATAGAAGAATCTGTTATATTTATAAAGACAAAAAAATACTTTCCATTATCTTTACAACTCTCCCCAATCATTTTGCTTCAAAAGTTGAGTTTTATGTCAAATTCATTTTAGCTTATGAAGTCTTACATTCAAAAATAAATAAATCTTTAAATATTGTTCAAGTTAGAATTAAGGTTTAAATGAATAAGGGTTTCGACTAGCATAGAAAATATTTAAATGAATTAAAGTTAGACTTAGGGTTGGGTTAGAAAAATATATGGCGCCCGAGTTGGTGTGAGTTGAAGATATGAGTAACTTGTTGAAACTTGGACTAAGATGTTATTATTTTTAAATTATAATATATTTTGTTTTATGAAAATGCAAAAATATATATATAAAGGGAGAAGGAATGACTCTAATATATTGTCACTTATACTAGGGTTATCAATTTTTAATGAATTATGTTAGATTAAAGAGCTTATCACTTATGCTGTTAAAGTAGCTTTATCAGGTATTCAAAATGAGTGGTTATAATTCTCTCTCATCACATCAAATGGCTACTGCAAAGGAGTCCTGGCCCCCATATATAGAGGCCCCTCCCTTCAATTGTTTCCATTCAAGCTTAGCCACATTCGTCTTCAGTTAAAGCGCTTTCATGGAGTTTTACCTCCTTCCCCTTCTGGCATTTCTCTCTGTGAGCCTTAACTTCCAACTTTACATACACCGAGCATATCATAAAGCATGCACTACGTTACTATTTTGCAGGAAAAATATTAGACATGTTCTCTATTTTGGAAGATCAAGAAAAAGCCCAGATGAAACTATTCTTTACTGAGCAATTTCAAAATATTTTTCTGAAAATATTGAAAAAAACAATATGCAAATTTAAATGGACGGAGTTGGCAACATGCATCTTCATCTTTTTTATTTTAAGTCATCGTATATATTTGCTAATGCTAGCTCATTTCTTCTTGTAACTGAATTATGGCCGCTTGGGGTGGTGGAAAGCCATGCTTCTCTGCGATCTGAGCTTTACTGGCCCTTGGTATTGCCAAACACTCCCAAACCAAAGTTTTGTGGGTTCTCTTGCGGCCTGCTAAATTTTTTCTTACCCCTAAATTCCTCTGCTCCATTTCTTTGATTTCGTTTATTTTATTTTAATTTTTTTGGTGGTTGTGAAAAAATAAAAAATAAAAAGGTTTCATTCTCTGATTAAATTCGGTATTGTAGCTTTCTGTCACAGGTTCATGAGCCCCTAGCCATCTAAGCTTCTCTTAGTAAATTCCTTATATCTGGTTTGAAAATGGGAAAGGTGAAAAGCTAGCTCTCTATAACTAGGAAGGAGTTCTAACATACTTTTCTAATCAAGAAAAAGAAACTAGATTTTCTTTGAAGCTATTTTTAATGGCTTTTGGAACTTGGGAATGAGATGTTTTGCAGAAAAATATGTTCACAATTTTCATAATTTTTAACAATTTTCCTTTTATATTTTCAAAGACATTTTTAATAACAGACCATTCAATATAAGATTGTAACAAGAATTAACGTATCTGAACTTCTGTTCCAGCTAACGCTAACAGCGGGTGATTCCGATCTACCTTCTGAAATTTACTGGAATTCCGTGCTTCCAAACACTCCGATGCCTCAAGCTGTGAAGAAAAGCCTACGCCCAGGTTGGTTATAATACAAGTTTAAGAGTTCGTCATATATCGTTTTCTCAGTGGGTTACAGGATTCTGATTCTTAATTTGCAAAGGGACTGATATAGGCGTCAGCAAAGGAGGAGTGTCTGTGAGCACAGGCCACGAGGAAAAGCCTGTGTATGTTGGAGTAACGAAAGCGAAAAAACCTATTTTCTTTTACAGGTATGCTGCTACTGAAGATCAACTTCATGATGATCCAAGCGTGGCTCTATTCTTCTTGGAAAAGGACATGCGTCTTGGCACAAAGATGAACTTGGACTTCATGAAAAATACAAACGAAGCCACCTTCTTACCTCACCAAGTTGCCACTTCAATACCCTTCTCATCAGACAAGTTGCCCGAAATTTTGGACCAATTATCTGTGAAACCAGAATCAGTAGAAGCTGAGACAATCAAGAATACTATTTTAGATTGTGATAGACCTGGAATTAAAGGAGAGGAAAAGTATTGTGCAACCTCATTAGAATCCATGATTGATTTCAGCACCTCAAAGCTGGGGAATAAGGGTGTTAAGGCAGTTTCCACAGAGGTAGAAAACAAGTCCCAGACGCTGTACAGAATTGCAGCTGGTGTGGAGAAGATGGGAGGTGACGTTTCTGTGGTGTGCCATAAAATGGAGTATGCATACGCAGTGTTTTACTGTCACAAGATCGCTGCCACAAGGGCTTATATGGTTCCCCTGGTGGGCAGGGATGGGACAAAAGCGAAAGCAGTTGCATTGTGTCATACAAAGACAAAGGAATGGAACCCCAAGCATTTGGCCTTTCAACTGCTCAAAGTCAAGCCAGGAGTTCCCATCTGCCATTTCCTTACTCAGGATCAGATCATCTGGGTGGTTTCAAAATAGAAATGCAGGGGCAATAAATAAATAAAGAAAATAATCCATCTTTAGTACCTCGATCGGTAATCTAATGAACTTATGAGTTATGAGTTGTTTGCTGCCACGCTCGCCCTAATGTATTATGTTTGTATGTAACTATGTATGCGTGTGGGATATTGTATATATGATCTGGTGTGCTTTGGAACAAGGGACATGCATGGAGCCCAGTGTTTATAAAATAATTAATCAAGTTGGATGGAATCCTTTATCATCCTTTATCTTTACCATCTTTATGACAGAAAAAATAAATAAAGAGAGAGAGGGGGGGGGGGGGGAAGCAACGTCTGAAATCATGTTTGCTCCCACTACATCCTGTCCCTTTCTCACTTTATTTTGCTCCCACTACATCCTGTCCCTTTCTCACTTTATTTTCCTTCCCTTCCCATTGGAGTAGATAAGAAGGGAAGAAAATAATGTGAAAGGGAATAAAACGATGTTAGGTTATGTTTGGTTACTAGAAAAGTTTGAAGTAAAATAGGAGAAAAAGAAAATAAAATAAAAAAAAATTTAATTAATAAATTATTTTTATATATTATTTGAAATTTCATTTATCTATTTTTTTTATATGAAGATTAATATGTATATTTTTAATTAATTTAATTATATTTTATTTTCCTTCATATTTTTTATAATAAAATCAAATATGAAAAAAATCATTTTCTTTTAACATTTGTTTTTCTTTCCTTATAAATTTCATGTAGTAAACATAACCTTAAAGAACTAGGAAGTTGGGTTTAAAATATATTTACAAAAAATTTCAAACTTTGAATTGATGGCAGTCTTTGTCTACTATGGTCGATGTCCAAGGCTAGTTGGTAAATATATGTTCTTGCTTAGATTTTTGTTATAAATTTAGCCTAGTCAATGAATTCATGGATGGTCTGGATATATTATCAAGTCCCAGATGCTGTACAGAATTGCAGCTGGTGTGGAGAAGATGGGAAGTGGCGTTTCTGTGGTGTGCCATGAAATGGAGTATGCATATGCTGTGTTTAACCGTCACAAGATCCAGGCCACAAGGCTTAATATGGTTCCCTCGGTGGGCAGGGATGGGACAAAAGCTAAAGCAATTGCGCTGTGTCATACAAAGACAATGGAATGAAATCCCAAGCATTTGACCTTGTTAGAAAATATAGTACTACCCACACAAAAATGTCAAAAATTATAACTACACCGTACATATCTATTGCACCATGAACTTTTTCAGATCAAATGGAATTCAGGTTTTAGCAGAAGGACAAATATACAATTTTCTATAATTAATAAAATAAATTCTATTTTTATCTATTTGAATTGAAAAATAAAACACTTCAATGATATTTTTAAAAACATGTTATCATGTTACAACCACTTATTTTTATATTTAGTGTGCTTTATACTTTATCTCTCTCATTCAAAATTCTATACTTTACCCTCTAAATTTGTTGAAAAACAACATTTTGCCACCTAAACTTATTGAAAAGTCAATAAACAACATATTAAGTAAAAAAAGTAAAACTGAAATGTAAAGAAAAACACTTGTTATTAAAGGACAAAATTATTACACTTCGAAATTGCATTTAAAATCTGGAATGAATATACAAACATCTCTTTAAAATTAAAATTCAAAAGTAATAGTTGTCATAGTTCAAAGGCATTTGAAAAATTCCACTTTAAAATTATCATCTTTACCCAGGTTTAAACCATTGATCAAATTGGGTGCAAAAAAATAAAAGTTTTGTAATTAGGGGATTAAGTGTTGCTCTATAGCGAATTTGGAGGGCAAAGTTTTGAGTTCTAAATGCAATAAAGCAAAATATAAAACAGCTAAAGATTCAAATGGTAAAATGTATTTAACCCTCATATTTTAATTCCAAAATGTGAAACCAAGTGTAGACCCTCCATTTTGTCCTCCTAGCACATGTCCTATTAGGTATTTGTTCAATACTTTATAGCAAGTCCCTGGAGGTCCATTACTACTCGTGTAGTCTATTTTTTCTAAGTCACCTTGGGGATTTTGGTTGAGGGATTTACCTAATCTCATTGTGACTTTTAGCAACTCTATTTAGACTTAGGATCACTTAGGCACCTTAGGCCCACTTAGGCCCCATAGGCCCACTTAGGCACCTTAGGCCCATTTAGGCACCCTATGCCCATTTAGATACACTTGGCCCATTAAGCACCACCCTAGGCCCACTTAGGCAGCATAGACCCACTTATTCACCTTAGGCCCACTTAAGCACCCTAGGCCCATTTAGGCACACTTGGCCCATTAGTCATCACCCTAGGCTCACTTAGGCACCCTAGGCCCATTTAGGCACCCTAAACCCATTTAGGCATCTTAGGCCCATTTAGATAATTTTTTGCATGAATGCATGGTTTTGAGTTATTAATACACTTATTTTTTTTTTAGAAACAAATTTTTATATACATCATTTGGAAACGTTTTGAGTTATTATTTGTTTTATGCATGAATCAAATACGTTTTGCATGAAAAGTATGTTAGAACCTTACATTTTGTTTACAACAGAAAAATGTAGAGATATTATGTTTTGCAAATTTAAATAATTGAAATAAGTATTTGACTCTGATTTGTTTGACTCTTGTCAACAGGATAATAATAGTTGACTTTCGACTTTTTGGCCCTTGTACTAACGGGATATAATAGTTGACCTTTACATTTCTTAGTAAGGAATGTAATTGATTTGGACCCCAGCCTCTAAGGGTTTGGTTAGAGGTTATTAGTACTAGTAGTGTTTGGTTTCATCCACCTTAAAGGAACAATTTGAGGTTAACCACCTATTTGAAAAGTCTCAGCTAACTGCGTACCATTTAATGTTTGATGATTAGAGTAAATAAATTATTTGAATGTTTTGATTGAATTTGATATGAAAATATTTGAATCAGAAATGAAACTGTATAGTAAAAGTTTTGAATGTATTAGCAAAACTGACTTAAAGGTTTATGAAAATAATTAGTTATAAAATCTCCTATTTTGCAAGTAAACTTGAAATATTTGATCTATGAAATTGTATTAATATTCCTTATTGGGCTTTGAGTTCATTCCCCTTTGTTGATAATTTTTCAGGTACCCTTAGTTCGGGCGAGGAGTGATGGCTAGGTCGAGGAATGGTCATCATTAGGATTTTGCTTAGGATGTTATTTTTGGGCATTGTTAGCTTATAAGTTTATGTTCATTTCGATTATTTCACTATGATTACTACTCAAAAAGTGCTATTTGATAGCTTGTAATTAACTCTTTTAAACACTTTTGAGTAGTAGTTATCACCTTTTAACCCAATTAACATGTTAAGGACCCTTGCAATCAATTCTAATCAAATTGTGTTAAGTTTTGGTGTTTTGATAGCTTTTTTATCACCAAAGCAATCCGAGATTGAGGAGAGTTTTTTGGAATCCATGGCAAAGCAATGGAGAGCTCAAAAACATGAAGAACCGAAGCTTTTAAGTCCTTTGCCATAAGCAAATCCGGATATCTCATATCCGAAATTCTATCCGGAATGCAAGGAGTGTGGGATCCTTCAGTCTTCCCTGCAAAAGATGTCCGGACAAGGAGTCCGGACACACCATCGAAAGGCAGCGGAACGTGGGCTGTAGCAAGGCTTGCTCACTTTAGTCAATGTTTTCCATCCGGACAACATATCCGGATAGGATATGCTATCGTCCGGGGTGTGATGTTCACGAGTGTCGTGTGCTTCTCCCTGAAGGAGTCCGGATAGGGAAGCGCCGCCATTTGTCATCTTGGGGAATCCGGATGGAGTTGCTTCGGATAGCAATGCGCGCTCCGTATCATCAGGGGAAGGGGTCTCTACACCTTGTACACGCAGACGGTCCTCCTTACGACGTTTCACCTTCTCCGGATATCTCCCATCCGGAATTCTGTCTGACAAACATTCCACCTTCTCCGGATATTTCACATCCGACACCTAATGCCGGATGAGAGAGGATGACGTTTCAACTTCCCCGGTTAGATATGTCCGGATCCTCTAACAGCGCTTACCCGGAGAGTTTCGCAGCCGTTTTGCATAGTGCTGCGGTGTTCTCCTGAAGCTTCCTGACCGACATTTTGAGATATTTTGAGATATTTTTCTTTAGATATTTGATGTCTAAATCCCCAAACTCTCCTTGTAATCCACCTATCATAGGATTCCTTAGTCTTTAAGTAAGAACAAAGGATGAATAACCTCATATATATAGTTTGTAATTTCCTTTACACAAGATATCATGTAGGGGACGAAAGACAAGGCTGGTAGACAGATCTTTTGTACAGTTTTGCAAAGAAGTATAATATAGAGCTTTTGCTCTACCTTACCTACTTGTTTTGATTGTTTATATTCTGCTAATTTTTCTTACTAGCCAAACAAGCTCTGAGGAAGTTTCCTCAGAGAATGAGTGGCTAGACTTTTAATTCCTTGGAGTTAAGGTTGCCGGGAAAGGTTCCAAGTGCAAGAATTTATAGCTTTGTGGTTTCAGCCATTAATGAAGAGAAAGTGTGATCCTTTAATGATTTCTATGTTTTTAGTTAACTTAAAACACCTTCAATTCACTTGAGCCAACACTTGGTAAAGCAAGTGATCTCCGTCCATGGAGATGCACTAGTTCACCTCTTGCAAGCTTTTGGGAAGTGACTTGAAGGTAGAATTTTCTAGAATTGCCAACACTTGGTAAGCTTTTGGACTCCAAAGAGACATCCATTAGTTATCTCTTGCGAGCTTGAGAAAGGAAGTCCAGAGTTAAAGATCATCTTGAATGGTAAATGCTAGGTAAGAGGCACGAGCCATTGCAAGTTGCATCAGTGAGAGGGAATTAGAGCTGAAATCCATTTAAGGGATGCATCTATACGGCACCGGTTAGAGAATTGACTATATGTTAATTCTCTAATGCGAGGAAATGAACCAAATGACCGGAGCTCTGTTTTTGCATGAGAAACCTCCCCTGTGAACCCAAACCTCCAAGGAATGTTTTTCTTCATAAGTAATTTCCATTACTTTCTTTTTAGTTAGCTTGAAACAAAACCTCATTTAACCAAAGTTTGTGTTTTATTTCTTAAGCTAACCTTGACATGAAAAAACACCAATTTAACTTTGAATTGATATCAGTTGTGAGTTGAAAACCCTTCCCAGAGAACGATCCTAGAGCCACTATGCTATATTAGCTAAAGCTATCCTAATGCATGGTGATATAGGTTATAAATTTTGTTGATTACTCTCTCAATCAAAGAGCACCAGCTGGACATGAATCAGCTGAGACACCAATTGGGAACGAATAATTTGGTTCTTGGAAGCTATTTAGATATTGAACTTTTAAATTTTTATGATAGTTTGAAGTTGAGATTTGGAGATTATGAAAATTTTTGTTAGTACTTGAATTGTTTGAGTTTACAATCTATTTGGATAATGGATTTTGGTTGATGGATGCTTAGTTTTTAAGTTAAGTTTTAAAGATTTTAGAATTTTGTTCCACTGCTTTGAACATGTATGGTAATTGGTAACTTCCAATTACAAGATAATTGTTTGGGTCAGGTTACACTTAAAGCCTTCGGGTTTGAGGTGTGAAATGACCATCACACCCTTAGAGTGGGTCTTGGGGCGTGACAAACGTCCTTTTGGTTTTCACTTTATTTCCCATCCCTTTCCATTCATCCAATTTGATTTCTGGCTTTTTCCTTTAACTTTTTTTTTTTAACACAAAAGTAAGAGAAAATTGAGTAAATAAGAAGAAAAGAAAATAACTACACGAAGTGTGGAAAATATGGTGACACATTTTTAATTATTGCATAGAGGCTCTTTTACATGTTAAACAAGAACCTCTAATTAATATATCATTTGAAAGCAATTATTCATTAAATGTTAAAGCTAGATGTGGTGTTAGTGAAAGTATTAGAACAAAAATATATTCATTAGATGATGTGATGCCAATAAAATCTTTAACACAAGGTTTTATTGTAGTTCGGAATATCACAACTACATTCATGGATAAAAGAAAATATATATTGTAAAAGATATTATAAAGAAAAAAGAAAATTTACCTTCTACCATTTTTACACCTCTCCCTAGTCATTTCCCTTGAAACGTGAGTTTTATATCAAATTCATTTTAGCTTTAACTACAATAGTTTTAGAATAATCATTTTTATGAAGTGTTACATTAAAAATAAATAAATCTTTAAATGTCGTTCAAGTTAGATGTAACTTGGGTTGGTCCAACTTCCCCGACCCAGGTCCAAACAAAGGTTTAGATTAGCATCGACAAGATTTAAATGAGTTAAGGTTGGACTATTGGGTTAGAAAAATATTTGTTCGAGTTGGTGTGAGTTAAAGATCCAAGCAACTTGTTGAAACTTACTTATATATTATTATTTTTAAATTATAATATATATTATTTTATTAGAATGTGAAAAAATATATATATATATAGTCTTTGCCACTTATGCTATGCTAGGTTTATCACTTTATAATTATGTTAGATTAAAGAACTTATCATTTATGCCCTTGAAGTTGTTTTATCCGGTATTCAAAAGGTTAGAGAGAGAGAGAGAGAGAATAACTCTAATATATTGTTATTTATGCTAGGTTTATCACTTTTTAATTATAATAGATTAAAGACCTTATCACTTATGCTGTTAAAGTTGCTCTATTTGGTATTCAAAATGACAGGTTATGATTCTCTCTCATCTCATCAAATGGCTACTGCAAAGGAGTCCTGACCCCCATATATAGAGGTCCCTCCCTTCAGTTGTTTCCATTCAAGCTTAGTCACATTCGTATTCAATGAAAGCGCTTTCATGGAGTTTTACCTGCTTCCCCTTCTAGCGTTTCTCTATGTGGAAATTGTATTAATGTTTTTTTATTAGGTTTTGAGCTTATGTCTATTCGTTGATAATTTTTCAGGTACTCTCAGTTCGAGTAAGGAGTGATGGCTAGGCCGGAGAATTTTTCTTTGTTATGATTTTGGTTCAAACTTGGACCTTATTTAGACATTAAAATTTAATTTCTGTTTGAATTATTTGAGTTTGGAGTTATTTGGACAATAACACTTTGGTTGATGTGTTGATTTTTAAAGTTGAGAATTGAAAATTATAAAATTTATTTATTTTACTACTTTGAATATAAATTTGGTAATTGGTAATTTCCGGTTACAAGAATAATGTTTATAATGTTTCCACTTTGAGCCTTCGAGCTTAAGGTGTGAAATGACTATCATGTGCATGAAGTAGGAATGACCATCATGTACATGAAGTAGGTTTTGGGGCGTGACATATTTTTTTTCCTTCAAATCCTTTATCTTCACTATCTTTATGACAATAAATAAATAAATAAACATTTGAAATTATGTTTTCTCCCACCAACATCATTTCCCTTTTCTCATTTTATTTTCCTTGTGATCTTTGAGAGAGCTCAGAAGTTGGGAGTAAAATATCTCTACTAAAAAATTCAAACTTTGAGTTGATGGCAATCTTTGTCTACTATGGTCAATGTCCAAGGCTAGTTGGTTTCACAATTACTTGCCTAGATTTTTCTTATAAGCCTAGCCTAGTCAATAAATTCATGGATGATCCAGATATATTATAAAGTTATCTTTTTGTTAGAAAGATAATACTATAAATTCTTATTAAAAAAATAAACTAAAAAGTATTTAAATATCTTTTTCTAAATTTCCTATATATCAATTTTAATTACAAAATAATATTAAAGTGTCAAAATAATATAAAAATACCTCCCAATCTTCCTAAATATTAACTTTAATCAAAGAATAATATTTATACAAATTATTTTAAAAAATATAACTTTATTTGCAAAAGAAATTTTAATTTAAAAAAAAAAAAGACTTTTATAGCTTTATTTACAAAAATATTAAAATTCAATCCAATCTTATTAAGAAAATGATTTTTACAACTTTAATATGCAAAAATAACTCTCTTCCTATTCTCATTAAAAAAAAAACAGTTTTTGGATAATTTTATTAAAAATTAATTTTTTGGACAACTTCATTTACAAAACAATTTTCGGAACAATTTTTATTAAACAAAGAAATTTTCGAATAATTATTATTAATCTGAATTTTTTATTAATAAAAAAAATTATTTTATTAAGAAGAATATTTTAAAACTATTATTTTATTAAAACATGTTTACTGAATTGTTTATCTTATTTAAATAAAATTTCTTATTTGTTTGATATTCAATTATATACACACTCAATAAATTTTTATAAACAAATATTTACATGAACCAATAGAAAAGTGAGAAATAAAACGTGTACCTAAATAAGTTTACAATAAGTTCAATATCTTCATGTGCCTCCAAACTCCATGAAATTCAACCCTCCAGGTGTCACGAATTCATACTCAGCCAACAGAATACCAATGTAAGTAGTAGAATGGGCATATTCAAAACAAAAATAAGGCAAATGTAAATATACAAAAATGTACAAAGTTCAAAATAAATATTGAAGCCCAAATTCAAACTTCAAATTAGTATCATAAATTTCACCAATAAAATGGGCTCAAATTAACAAATATAACCCAATAGAAATATTCCACATGCCATAGGCCCTGGTTCAAAATTTTTAAGTTAATAACCAAAATACAAGCAGAATCTAATAAAACATAATAAATTAAAATAAATTTCATTAGACCAAAATTTAATATCCAATAATTCAAGCCTAATTTAACATACAAACCCAAATCCACAATCAAAATCAACCCTATTTAATGTGTAAAGCCCAAATGTAACAAAAATATATTACAATATTATCTCATGCCCAAATTAAATAATTCAATTGAGAATCTATATAAATTATTAATTAATATAACAAATTTTACCAACAAAAAATGAGTCCAAAATTCATATCAATTAACAAACTCACATTAATAATATACAATGTAAAAGGAAATAATGTCTCAAGCTCAATCCAATAACTCAAATAAATAACCAATAAGTAATAGACTCAAGTCTAAATAAGATAAACAATATATAATTGGCATAATCCAAAGATCCCAAATTAACCAACAAACGCAATATATTCACATACTCAAATTCCATATTCATAAATAATACACTGTAGAGATCAAAAATTAATTATAATAAGAAAATAAAAACACATAAATAATAAATAAGGAAATGAGAACTTACTCAATTTCAAAGAAGAGAAGAAAGAGTAGCAGTGAAGCTGTTTGGAGATGGAAAAAAATAAATAAGAAAATAAAATAAAAAGAAATGGTTGGAAAAAAAAAAAAAAATGGGTGAGGTAAAAAAGAGAAAGCGAGGGAAATAGAAGAATGAGAAAGTGGAATAGGGTTGGCCGAAAATGGCACCAATGTCATGTTGCCGACAATGATGATGGTGATGGATGACGTGGAAGGTTGATGGTCTTTTGAGAAAATAATAATAATAATAATAATAATAAATAAATAAATAATAAATAATAAATAGTAAAATAAAATAAAATAAAATATAAAAAAGAGAAAAGGGGGTCGTGTGGGTGTGGAATGGAGTCTTTATGAGTGGCAGTGTGGAGGAAGGAAGAAAAGAAAGGGTGGAAGCTAAAAAAATGGGACCGGAAAAATCGGAAGAAAAAAGGAAAAGACTAGGAAAATGAGAAGAGGGAAAAGAGGAGGAGAATGGGTTTATGTGACATGGGGTACGGAGGAGGTATAAGAGAAAGCGGGAAAAAGAAAAAAAAATGAAGAAAAGAAGGAAAGGGAACAGAAAAAGAAAGAAAGAAAAGTAAAATAAAATAATAAAAATAGAAATATAATATAAATTATAAAATACAAATAAAACAATAATAATGAAAATTAAGATTTAAAGGGTATGAAGGGATAAAAAGAATCAAATATAATCAAATTTAAAATCTAAGGATAAAATTAGGTCAAAATCAATGAAAAAATGAATTTAGGATAAATTTTGTGATCTATACTTAATTTGTCTAGAAAAAAATTAGGAAGGTAATGTTTTTAAAAGTGAACAAAATAAAAAGGAATAAAAATATTCAAAAAGGGTGATCATTTTTCAACAAAATTAAAGGAAGAGGTTACCTTTACAATTTCATAGTTATTTAAGCTATATATTAGAGTCACCCTAATTTTAAAAATTATTATAATTAATTAAAATTAATATAGAAAATATTGAATTATGTTAAATTTGTATTGGATGGTTTTTTCTAGGTAAATAACAATGGTGGGTGTCTCCACCTCTATAATTGAATTTGTAAAGCACCACCTGCTTTTGGACAAAGCACATGGAGCCCAATGTTTCCAAAGTAATTAATCAAGTTGATGGGATTAGTCCCTTTCTCCTTTCATTATTAATATATAAACAATAAACCAACCTTTGATTTTCACTTTATTTCCCTGCCCTCTCCACTCATCCTATTTCATTTCCACCATTTTCGTTTTATTTATTTTTAATATATATCAAATGGCTACTGCAAAGGAGTCCTGGCCCCCATATATAGAGGCCCCTCCCTTCAATTGTTTCCATTCAAGCTTAGCCACATTCGTCTTCAGTTAAAGCGCTTTCATGGAGTTTTACCTCCTTTCCCTTCTGGCATTTCTCTCTGTGAGCCTTAACTTCCAACTTTACATACACCGAGCATATCATAAAGCATGCACTACGTTATTATTTTGCAGGAAAAATATTAAACATGTTCTCTATTTTGGAAGAAGATCAAAACAAAGCCCAGATGAAACTATTCTGTACTGAGCAATTTCAAAATATTTTTCTGAAAATATTGAAAAAAACAATATGCAAATTTAAATGGGCGGAGTTGGCAACATGCATCTTCATCTTTTTTATTTTAAGTCATCGAATATATTTGCTAATGCTAGCTCATTTCTTCTTGTAACTGAATTATGACCGCTTGTGGTGGTGGAAAGCCATGCTTCTCTGCGATCTGAGCTTTACTGGCCCTTGGTATTGCCAAACACTCCCAAACCAAAGTTTTGTGGGTTCTCTTGCGGCCTGCTAAATTTTTTCTTACCCCTAAATTCCTCTGCTCCATTTCTTTGATTTCGTTTATTTTATTTTAATTTTTTTGGTGGTTGTGAAAAAATAAAAAATAAAAAGGTTTCATTCTCTGATTAAATTCGGTATTGTAGCTTTCTGTCACAGGTTCATGAGCCCCTAGCCATCTAAGCTTCTCTTAGTAAATTCCTTATATCTGGTTTGAAAATGGGAAAGGTGAAAAGCTAGTTCTCTATAACTAGGAAGGAGTTCTAACATACTTTTCTAATTAAGAAAAAGAAACTAGATTTTCTTTGAAGCTATTTTTAATGGCTTTTGGAACTTGGGAATGAGATGTTTTGCAGAAAAATATGTTCACAATTTTCCTTTTATATTTTCAAAGGCATTTTTAATAACAGACCATTCAATATAAGATTGTAACAAGAATTAACGTATCTGAACTTCTGTTCCAGCTAACGCTAACAGCGGGTGATTCCGATCTACCTTCTGAAATTTATTGGAATTCCGTGCTTCCAAACACTCCTATGCCTCAAGCTGTGAAGAAAGCCTACGCCCAGGTTGGTTATAATACAAGTTTAAGAGTTCGTCATATATCGTTTTCTCAGTGGGTTACAGGATTCTGATTCTTAATTTGCACACCTGTTGGAAGAAGAAAGCACTGGTGTAGAAATTGGGAAAGGGACTGATATAGGCGCCAGCAAAGGAGGAGTGTCTGTGAGCACAGGCCACGAGGAAAAGCCTGTGTATGTTGGAGTAACGAAATCGCAAAAACCTAATTTCTTTTACAGGTATGCTGCTACTGAAGATCAACTTCATGCTGATCCAAGCGTGGCTCTATTCTTCTTGGAAAAGGACATGCGTCTTGGCACAAAGATGAACTTGGACTTCATGAAAAATACAAACGAAGCCACCTTCTTGCCTCACCAAGTTGCCACTTCAATACCCTTCTCATCAGACAAGTTGCCCGAAATTTTGGACCAATTATCTGTGAAACCAGAATCAGTAGAAGCTGAGACAATTAAGAATACTATTATAGATTGTGAGAGACCTGGAATTAAAGGAGAGGAAAAGTATTGTGCAACCTCATTAGAATCCATGATTGATTTCAGCACCTCAAAGCTGGGGAATAAGGGTGTTAAGGCAGTTTCCACAGAGGTAGAAAACAAGTCCCAGACGCTGTACAGAATTGCAGCTGGTGTGGAGAAGATGGGAGGTGACGTTTCTGTGGTGTGCCATAAAATGGTGTATGCATATGCAGTGTTTTACTGTCACAAGATCGCTGCCACAAGGGCTTATATGGTTCCCCTGGTGGGCAGGGATGGGACAAAAGCGAAAGCAGTTGCATTGTGTCACACAAATACAAAGGAATGGAACCCCAAGCATTTGGCCTTTCAACTGCTCAAAGTCAAGCCAGGAGTTCCCATCTGCCATTTCCTTACTCAGGATCAGATCATCTGGGTGGTTTCAAAATAGAAATGCAGGGGCAATAAATGAATAAAGAAAATAATCCATCTTTAGTACCTCGATCGGTAATGTAATGAACTTATGAGTTATGAGTTGTTTGCTGCCACGCTCGCCCTAATGTATTATGTTTGTATGTAACTATGTATGCGTGTGGGATATTGTATATATGATCTGGTGTGCTTTGGAACAAGGGACATGCATGGAGCCCAGTGTTTATAAAATAATTAATCAAGTTGGATGGAATCCTTTATCATCCTTTATCTTTACCATCTTTATGACAGAAAAAAAAAAAAAAAAGGAGGGGGGGAAAGCAACGTCTGAAATCATGTTTGCTCCCACTACATCCAGTCCCTTTCTCACTTTATTTTCCTTCCCTTCCCATTGGAGTAGATAAGAAGGGAAGAAAATAAAGTGAAAGGGAATAAAAGGATGTTAGGTTATGTTTGGTTACTAGTGTGTTTTATACTTTATCTATCGCATTCAAAATTTTATACTTTGCCCTCTAAATTTGTTATTAAACAACGTTTTGCTACCTAAACTTATTAAAAGTCAATAAACGATATATTAAGTAAAAAAGTAAAACTGAAATATAAAGAAAAATACTTGTTATTCAAGGTCAAAATTACATTTAAAATCTTGAATAAATATACAAATGTCTCTTTAAAATTAAAATTCAAAACTAATAATTGTCATAGTTCAAAGGCATTTGGAAAATTCCACTTTAAAATTATCATCTTTACCCAGGTTTAATCCATTGATCAAATCGGGTGGAAAAAAATAAAAAGTTTTGTAATTGGGGGATTAAGTGTTGCTCTATAACGAATTTGGAGGGCAAAGTCTTGAGTTCTAAATGCGATCTGAGCTTTACTGGCCCTTGGTGTTGCTAAACACTCCCAAGCCAAGTTTTGTGGGTTTTCTAGCGGCCTGGTAATTCGTTTCTAATTTCTAAACTCCTCTGCTAACTTACTCTTTTTCTTCACTTTTTGGGTGTTAAGAGAAAAAGAAATTAAAAATATAAGAATCTAACAAGAATGTATCTGAACTTCAGTTGCAGCTAACCCTAACAGCCGGTGATGCTGATCTACCTTCTGAAGTTTACTGGAATTCTGTGCTTCCAAACACCCCGATGCCACAAGCTGTCAAGAATAGTCTACGTCCAGGTTGGTTATGAAAGTTTAAGAGTTTGCCATAAATTATTTTAGGAGGGTGTTACAGGATTCTGATTCTTAGCATCATGGTGATCGAATATGCAGACCTGCTGGAAGACCAAAGCACCCCTGTAGAGATAGGGAAAGGCACTAGTATGGGTTTCAGCAAAGAAGGAGGAGCTATGAACATGTATGCTGGAGTTAAGCCAGCGAAAGCAGCAATGCCCTTCTCATACCATTATGCTGCTACAAAGGATCAGCTCCATGCCTACCCTAATGTGGCCATTTTCTTCTTGGAGAAGGACATGCATCCCGGCATGAAGCTGACCTTGCACTTCACCAAGACTACAAATGCTACTTTCTTACCTCACCAAGTAGCTAATTCATTACCCTTCTCTTCAGACAAGTTGCCTGAAATTCTGGACCAGTTGTCCATAAAACCAGAATCAGTAGAAGCTGAGACAATCAAGAATACGATTGAAGAGTGTGAGGACCCTGGAATTAAAGGGGAGGAAAAGTATTGTGCAACCTCATTAGAATCCATGATTGATTTCAGCACCTCGAAGCTGGGGAATAAGGGTGTCAAGGCCGTTTCAACAGAGGCAGAAAACAAGTCCCAGATTAAGTACAGAATTGCAGCTGGTTTGGAGAAGATGGGAGGCGACTTCTCTGTGGTGTGCCATAAAATGAATTACCCATATGCAGTGTTTTACTGTCATAAGATCCAGGCCACAAGGGCTTATATGGTTCCCTTGGTGGGCAGGGATGGGACAAAAGCAAAAGCAGTTGCAGTGTGTCATGCAAATACAATGGAATGGAACCCCAATCATTTGGCCTTTCAACTGCTCAAAGTCAAGCCGGGAACTGCTCCCATCTGCCATTTCCTTCCTGAGGACCATGTCGTCTGGGTTGCAAAGTAGAGATGGGCAATTAATGAATAAATAAATAAACTCATCTGAGTTCTTCGGTAATGTTATGAATTGGAATATCATCGTGAGGGGCACTTGATGTTAATTTGGTATTTTTATGCAGTGTATACATGCTAGCTGCAACCCTCACTCTTTATACTATCTATTAGATATGTAAGCGTGCCAGATATTGCCTTCTCTTAGTTAAATACTAATGCTACTTATTCTGGTGTGCTTCGCCAATTTATTTTGTATGAAATTGGATTATATACTAGTAAATGATAGGTATGACATAGGATTTAACTGCGTCCGAGAAGGAGCTTGGGCAACAACAGAAAGTTTTCCTTTCTACCTTAGAGAAAAAGGGAAGCGATCTAAGGTGCAAAAACGTGGGGATGAGTGTTATCTTGGGGAGGTGTTGTTGGTATGCTAACCGAATGGTGCAGCGTGAGGAAACTGAACCTCCACCAGAGGATCCAATTGATGCTTCTTCTAGAATTGAAGCCATTGAGTCACAGCCTAGCAGAATCTCCATCTCTCACCAACAAGATGTCGGCTATTGGTTTAGACTGCTGCTTATTGGTGATTCCAAACGACAAACCAATATCCTCGGTTTCAGAATCAGCTGCAATGTTGGCAACGGCACCTCAGGAACCCCATAACTTTGTTCAGACAGATTATTCTCCTCAATTTTGTGCTTCAGTTCACTCAAGATCACACAAACTTCTTGTGCAGTATAATTATTTCCCTGAATCCAAGAAAGGAATGGACGCAGACCTTTGAGAGCTTAGTCTTGAGTTTCTGGGTCCTGAACATACTTGCAACCTCCTTGATGTTTTCGTAAGCTCATCTTTTACACTTCCCGGAACAAGTCTGCGAAGAGCAATGCAAGGTTGCTGGGATAGGCCTGACTCCTGAAGCTTCTAGAACTGGGTCTTCCCACTTGAGATTCTGAAAACAGTCTCCTCTGAGAAAGGAGTTAACCAAAGCTGAAGGAAATGGTTTGAGGTGTTTCGGCTGAGGGTTTCAGGTTTGGGAGATGATGAAGGTTGGGTAGTGATGGAAATGATACGAAAGATAACAAATAAGGTTGGTGATGGATATCAGGGGCATGAAGAGCGAACAGTGGCGTCATTCCTATGTATACGGGTAAGAAATGGGTAAGAAATAGGTATTGACAGATGAAGGTTTAAAGAAGGACATAGGTGTAATGATACGGCTAGGGAAATAATAGACGCCAGTGGTAGTGGGTATGAATTATGGCTGTTCTAGCAGACTCTTCAAACCATCGTCCAAGTGAGTTTGCAGAAGGTGGTGAATTCAAAACATCCATGCAACCCCTCCAATTTGGTGCAGCACTGCATCTATTTCATCACCATCCTTCATTTCAAGCTCATCAGGAGGCCGCTCTCCACGGAGTTGGCGACCATCAAATAAGAATGCAATGGAGTTTAACTCCACTGACTGTCGATCACAGTAAGCAGTCATAAGCTTCCGTAACTGGGTGCTTCTTATGCACATTTGGAGGCTCCTTCTCAGATTTCTTTGGGGTGGGATCAGCTCGTATAGAGGCATAGACCTTTTTGTACATCTCCCCTATGCCATCAGGTTCAATACCTCTCTTTATGTACTCACTAAAGAGTGAGACCGATGCTTCTCTGGTTCGTCTTGATCTTTAGGTTGTGCACCATGGCCCCCATGACAAGATTTAGCATTGGCTTCATGCCCAGATCCTATGTAAGCATGTGTATCAACAAGCTCTTCACCTGGACCATTAACAACACTTTCAGTGACTTCAATAAGATGTTCAATTACAAGGCACTGCTTAGGGTCATTGTCCACTTGTGAACGGTGTAGCTCAATCTGCAGCTTCTCTTTCTCTTCTTGGAGAGCCCCATGGAATCTCAAATCAGGATACCGACGAGACAGTGACTTCTCCAATACGTCTGCATCCTTCTTTGTACGATCTCGTTTCAGAATAACATTCTGGACCATCATATCCTCACTATCAAGAGTGTATTCTCCATGGTCTGCATCAATGGCCTGCAAACCTTCCTTCAAGTTCTGAATCTGATGGTCGTGAACCATCGAAATCAATGGCACGAGCTTCAGATACCTATCGATCTCATCCTGAACTGTGCACGGACCATTGCAGCCAATCTTTCAACAAGTGGAGGACGTGAATAGTGGTAAGCTGAGTACCATGGATCTGTATTCATAGCCGACAAATTTTCTTCCTGCAGATTCACAAGTCTAACTTGAAGTGTTGCAGCAGACTGTTTGTTCTCATGATAATCTAGATTCAAAGCTTGAAGCAACTTTGACCAGGATTCTGGGATTCCTCCAGGAAGATCAAACTCTAGCAAACTTTCCCCGACAGCGGTAGAAGCCATCCACAGACAAACTCGTTGCATTGTATACACGGAGCCGTGCCTTAACAACAGCTTCAGTATCATCAGAATGGGCAATAAGCTTCGAAGCACAATGTGGAAGAGGGGGAAGCGGAGCTATGTATATTCCAAGAAATGGGTATCAAAAGGTGGGGATATGGTGGTGAGGTAGAAGACGGGTATGATAGGCATGAACAATGAGTGGGGTGGCTGAAAAATGATTTAACAAATGAATGGGTATTAATTAATGGGATGAGTGACAGAATATGGAGATATAAGGGGCATGAGGGATGGAAGGTGATGAGAGAAGCATGGGTATTGATTAATCGGATGAGTGGAAGTGTAGTGATAGAAATGGGCTTGATAGGTGTGAAAGAAAGGATGTGAACAGCATGGGAGAATGTAGGCGTGGAATCAATGGATTGGATGAAGGAGGTTAGTGAAAAATGGGTATAGGGGAGGGGTAAAATAAGCTTAAGAGGTGTAACTGACACCATTAACGTGAGGTGAGTGATTGCAAGGCTGAAGAGTACCGAACCTAGAAGAGTGTCTGAACTTCTCAAAATCACCCTCTAGCTGTTAGTTGGTATTATGATTTCCTCATTTGGTAAGCCTAAGGGTGAACAACGAGACAGCGAACCAGGTCCTAGAGTGTTTGATCCAACTGTGATGATCTCATCTCTCTCATCAATGGTTGATTCAAGTTGAGCAGACTGACCGTGTAGCTCTGGAGTTCATAGTGTCACGCCTAGACCTCTTTTTGCCTCTCTTACACCAGCTGTGTAGTGATTCTCTTACACTTTCAGCAACTAAGGCTTTCTTGCATCGAGATCTCATCTACGTGATAATTATGTTCAGAGGCACAGTGCAGTAGCTACGCCAGAACTGAACAAAAACCTCAGAAGACAATCGGATGATTATCGTTACATGGTTCTTCATGAAGCACGACTGCTGTTTAAATCCCCACTGAGACCAGATGAATGCTGCCATCTCAAAGGCATTCTGTGTAACACTTAAAGAAGGAAAAACATCAGAAGGAGCTACTCCTCTCATGCCAGAAGTCTAGGATGTTTTGCTACAATATCAGCAATCTCCTCTAGGAGTTTCTTGGGATATACAGACCCTGTTGGATTTGATGGTGAACAAAGAATCAGCACCCTTGACTTTTCACTGACTGTGGACTTAAGAACCTTTGGATCCAAGAGAAAATTGTTGGAGATGAGTGTAGGAAGAATTACAGGCGTAGCATCAGCTAACCTTGCCACTCCAGGGTAGCTTACGTAAAATGGACCAGGAATAATAACCTCATCACCTGGTGAACAAACAGCAAGCACAGCTTGAAGTACAGGCTGCTTGGCTCCATTGATTGTATAACCTTCACGAATCGCATTTATCCCGGCCTCAGCAACAATAGTAAGGGTATCAAAATCAAGTTCCTCTGCTGCCAACCGTATAACTGGAACTCCAACTTGCACAAGTGCAGTTGCCAAATCAGTTATAGCAATTGTTTTTGAAGGCTTCACAGAATTTACTCTTGGGCTCAATGAGATGTCAACCTCCACTTGCTTGGTTATGCCCTGTGCCCTTACATTGGTACCCATTCTAAGGCGCTGCACATGAAACCTTTTCTCCAATGATTTGGAGATCCTCCCTTGTCTTGGCTTCAAGCAATCCCCATCATATCCAAAATCAACAAAACCAATGTGCCAGCTAAACCATCCTCCTCTGATCTTCTTCTGCTGTTCCTTATTTCTTCCTCTGGAAATCAGAATCCTCCTTTTCTCCTACTCGTCTAACTTTACCTCATGGAAGCATGCCAACCAAAATAGCCAATCCCCACCAACTGAACCCCAGCTCTGATACTCAGCATCCTAAACACAGCCACAACAGAGGAATAAAAGCGGAAGAAAAGAAAGGAACTGGAGCACAGACGCATAGAACCCAATGATATGGGATCGTCATTTGACCTCATGTCCCTCCTACAAGGTACAGAACCCTGTCTTAGTAGCCCATCTCCTTGTATAGACTTCGTGAATACCTTTAACAGGATATCTTATAAAGTGTGACGAGAAGCTCATAGTATAAGATCCTTCTGTTCTTTTTCTTGAAATCTGGACTAGAACAGAGGAATTTGAAGAATGATTCAGCTTGAATTTGACAATTTTCCAGTTATCACAGGGCTCAACTTTTCTATAACATCCTTATTCTCTGTTGACACTCTCAGTTGAACATCCAACCCCTGTTCCTGAAGAGACAGTATCTCATATCTGATGGGTAGGCAACAACCTTGCCCTTGTTGAGGCTCAAATAAGTATTCCGAATCATCAACAACTGAAAGATAACATTAATGCCCTGCTATGACAATCATTATTTCCGAGCAGAGCGACCAAGCAACTCCATGAGCAAGGCAATATTATCTACTCAAATCCAGAAACCAGTCTCATATGAAAACCAATGACCATGCCAACCAAACCCTTATTTCCAGTCCAAATAAGCTTGAGTGACAATCATCTTCCAGATTAGGAGCAGCCAAAGCTTTCTCAAAGGGTGATACACAGTCCAAGGCATTTTCACAATTCAACACATGTGAACACAAAAGTATGGGGAATGAAACAGATAAAACAGAGCAAGAACTCAAGAAGTTATCAGGCAAAACTTCGTTTCATGAGTGATGAACGAAATGCCAACTGGTGGGACGAGCAGTAAGCTTTTATGTATTTAATCAAACATCAAGCTCAAAGAAAGTAAACCATATCCCAGTCATTTGAGAGAGAAAACAGAGAAACCAGAGAAAGAACAGAGTAGAATGAACATAATAACAAAACCCATCAAACTATGCTTAAGATCGATGATGTCAAGTGTGGAAAATCAAGAAATGCAAAGTGAAAATGCTCATAATGGTCATACCTGAGCTTCAAGCGAAGATAATACGGCTTGCTTTCCGCTCCAACTCTTTCCGGACACCTCTAGTTTTCAACTCAAAGAACCAGCCTGCAACCTCAAGCTAAAGGATACACCTCGAGAATTTCTGCCCCCCTAGCTTGCTCTCCAGGCTTAAGAATCACTCTCCTCACTTCTCTGCTGCTCCTTTCCAGCTCACCCTTCTCTCTGGAAAAGCACCACCTGAAAAGCACCCTGGTTCCTGCAGCTCCTCGCTCCCTTGCAACGGCCTGCAGCTTTTCTTTGGAATCTTATTGCCACGTGTCGACCTCTCATTAGTCCTCTAAACCACTAGCCTGATTCCTCACCAACCAACCATGAATGGACACGTGGCTCCTTGAGATCGTGACACTTGGCAAAATTGAACTGCACAAAAAGGAGCCCCAAATGGGGGTCTACAAACACTTTTTAAAAAAGAATGAAATTAAAATTGGATTTTTTTTTATGGAAAGTCACCGGGAAATCTTCTTTTAATATAAATATAAAATCTTCTTTTAATAAAAGTATGAATTTTCCTTTTAAATAAAATTAAAAATCTTTTTTTGAATGAAATAGAGAAATCATCTTTAAAACAAACTAGGAAAATTTTAAATAAACTAAGGATAAAATATCTCTTAATGTTTTCTTTAAATAAACTTAATAACAAATTTGATTTTTTTAATAAAATGAAAATAATTTTTTTAGAAAAATAAATTGGAAAGATTTTTAAGTAAAATTCAAAAACTTTTTTTAAAACAAAATAAAAATAAAATCCTTTTTAACAAATCTTTCCTAGTAAAAATCAAGTAAAACTAAGATTTTTTCAATAAACTTTCCTAATGAAATCAAATAAAATCAACTTCGGGGTGAAATGAAAATTGACTCGGGTTTTTTCTTAGAATAAATTTGTAAAAATCTTTTATCTAAATAATTTATAAAAATCCTAAATTTGCAAAAGTCCTTCTTTTCATAAAATTTGTAAAGGTTTTTTTTTTCTAAATAAATTTTTAAACATCATTTTCCTTAAATAAAATTAAGATTAGAATAATTTTGTATAAATAAAATTTAAAAATCATTTTTAATAAATTTAAGCAAAATTCATTTTGAGATAAAATTGTTGAAATCTCAAAGTTTAGATTGAAATTTTCTTCTTCTTTTTATAAAATAAATCTATAAAAAATTTCCTTTTCTTGTAAAATCAATTTTAAAAAAATAAATTTGGATTGAAATATATGTGATAAATGAATATGATAAAAAAAATATCTTTCCTTCATAAAAATTGAAAAATCATTTCTAACAATTTTTTAACAATTTGAAACCTTTGAGAAAAACAATAAGTTCGAAATCCTTTTTTAGAATCAATTTTTTTTTTAATCCTAATAAAATCAAAAAACTTTTTCTTAAATGAAAGGAAGATAAAATCCTTTTTATCAATAAATCTTTTTTATAAAATCAAATAATAAATCATTTTTAGAAAATAAAAAGGAATTGAAGTATTTTTGTAAATAATTTTGTAAAAGTCATCTTCTTATTAAAAACCATATTTACTAATAAAATTGAATTGAATTTTCATATTTTTGTAAATAAAAATATAAAAGTCTTATTTTTTTATCAAAATAATAAAAATCAATTTGTTTTGCAGATAAAATTGAATTGAAACATCTTTTACAATAAATTTGTAAAAAAAAAAAAAAAATCATTTTTCTAAATAATTTATAAAAGCACTTTTTTAAAATAAAATTTAAATTGGAACACTTTTGTAAATAAAAATATAAAAATTAAGGATAAATAAAAATCATTTTGTTGTAAATAAGATCAAGTTGAATTTTTTATAAAATTGATTTTAATAAAATATTTTAATTAAATAACTTTCTTGAAAATAAAACTTGAATACAAAAATAAAATCAAATCAAATCAAATCACTTATTCAAAATAAATTAAAACTTTTTTGTAATTTCTTGAAAAATTAATTTTTGAAATCATAATTCTCTTACTATTTATCTTATACATTTTTGTAATGTGCTTTTATCATTATTTTATTATGTATATTCATATGTGTCATTAATCTTAGATTCATGATTAATTAATTAATGATCATAATTTTCTTCATTCTCCTATTCCCGATAGGTAATTTAACCTTGTGAATCCATTTTTGATTTGTAAACTTATTTTTTTTCCAAATAAGAAGTCACATAGAGTTTTTATTTTTATTTTTTTATCTCATCTTTTAAAAATAAATAAAAGTAAATAGCAATTCCAACTTTTTAAAAAATCAAATTTTTTAGATAATATTTGAATCTCGCTATTAAGTGGAAATGCACATAAAAAATGCAGGTCCATAGATTTCTAACATAAGAGTGTTTCCCATGTTTAACATATTTTCTATGCTTTTTTTTAATCAACCATTTGGCTACAAAACAAGCCCCAATATTTTTCTCAATAAGTGAAATTCTACAAGAAAGGATAAGTGAATCTAGAAATGGGATGCAGATCTTTACCGATGCACGCAAATGAACTTCATGCGACAAACATGTAGAAGTATAACCATCTTCTGGTGTGGGCCTTGGACATAGTGACATAGAACACTAGAGGTAGTTATCTTGTCATGAAAAGGCACTAACCAAAAGCAGCACCTAGCTCATAGCCCTATGAGATCTTAACAACAATTTCATAGTCTTCCTTTTACCCTCATGGTATTCCAAGAAATAATTTGAACCTAAATCATTAAAAGAGATAATTGACCAAATGGTGACACCCTCAATTCTTTCAATAGGCTATAATCCACTAAACATCCAAAGTTCCCATGAAGCATCCAAATGGCTAGACAAAGCTTTGGAGAAAGAAAAACCAATATTGCTAATCTTCATGACTATAGCATCTATGAAAATGGGCAATCAATTTCTCTCATTAATTCTAATACAAGATCACAACAAATTAGATACGCATGCCATAATAGAGTGAGTGGAAAAATAGGAAAGAATAAAGACGGGAAAGTAATTATCCCTACAAATCAGGAACTAGGAATATCTCCCTAACAATCAGGAACCTAAGTCCTAGGCTAATATCCTATCCAATTACACCTATCATTCTATCATTTGGATATACTTCCCATAATTAGGAAATCCGTTTTCACACTCCCCCTCAAGCTTGTGAGTGGATATCATCCATTCTTAGCTTATTAATGATTCTTTGAAATGATATACCATTTAGTCCTTTAGTCAACACGTCTGCCTATTGATTTCCCATTGGTATATACGGTGTATAAATCAAATCATAGTCCAGCTTCTCTTTTATAAAGTGTTTGTCCACTTCAATGTACTTAGTACGATCATATTAAACTGAAGTCGTCCAAAATTATTTTTATCCACAAGAGTTCACAAACACCCAATGTCATTGCTCTAAATTCAGCCTCTACACTCAATCTTACAACCATATTTTGGTTCTTGCTTCTCCAGGTTACAAGATTTCATCTAAGAAATGTGCAATAACACAAGGTGGGCCTTCGATCCGCTATTGAACCTACATAGTCTGCATCTGTATAGGCCTCTAAAGACATTTTTTTCTTCTATTCTGAACAAGATTCATTTACCTGGTATCCCCTTAAGGTATTGTAGGATTCAAACCACTGCTCGAAGATGAACTTTCTTATGATTATGCATGAATTGGATGACAACTCCAACAGGATAAGCTATAGCTAATCAAGTATGTGAAAGATAAATTAATCTTCCAACAAGATTTTGATACATTCTTTTATCCATCACATTGTCTTTAAGATCTTCTCCAAGCTTGTGATTTGACTCAATAAGGGTTTTTACAGGTTTATAATCGAGTTTCCCAATTTCTTTCAATAGGTCTAAGACATACTTCTATTTGGAGATAAACATTCTCTCTCAAGATTGAGCAACTTCAATACCAAGGAAATACTTCAACATGCCTAACTCTTTTATTTCAAACTCTTCAATTAAGCATTTCCTTAATTCTTCATTTTCTTTCAAATCATCACCAATGACTACAATATCATCCACATACACTAGCAACACGGTTACTTCCCCTGAGTTTTAGTGTTTGATAAACAAAGTATGATCACATTGACTCTGTTTACATACCATAGAAATCATTACTTTTCTAAACTTTCCAAATCATGCCCTCAAAGATTGTTTTAGCCTATATAGCATTTTTTTCAATTTGCATACATTCTTCTCAAAGCTTATGCCAAAACTTGGGAGAATTTCCATATAAATCTCCTCTTCAAGATCGTCCTGTAGGAAGTTGTTTTTGACATCAAATTATTGCAAGTCCCATCCAAAATTAGTTGTCAAAGATAAAAATATCCTTACTATATTTATCTTAGCCATCGGAATAAATGTCTCAAGGTAATCAACACCATACATTTGAGTATATCCCTTTGCCACCAATCGTGCTTTATACCTCATCAAAGTTCCACCAGCTCTATACTTCACTATAAACATCCATTTGCACCCCCACTAGATCCTTACCTTTTGGTAACTCTACTGACTCCTCAAGTCTTGTTTTATTTCTAGAGCCTCCATTTAAGCTTCCATAGCATTCCTCCACTCCTTATGTTAATGCTTCAAACACTATTTTAGGTATGGTAACAATGCTCAAGTGAGAGGCAATTTCTTATAGGACAGGAAACGAGATATTAGATATAAAGGACGACGTTAGGTGCATTTTCTTGTGCCTTTCCCAAAAGGGGAGATCATCATTATCAACAACATTGGTATTTTGATCAACTGACAAACTCTCTTGATGGGTTATAGAATGGATGTCTCTCTATGTTTTAGGGACCAATTTTGAGTCATGAACTTGCACAGGTTGAACAACATGGTTTTTCCTTCATATAGACTTTCAAAGAGCAAATAGTACTCTAAATGAGTCTATTTTGTATCATTGTATCATTTTCCAAGGGAATATGAGGAGAGATTGACTCATTTGGCTTTGTTGAGGGGGGAATAGAAATGGATTTTTTTGGAACAATTGGGAAAATATATGAAATATTGGGAAAAAAAAAAAGTTAAAAACCGATCTTGATCCTTATCTTATTTAAGGGAACTCTCCCCCAAAAGATAAGATCTAGTAAAATAGCTTCATTTTCAACAAAGGTTACATCAACTGAGACAATATATATATATTGGAGGGTGATAACACTAATAACCTTTTTGAGTTAATGAGCAACCAAGAAACACACACTTGAGAGCCCTTGGATCTAATTTTTCTCTATTATGTAAATAAATATGAACAAAGGACACAACCAAAAATTATGAGTCAAACTATTTTAGGTATTAGTATTAGTATTAGGGAAAAAACTGAAAAGAATTTGAATAGGACTTTTGGAACCAAGAACCCAAGAAGATAGCCTATTGATTAGATGGGTTGCACTCAATACTGCTTCCCCCCAATATTGTTTAGGAACATGTTTTGAAAAAGTAAAGCTCAAGTGATTGCAAGCAAATGGCCAATTTTCTGTTCTGCCACACCATTTTGTTGGGGTGTGTTAACATAGAATGATTTATCAATGATGTATTCTTTTCGAAAAACTATTGACAGATTTTAGTTAAAATAATTCTTGGCATTATCTAACCTAAACCTTTTAATATTGACACCAAATTGATCCTTCACCATTTTGAAGAAATGAGGAAATATAGTGCAAACATCATACTTGTTTTTTAAGAAAAATAACCGTGTCACACAAGTACAATCATCAATAAATAAAACAAACTATTGAGCTCCAAAAACACTAGGAATTTGGGAGAGTCCCCAAACAGCTCTATGAATGAGTGAAAAAGAAACAAACATTCTTTTATTGCTTATTGGAAAACATCACATTTATGCTTGGCAAGTTTGCACACCTCAAATTGGAAATTTTCAACACAAATTCCTTATAATAAATTGGGAACATGACTCTAAGAGTATTGAATGAAGGATGACCAAGACAGAAATACTGACACCATATTTTTTTTTCTTTATTAAAGGAATTAGACTCAAAAAACAATGATACAAGTAACTTATTCTTAGTACTACTTTGCTCTTTAGATTCTTTAAGGTAGTGAAGTCTATCCTTCAACCTAGCACACCCAATCATCTTCCTCAAATATTGTGTAAGTTTATTAATAGAGATAAGATTGGTAGACAATGTTGGGACATGGAGAATATTTTTAAGTGTGAGTGATCTGTTGATAAGGATATCATACCACCTAAGCCAGTTACGATAGTCAAGGTCCCATCGATAGTGGCAATTCTCCTATTACTCGAACAAGGGTTATAAAAAATAAATTGATATGAAGACTATGTCATGTGCTTTGTGACTCTTGAGTCAATAATCCATCATAAACTTATGTAAGAAAGGTCCAAAACATTAAACACACAAGGAGTTTGATTCTTACCAGAAAGTGCAAACGAACACATACCTTCTCCTAATAGTTTTTCAAATGTCCTTAGCAAGCTTCTTAGTTTCTCAATTGTTGAACTCTCCTTGTCCTTAAGAATTTGCCTCATCATTAGGTGCTATACTAGTCATGTTGGTTTGCCCATGTCATCTCTATTGCATTCCTTTAGCATTATAGTTCTAATTTTGCATTTGATGAGACTATCGTGCAGACGATGGCTTCCTATGAAGTTTTCAACACCTATCCTTGGTATGACAAAGCTTCTTGTAGTAAGTGCATCATAAATCTCTATTCCCTAGCTTTGACGAATCTGAATTCTCATTTTCTCCAAATTATTGCTCTATTCCAAAGTTTCTTCCTTTCTTTGAAGGCAGATTTTTCACAGTAAGAGTCAAGCTTTCAATTGGTTGAAATTCAATCATCAATCTTCTTCTTCCTTTTTTTACTCGGATTATAGCAATAATTTCATTCAAGGTAAGTAGTTCTTCCTTGCCTAGCACTTACATTCTAACCAGGTCAAATTCCATATTCAACAGGCCAAAATTCATAATTCCTCTCTCGTTCAAAGAACTTCTTTAGTATTGTCGCATATTCACTACACTTCATTTTGATGCATTGACAAGAATCCATTTCCTGCCATAAGGTTTTTAGTATATTAGAATATTCAATAATAGATTAGTTTCCTTGCTTGGTGGTTGAGAATTTCATCTTAATTACATAAATATGAGTAGCATCACGAACTTTCTAATAGGTTTGATGTACCATGTCCCAAATATCCCCTACTGTGGTAAAAAAACATACAGGTATCACTCACTTATAGAGTCATAGAACTCCACAACCAAGACATGGCCATGGAGTCCTCTTCATCCCAAGCTTCAAATTTTAGATCATCATGTTGAGGACTAGTGTCAAGGAGATGGCTCAATTTTCCTTTTCCTTTACGAAAAGTGAGAACAAAGTGTGACCGCTTCAAAAAAAGATTTCCAACCTATATGTTGCTTAGACATTCTATAGGTCTCCATATGAAAAATCAGTTCCATTCTCCACCATCAGCATCTAAGGGCTATTAATTTTTTACATTTTGGCAAAGAAACTGAGACAAAATTAAAAGTAAAGCACAGGAAAAGTTGGAAATAAAAGTCATGATAGTGTTCAATAATGGAAAATATGTATGAAAAAAATGAGAGGAACAAAAAAAAAAAAAAAAAACCAAAGGCCCAAAGACACAAGACAAAGAGAATGTGGCCTCTATAAAAATTACTCTATTTTAGGCACCCAAAAAAGCAAAGTCCTCAAGAAGGATAAAAACATATCTCCTCATGCCCTCCACTATCATCAACCTTCAAACTCTCAATCATGTAATTGTCTAAAAAAGCAAGGGCTCCAATTGAACGCTCCCACATATCTATTACCTAAGCATCATTTGCAAAAGCTAAAGAAAAAAGAAATGGGAAAGAAGCACTCAAGGTTAACTTTCCACACGACCTATCCTTCCAAAACTAAAACCCTTCTTCCATTCCCTACAATGAAGCAAGATCTTTTTTTGACAACATCCCAAGCTTTCTTAATTATCTTCTGCCTCACTAAAACTCCATCCTCCTTCTTCTTCCCCAAACTTCCTTTCAATAACCATCTTTCTAAGAGTTTTCCTTTCTATTGCAAACCTCCAAGTCCATTTACCAATCATAGCCTTATTAAGAGATGCCAAGATTCCGATAGTAAGCCCACCTCCTTTCTTTTCCATGCAAATAGCTAACCAGTCAATAAGATAAGGTATATTAACTAAAAATCCCTCCACAAAAAATCTCTTTAATCTTTTGTAGCCTCAAACTCACTTTACCAAGAATGGGAAACAGAGACATGTAATAAATTGCCACGCTTGACAAAGTACTCTTGATCAAGGTTATTAATTGACCTGCAATTTCAAATAATCTTGGACTTCTCTCTTTCCAAATGGTCTAGAATAGGCACAAATGTGAAAGCCTCCACACCTGCCTACACTTCTACCCTACAAAACTTCCACATCAATGTCTAAGAATCTCTTTATTGAAGAAAGAAAGACACCCACTCCACTTAAAAAATAAAGAATAACAAATACCACAAGATGTTTATTTTTTGCATAATGAAGAAAATTGTGATTAGTTAATTCTTCATCACCCTTACAAAGTTAGCAAGTATTCACCAAAGTCCATCCCTCCCCCTCCTTTTTTAATCCAAAAAGTCCATCATCTTTTTTTTTACTAATCTAAAGTGAAAATCCTCAACCAAGTCACTTCTCGCCCCATCTTTGTTGGAGCTCATGAGTTTTAGAAGGCTTGAACTAAATATTTCTCAACCTTCTAATCTTTCTAAGTCAACTTATTCTCTACATTTCTCATTACTAATTTCTCTTGTAGCTCCATGGGAAATCCCTCAACCCTATCCAACTCTCAACCAAGACATATAGAGCAATAGGATCTCTTATTCCCTCTCTCACTTGATTCTTCCCAAACATTCTTGACCCAAGCATACTTTGAGTAGGCAATTTTAAACAACAAGGGGAAAGATACACTCAAGGAAAATTCCAACAATAATAAGGGAATATATCTAGCAAAGTAAAAAACAAGCATACTCATACTATAAAATTCTTTATCAACAGCCCATCCCTTAAGAAAAGTAATACTTATAAGTACATTATGGAAGAAAATGGGGTGCAGTTCTTGCAAATTCAAATAAGGGTATGGCATTGGATTATAGAAAATTATGGGAAAATATGATAAACAAATAGGACATGTTCCACAATAGAACATCATTTGAGGTAGGTAATCAAAGGATGGTGAAGTTTTAGAATAATAGGTGGTGTGCAGGCGAACCTTTACGTGCATGTTTCCAATTCTTATATCCATTAGCAATATCAAAATAGGCTTAAATGGTGGATGTTTGGGATAACCTAGGCAAGGGGATCCATTAAAACCCATGTTTCTCTAGAAATTTCAATGATTAGGAGATCGGCAATGTAGAGACTTTTTTCACCAAGTTGCAAGGAAGGTCCATGAAGAGAGAAGGGAAGGATAACTTAGTATGAAAAGCCTCAAGAAATGGTTTTTCCTTTGTCAAATCATTATATTCTGCCCTAGAACTAGGCAACATTTTCTTTTCCAAGAGGGCATTATTTAGAATCATGTCTAAAGTACGTTTCTTTAGTTATTGGGAAAAAGTGTTAACACAGGATCAACTTCAAAAGAAAGAGTGGTTGATGTCAAATAGATGTCTCATTTGCAATAGTGAAAAAAAATCTATTACTCACATCCTCCTACACCATGTGAAAGTGAAGGTACAATGGTACCTGTTATTCTCTTCATTTTTCCTTATATGAAGGTAGCCAAGTTTCTTTTTGGTTTAAATCTTATGTATGCAAGTTCAAAAAATACTATTTCATCATACAAGAAGTTCCCCGCAATTAATAGTGCATATTCTCACTTTCATCGAATTAGTGTTCAATCATCTACAATATAATCTTCTTCTCAAATTTGTCAAGAAGTAGCATTGGTTTCTACTATAGGTCATGGTACAGGTAATCTCTCCCGACACGGTAAAGGTTGTGACTCATGAGGAGGCAGTGGTAAAAGTAAAGGTGATTTGTGTTGTTATTCTCTTCATTTTTCCTTATATGAAGGTAGCCAAGTTTCTTTTTGGTTTAAATCTTATGTATGCAAGTTCAAAAAAATACTATTCTATCGTACAAGAAGTTCCCCACAATTAATAGTGCATATTCTCACTTTCATCGAATTAGTGTTCAATCATCTACAATATAATCTTCTTCTCAAAATTTTCAAGAAGTAGCATTGGTTTCTACTATAGGTCATGGTACAGGTAATCTCTCCCGACACGGTAATTAAAGGTTGTGACTCATGAGGAGGCAGTGGTAAAAGTAAAGGTGATTTGTGTTGTTATTCTCTTCATTTTTCCTTATATGAAAGTAGCCAAGTTTCTTTTTGGTTTAAATCTTATGTATGCAAGTTCAAAAAATACTATTTTATCATACAAGAAGTTCCCCGCAATTAATAGTGCATATTCTCACTTTCATCGAATTAGTGTTCAATCATCTACAATATAATATTCTTCTCAAATTTGTCAAGAAGTAGCATTGGTTTCTACTATGGGTCATGGTACAGGTAATCTCTCCCGACACAGTAAATGTTGTGACTCATGAGGAGGCGGTGGTAAAAGTAAAGGTGATTTGTGTTGTATTTTTTTTTTTTTATTAGTAAATTTTTGTCCCTATTGGGACTTGAACCTAGAACCTCCCACAAACCCTTCCCATCCTTTTACCACTTGAGTCCGACCTCAAGGGTGTGATTTATATTATATCCATTATGGGCATACCGATCATTTGTCTAAAAAGTGTTGTATCAAGATTGGTAAACCTGTTTAGGCTAACTAAGTACATTCTGATTGTGTAGAAATATCTCCTACTTCTAAAACTTTTGTCTCAATGCTAAAGGTTTTCCTATGTCTACAAATGAAAAAACTAATCATTTTATTATTCCACATAACCAACCAACTAATCTACCATCTTTTATATCCATAACCACCCTAGTCCAATCAGGAATGCCAATAACCTTTCTTTCCACCTCTAACTCTTTCTATGTTTGGCCTTTTCAATTTGGCAACTAAACCTTTCATAACCAACACAAAAAGATAGGGTGAAAAATGATTATCTACCTCAAGCCTCTAAAGGTTGAGAAGAAATTTATACGAGTGTCATTGACAATGACTACCATTCTCACAGAAGATATGGAAAAGTGAATCCATTCTTGCCATTTGTAACCAATGCCCATATTTTCTAAGACTAAAAGGAAAAACTCCTGTTTTACGTGATCATGAGCTTTTTCTATATCCAATTTGCAAACTAAACCCATATTGGAATGTTTCTTCCTCGAATCAACAACCTCATGCATGGTTCAAAGTCACATTCTAAGTCATTGACCCGGAGGGTCCAAAGGCACATCAATCTCGATATCTTAACTCAATATTGGGCAATACTCAAAATATGATAATTGAAAAAATCAATAAATTATAAAATTATTATGAAATTATTAGAAAAATAAATACAATTAAATAAGTTCAAATCATTAAATCATAATATTTATATCATATTAGTAAATCCTACAATATGATTAAACCCACATTTGAAGTATATGAGAATACCACACCATTAGCATGCAAAATAATATATTGTCAACTCAAATTGAAGTCAAACCACACCATTGACATATAAAATAATACACCATATATGGTAAAATTACCATATCAAATAACAAATCACCTAATCTACTCTGATTTAATTCCTTCTACACATATAAAATAATAAACTATTACTATTTAAAATAACACATCACCAATTACCAAATCTACTTCACATTCCTAATTCCCAAACACCACAATAAAAGGCAAAGAAAGGAAAAGGGCATACTCAATCACCCACATCATGTAGACCATGCAGACTAGAAGTAAAGAAAAAGACGACAATGACATGGAACAATCACCAACGTCATTGCTAATGAAGGAATATAATGTCTCTCACCACAACAACATCGTCAACACCAAAGCACTGAATGATCGTTGTAGGGTTAGTAATGAAATGCCCTCAGCCTATTTCCTCTTCTTACAGACCTAAAACTCAATCACAGGTTAGATTGATCATTTAATTTCTTATTTATTCCTTTTCATCTCAAGGGTCTTTAAGTTTTTCCTTTTAAGAGAATCTATAATTTTTCAAAGTTTTCTCTATTTTAATGGTTTTTTATAATTTAAAGCAATAAAAATGATTTTTGGTTTTAACTCAAGTTTAACTTGGGAATATCTTGATGACTCGGACAATCTAATCGATTCAATGTGGAATCTCAATCAAGCCAATCAAGTTTAATAGATTCATGTCCAACTCTACGTTTAGGATGGTATCAGATATCAAAGTCAATGCGAAAAGTGTCAAGGTCGAGTCGTACTAGACTCAATCAATGCTTTAAACCATAATCTCATTTGCATCTAAACTGCATCAAGAATCCTTTTAAACCCCTCTGCCCCAACCCTTTCCCTACTAGACCATGCAAACCACTATTTTCAAAGTATTAGCTAGAATGAGAACCAAAAATCCCACATTGACGCTACAGACCATGGAATCCTTCAAATAAAATTCCTCGAATAGTTGCATCACTTCTTTTCCTACCATAGGCGAACAAAACTTCTAAAAAGCCATTGAGAAACAATCCAACCCTAGTGCATTATCTCCCCCCAACTCTGAGAGTGCTATGATCACCTCATCATCTCGACAGAGCCCCTTTAAACACTCTATCTAACAAAGCAATGCACTTGAAGAACTCTACTACCATGTCAAGTCTTCTCACTTGGGGATTTTCCAAATGGGTCCTTCCTACATTTCATCAATCGTCCATGAAGGGCTAAAGTTTGATTTTGCATGGTAGTTTTTCTCTTTGAAGGTTTTTATATACATCCTATGCACTTGGGTTGCACAACACACCCTTTCACAAAGGGCCTATTAATACATATTCCTTGTTTGCCTATTAAAAAACAACGATAATAATTTTTTCTAAAAGAAAAATTACAAAATTGATTTTCTTAAGAACTATTAAAATTAGTGGAATATCATTATGTTGTATGTATCATGTGTGCGTCATATGTATCATGTGTAAAACATCATGTACTATTTAATACACACATAGGATTCTACCTGAAAATGTATCTACCATATCATGTGTCACATATGTAAACTGAAGATATAAATGCCAATTAATATGTATCATTCTACGTGAAGAATGCATCTTACTGTATTTACCAAGTCATCTACCATAAGTTTTCAACTATGTATACGATCACATGACATGTGGAAATTAACTCTTTTGCTCCTGCACATTTTAACAGGTGACCCCTTTACAAGAACAAAGTTAATCTCACAAAGAAACACCGGATGGTCTACGTTTTCCTTGTGAAAGAAGATCATAGCCACAAAAGAAAAAGGCACAAAAATTATAAGTTGTCTAATTTCTCTAAGTTCAATTACCAGGGGATTAACATTTGCTAGGCCAAGACCTTCACCAGATGCCAAAAATACCTCTTTCTCATCTGTCTCGCCGTCTCCAAGCCTTTTCAAAATCTCATGAGGGTACGTGGAAGAGCCACAGAACCTTTATTTTCTTTGCCTAATCTAGATGTTCCCATATTTTTATAAGTTTGCCTATATAAGGCTCAGGTTCAAATTCCTTACAAGTAGAAGACTCATAAAATTGAACCTCTTTCTTTTTTCCACCAACACCTCTTTTTCTGCCCCCACTTTGTCCACTTCTGCCAAGTGAGACATAGCAGCCTCTCTTTATGTCAAGTGGTTGATAGACAATGTCAAAAAGCTGGAGCCTGAAACCAGCAACAAATTCATTTTGAGAAAATTTGTGATCAAGAACCAGGAGCAATCAGAGCGATCAAAATGCGAAAATCCACAAAGACAATTCCTAATTATTTCTGCATTACTGCGAATCTAACCGTTCAATTTTAAAACCCGTGTCATAATTCATTGGAGAAGTCTCTGAAAAATCAACGATTGCCTTCAAAGCGAAAGGTCCAACAATCGTTAAGACCCGTCACTCTGAGAATCTGAGTCTTCAACCCATTAGTCGCCTTGGACGGCGGCGGCGGCGGCGAATGATCGATGCCAGCTTCTTTCCACCGGCATGGGGTTCCATCGCCGGCAACGAGTTCGGGAACTGTGCAGCGTTACGCTCTCCTCTCTGTTTGCTTGTTGGTTTGGAAATTCACTCAATCGGCGACTTGATCAGGTGATACATGGAAGGATTTAATGATACGATTTAGGAATTCAAAACTGATTCGGTAAAGTTAATATTTATAGCATATGATATTATTCATGAATTCATGCATTTATATAATGAAATTTGATATTGGTGACTTTATCGAGTTTTTGTAAAGTTTAACTTTATATGGTAATAATATGTATTAATGGTTTAACTTCGAGTGTTTTTAATCTTTTTAATACTTTAAATATTTTATCAAGTATTAAAAAAAGGGATAATTGTGTTTTGGGTCCGACTCAAAAATTAACATTCTTTAAATAACTTATATAAATAATAGAAATGATATAAGATGTTAAATACCAATATACCCTTCAAATTTTCACATATTACCATTTAAGGATATAAAATAATAATAGACTAAAATACACAATGGTATTTCACATAAGTTTTTTTAAAATTTGGATTTTAACCATTTGGATTTTAACAATTTTCACACCACTATTCACGCAACCATAATAATTCTATTTTAATAATTTGGATTTTTCATTGTTTTTAAATTTTTTTTTATATAAATAATTGAAAATTAGCATTATTTTCTATTTTAAATTATAAATAAAGAAAAATTATGTTCAAAAACTATTTTAATTTGGTTAGATCATTTTGTGAAATATTAATCAAGCCTCTTCCACCAGCCATTTTGCTACTTTTACAAAAGACTTGTTCCACTAATAACGTATTTTTTTATACTTAAATTTAAATTTAATTATTTAATTAAATTTAAAAAAGTTAATATTCATCTATTTTATGATTGTATTTTAATATCTTTTATTTTAAAATATTTATATTTATTAAATGATTATATTAATAGGTCAAATTATATCTATTTTTTAAAGTGAAGATAAGGTTAAATTTTATTTATTATTTAAAAATAATAATATTTCAAATTGTAATTCAATAACGTACCATCTATATTAAAATTAAAATTGGAAATAAGTTTTATAATAAATTAATAAATTCTTTATTTATTTTCCACATTTTTATTATTTTTAATAAAAAAATTCAATATTAAATAAAAATGAATTAATTATTTCTTTGTTAGATTAATCAATTATAATAAATAAATTGTAATTAATTTAATTTATTTTAATTATTTAATAAAAAACATATTTTATTATTTATTGAATTTTAAAACTAAAATAATAATCTTATTCAAATAAAATTTATAACTCTTACAAAACTAAAAAAAAAAATATGTTTTTCTCTCATATTTTCCTTTATTCATGGTTTGATGTTGGTACGAAAGTGAGGATATTTATAAGAAAAATAGATCTTAATGTTGTGACATATGTTATAATTAGAAAATAAGTATATTTTAAATTTAAAAATTAAATTTTAAATTTGGTAAATATTAATTTCCTCATCATTATTATTTGTCTATAATGAATATTTTTATTTTAATTAAAAATAAAAATAAAAAGGATGTGATTGAGATTTTCCTTTTTTAAAAATATATTATTTTATTTAAATAAGTGTAATTATTTTATGCTCTATAATTTCTTTATTTTTCATTTTTTCAATTTGAGAAAATCTAATTTTGAGAGGAAAAAAATTAAAATTTTAATATAATTTTATAATCATTTACAATAATTAAAATTAATTAAAAATAATTATCTAGGAATAGTTTTTATTTTATATAAATAAAGAAATTATTTATAGAAAAACAAAAGAAGAAAATAGTGGATATGATGCACAATGTTTTCAGAATTAGATCGAACATTTAACCGAAAAAATTACTAATTCATGGTTTAGTAGTCGGATTGGTGATTGAAGTGGTCCGACGTCATAAATATACGATTAATATTTTATTAATATTAAAGATAATTTTAAAATATTTAAAATATATATAATTAAAATTTAATAATATTTATGATATCATTTATTTATTTTTATATAAATGTATTAATATTTTAAAATTTATTAAACAAAATATATATAATATATAAATATGAAAATATATTGAAAATGGTAAAAAAAAAATGTATTAAACTATTTAAGTATGAAGACATTGAAAATGAAAAAAAAAAATTATGTAATTTATATATATATATATGTATAAATTATTTTTTGAAATAAATCCTAACACTAGGTAAGGCTGCTGCAAACGTCTATCAATTTAACTAAAACTCCCTTCACCAGAAGGGAATCTCTTAATGAACAGAGGAAAAGTTTGAGTAATCACAATAGTGACATCAACTCAATGATAAACATGAAGGGTTGGCTCATGATCACCACTTGGAAGTCACTATTGCAGCAGTTGTCTGTGTATTCACTTCTTAAATGATCATCTTAAGGGTGAAGTATCCCAAAGAATCGGATATCCGGGCAGTGATGGCAATGCGATTGTCGGCTACTGTTGACTAGGTTTTGGTCTGCAAAGATATCCAGAGGTTTGGCTACCGTTCATTATTAGGCAAGATCTACTTATGGTTGTAATCAACTGTTTGACGTATAGGATGACGATAACCTTATATTTTCCTGCCTAATTTTTTAAACATTTGGCTATGATTCATCGGATCTCCTCTATCATCTACCCACCCAGTGAAAAGGATTTGCCATTTAAGCTTCGAAGGGTTGTTGAAAAGGTCCTGTCTGTGGTCTTGGTCATTACCTGTCTTACTAATTAAACTTGATGTCCTTATGCTAAAGAATAACTACCCTTCTGTGAATCGTTATACTCTGGGAACTTTGTGAAGATTGCTTTATACTTAAGAGCTGCAGAGTCTTTAAGAAACATTCTCATGTATTGTTAGTTAAATAAGAGTTATCCATGTTGAAACTAACCATGACTAAGCTGTATGATTTATTTTCAGAAGGCATAGTGAATATATATATACTGAATATGACCTTGGGAAATTTTTTGTAGACCTTGCTTGGTGAGACCCAGTAGAAATGTGAGCTTCCCATGCTTTTAAGGTGCCATCACAGTGCAGAGGTCGTAAGAGCAGGGGAGCATAGTCAAAAGATCAACATCCGATAATGATTGATGATTAACAAGTTGTTGCCTTCTGTTGTGCCATTCAAACCTTGGATTGAGAGAAGCCGGGGATAAACCGATGTTGAAAGTTGGATAATAATCGATCTCTCGTTTCATTTGAGTCGTGGCATCTCCTCTTCCACAATAGAAATGCTACCAAATCTTTCCAACTAACAATAAACTCAGATAAATAAATAAATATCGAAGGAAGTCCACATGAAGATGTTGACGCAACTACATAGAATTTGAAGATGAAAAAGGAGTGAGAATCTCTTGAGTATCTTGGATATTCCGGGGTTGATTTTTATCTTGCCATATTCCACCATGGAGACAGGAACTCTTGAAGGTTTTCATATTCATTGCTCTCTAATAAATAGGGAATTGCATTGATTTTGTGAGCTTTCTTAACAGCTCAAGCTTTAGGAGCATGGTTTAATAAGACTTGCTGGTATCTCAATTTCTTTGGCTTAACTTTCCTGCCTGTATAAGATTTAAGATTGTTAAGTTGCAGAGATGGACTTGGCCCCTATTGAAAAAGTGGTTTTAGGCTCAATAGCCTTTGCAATCTTCTGGGTTTTGGCAGTGTTCCCAGCAGTTCCTTTTCTACCCATTGGTAGGACTGCAGGGTCTCTCCTAGGAGCCATGCTCATGGTCATCTTCAGGGTCATAACCCCAGATCAAGCATATAAGGCCATTGACCTCTCAATCCTTGGCCTTCTTTTTGGAACTATGGTCGTGAGCGTCTATCTTGAACAAGCTGATATGTTCAAATACTTGGGTGTACTGCTTTCATGGAAGAGTAAGGGTGCAAAGGATTTGCTTTGCCGGATATGTGTAGTTTCTGCCATTTCAAGTGCACTCTTCACCAATGACACCAGTTGTGTTGTGCTGACAGAGTTTGTTCTGAAAATAGCTAGGCAGAATAATGTCCCTCCCGGTCCCTTCTTACTGGCCTTGGCCTCGAGCGCAAATATTGGATCTTCTGCAACTTCAATTGGTAATCCCCAAAACTTGGTCATTGCCATCAAGAGTAGCCTCTCTTTTGGGGAATTCTTGTTGGGACTCCTCCCTGCAATGCTGGTGGGTGTTTTCGTCAATGCTTTGATCCTTCTATGCATGTATTGGAGACTGCTGTCTATTGAAAAGGATGAAGAACATACTTTGGATGAAGTGATTTCCGAGGAAGATTCGGCTTCCCACCGCTTCTCACCTGCAGCCATGTCAAATCCCACAGCTTCAAATTCTCAAGAATTGAATCCTGTGTTGGAACCATTGATTACCTGGAGCTCCTCAAGTTCAAAAGGGAGCATAATCCATACTGAGACTCTTAGAAATAGAGTAAGTCCAAAACAGAGCAATTTGCAGGGGACTTTGAGTGGTGGCATTGAGTTAACAAGGAATTCAAGTGCTTCCGAAGAGGGGGTGGGTGGTGATGATTTCCCTCAACCGAGGGAGGAAGATTTTCATTATAGGAGACTTGCAAAGAGTGCACTAAATGGCAGTGATGTAAAGGTGAATGTCGATGAGGGAGACCCTGTCCCAGTGCAGCCTCTGGAAGAAAATGAAAGGTCGGCCAAGCCATGGAAAAGACAGCTATGGAAGACACGTGTTTACCTTGTTACAATTGGCATGCTGATAGCATTGCTTGTTGGTCTAAACATGTCATGGACAACCCTTACTGCAGCCCTTGCTCTTGTGGTTCTCGACTTCAAGGATGCTCAGCCATGCCTACAAAAGGTAGAATCTAAAAGTTTTGATCCCACTGCATTCCTGAAATATCAACTAGTATATACCTAAGGCTCCTTTGAGCTACTAAATTGTCATAGTCCCTAATTCCATCTCTTTTTTGAACCAGGTTTCATATTCTCTCTTAATCTTCTTTTGTGGCATGTTCATCACAGTGTATGGCTTTAACAGAACAGGGATACCTAGCACTCTCTGGAACCTAACCGAGCCTCATGCACGAATCAATCATGTTGAAGGGATCGTAGTTCTTACCTTAGTCATTCTTGTCCTCTCAAATGTTGCTTCAAATGTGCCTACTGGTAAGTCCATGATATATAGTATATACCATCAAAATTGTTGTTGAAGCAAGAGTTTCCACCTCTTTTCTCTTCAACGGAAGCCATCTTTAAAGGACATAATAGACCAAAGATTGAAGGAGTAATATCCATAGTGGGGGAAACCCCTTCAAACCAAGGATTTTTAGGAAGATGACTTCCATTGACACAAATGAAACTTCTGACCAAAAAACCAATGTAGTGTATTAGTCCTAGCATGAGTTTGTGTAACATTAATGGTTACATAATGTTAGGGTGAATTTACAATATTCCAACAAACACCAGGATTTTTTTACCATTTCTTTGTGTAAAATTACATAGGTAATAGTAACTAGCAACAATAAATAAACAAACTCATGCAACGGAAAAATAAATCAGACACCAGAATTTTTTACATGGAAAACCCCCCAATGTGAAAGGGAAAACTACGAGATTTAGTCCAGTTCAAACTTCCACTATCAACAATAACGGGTTACACCTGTCTTCTCTAGAATAATCTCTAAAGGGTGTCAAATACATCAAGAGCACATATAGCCTTCGATTATATCATCTCTCTTGGCAAAAAAACAAGGAAATTTGGAAAAAGAATACCCAAAAACACATTGTTACTGTTCACGGGCAATAACACTAATTTTCGAGCTCAAAATATGATCTTTACCATTCAGATTGTAGCTACTCAAGTTTCGAACCTCTCTTCCAAATTTCAACTTGATCGAACCACAAATGAAGCAAGATCGGCTTGTTAATGAATCTAGGTATATGTGTTTTTTTTTCTTTCTCTCCTCTTCTCTCTAATTTTTTTTCTTTTCCCGATCAATTTTTTTTAATGTAATTGACTTGGGCCCCAAGAATATGGGGCCCGCTCCCTCACATAAGAGGGAGCCCAACAAATCTCCCCCTCCCGACTATGTGAGGGGCTCTAGCAAGCCCGCTTACTTTCTACAAAATTGTAGCTTCTCTGTGGATACTAGTTTTGTCATCATATTTGATCCATTCTAATCAATATGGATTTTCTCAAGGCAAAACAATTTCATCTCTAGTGCATCACGAATCCAATGATATCTCACATCAATGTGCTTGGATCTAGAGTGAAAAGTTGGATTCTTACTGAGATGAATAGTACTCTAACTATCACAGTAGAGTAGATACCTTTCTTGTTGTAGACCCAATTCTTGTAGGAACTTTTTCATCCACAGTAACTCCTTGTTAGCTTTAGTGATAGCAATATACTCAACCTCTATGGTCAACAAAGCAATACATTTCTGCAACCTTGATTGCCATGACACTGCTCCTCTTGAAAAAGTGATCAAATAACCAGAAGTAGACTTTCTGGAATCAACATCCCCTGCCATATCTGCATCTATGCATCCTACAAGCACATGTTTGTTAGTCCCAAAACATAAACATGTCTTAGAAGTACCCCTCAGATACCTAAGAATCCATTTCACTACAGCCTAGTGTTCTTTGCCAGGATTAGAAAGGAACCTGCTGACAACTCCAACAGCATGAGCAATATCAGGCCTCGTGCACACCATGACATGCATCAAGCTACCCACGGCTGATGCATAGGGCACCTTTCACATTTCTTCATTTTCTTTCTTACTTGAAGGACTTTATTTGGAACTTAGCTTTAGATGACTTCCAAGTGGAAAACTCACTGGTTTTGACTTGCCCATGTTGAACTTGTCTAAAACCTTCTCAATATAGCTTTCTTGAGATAGCCACAATTTTCTATTTGTCCTATCTCGAGAAATATTTATACCAAGAATCTGACTTGCAGGCCCCAAGTCCTTCATTTCAAAGGACTTGCTCAACTCTTTTTTAAGTTTATCAATTTTATTAGTACCACGACCAACAATTAGCATGTCATCCACATATAGCAAGAGAATAATAAATCCTCCATCAGAGAATTTCTTCACAAACACACAATGGTCAGAAGTAGTTTTATCATACCCATGCTCAACCATGAAAGAATCAAACTTCTTGTACCATTGTCTCGATGTCTGCTTGAGACGATACAAGTTCTTCTTTAGTTGACACACTGAGTGTTTCTTGCCTTTGATTGTAAACCTTTCTGGTTACTCCATATATATTTCCTCCTCTAGGTCACCATGGAGGAAAGCAGTCTTCACATCAAGCTATTCAATCTCTAGATTCATACTGGCAGCCAAGCCTAACATAACTCGGATCGAAGACATCTTAACCATGGGTGAGAAAATCTCTTTAAAGTCAATGCCTTTCTTCTGACTAAAACCCTTCACAACCAATCTTGCCTTGTACTTTAGTTGTGATCTGTTTGGTTCAGGCTTCCTTTTCAGTACCTATTTATTTTTCAATGCTCTTTCACCCTTAAGCAACTCCATCAATTCATAAGTGTTGTTCTTATGCAAGGATTTCATCTCTTCATGCATAGCTCTCGACCACTCTTTTTTTCTCATCATGCAATAGAACCTCTTGATAACTTTCTAACTCTCCTCCATCAGAAAGCAACAAATACTCATCACTAATATACCTTTTGGAAGGTTGACACTCTCTAATAGATCTTGTTAATTGTGTTTCAATAGGCAACTCTGAAGTAACTTGTTCTTGCTACTGTTCTAGGCCATCATTCTCAACTGTAGGATTTTCTTCTACATCATCAACTGTAGACTCATCATTTCTGTTAACTGTATCAACCTGTTCTTCTTGCACAACTTCCCTGTGTTCATTATGTCCCATAGAGTTAGGAGAGATTGGACCCAAATCAACCTGTTCTTCACTGAAAGACTTTAGCTTCTTAACCTAATCCAAATCTTCAATGGTTTGATCTTCAAAAAAGAAAACATCTCTGCTTTTTATAATTTTTTTGGTAGTTGGATCTCATAACCTGTACCCAAACTCTTCATTTGAATAACCCAAGAAGGTACACTGTTTAGTCTTCCTGTCAAGCTTGGATCGCTCGTCTCTAGGAACATGAACTAATGCCCTGCAGCCAAACACTCTCAAGTGCTCAAAGGAAACAAATTTTCCTGTCCAAACCCTCTTTGGAATATCACCCTCTAAAGGATATGATGGAGACATATTAATCAAATCAATAGTTGTCCTCATGGCCTCACCCCAAAAAGATTTAGGCAATTTTGCATGAGAAAGCATACTCCTGATTCTATCACAAATGGTTCTATTCATTCTCTCAGCTACACCATTTTGCTATGGGGTCTTAGGAACCGTCTTCTCAAGCCTGATGCCATGACTTCTACAGTATTGCTCAAATGGCCCCCTATATTCACCACCATTGTCTACTATGACAGATTTTAATTGCTTGCCAGTTTGCCTCTCAACCATCACATGAAAATCTTTGAATACATCAAGTACCTGATCTTTGGATTTCAAAGCATATGCCCACACCTTTCTTGAATGATCATCAATAAAAGTCACATAATAAAGTACACCACCAAGAGTATTACTTTGCATAGTACAAACATCAGTGTGAACTAAATCAAGAATATCTGGTTTTCTACGTGAAGAAAACCTACAAAATGCAACTCTACTTTGCTTTCCAGACAAACAATGTGTACAAGATAATAATGACATACCTTTAACTAGTAGAAGCTTCTTTCTGGCAAGAACCTGAAGTCCATTTTCACTCATGTGACCAAGCCGCTTATGCCATAGCTTGATAAAGGCTTCATTCTCAACAAAGTTCACCTCTCCCTTGACTAGTGTCGCTTCTATCTTGTAGAGAGTATTGTTTTTCTTCTCCCTAGCTAAAACAAGAGAACCCTTAGTAAGTTTCCACTTACCCTCTCCAAGGTGACTATGGTAGCCCTCATCATCAAGCTTCCCAATAAAGATCAAACTAAAGCACATTTCAAGAACATGTCTAACATCTTTCAAAATCAATTTGCACCCAATGCTAGTTTCTAGTTCTACATATCCCATGCCAACAATTTCACATTTTGCTTCATTTCCCATCCTAACCTAACCAAAACTGTCACTGGTGTAGGAAGAGAAGAAATCTCTACGTGTAGTGATATGAAACGACATTGTTGTATCAACCACCCAAGTGGAATCCTAGCATGAAAAGTTTACACACACATCATTACAAATAATGATCGTATCACCATCAGATGCAACTGCTGCAATGTTTTTGTCCTCTTTTTGTTCTTCACATTTTCCTTTAAACTGTTATCTTCTGAATTTTCTACACTCTCTCTTGATGTGCCCTGGCTTGTCACAATATAAACACTTTATTTCTTTTCGGGACTTTAACTTTCCCTTGACTTGCCACGATTATAATTACTGGAAGGTTTTCTGTTTTTACTTTTTCCCTGTCTCTCTGTAACAAGTGCTTCTGTATTAGAGGAAATACCTAATTTTTTTCTTCTTGCCTCTTCATTAAACATGTTGTCTTTTATCATGTTGATAGTTATCACACCATTTGGGTCTGAATTACTCAAAGATACCACCAAAGTTTCCCAACTATCTAGTAAGGAACTCAACAAAAGTAAAGTATGTATCTCATCATCTAGCTCAAGCTTCATGGTAGACAATTCATTCAATAGTCCCTGAAAATTACTGAGATGTTTTGCAACACTATTATCGTCCTTGTACTTTAAATCCACAAGCCTTCTTATCATAAAAACTTTGTTTTGTGCAGTCTTTCTTTCATCAAAACTCTCTAATTTCTGCCAATGGTTATATGCATCAACTTCCTTGGCTACATGATGGAAGACACTCTGATCAACCAATTGTCTAATCTGTCCAATGGTTTTCCTATTTAATTTCTTCCACTCATCCTCAATTGTAGTAACTAGCTTATAACCCCTATATTCAATGGGCTCAAACAACTCTTTGCAATATAGAATATCCTCTATCCTAATCTTCCAAATTAAATAATTGGAAGCTATGAGTTTAATCATTCCACTGCCAACCTCCTCAATTTAATTCATACAAGAGATCCCACTGCAAATCAACTTGGCTCTAATGCCACTTGTTAGGGTGAATTCATAATATTCCAACAAACACCAAGATTTTTCTATCATTTCTTTGTGTAAAATTAAATAAGTAATAGCAATTAGCAGCAATAAATAAATAAACTTATGCAACGAAAAAATAAATCAGACACCAGAATTTTTTTACGTGGAAAACCCTCCCAATGCGAAGGGAAAAACCACGGGACCTAGTCCAGTTCAAACTTCCACTATCAATAATAATGGGTTACATCTGTCTTCTCTATAATAATCTTTAGAGGCTACCAAATACATCAAGAGCACATATAGCCTTGAATTATATAATCTCTCTTGGCAAAAAAAACAAAGAAAATTGGAGAAAGAAACCCAAAAACACGTCATTACTGTTCACGGGTAGCAACACCAGTTCCCAAGCTCAAAATCTGATCTTCACCATTCAAATTGTAGCTACTCGAGTTTCGAACATCTCCTCCAAATTTCAACTCGATCGAACTACAGATAAAGTGGGATTGGCTTGTTGATAAAATCTGGATATATATGTTTTTTTTTTCTTTCTCCCTTCTCCTCTCTAATTTTTTTTTTCTTTTCTCGATCACTTTTTTTTTTTTTGTAAATGTAACTGACTTGGCCCCAAGCATATGGGGCCCACTCCCTCACATACGAGGGAGCCGACACATAACTTGAAGATATCTGTTTTTTGTAGTTATTTTGCTTGGAGAAAGAGTGGCAGCATCAGCAGCAATGATATCTAAGGGCCAAGACAAAAGGGCATGGTTGATCTTAGCATGGGTGAGCACGGTTGCTGGAAACCTTTCGCTGATGGGCTCAGCTGCAAACCTGATAGTGTGCGAGGAGGCTCGTCGTTCTCGGTTCTATGGCTACACTCTCTCTTTCTGGAGCCACCTCAAGTTTGGTGTTCCTTCAACTCTCATAGTCACAGCCATTGGCCTACTCCTCATAAGGGGTTGAGCAATGTCAATACATATATCTATATCAAAGGCTAAGAAATAAACTTTCCATATTGTTCCATTGCCCATGCTACAGTCTCACAGCACCAACTCCAGAGTCCAAAGCCAATGTGTCATATACTATGTTTTCATGTTTTTTCCTATGTTTTCCCAGGAACCAAACAGATGTTGATTTTGTGAAATTCGATGAAGTGGAAAATATTATGGAAGCCCATTTGAACAGAGGAGTGCCGCAGTCCATTTTAATTGGACTATGAATAAGATCTGCAACAACTGAAATCAATTTGTTGTTTCTAATAGAATCTGAAGCAGCAGTACTTCTCAGAAAAGTTCTTATACATGAGTGGATTTTCATTTTTGTCTTTTTAGCCATTTTCATAAGGGAAATTGGATGAAATTAATTCAGCACACCAGTGAATTTGAACAGCCTTATCCCTAAAGCTTCTGCCATAAATTCAGCAATTCAAAGAAACTCAAGACATGAAAGAACAAGAAAGGTTCCTTATCTTGCAAAATTAATCCTGCTTTTTTCTTTGCTTTATAATCTTATAAGTTAATTTGGTATCATAATGTAGTCGTAAATACTTTTATTATTTAAATATTATCTGTGCAAAATTTAAATTAAAAATATATTCAAACTAACTCTGGGTCTCTTTTATTTTTTACATATTTTCTTTCTCATTATTCATTTTACATAATTCTTTTTTTTTTTTCTTTGTGATTATGAAGAATATGAATAATTGTTTTTAAAACAATGAAAAGTATTTATAAAACGGTTCAAGAAATTTAAAACAATTTTTTGTTCTCCATAGAAAGAAAAAAAAAAACTAAAAAATAGAAAATAGTTTTTTATTTTTAAAAACTTAACAAATTGTTCTCTTTAACCTTTTTTTTGTGCCCCTTTCTTTGCCTAGTTATTTTTATCAGTTTTTTTTTTTTTTTTTTTTTTGAGTTTCTTCGGCTGGTTTTAGGAGAGGTTTTTTGGGCTTAAACCTGGGGTGGTCTCATTTGTTGGGTTTTAATTTGAGAGAGTTTTAAAGGGAATTTTAAGTTTGTATAGAAATAATGACATGTGTCATAATCCTTATCCTTGCTTATAAATATAAGCCTTTATGCTCAATTTTAGTAGCTTTTTCTTGGTTTTTAAAGTAAAACTCTACCCATTTTGAAGCAAAAGAAAGATAAGAGAATATTGAAAGATTTGGAGATGAACTTTGGCTTGGAGAAGAAGTTTGTGCATACTAGAAGTCACTCAATTAGGAGGGGTTTCTTTGGTGAGTTTTCCTCTGTTTCATTCTTCGCACATATTCTTGATTTGTTTTTGTTTATTTATTTATGTTTTAGATGATGATTATATAGGTTGTGGATATTGAAATGTTATATGATTAATTTTAGGTTTTTTTTTTTTTCATTTTTTGGTTCTAAGCTACCATGCTTCATTATTGTCATTTCGAGTATTTGCTAAATATTTGTTCATTTGTCTACATCATTTTTTTTTTCAAGCCTTCCTTGGTTGAGTTTTGCTAATTTCTTTTTTTTCTTTTCTTTTCTTTTGGAGACCCATTGAGTTGTAGCAGGATATTGAGCTCATTTTGATTTATGATATTTGGTTTTTGCTTCTTTTGGATTGTCATTAGGATTCGGTTTTCCTTTTATTTTGATGGTTTTTTAGGAGTTTTTAATTGATTTGAAATTGTAAATTGAGAATTACATGCATTTGTTATTTGCCCAAAACCTTTTTCCGAGAAAATGTTATTTTGATTCCCTCTTTAAAACCTTATTTTCAAGTTCTTTTTTGTAACCAAATTTTAAACTCATTTTGATGGTCAATCTCGTGGTCAAACGTTAAGTCTCAAGTCATAGGCTTAACCCGATCATTTTAGCTTGATAATATAACTATCTACTCTCATTGTTTTACGAGTCTTACACGATTTTTAAAACTAATTTTGAAGCACCATTTTTCAATCTTGTGAGTACACTTTCATGATTTGTAGGAGGATTAAATTCATGGTTAATTTTTGGTTAGTAATGTCTGCCACTTGTGCAAAACATAGCTTGGACTCTCATTAAAGCATACCTCTCCATGGATGTTTTTGTCTACATTTTAGTTCTCATTTCCAAATCTAAGTTTTAATTAAGCATCTTATGCTTCTTATGAACTTAATCCAACGTTCATTTAAGGGTTGAGGAAGTGTCGAAGCCCTATAATTAAACTATGACCCATAATCTTAGCCAACATCACTCGTTTCCTCCAACCTTTGATTTTCAACTTTTTATTGATTTTGGAAACATAAATTATCCTTGCAAATTTGAGATTAGTGGAATTATTGTTAGCCCTTACAAGCCTTTTGATATTAATAGTGGAATTATTGTTTGTTGATATTAATAGTCTATTAGTCAACATAATTCATCTACTTGTTTAGTAAAAAACTCTTTAGGACTTAAAAGAGATATTATCCTATAATACATTCCCGATAAGTAACCTAATCATAAACGTACATTCAATACATAATTTTTCTTGAAAAATAAGTCATTTTAAGGTTTTTTTTTTATTTTTAAAATAAAAAAAATAAGTGATTACTTTATTATTATTATTGTTATTGTTATTGTTATTTGTGTTTTAAATCAATAATATAATTATATAAATATATTCATTATTAAAATTAAAAGTTTGAGATTTTATGTCACATAATTGCTTCATAGGTGTTTAAATAAGTACTCTTTTGATAATAGCTCAAGAGATTGTTTTTTTTTTTTTTTTTAATAAAATTTGTATGTATTATCTCATATAGGATATAATTAATTAATTAATAAACAAATAACATTTAATCACTCCAAATTTTATAGGGAGTAACTCTAATGGGGCAAATTTTAGAAATAGAATTTTATAAAGATTTTTCTTTTCAATTGCTCTAAATTTAGAACAAAATATTTACAAAAACAAATTTGGAACTTTCAAGAATTTAAGAAATATTTGTTTAATTAGGAATACCATTTTATAATTAAGGAAAAAAGAAGGGTTTCCACACTAGAGGCATAATAAATTATAAATATGTATAACTTAAATTTCATGTTAATTAAGATGAAGATGATTTTAGAAAAATAAAATAGAAATAAAAAAATAAAAGGAAAGAAAAAAAATTAAAGAAGATGAAGATTATGTTGGGTTATTGAAAATTTTAAGAAAATAAAATAAAAGAATTAATTTTAATTATATTTATATATTTTATAATAAAATAAAAAATAAAAAATATATTTTTAACAGTATTTTTCTTTCAAAGAGCAAACATTACCTAAAACTAAACCAATCAAAAAATTACATAGTGAGAAAACAAAAGGCTATGTTTAGTTAAGAAAAACACCCAAAATGGGGGGTGAATTGAGTTTTTAAAATCTTTTCAATCTCAACAAAATTAAACAAAAGATAAGCAAAGTAAAGAGATAGAGTTGAGAGAATTCAAACTCAAGTTTATAGTGGTTCGACACTTCCTTGCCTGCGTCCACTCTCCTCAACCTCCTAACCGAGTGAGGGTTCCACTAACTTGAAGTTTCAACCAAGCTTTCAATCTTCTTACACTTGGATTCCGGTTCCAATGGGCTCTTACACAACCTCTTCAAGATTCAACCCTCTTGAAGGCTTTAACACTCGGATTGTTACAAGATATAATCACTCAACCTAACTTAAAGATGACTCAAATACAAGACAAGACTAGGATGATAAACAAGAGTGCACTAAAGGATATGCAAGTAGTGATTTAATGCACAATGAAAGAAATGAGAGCTTTTTGATCAAGAACAGGTAGGTGGGCTTTGAATGCAAGTGTTCTCTTATCAATAAATGAAGTGGAGCTCTCAATTTATAGGTTTCTAAGCTCAGGAGTCAAAATCAGCAAAAGGCAACCTCATCAGGTTGAGCTAGGAGTCGACCGGTTCACTAGCCGTTGGAGCATTTAATGCATGACAGGTTACCGTTGCCTCAACCGGACCTCAACCGGTCCTTGACCGGACCTCAACCGATAAAGGAATCACCTCGACCGGGAAGAGAAGGCTACTGGGAGAGAGAGAAGATTTTTAACCTTCCTCGACCGGTCCTCGACCAGACGACCTAAACCGGTCGACCGGTTCCTCAACCGGTTGACCGGTTGGCCATAACCTCGACCGGTTGAGCCTTTTTGACCCCGAAAAACCTATTTTTTGAGTCATTTCTTTTCTAACACTTAGGCAAGGTCTTTAGGTAAATTATTAAGCCAATTTTGAAACATTTTGCGTAAGGTAAATTAGTTAAAAACTCGGGTTTTAATGAAGTCGACGTTTTAAAGAATAAACCAAAATTTTTAAGATGCATGAAAACATATGAAAATCCTAAGTGCACTCATGCATTTATCTTACATTAGTTTCCAATGATCTCAAGTCTTCCAAGCGTTTCGATCTTGTATCCATTTGGTACTTTGATGAATTTTCGAGTTTATACCTGAGATTCTTAAACATTAAACCAATTAGTTACTTAACCATGGTTTGTTATCATCAAAACCCGATTAGGAGAACCCTTGGGCTAACACATAGCAAAATCTTATTTATTTATTTTAAAATTTAAAATTTTCATATTATTTAATTATTTTTTATTGCAAGTTACTCTACTTTTATTTAAAATTTTTATTAAAAATGACCTTAAGAAAGTAACAATAATATGAAAAAATAATAATAATTAGAGTAACATATTATGGAAACCGGCTAAACAAGTAATACCGGTTTCTTCAGGAACGTGGCAGGCTGGCAGCAGAGAGCTTCAATTGAAGTGTTAACCTGCATTGGCGGTGCATTGTCACACCCATCTATACGAGAGTGTTAAACGCTATAGAGAACCAAAAAGCAGAGAGCCGACACGCGCGGACGCCTGACATTAGGGTTTCGGGCAGAGCATTTAATTCTTCGAATCGTAAGTTTGCCGCCAATCCTCTCTTCGATGTCTATAATGTCTCCATTGCTTTCCGCAATCGCATTTCTTCAAGCATTAATAATTTAGGGGTTGAAAGACCTGTGTTTGTTTATCCGGAAAAAAATTCCGGAAGGCTTTTTTACAAGACGGCAATAGTTTTCATATCCTACAAAGAGGTACTTGTTTTTTGAGATTTTACGCCGTGGCATTAGGTGGAATGCAACTTCAGTGGTCGGAAACGGCTCTGTTTGTTGCGACGGAAAGTGTTTGCTGGGGAAATTCCCAAGGGAAAAATGAAATTTGAAGCAATAGATATGTTTTGTATCTCTTGATTAGTTCTTCGTTTTCGATTACTATTTTTCAATACGTTTCTTCTGCAGCATTGGTTCGAAAGGAAATATTTAGGGTTCGGGAAAGGCTTGTCGGGACGGAGAATCCTTAGTTTACTAACAAAACAAAAATAATTGTTTTATTGCAAAAGAAACTGGTCATTTTCGTGTCCCAACCGATCTGTTTGGATGGTTTTGGGTTGTGGCATTGTTTAGAGCGCAGTTTGAAAATCACCATTTGTTTGGACAGAAAAATTTATTCTGAATCTGCTTTAATTTTATGAGTGCAAAATTCCCCATTATTGTTTCCTATTGATATCCAAAATTTCTTCATAGTAGCATTAGTCCCAATATTGCCATCAAGAAAAAAAAGATATAGGTTCGAATTTGATCACTCTAATTTCCTCTGATTCTTGATCACAAATTTTCTCAAAATAATTTTTTTTGCTGTTTTCAGGTTCAAGATTTTTGACATTGTCTATTAACCACTTGACATAGAGAGAGGCTGCAATGACTCATTTGACAGAAGTGGACAAAGTGGAGGAGTGTGATTTTAAGTGGGGCAAAAAAAGAGGTGTTGGTGGAAAAAGGAAAGAGGTCCAATTTTATGAGTCTTTTACTTATAATGGTGTTGAATATTCCCTGTATGACTGTGTTTATCTTTATGAGGAAGGTGAACCTGAGCCTTATATAGGCAAACTTATAAAGATATGGGAATATCCAGATAAGGAAAAGAAAATAAAGGTTCTATGGTTCTTCCACCCTAGTGAGATTTTGAAATGGCTTGGAGATGGCGAGACAATCAAGAATGAGTTATTTTTGGCCTCTGGTGAAGGTGTTGGCCTAGCAAATGTTAATCCTCTGGTAATTGAATTTAGATAAATTATTTTTAGCTTTATTTTCTTTTACTTGCATGTTTACCGTCTTTCGGAAATGATGTGCTATAATTAGTTCTGTGTCATGCCATCACATCCATATCTACATACAACTCATAATTTTTGTGTGGCTTTTTCTTTTTTGATGGGTAAAAATTAAAATTTTTGATGTGCCTTTTTCTTTTATGGCTATGATCTTCTTTCATAAGGAAAAAGTTGACCACCATCCTTGTTTTTATTCTTGGCGAGATTAGCTTTGTTCTTGCGAATGGATGAATCATAGTTTTAAAAGGTGTGCTTAAAGCATGCTCAGACCCAAGGCGCAACCACTACCTAGTTATAGTGCCTTGCTTGCCAAGGCATGCATCTTGTTGGAGAGGCTGCATCCTGTCTACTTTACTTTTATTTTTGAAATTTTTACTATACATTAAAATTTATATAATTTTATTACTTTTTTGTTGAATACTTCTTTTAAATGTTTATAATCTTAAATTTTTATTGGTTGGATTAGATTAACATCGATATGCATCCTAGGTTACATTTCACTTCACTCAGATGCATGCCTTTGTTGTGCCTTACACCTAAGCTACAGGAGACTTTTGCACCTTAGGTGCGCCTTGCACCTTATAAAACCATGGGATCAACCACTTAAATGTGCAGGTGCAAAAGAGTTAATCTTCACATGTCATGTGATCATGTACATGGTTGTTGAAAACTTATGTTAGATGATTTGGTAAATACAATAAGATGCATTATTCATGTAGAATGATAAATATTAATGGGTAGTTTATATCTTCATTTTACAGATATGATACATGATATGAAAAATACATTTATCAGGTAGAATACTATGTTTGTGTGTGCATATATATTGCTTCATTTTACATATATGATACATGAAATGATAAATACATTTTCAGGTAGAATATTGTGTGTAGAATACCATGTGTGTGTGTATAGGCCACAAGAATATACATTCATATTGGTCCTTAGTGAACTGGTGTGTAACCCAAGCACAACTCAAGCTCATATGATGTATAAAAAAACCTTTAAAAAGCTAAAAAGAGCAAAACCATCAAGCAAAACCAAATCTAAACCCTCTATGGAAAGTTGATAAAATGTAATAAGGATCCAAACAAAATATGACTAGATCAAGAGAACAATTTTTTAAGTGTACAGTTTTCACAATCACTTGAATTTTCTTCACCCTAGAGCATCTTCTTTTTGACCTTTTTTAATGCACCACATCAAGCAAAGAGGGGCAAGTCTCCAAAACCTTCTCTACCTCTTTCCAACAATACACTCATGCCAACCTAACGGTAACTTCTTTAGAGATCAGGGGCCCAGCCTAGAAATCCTGAACAAAGTGAACTTCAAAGGCTGCAAACTAGGTGCCAACCCACATCGAATGAGTATATGTTGAGATCCCACCCTATAATTTTGTAGACTAGCTAGGGTGTATATAGAGGAACACACTCTCTCTTTGATAGATTTTGTAGACTGGCTAGCCACCAAGTAAGGGTCAACTTGTTTATCTTTTTGTTTTTTTACTTCTTTGTATTTTGGTATACCCCGTGTATACCCTTTCTCTAGCCTCTTGGCTCTTAATGAATTATCTTTACCTATCAAAAAAAAATCCCACCCTATAAAAAAAAGAAAAAAGTTGATGAACAAAGTGAACATCAGAGACTGCAAATTAGGCGTCAACCCACAATGAATGAATATACGATTAGTCGATATCCTACTGATAATCCACACAATCATATAATGTTTGTATGTGATAATGGTTTCTTTTTTGGAAATTATGTATGTTGGTTGGGGACTAGTGGAAACTTGGATGTTTTGGAATTTAGAACTTGAAATTATGTTTCAATGTTTAGAAAGCTTGTTTTGTTAAGTTGATTTTGTTAAAACCCTATGATGGGGGAAAGTCTTTTAAAGTCTATTCGAGGAGGAAAGGGAAGATATAAATAAAATTTAAGTAGAATTAATAATAATAGGAATTTTAAATTAGGATTAGTATTTGTAGAAATCAAATTAGGATTAGCTAGTTAGGTTATAATATAATTAGAATTTAAGTCATAATAGGTTTATAATATAATTAGAATTTGAGCCATAATAGGCTATTAAAGTCCCTAGTAGACTTTGGATTTTTTAGAGAAGCCTATAAGGCTAATCGATGTAAATCAAAGTAATGAATTGATTGATATTGATTATATTATTTTTTTTCATTACAAGTGTTACAATTCTAAATAGTGAAACTCCATTGATTTTCTTCTAGGTGAGACTCTAGGTTTCAATCTCTTCTTCATTGTATCTTCTTTCTTTCTATTTTTCAATTATTTTCTCTACTATTAACTTTATTCCTTGTTCCTCTCCTTACACCCTAAAAATAAAAACCCTAGCCCACCTACTTTGAGTGTAGACAACCATCCTAGGGTTGTCCTACATTAATGTCACTATCCTACATTTTTGCCAAAAGGGTCAATTGGGTGATCATGTGGTTCTATCTTATTGGCGTATGGTTTTTTTAGTAGAGTTAACTTTTATCAAAAGGATTTCAATAAATAGGTGTAAGGGATCAATATTTGAAAAAAAAATTCTTTATTGGATTTTTTGCAGTACTTAGTCTTACCTCTTAAGAAGCTTACTTTGTGAATTTTCCACTTTGCTTTCCAACTCTCTCCATCTTCTCACTTTGTTTCATTCTCATCTCAAACTAATATATCTTACCAACGACAAGACCAACCTTCCTTAATTAAAACCTACTATGAATAACTGAAAATGAACTTTAAGATCTTCATTTGTTTAAAAATATTTTAACTTGTACCTACAAATTTTATCGTCCTTGATACTTCTTGGCTCTAATTTACACATGCAATCTCAGGAAGCGATTGCTGGCAAGTGTAATGTCATTTGTATCTCGAAGGACAATCGAAATCCACAACCCTCAAATGAAGAACTTCAAATGGCTGACCATGTATTTTACCGTACATTTGATGTTGGAAATTGTACAATATTAGATAAGATCGATGACAAAATTGCTGGGGTTGAAGGTATTTTTTTCTCTCTATCATGTATGCTCGTAAAATTTGATTCTTAATTGGATACATGCCCTTGTGACTTTTAATGGTTAAAAACTCTTTATCTTTTCTATTTTTCAATTTGTTACAGTTGAGTTTATATTTAACCGAAGGGCGTGTCAGAATTCTAATGAGGTTCCAAAAATGGATTCAAATCGGAAAGAAGATATCAGGAGAGTTGTAGCAAGTAGTGAAACACTTCAACTTTCTGAGCGAAACTCATCTGGAGAAGACAAAGATCTAAAGATAGATGGAAATTCTAAGGATGCTTTGGCAAATGAAAATGTTGATGTGAAGGTTTCATTGGTTGAACATAAATCTTCACTTGGAGGAAAGCATGCTTCCGGTGCTGATATGGTTTTGGATAACATGACTAATATTAGTGTTGAACGGGAAAATATTGTTGGTGATGGTTCCAAATTGCAGGTTGATTCTATTAAATATGATGATAAAGTGGGTAAAGTTCTTGTCAATCAAGTTGAAGTTGAGGAAAAAGTAAAATCTACCAGGGATTCTGGTTTATTGGATAGTAGGCCTTCTAAGAAAGCAAAGGTCAGTAGTTCCACTGAACTATCCGAGGATAGGAACAACCGTAGTTTGAAGAAGTCAAATATTGATTCTCATGTGAAAGAAATGAAAGCTTCAGTATCAACTGTCACTACCACTAAAGATAAAACAAAATTAGATCTTGTTAAGGATTCTCCCTCACTGGAGAAGGAAGCATCCAAGAAACTAAAGTCTTATGAGAAGATGACGAAACTTTCCAATGGCAATTTGATTAAAGCATTTGCTAGACGGTCTCCAAGCGTGGACTCCAAAATTGAGGGCCAAATAATGGAGGTCACCCGAAGACCTAATGCTGTAAGTTGTGTTGTTAGCATTTTGAAAAATATTATTCTTTTCCAAGATCAAAATTTTTAATATATATGACATAATTCATTGGTGGGTAAATTTTACATTAAACGATGTATTTATTTATATATATATAGATATATAGTTATATAAGCACCATTGCATGATACTTTAAACCACTCTAATTAAATGTCTTATTGGAAAGATAAATATGGCAACACTATTAGGGGATAAGTGGGGAGCTAAAAACTATGGTTAACGGTTGTTTGGGTTAATCACCTTTAGTAATACTCATTACTAATGTTTAGTTACTGTTGGTAATACTCATGACCTATGTTTAGTTACCAATTTATCTCAAAAGCTTAAGCTTTTATATTAAATTGGTAATTTAACATGGGATTATAACTTCAATATTGTGTTAGACTAACATTTGACCCAAAAACTTACTTGTTAAGTAATAGGCCAATAATAGAGGCCAACTAACTCTTAAGCTATATCCTTGACACCTTATTTCATGCATGACTTTCTTTTATAGCTAAACAACTAATTTAGCCCAAAAGGCTATGGAGCTCTAATCTGAGGACTTGTCTGAAGACCCACGGAGCTAATCTGGGCTCTGGGGCTGTTGGGCTAGATCCAGTCTTCTCCTCTTCAATTGAGGCTGGGTTGACTTCTTTTGGGCCAACGTCTTTGGAGGACCCTAGGTGGGTCAAGGCTATGGAGGCATTCGTGGTGCCTGGGCCGGCTAGGCTGGACGATTGCTGAGGCCCACCCCAGTCTTTGGAGGGGAATAGAGCCCACATTTGTGCGGCCCCTCCCTTGGTGTGGTCTGGCCCAAGTCTTTTGAGGGGTCCAGACGTTGAAATCTCTCATTTCTGGGTGAAGGATGGCCTGCGGAAGCAAATTGAGGAAGAGCTCCAATCTCAGGAGAGATCGAAGACTAACCTTGCCCTAATTGAGGAAGCGTCGAGGTATGGGAGTGCTCTTAACCCTTGTGGATTATTGGCTTCTGGGTTCTCCTCTTCTCTTTATTTTTTTCCCCGTCGGACTCCATTGGGGGAGTATTACGACTATTCTGGGGACGGTAGGGAGACATTCTAGGGGGAAACCCAGTTATGCATGCTCAATGCTCTGAGGCCTATAGAAGATGAGACTGTCAATCGCTGGGAACTGATGGAGGTTAACAATGGCAGCAATGAAGAATGTGGAAAGGAATTGTGCTTAGTTCAAACTAGGCCACGAGAAGTAAAGGGCTGGGAGGAGGTTAGTTGGGAGGAAAGTGATCTGGCTAAGTTTAGTAAGTTCTTGGGGTTTCTGATAGAAGGTTTGGAGACAGACATTTTGGAAATTTTGGTTAAAATCCGAAAGAGAAGGGAAAAAGTCCACAACAAAACTCTTCTGGAGAAATCTAAGTTCGAAAGGGAATTGAAAAGATTAGAGTGCTCCATTAACTACGAGGAGGGGAAAAAGCAGAAATATGGAATGCAAGGAAGAGGGTGTTAGGTCATGGAAGTTAAATGAAGCTAAGACTCTTGAGCTGGAATGTACGTGGAGCTAACGATAGTTCCAAAAGAAAGGTGATTAAGGCCGTGATTAGAAGTCAGAGGGTGGATTTGTTCTATCTCTAGGAGACCAAAATTCAGGCCATGTCAGAGGGGCTGGTGAGAAGCTTGGGCACTGGTAGGTTTCTAGACTGGGGTGCCCTGGATGCCTATGGCTTTGCGGGAGGGTTATTGATTTGTTGGGATAAAAGGACCTCGGAGGTGCTTGAGATGGAGGTGGGAAACTTCTCAATTTCTTGTAGGCTCAGGAATGTGGAAGATGGGCTAGTTTGGATTTTTACTGGTGTGTACGGGCCGTTCTCTAGAGATGATAGGGATTGTATGTGGGAGGAGCTAGGGGCGATCAGAGGCATTTGAGATGATCCATGGTGTTTAGGGGGTGACTTCAATGTCATTCTCTCTCAAAGGGAAAGAAGTGGTCAGGGAAGGCTAACTGGTGCAATGAGAAGGTTCGCCCAGATTGTTGACGAGTTAGAGCTTCTTGATCTTCCTTTGCAAGGGGGTGTGCTTACCTAGAGTGGGGGTAGGAATAATCAAGCTTGGGCTAGACTGGATAGGTTCCTAGTGACCTAGAACTGGCTTGATCATTTTAGTGGGGTCGTCCAAAGCAGGTTGCCCAGACCCACCTCAGATCACTTTTCCATCTTGCTGATGGGTGGTGGGTTAAGGCAGGGCCCTTCCCCGTTTAGGTTTGAAAATATGTGGCTTAAAGTTGATGGTTTTAAGGACCTTCTTTGGGGATGGTGGCAGGGGTCTGAGGTGAGAGGGAGGGCTAGTTTTAGACTAGCCACTAAAATGAGGGAGTTGAAGCAAAAAATCAAAGTTTGGAATAAGGAGGTGTTTGGAAGGCTGGAAGTTAATAAAAACTCAGCTCTTCAACAAGTTGAGTACTAGGATGGGGTGGAAAGTGAGAGGAGCCTTTTTGAAGGAGAAACAGAGCTGAAAAAAGAAGCTAAGGAATCCTTTAAAAAGTGGGTTTTAATGGAAGAAATCCACTGGAGACAACTGTCAAGGGAGCTGTGGCTAAAGGAAGGGGATAGGAACACAGACTTCTTTCACCGGATGACAAATGCCCACCGAAGAAATAATTCCCTGGATAGAATTAAGATTAATGAGGTGTGGATGACTGAGGAACAGGAAGTGAGGGAGGGGATTGTGAATGATTTTCAATGTTTGCTCTCAGAAGAGCCAGGCTGGAGAGCTGATATTGAGGGGCTGCACCTCAATCGCCTTAACTCCTATGAAGCTGAAGTTTTGGAGCTGCCTTTCACTGAGGAGGAAATTCACTCTGCCCTGATGGAAATGAATGGTGATAAAGCTCCAGGCCCGGATGGGTTCACAGTGGCCTTTTGGCAAGCTTGCTGGGATTTTGTGAAGGAGGAGATTGTGCATTTGTTTAAGGAGTTTTATGATCAAAGATCTTTTGCTAAAAGCCTTAATACCACCTTCTTGGTCCTCATCCCTAAGAAAGGAGGTGCTGAAGACCTGGGGGATTTCCGGCCAATCAACCTGTTAAGGGGATTGTACAAGCTTTTGGCTAAGGTGTTGACGAATAGGCTGAAGAAGGTTTTAGAAAAGGTGGTTTATGTGGATCAAAATGCCTTTGTGAGGGGCAGACAAATTTTGGATGCTTCGCTTATAGCTAATGAGGTGATTGACTTCTGGCATAAACGAAAAGAGAAAGGGTTGATTTGCAAATTGGACATCGAAAAAGCCTATGACAGCATCAATTAGAATTTTCTCATGAAGGTTTTGTTGAAAATGGGCTTTGGGTCTCGGTGGATGGAGTGGATTTGGTGGTGCATCTCAACTGCCAAATTTTCTGTCTTGGTCAATGAGATGCTTGCAGGCTTCTTCTCGAAGACCAAGGGGTTGCGGCAAGGAGATCCTCTTTTTCCTTATCTCTTCGTCTTGGGTATGGAAGTGCTAAGCACTCTAATAAGAAGGGTTGTTGATGGGGGCTTCTTGTCAGGCTGTAGAGTTCGAGGGAGAAGGGGAGTGGAGATGATTATCTCCCACCTTCTTTTTGCAAATGATACAGTCATTTTATGCGAAGCTAGGAAAGAGCAACTAACCGCTTTAAGCTGGATTTTAGCTTGGTTTGAGGCGTCTTCCGGTCTAAGAATTAACCTAGCTAAGAGCGTTTTAATTCCGATTAGTGAGGTTGAAGAGATTGAGGAAATGACAGTGGAGCTAAGGTGTAGAGTGGGGTCTCTGCCCAGTGTTTACTTGGGGCTGCCTCTTGGAGCCCATCACAGCTATTTCTATCTGGGATGGGGTGGAAGAGAGAATGAGGAGAAGATTAGCCCAGTGGAAAAGACAATATATATCTAAGGGTAGGCGTATCACCCTCATTAAGAGCACACTGGCCAGCATGCCTATTTACTATTTGTCCCTCTTTCGAATGCCCAAGATTGTTGCAAAAAGGATTGAAAAATTACAAAGAGGCTTTCTTTGGGGAAGGGGAAGCTTGGAGAGGAAAATCCACTTAATTAATTGGGAGGTGGTGTGCACTCAAAAGGAGAAGGGTGTTCTAGGCATACGGAAGATTGATCTCTTGAACAAAGCCTTGTTGGGTAAATGGATCTGGAGATTTGCCTTTGAAAAGGACAATCTTTGGAAGAGGGTGATCGGGGTGAAATATGGTCAAAAGGGCTTTGGGTGGAGGACTAAGGAAGCTCGCGGGACGTTTGGAGTGGGGGTTTGGAAGGAGATTATGAAGGAGGAGGCAAATTGGTGCTGGGATAGCATAAAGTTTAAGGTGGGGAAGGGAACTAGAATTAAATTCTGGACTGATCAGTGGTGCGGCGCTGTCCCAAAATTTCCCCCAGTTATTTGCCTTAGCGGTCCATAGGAATGCAACGGTCAATGAAGTGTGGGACTCAAGCCTTGGTCAAGGAGGTTGGAATCTCAGATTTTCTAGAGATTTTAATGATTAGGAGCTGGACTTGATAAGAGACTTGCTTAATATGCTGAGGGACTTCAGGATATCTTCAGAGGAGGACTCAGTGTTCTGGAAAGGAGGGGGTCATGGCATTTTTGGGGTTAAGGATGCTTATAATCTGCTGGTTGTCCCCAATGCATGCACCTTCCTGAATAAATGCATTTGGGTGGATAAGGTCCCAACCAAAGTTGTTTTTTTTGCTTGGGAAGCCACGTGGGGGAAGATTCTCACTTTGGATAGGCTTAAAAAACGGGGGTGACAGCTCCCTAATTGCTGTTTTTTGTGTGGTTGTGAAGAGGAAAATGTAAATCACATTCTTTTACACTGTATAGTGGTAAGGGTCCTCTGGGAGATCGTCCTTGCCCTATTTGGGGTTCAGTGGGTGTTCCCAGAGTTAGTTAAAGAGGTGTTATTTAGTTGAAGGAACCCTTTTGTGGGGAAAAAAAGGAAGAATATCTGGAATTCCATCTCGTTGTGTATTTTCTGGACAGTATGGAAGGAAATGAATAGATTAGCTTTTAGGGGGGGTTCTTTAACTATACAGAAACTCAAAAATTATTTTGTATGTAATTTGTGGAGTTGGGCTAGGGTGTACATTGGAGAGGAGTCCTCTTCGCTCTTAGGCTTTTTGGAGTGGCTAGCGGCCACTTAAGGGTTGGTGAGGTTGCTTGTTTTTTGCGTTCTTGTTTTAGGCTGCTATGTATACTCCCTGTATGCTTTGTGGCTTTTTGCCCCTTAATATATTTGTGCTTATCTATATAAAAAATAAATAAATAAATAAAAACTAATTTAGCCCAAAAGCTTAAGCTTTTCAATGAGATTGATAGCTTATCATTGTATTAGAGTTTTGGATTTTCACGAGGTTAATAGTATAAATTTAATCACTTGCTTATTCCACAATTTATTGAAATTAGGGGCATAACTTGTGTGGGTTGACCTAATCCAACCTAACCTTTGGATAGACTTAAACAATTATTTTTAATAGTCGGGTTGGGTTTCGATTAAGTTTTTTCAGCCCAAACTCAATTCAGGTTGTACATAGGTCAAAGTTTAGACAATTCAAGTGTAACCCAAACCCAATTTAATATTTTTTGTTTATAATATTCTATATAATGTTTATTTCAATTATTTTCTTTAAAGGATTTTAAGGAAAATATCAAATTATCATTATATCATATATTTTTGCATTTTTCTAAAAAGATATATAAGCTTATTTTTACTTTTTTGTTATTATCTTGCAATTTTGTCTCATTTATTATTTACATTTTGGTACAAATATATAAAGGCGTTTAAAAAAAAAAAACATTGTGGATGGATTTTGAATTATATAGTTAGATCAACCCAACGAATTTGAGTCTAATCCGAAAAGCTCAAAATCAACTTGAGCTTAGAAAAATGGAGTTGGGTTGAGTATCTTGAGCTAGGGATCAAGCTAATTTGGACTCAAGTTGGTTGTTTTTTAATTCATGTTGGGTTCGGGTTGGCCATCAACTTGACCAACCCGCCCAAGTACCCTAGTCAAGAGGCCACACATAAGACAAGGTATTAAAGCTATTAGTCTAGTGTTAGTTGGTTAAATATACATTGTTAACCCAACTTATTAAACAAAAAAAAAAAAAAAAAACAAACAAACAAACATTGCTAACCTATTACCTACTAGCTTAAGTGTTTGTTAAATGGTGGTTGAACAACCCAATGCAAGCATAACCTATATGTGTTTGGTAAAATGTCTTGTGCTTGATTTGTTAACTTAGAAATATTATTTAAGGCTAAGTGCAAACCCAGTCTTCTTCATTTTTGTCATGCAAATGATTACATGCGTGCTTGCCTATTACTCTTGATATGTATCTTCTATTCTAGATGAATCTTGGTTCTTACATTTTTTTCATTTTGACTTGCTCACAGGATAGAAGCAGATGGTTTAGGGGACTTGTAAGTACTTCTTCCTCATTCATTATCTTACATGCTTTGTAACTTTGTGTTGTTAAATTTGTTTAAATATCTAATTAATTTTTTATTTTTATGATGATTTGTATATTATCTTACAACTTTTAATGATTGGCATTTTTCTCAAGTTGTCAATGTCTAAACCTAGTAGGAAAATGCATTTTTTTAAACTCTGTTTTTGTGTTTGAAACTATATGTAGATGATCAACAGAAAAACCTATAGTCCAAAGTACATAGGACGTTTATAACCCATAATAGACTTCTAAGAAAATAACACTTAAGCAATTGAAATGGTTCTTTGCATTTGAACATTCTTTGATTTCTTTCTTTCCAAATTCGCCTGAAAGAAAAAACAATGTATAGAGCAACTTTCCAGATCTTCTTACGTTTTCTTTCCATTCATTGCCTTGGTTGTCCCAAACATCAACCACCCAAGCCACTTTTAACATTCCTAAAGCATATGAGGGGAAAGGCACACATAAAGGTTCGTTCTCATATCATTTATACTTTCAAAGCTTCACACTCCCCCCTTTACCACCTCAAAAGATGTGCTATTGCTGAAAATGTCCCATCCATTTTTGATATTTTTCCATAATTTTACATAACCCTACTCCATACCTTCTCTCACTTCACAAGAATTATGCCCCCTTCTTTCTTACAATACGTCCTTATTAGTAATTTTTTCTCGAAGAATGGGTTTATTGGTAAAGAACTTTATGGTATGAGTGTGCTTGTTGTTTACCTTGCTAGAAATATTTTCTTACTATTCTTGGAATCTTCCTTGAGTGTATCTTTCCCCTTGTTGTTTGTGGTTGCGTACTCAAAGCATGCTTAGGTCACTAATGTTAGGCAAGAATCAAGTGGAGGAGGTCATTGGAGATCCTCTTGCTCTAGACATTTTCCATGATTGGGAGTTGGATATGGTTGAGGTGTTTCTCATGGGGTTGCAAGAGAAATTAGTGATGAAAAATGTAGAGGATAGATTGATTTTGAAGGATTAGAAGGCTAGGAAAAATTTAGTAAAAGCCTTTTGGAACTCATGAGTTCCAACAAATATAGGGTTCTTTGCATGGGAAACGACTTTCTTGGGGATTTTCCCTTTGGATTAGAAAGGGGGGCTTTAGAGCATAATGTCACAGGATGCTTCAAATGACCCTCCCCATGGGCTTATATAGAGCCCAGGAAGCTTCTAAAGACTCCTACACTTAGCCATTAGTGGGAAGAGTATGGAAAGTTCTAGACATGCCTAGAGAAGTCCACACATCTCGACATTATGGTGGAAGGCATGAGAGGAGTCCAAGGCTTTCTAGAGAAATGTAGAAATCTCTTGTATATTCTTGTACATAAGTCTTGTACATAGAATTATGTAGGGTGTTTTAGAATCTTCTTGATTTGTAAGGAACCCTCTAAGGTTCCAGAGAGTTCCATTGGTGCCTATAAATAGGTATGACCCTCATTTGGCCAAGGCACCACCCAAATCCCACCCAAGAACCTAACCAACAAAGCAAGTGAGTTCCCAAAAGCACTTGTAAAGCTTCCTTTGAGAAATAAAACTTCCATTCTTTAAGAGTTGCCTACTACGCCTTCTAAAGTTTCTGAGTCGTGAGCATCTTAGCCTAGCAAGCTAAGCATTGGGAGTCGGGCTGACTTAGCAAGATCAAGTGTCGCACGAGTTAAGGTGGAGCTAGCCATGACAGACACTTGGGAGGGGTTGGACTTAATCGAGCAAGGCATGGAGAAGGGCTTAGAGGATCTAAGGGAGCAGATCCAAGACCTTCGTGAGGGGGTGCTAGTTTCACAGGTTCAGCCAGTGTCACACGAGGAGTTTGTGTCCTTTTAAGAAAAGGTCTTGAGCATGTTTGCTAGCATGGAGTCAAGGATAGAGGCCTTGGCCACTCGAATGGAGTCTCGAGACGAGGAGGTTAGGCAGGAGTTGGCCATCTACAAGGCTGCTGTATCGGCACGAGTCATGGCCACACAGGAGGCATCTAGGGTGGAGGTGCCGAAGCCACAAGGGTTTAGTGGCAAGCGGGATGCCAAAGAGTTAGACAACTTCTTATGACATATGGAGCAATACTTCGAGTCTACCTCATTGACTAACGAGGCGGTTAAGGTAAGAATTGCAACCCTCTACCTTATTGACACAACTACTCTATGGTGGCGTTGGAGGTTCGCCGATATGGAGAAAGGCATTTGCACCATAGAGACATGGGAGGACTTCAAGAGGGAGATCAAGAGGCAATTCTACTCCAAGGACGTGACTTACCTAGCTAGGAAAAACATGAGGCGTCTCAAGCACACAGGCTTGATATGCGACTATGTCAAGGAATTCTCTTCGCTCATGCTTGAGATTCCTAACATGACTGAGGAGGAGTTGCTATTCAACTTCATGGATAACCTGCAAGGGTGGGCCGAGTAGGAATTAAGGCGCCGAGGCATTCAAGACTTAGCCACTGCTATGGCAGTAGCACAGTCTTTAACGGATTATAAGAGGGGAGACTCCTCTAAGGTTGAGTCTTTGAAGGATAGCCATGCCATGGATGGGGAAGACGAGGTTTCAAGGGACCACAATGCTCTTAGAATGGAATCAGGCAAGACGCCTAACGTCCAGGAAGGAAGGGGTAAGGCGGAAATGAAGGACTTTACGCTTAAAATCAAATGGTTCTTGTGTGACGGTCCATATTGGGCACGGGATTATCCAAAGAGGAAGGCGCTTAGTGCCATGATCGAGGAGAGGAAACAAGAGGGCAAAGCACATATGAGCTCGATGCAGCTGCTAGGTGCCCTCCCAGTCAACCCAAAGCCTAGTACGCCTAAGACCTCCTTACTATCAAGGGTGCAAGTAAAGGAGGTAAAAGGGGAGCGAGCTGGGGTAGCCCGCACACACATGGACAAGGTCACCAAGGGAAAGGCGAACTCTACGGGCAAGAGGAAGCAACACTCCAAGCATCGAAAGCGCAAGTGTCTGCATCCATCTAAAGCCTCATAAGAAAAGGAGATGAAAAATATCCTGGTTGAACGGGTCACCAGGAGACAAGGGGTCCCTCATGTGATAGAGTATCTAGTTCGATGGAAATGACTACCTAAGAGGTAGGTAAGCTGGGAACATGCGGATGCCTTGAGAAGGTTCTGGAAGCACATCAAGAGGTTTCAAGAAGAGGCAACGACTGGGACGTTGACGGCATAGGTGGGGAGAGTGTTATAGGATACTTCAAATGACCCTCCCCATGGGCTTAGATAAAGCCTAGGAAGCTTCTGGAGACTCCTACACTTAGCCATTAGTGGGAAGAGTGTGGAAAGTTCTAGAGATGCCTAGAGAAGTCCACACATCTCTATACTATGATGAAAGGCATGAGAGGAGTCCAAGGCTTTCTAGAGAAATCTAGAAATCTCTTGTATATTCTTGTACATAGAATTATGTAGGGTGTTCTAGAATCTTCTTGATTTGTAAGGAACCCTCCAAGGTTCCAGAGAGTTCCATTGGTGCCTATAAATAGGTGAGACCCTCATTTGGCCTAGGCACCACCCAAATACCACCGAAGAACCTAACCAACAAAGCAAGTGAGTTCCCAAAAGCACTTGTAAAGCTTCCTTTGAGAAATAAAGCTTCCATTCTTTAAGAGTTACCTATTATGCCTTCTAAAACTTCTGAGTCGTGAGCATCTTAGCCTAGCAAGCTAAGCATTGGGAGTCAAGCTGACTTAGTAAGATCAAGTGTCTTAACTTGTCTAAGTGCCGCATGAGCTTAGGAAAAGACTAAGTCTGTGACAATAAGCTGCATTTGCTGAATTGGTCAATTGTTTGCATGGACATGCGTAAAGGGGGATTAGTCATAAAAAATTTATCCCTACTTAATAAGGTGGTCCTTGAAAAATGGTGTTGGAGATATGTGAGTGAAAGGAATCCTCTTTGAAAATAGGTGATTATGGGGAATTATGAGCAAGAAGAAGGGGGTTGGTGTTCCAGAGAAGTGAGGGAGGGCTATAGAGTGAGGGTGTGGAATGCAATCAAAGGTAGTTGGGAGGCTTTCAAGGGTAAAACAGGCTTTAAGGTGGATTTTGGGAGTTGGGTGAAATTTTGGAATGACAAGTGCTAAAGGGACATTCTTTTAAGGGAGACTTCCCTGTAGCTCTACTCTATAGCCTTTTCAAAAAACACTTGGGTAGTTGATGTATGGGACAGAGGTAGTTTAGAGTCCTATGTTTATAAGATAGTTGCATGATTGGGAATTAAAGTAGATAGAAGTCTTTTTTGGGAGGTTGCATGGGCATTCCATTAGTATGAATACTGAGGATAATTTAGTGTGGTTGTTCCTATTGAAAATTTGATTTTATTGCCTTGATTCTCTCTTTATTTTACTTGATAAAAAGCAGAGGAACTAAATTGAGAAAACCTTAAATATTACAATCTAGGAAGGATGTGTATCTCATTAAATATAAAAAATTGTATGAATTGTTCTACTACATGCGATTGGCCAATGTAATTTTGTTCCTAGAGGTTTTTTTTTTTTTTGTTTTTTTGACAGGCTAAGTGAATATATTAAGCAGTGCATAAAGAAAAGAGTTACACCCTATGCACACAAGTAGTATACAAAAAGTACCAAGAAAAGAAAGAATAAAGGACTTCTAGGCAAGACAGCCACCATAAAGACCTATCTATCTCCAATTGAGGCTATCTACAAAATCCAACAATATGTAGATCTCCTTTCTGAACAAAGCACAAGACCACTCCAAGAGGGGCTTAATGAAGATCTCCTCTTCCTTGTTGAAAATCTCTCTATTATGCTCTCTTCAAATTCGTCAAAATAAACATAGGAAAGCCATGTGGCAAATATTCCTTTGCCTCTTATCCAAACCCCTAATCTTCCATCCCATAAAATTTTCACTGAATGTGGAAACATCTACTTCAGCCTGAAGGTTGTTAGAAGGAAATTCCACAACCTTTTTGTCATACCAATGAATTAGAATATGATTTGTCGATTCTTCACTATCTTAACAGAGATAGCATCTATTTACCATCAGTCATTCTCTCCTCATAAGAAATCTGTGGTTAGGATCCTCCCCCGTATTGGTTCCCTAGCAAAAAAGAAAGTTTTATTAATCTTAGCATGCTAGTGTAATAAGACTTTACTTGGAAGCTTCCCTTTATCATAATCATATAAGGGATTTTAACATTCTTTTGAATATTTTGTAACATTGAGATATTATCAGGTTCAGAATATATAAATAGGGATTTATTTATTTATTTATTATTATTTAGTTTAATGAGGCAAAACCATGTTCTTGTATTTCTTGTAATAGCTGCTGAAAGTCCATTACATTTCTAGTATCATCTGATGTGATGAGTTAATATCATAATTCATACCAGCCTTGGGAAGAAAGAATGCAGACTGCCCATCAGCAAGGAACACTTGTCCTACTGCAAAATTTGGATCCAGCATACACCTCAGCAGAAGTGGAGGTAATCGTCCTGTATTTTAAAGGGCTTTTTTTCTTTTATATCTTTGTTCTTGCAGCACGGTTACATTCTGTTTTGTGTCAAATGAACACATACAATGGTTGATATCTATTTTCATTTTTTTTGTTTCTACTCTTCCAGTGCAGTTGTCATCTTGTATGTATTTCTTTGAGAATATTTTTCAACCATCTCAACAATCCAGTGTATTATGTTTTAGGATATTGTCTGGCATGGCTTTAAGGAATCTTGTACAGCAAGGATGATACAACGCACGACAATTTCTAGCCCACATTCTGGTATGAGGGAAAAAAAGGAAGGATCAGTCCCTTCAATAACTTTATTAAGCTATTAAGCATGTTCTGGATTTTGCAAGGAAGACAAGAAAGAAGAGAGAATAACTCAAGACAGAAGTTATTCTCTCTTACACCAAATAAACTATGACATGGCACAGCTAAAATGATCATTTTGGGTTTGTGTGTTGTCAACTATCTCATGATAGTTTTTGGTGCCTCAGGTCAAGCTTTTGTTATTTTCAAAACAAGAGATGCAGCAGTGTGGGCTATTAGAAAATTAGAAGAAGGATGCTTACTTCTATCAAATGGGAGGTATGTATATGTTTTCATTCAACTGGCTGTGGATTTATTTATTTACATCTATGTACATATATGCATCATCATTGAAGCTTGTGTAAGTCAAACTGAATCAAGTTGGCTTCTAACTCAATCTATTTTATTATGCAATTGTTTAAAACCTGTAAAAAATTAAGAAAGGAAAGGTTTATGGGAGATTGTAGTCAAATATTAAATTTACCTTAAATGAAGCTGCATACTATGATTATTATAGCTGACTCCAAATGCCTGGATTTAAGGCTTTTTTAGTTGAATTGTGTTTTTGTCTGGTATTAATTGTGGAACATGGGTAAGCTTTCGGGAACATTGGTAATTTAACTTAGCATTGAAGCTATAGTTAGCTAGATGTCCTGAGTTTGAGTCTCTTTTACTGAGTATTCATTGTCTATTTATCTATGAGTGTAATTGCTTCTTTATCTCTCCACGTAACTTTCCATGTATGCGGGTATTAGGCTGCATGGAAGGGGATGTGTTGGCCTGGTAGGTATTGTCATTCCATATCTTAAACGCTTTAAGTTCATGAAAGTTGGTAGCTTAATAAATTGGATTTTTTCTTAAGCAAATATTGAGTGCCATAGGAGCTCTGAAAATAAGTAACCTAGTTAGCTCCAAAAATGGATTTGGTTGCAAACAAATAGTGTCATTGACACTTCATCTATATGGTATCTAACCCACCAAAAAATTACACGTAATTTAAGCCCTTGCTCCGTGAGCTCCACATTTTCAAAGAGACCTATTTCTCTCCCTTCATATGGTCCAAATTAAAAACAAAGAACAACCTTCAAAGCTTTTTTCTGTTTTTTCTCATGAACCCATGCCAACACAAGAGAATCATAACAATGCATCATGCAAACTATTCCAGATGAGGAGAAAATCAGCTGCCACAAGATTTTTGTTTTTGAACATTCAACTCATTCTTGTTCATATCTTATTTTTCACCTACTTTGTTTTCATCTTCCTTACATGATCATTATAATTAGTTCTATATTTTTCTCACTTATTGGCATTGATCTTCCTTTTTCTAGAATCTATCATTTTGTGATTTAGTAGCCTCCGTAATTTGCACCTTGTTGTCAATAGCTCTGGAGCATTTATCTATTACCTTTGTTTTCTTAGTTTCACAGCAGGCTTTCAATAAACTGGAATCTATTTTTGCTTTGGCTAACAGACTTCACAACAGACATCTTTGCTTTAGCAAACTGTCCATATGTAATCTAACTCTTATATGAAAATGGTTGAAGCCTTTTAGTAGAATGGGTAGCATGCATGCTCAGTCATAAATTCTTGACTAGTATATTCATCTGATGATTTAAAATTCTTGACCAATATTCTTGTGATCTTTAACTATATATTTAGTATAGTGCCTCTAATAATCTGTCTGTGTTTTGAAAGTTACTTGTGGAAGCATTGGACCTTTTCAGCTGTGACTACTGAAATTGCTTAAGACACAAAGGGTGTCTGCTTGATTGATCCTTTTATTTGCAGGCCTCTTGTTGGCAGCTTTGGAACTCCTTGCTTCCCAGGGAAGCAGTCCACATTTGTTGGTCATCTCTCTATCGATAAGGTTAAAGTCCAAATGCAACGGGAGATGGTATGTTTATTATGCGCTTGCTCCTTCTCTCTTTCCTTCTCACTTTCTCTCCCTCTCCCTCTCCCTCTCCCTCTCTCTCTCTCTCTCTCACACACACACACACACACACACATACAGAGACAGACACAGATGTTTGATCTATCCTTGGTCTCTTATGAATTGTCTATTCCTTTATTCTGATCTCTTGGTGTTCTTTTTCCCAGAAGCAAGCTGTATCCACTTCACACTGTTCACAGCCTAACACAATTGAATATGAGATGGCCATGGATTGGTGCTTACAACAAGAAAGATCAGATAGCTGTTGGAAAAAGTTGTATAAGGTTTCAAACAAATTCCAAGATTTCTCTATATTTATTGGTATTGAAAATTTTCATTAATACCACCATGATCTATTTCCTTTGCTGTTGTTGAACTGGGTATCTTGAATTTCTCCAGAGACAAGGGGATGAGTTGAGAAAGCTCAAAGCTAGTTTGAAATCTAAATAAGCGGCAATTGCTATGAGCATGGTGCTTGCTTGGTAAGTGCCTTCTCATGACATGATACTGTTACCTGCGTTTTGTGAACTTTGTGGAACAGTCTGATTTATGTTGAAACTTCTGACTGCCACATTTCTGATGTACAGTGTGTCATTCTGTCCAAGGCTCACACCAGAAGATGGTCTTGCTGTACATGGTTGTCACATGAAGTTAAATAGAGGATTCCCAATATTTAATTTGCATGCACTGGTAAAGATCTGCATTCCATTTCCAGATTCACTTATCCTCTTCTGTAGAATTTCACTTACTGAAAACAAATGGGCTTGTTTTGTAGCCAAATGGATAATTTTTGAAAAAAAGAAAAGGTATAAAGCATAGAAAATTTGTTTAATACCTCATGTTTTAGACTTTTTTTTTTCCCGAAGTGTTTCCTGGAAAACGGTCATTGTGGGAAAACATCAAATATTTCTCTTTGTTAAACACTTCCACATTACAAAAATAAAAATATTTGTGGAACACTATCACATTTTGAAACCATTAAACAATGTACATGTTCATTGTTTAGTTTTGAAAATAAAAATATTTGATGCTAATTGCCACATCCTCTACAAAGCTCATGGCTAGTCTTTCTCAGTTAGTAATCTTTCTAGTCGGTACCTGAGACAAAAGTGAGACACAAATGTTCATTTAGATGTTTTTCTTTGCAGGGTTATTGTGGAACACAGGAAACATAGGGCAGAGGTCGTGCATTTGTGGGAATGCGGAAATTTTGGACTCTGAGCACATGTACATATACTCCGAGGTTCCAGTTTTGGTTGTTTTGGAAGCAAATCATGTGTTTAAAGGAACCGTGGCCAAGTTGGTTCACCATTATCCATACTGTGTATTCCATCATGGATGAGTGTAAATCTATTTAAGAATTCCAACCTCACAAATCACTGGATGTGCAGGATTTTCCTGTGTAATGCTATACACAATCTATGGTGGCTTTTTTCCCATCACCACCACCACACCACCATTCATTAATTTTTAGGAAGCAAAATACGGAGTCAATTTTAATTTGTCTCCAATACATTCAAAAGCTCCTTCTCTCTATCGTGTGTCCATATATATATACATATTGACTTTTAATGTCATGAAATAAAATAATGAGATATTTTTAATTAATAAATCAAATTATTAGGGTTAAGCACATAGAGAAGGGGATAATTTTTTCAGTTAAAAGTTTGCTTTCCATAATATTGATGGTGTGTAATTTTCCTTTGTAGAGGACAAAGGTAAGAGAAATGTGAATTTATATAACCTCATTCCAACCATGTAAATTTTTTGAGCAGTGCATGAAATTTGAAATGTATCTTTAGCCTTCTATTCAAATGGGGTTTCAAATTTAGGTGCAATGAATACATTTAAAAAAAAAAAATTTCGAAAAACCAATCAAACCTTTTTATCCCATTAATAAATTTATTTTAGTAAAAAATTAATAAATTTTTTAATAATATGATTAAGTTTTTGTTTGGATATGTTTTTAATTTTTAAATTTTTTTAAAATATAAAATAATAGTAAGTTGATAAAAACTTAAATTGAAAATATAATAATTTTAAAAACTATTTTTAAATTTGGGTACTAGAAAATTTTAATTTTTTTTTAGAATAATTTTTAGGGGTGTAAGGTAAATCTATATTTTTTTTTAAAAAAAATGTATTAAAATGAAACCTAATTGTATTAATTTTGATTCAATTAATATAACTAATTTGACTGTTGTTACACTCTTTTGTTATTGTTACGCTATTTTTTTTTTTCAAATTAAGGTTTATTATACGGGAATTTTATTTCTTGGAAAATGAAGAATATGACAAGTCATTGGAAAAGATTTGCTCCTGAAATTGAATTGAGAATTGTAACACGGTTATTCAACTATAATTTTTTAAATCAATTTTTTTTTTCTTTTAGAAAATGTCTAAAAAAATAGAAAAAAAAAAAAGAAAATGAATAAGAAAAATAAATTTATTATCTATGAAATACAAATACCCCATTGTGGGAAACTTCCCTCCATGTGTCTTTCACAGGTTCAAGACCTTTTGGTCGTCTAAGGTAAGTAGATAATCCATTTGGGAGCAATCCGTCTGGACCAAGATAAGCTTTGTTTGACACAAGAGGAAAAATAGATTTCCTTCTTCCCCAATGCCAAACAGAATGGATAGACCAAGCCGATTGGGGGCTTCTAAATGGACAAACCAAGCCAGTTGGAAATTCTAGCCATTGAACGGATGATTAATCATCAGCAATGCCTGAGCAACAATCAAGATGACATTTACACCCAAAAATCAATGTTGTCCAATCGTTACACACAATCGGCGACATTGACAAATGTAAATGCACAGTCAACGACATGGTCTGTAATTCTTGCATGACAAACAATAAATGACACCAATTAGCAACTCTTATTTGGTATGATTTTCCAATCTGAGCTGAGAAAATGACATTGATTATCTTATGAAGGCATAGTATCCACCACAACAACATTCATCAGCGCAGGAAAGACATGAATGCACAATCAACATTGCGACAATGAAGTCATAAGTTCTATAAAAACCCCTCCATAGGCATGAAAAAGGTACATGTGCATATAATCATCTAAAAAGTTGGATTTGCTCTTACTAGATTTTAACTTAAGCTTCGGAGGGGCATGTCCGAACCACCTCTCTGGACATCCTTTTGTGTAGGGAAGAAGTTCGTTTGATCCTAGTGAAACTAGATGGACCTACATCTAGTTAGAACAACATCAACACCCATATTTCAATTTAGGATTATCTTATCCCAACGAACGTATTCCACTGCTAATTTATGTTTGACTATATTTAGGATATGATGACTTATCCACCTAATACAAAATATGTTGAATCATTTCATATCATATTCTATTTCATGTTGCTAACCATATAGGTTATATTTGATTGGTAGGATATAATATGGGATAGAATAAAAAAAGGGATATTATATTTCCTCTCATAAAAAGTTATTAAATCACTTAACCTCTCCTATGTAACCAAACATATGGGATATATTCTCAATCCATTTTTTTTATCCATTTTATATAAAATATGTTAATCTCATGTTTATATATTAAATAATATAATATAAAAATTTATTTATAAAGTTTAAATATTTTAATCATAAATATTGTTAAATATAAAAGAAACTTCACTTTTTTTACATAAAAAAATATTATATATTCTATATTATTGTTTATTCATTTCATAAATTAAATATAAACATAATATAACATATTTAATGTAGATATAATATCATTAGGTATAATAATGGAAAAAAATATATGATATCCATGGTGTATGTTATTTATATTTATATTTGATTTGTAAAAGGGGAAAAATTGGATGGAATCCATATTACATTTTAATGTCAGATATTTTCTTAAAATTATATTGCATTTCAATAGTGGCTATTAAAAAAGAATATGATTTGGAAATGATTGTTTAATAAGTTTTTATTTATTTGGTAATAATATTCTTGATTAAATATTTAAAACTTATAAAAAATGTAATATTATGTTATTAAATATATAAAAATAATTTTTTTTATATTAAATATATACAATATGACTATTATTTTATAATATATTTTATACATATTTTTTATTTCTTCCTTAATAATAAATTTAATTTATTTAAATTAAAATGTGAAAAATAAGTAATATAAAAAATAAAATAATAATAAGAAGAATAAATTTATGATTGTAAATTAAATTTTAGATTATCAAAATAAAAATAAAAAATTGAATAATATGTCACCACTTACTTTATATTGAACAAGAGGCATGATGATTGATGTGATGATGACTGAAATAAGATCTGTCGTCCATAGCCATCCAAACATACTCTCACGGGTTATCGTTCTATTTACCTTTTATTTATGCTTAAAATTCGGACAAAAATTTTGAAATTGAACCGTTAAAAAGAGTGTACTAACTCCATTGGTAATTGGTAAATTGGCAATACTAACACCTATAGTAAACGACGTCGCTTTATGACCTTGAAAAATGTGACCGTTATTGGAAATATGGTGTGGGAGGGACACCACGAATTCAAAGGGAAGCGAGTAGAGGAGAATTGTATACTCTACCAAAAGCACGAAACCCTCCACTCTCCTGCAGTACCAGTCTGGCTGTGCTTGTCAGCATCTCTTTTTCATACTCTCTCCTACTCACTCCCATGTGTTCTTCCCATTTCCCCCACCACGCCTTCTCCGTCTCCGTCTCCTCCTTCTCCTAACCCTAACCCTAATAAATCCTTCTTCGGCCTTGAAGGTTTCTGTTGTTGTTTGCAGTAACTGCCACATTTTCTTTCTTCCATGCGAAACGATTTTTTTTTTTGGATTTTACGTTGGGTGAATCGATAAGAGATTGAAAGAGAATCGGGAAAATGGGGTGTGCGCAATCGAGAATTGAGAATGAGGAGGCGGTTTCGAGATGCAAAGAGCGGAAGATACTCATGAAAGAGGCGCTGGCGGCTCGCAACGCCTTCGCTGCGGGGCACACTGGTTACACCATGGCCTTGAAGAATACCGGCGCCGCGTTGGGCGACTACGGGGAAGGAGAAGCCGAGAATAACCACGACCAGCATCTCCATTCGGCATTTGGAACGGTCTCTGAAGCGGCGGCGATCGATGCCACCCTCCCGCCGCCGCCTCCGCCTCTTCCCAACTACTCACCGAGCCCGCTCAAGCGAACGGTGAGCATGCCGGAGCTTTCGCCGGTAAAAACGCCCGTTGGGTTGAGTATTCCGGTGGTTATTGAAGAAGATAAGCGGGATGATAAGGATGAGCTGATGCGGCGGCGAAATGGCGGTGGAGCGAGGGAGGCGGAGCCCACTCCTCCGCGGACGCCGGCGATGAATGCGGTTCCGCCGCCGCCTCCGGATGCGAAGGGGATGTCTTGGGATTACTTCTTTATGGTGGAGAACATGGCTGGAACCATGCTGACTGAAGAGGATGAGATTAAGGGTGAGAAGAACGAGGATGAGGGTGAGGTGTTTCACGAAATGGGCAATGTGGGTGGCGATGGTGGTGAGGAGAGTGGTGGGGTTGAGCCGAAGACACCGCAGAAGACAGCCGAGAAGGAGGATGAGGAGCTTGTGAAGAAGGCAAAGCAGCTCACACATGCCAATACGGCACCGTTGCCGGAGGTCAGGAGGGGGGTGATTGAGCCTAGTATTAATCTTATGCAGATACTGAATGTGATCGACGATCATTTTCTGAAGGCGTCCGAGAGTGCCCAAGAGGTTACCAAGATGCTAGAGGCAAATCGGATGCATTATCACTCTAATTTTGCAGATAATGGCGGTAATTGCTTTTGCTTTTGCTTTGCTGGCCAATTCCTTTTCTTAAAGTTCTTTAATGCATCTGAAAATTTGGAGATTTAAGGAATCGTAGATCCATATGAATTCATTTTTCCAGATGATCTTTTCCCCTTTCTGTTCTTGTTTGAATTTATCCTAATTTTCTGATTGAATATTCGGAATCCCCCTTTTCTCAAAGTTTGGTAAATACTCATGTATGCTTTATGTAAAAAGTTGCAGCGGAAAAAAATAATAATGATAATAAAGAAGAAAGAAAAGAAAGCATAGATCTAACCGCATTTGAATGCCTTTTCCCCCTCTATGTAAATAGGGGATTACATTAATATGTTGTCTGGTTGTGTTTTTTTTTTCTTTTTTTCTTTTTTTCTTTTTTGTTGTCTTTTCTTTTAGGGTGGGGTGGGGGGTGGTTGTTAAGCTTTTAGAAAGTGCTCCTGAGAAGGTTGGAAAAGAAATATATTTGACTGTAAAAGAGTGGTTTGAATGTTGAAAGCAATGGTGGGTCTGGTGGTAGAGGTGGCAGTGGCAATGGTTGTCCTGGTGGCAGTAGTGTGGTGGTGGTGGTGTAATGCAATATGGACTGGGATGGTAGGTCTTGCCAGTGGTGATGAAGAATGAGGTCCCAGCGGTATGATTGTTGCAGTGGTGCCAGCATATGATGTGGAGGGAATTGCAGTTTTGGTGAGGGAGAGGTATGAAAATGGTGGTGCCTGCAACAGAAGTTTGTTGGTGGTGGTGCAACGGGAACTAGTACCATGGAGACGGCACCACAGAGACATGGTGGTGGCATATGAGGTGGAGGCAATTGTGGTGTTTGCGAGGAAGGAAATATGAAATGGTGGCGCAAGAGATGGCAGTTGATCGGTGGTGGAGGTGGTGTACACAGTGGTGCAAGTGGAGGCGGCCCTGATGGTGGAGGAGGTGGCCCTGATGGTGGAGTAGGTAGCCCTTTTGGTGGCAGTATGATACAAGGACAAATTATTTGCCTTCTACCGTGGAAACAGTTTTGACTGTTTGGAGAAGTTACAAATCCACTGGGATGACAATGTGGACCTAATTACTTAAGACTTTTTTTGTCATTTTTGTTTTGTTTTGTGTGTGTGTGTGAATAGAATCCATTTTTGTTGTTTAATGGAGACTGTCAGTCTCTTGCTAATTAAACTACTGTGCTTTAAGTTTTGCAGGACATATTGACCACTCTGCCAGGGTCATGCGCGTTATTACATGGAATAAGTCAATCAGAGGTATGCACAATGCTGATGATATGAAGGATGTTTTTGATGCAGAAGAATATGAAACTCACGCAACTGTCCTGGACAAGTTGCTGGCATGGGAAAAAAAACTTTATGATGAAGTGAAGGTACATTTTCGTCATTTCATTTGGTTTGGAATGTTTATCCTTTATCTTTTAGTGTGATAAATTATTTGCTATGCTGGGTCTTTTTCATATTATAGGTCATGAGTACCAACTGTACATGATTTCAGAAATCCCAGTTATGTTAAAAATCCTACTGAAAGAACTGAATGCACATGACTTAGAGGTGTATTTTGAGATAGAGCAGTATGAAGTGAGAGTTTATACTATTGAATTCGGGGAAGAATACCTTTTTAAAAAAAAAAATAATACAGGTTTAATGCAAGTTAATCATTGTATATACTGAAATCTTATTTCAATTTGCTTTATGATGATAGGCAGGTGAGCTTATGAAGCATGAATATCAGAGGAAGGTTGCTTTGCTTAACAAGCAGAAGAAACGCAGTGCCAGTACTGAATCATTGGAGAAAACGAAAGCAGCTGTAAGTCATCTGCATACACGATATATAGTTGACATGCAGTCCATGGATTCAACTGTTTCTGAAGTAAATCACATCCGTGATGATCAATTGTACCCAAAACTTGTTGCTCTTGTGGACGGGTAAGTTTCCATTCAGGAAATTTGAAGATTCCTTCTCTACATTCTAGTATTTCACAATATTTTGTCGATGAACACAACATAGCTTCTTTTTAAAAGTATCCCCCCTCCCACACACAACGCACATGCTACAGCTCTCTTGTTTCAACTATAATTGCTGAAAGAAATATTTTTCTAATTATTTTTTCATAATTCATGTCTATTGATTGAACAGATCTAGCCAAAAAGAAATAGAAAACAAACTACGGATTGTTTTGTTCTCTTCCTCTATTATTCAATCTTTAATCATATCTACTGATTGACACAATCTTATATCCCAACACATTACTGGATTTCATTTCTAGTGGACCCTTTTTTACTTAGTTTTTAGTCAGGCCCTTTAACCAACAAAGCTTTTGTTTGTGTTCTTGGACATTGGATCCTCATGTGCTTTTCTGGGCATGCATCATTGTTTTTCTTTATGGATGGTTTCTGACAAAAATAGTATGTTGTCAGTCAAAGTAGTGATCTGAGTCAAAAGTATTCATCTGGTTGTCTTCATTCCAGCACACAAATCAGTAGTTGTGCATTTCTTCAATGTCGTATGCGAACTTAAGGAAGGTGGGGTTTAGTTTTAGGGCTGGCCCATGTGGCTTTTTGCCTTGCTGCTGTCATGTTTTGGTTCTTTCATTCTGTTACATGCCATTTTCTCTCATACATATCATATGAATGGGTCCTTGCCAACCATTGACCTCATGCCCTAAATTTTATCTTTCATGGTATTATAGCAAAAAATATTCAATACCCATCTGCATGTAGTAGTATCTTCCAAAACTAAATGCGGGGTTTTTTTATTAATCTTTGGTATATGCTGCAGGATGGCGAAAATGTGGAATGACATGTGCATGCAGCACAACAGCCAGCTAAAGGTGGTTACAGACCTCAAATCTATTGACATCTCCCAGGCTCCCAAGGAGACGAGCAAGCATCACCATGAACACACCATCCAGCTCTGGAATGAGATCCAAGGATGGCATTCACAGTTTGAAAAGCTTGTGACCCATGAAAAACAATACATCCAGGCACTCAACAGCTGGTTGAAGTTAAATCTAATCCCCATTGAAAGCAGCTTGAAGGAGAAAATCTCATCTCCTCCGAGACCTCAACACCCTCCCATCCAGGCCCTCCTTCACTCATGGCATGACTCTCTGGAGAAGCTTCCTCATGAGCTTGCCAAATCAGCAATCTCCTCCTTTGCTGCTGTGATAAAAACCATCATCCTTCATCAGGAGGAAGAGATGAAACTAAAAGAGAAGTGCGAGGAGACCCAAAAGGAGTATTCGCGCAAGCATCAAGCATTTCAGGACTGGTACCAGAAATACATGCAGCGTAGGACCCCGCCAGATGAAACAGACCCTGAGAAGGGCGACGAAGCCAATCCCAAGGACCCCATCTCAGAGAAACAATTTGTGGTGGAGAGCTTGAAGAAGAAGTTGGAAGAGGAAGTTGAAGCTCACCAAAGACATTGTGTTCAGGTGAGGGAGAAATCACTGGGAAGTCTCAAACTTCGGTTGCCTGAGCTCTTCCGGGCCTTGACAGACTACACTCATGCCTGTTCTGATGCCTATCAAAGATTGAAGGCCATCACTCAATCACAAAGCGTAAATGGTGTTTCTTCTTAACAATGCGAGATTTTTCTTTTTTTCTTTTTTGTGCTTTAAGTTAAACCTCTCCTCGGCTAAGTTTTTGTTTCAGACACCCTTTTCTTCGTCTGCAGTATCTATAGTCTTTCTTGTTCATCTGTAGAAATATTGTTATATATCCGATCATGGGCCCCCAAAGGGGACTATCTGAATTTGGAGCCTAAAAATTAAAGTTCAATGCATTTCTAGAAAAGGTCAAAGAGGACTGAGAAGTGAGCCAAAGGGTGTTTTAATTTTTCTTGAACTGATGAGTTCAGCATAAGGACCAATTCACTTGCTGACATTATACATGTACCAAGTCTTAATTATGTGGAAAGCTGAATGCCATTGGATCAAGAGTGAACAATATTTATACGATTGAGAGCGAAAAATTACAAAAGCAATAAGATTATTTGTAGGGCATATATAACATCATATGATTCAATATCAAAATTTAACCACATTTCCCAAACCTATTAGAAAATTCCTCCTAATCCATGACCCTTAATGCTTTTGGATTTATTTTTCCATTTCAAGCTCAACCTCAAAATGTCTTGAACTACAATCCAAGTCTTAAAACTGTTGGCAAATTTTTATGGCTCAAATGTTTGAAGATTGACCCTGACCAGTCAGATCATCATCATCATTTTTTTGAACTTTAGAGAAGCTTCTTTCACTAAAATAAGTAGTGTGAAAGAAGGAAATTGGGCTGCAGCTATCAAAAATAGACCCTTGAGGCTGGCTTAATTTGACAATTCAAAGTCTGTTGCACTTGCATTACACATTGACTTCACCTCTTAGCCATCACTTTTTACCTTATTTTACCCTTCTATTTTCTAATTTTATATTTGGTTTTGGTTTACTTGTTAAGACCCAACTCCCAAAATCAGTAAAATATAAATAAAAAAAAATTGATAAATATTTGTTAATTTACATTGTCAACTTGAAGTTTTACCATTTTTGGTAAAAATATGGGCTTATCTATCTTGTGCCAGACAGATTTCTAAGATTTTTTTGTGGGCTTTTTGTGAAGCGAGAGAAAGGAAAGAGTCGGCCAATGAGAAGAGCCAAGTCGAGGACTTAGACAATTATTATATGTAGACGAACCTCGTGGAGAGACAGCCTCGAATTGAAGGGCAGAAGTCTGGCCATGCTTACATTTGCTGGAAATGGGGATCAAGCTCTGGTCGAATTCTCGCGGCAAAAGCGTCCGATTGGGCGACTGCAATTCGGGGTCGAAGTGGAGACTACTTTGGAGAAAAATAAAGCAAGAAAACAAGAAAATTTTCCATAATTCTACCCCTCCATCGCGTCTGGCGTCTTATGACATGGACTCCTACTCGCAGAATTTCGATCAAGGCCCAGGGTGGACGGATCCTGAAAACAGGTTCAGGTCCTTCTCCGCACGCTTCGCTGTTCCATCCAAGATTTTGCAAGATAATGACCTTATGGATCGATGTTGATACATAATGGTATATCTGTTTTCTTTACTATACTGCTATGAAATCCTTCTACTCCTTCATACTCTATTGCCTACCTTTGAGCTAAGTCCCTTTTTTTCTTTTCTTTTCTTCTTCTTTTTAAGCCTAGTTGTTAATAGAATAGGAGGCACCAGAACAAGACCAAGAGGAAAAGCTTGGATGTCCCCCACCTTTTTTCCCCCCTAAATTTGGGGCTTTTTTTTTTTATCTTTTCCCTTTGGGCCACAAATAAGTTATCCTTTTTCTATATGTGGAAAGCACAATGATGAAAGCACAAGGAATCTTGCAGGATTTGTCTGGGTTTTTAGGTTATGTTTTTGGTTGTGAAAAATATAAGAAAAAATGTGAGAGAAAAAAAATAAAAAGGAAAGAAAAAACAAGAGAAAATAATAATAAATTTAAAATCAATAAATTATTTTTATATGTTAATTCAAACTCATTTTACTTATTTTCACTTTTCAATATAAAGATTAAATAATTTAAAAATATATAAAATTTTAATTAATCTTACTTATATGTTATTTTCTTTATTATTTTTTATATGACAATCAAATATGAAAAAATTATTTTTCTTAGTATTTTTTTTTTCTTAATATTTTTCGAAACCAAACATAACCTTAATATGGGTTTGGATCGAGGGTATTAGAGATTCAAATGGCTCCATCATGAGAGTAGTAAACCAACTTGGGAGTTGGGACTGTTCTCAATTTACCTATGGCTTTACCCCTTATTCTTCAAGGTGATGAGAATGTTGACAGACCTGCCAATATTCGCTTTTATCATTTTTTTTTTTTTTTTAGATTGATATAATGCTTACTTTTTATAATCAAAAGGAATTTAAGTATACATACTCACAAATTAGTACTAAAACTTGGTTGGACCGATCAATTGATAGCTAAGACCAACTCAATTCCGGGTAACCCAAGAAACTCAATCCAAATTCTACATTTATTACTTAATCTTAATTTTTTAAATTCGGATGGAACTCGGGTTAATTAGATTATATGATTTAAACCTCACCTATAATAATTTTTACATTTTTTTATATATTTATATCAAAATTTAAATAATAAATGAGATAATTTTAAGATAATATCAAAATAAATAAAAATAAATTTATATATATTTGTAAAAAATATAGAAACCTCTTTTCCTTAAAAGGAAGAATAAATAATATATATTTTATTATATAGAATATTATAAATTATAATTGTTCAAATTTTTTTTCCAACCCAACCTAAATTAGATTCAAATTAAAAAACATATAAATAAATTCTAATCCCAATATTAAAAATGATTACACAAACCAAATCGAGGTTGGTTTTTTTATTTTCCTTTTTCTTTAAATAATTTTATCTTTATTAAAATGAAGTCCATCAGATTCCAAGAAAGCCCACACTTTTCCATTACTAGTCAAATATTTTGATGATATATTTCCAGAGCAGGACTACACCTATGGGCCCCACACCAAACTTTTATTTCAATTTTGATTAAATTTTCTCCATCTTTTTCATGGATCTTCATTTTGATCAAATTATCCCATTCTTTTTGTTGCGCTTGTGTGTGTGGACATGTTGATAATCTCTATATAATCTACACATTAAAGTTAATCAAAGTTAGATTTGTTGTGTAAAAGTAAAGATATCAAAAATAGTTTCATGAGGTTCAACCAATTATTTTAATCTAAGTTTGCCTAATGGTATCATTCCTTCATTGATCAAATTTTTCAATTTTTGGAAAGTATTCTTTGGAGAAGTTTTCATTTCTTCAAATTAACGATGTAATTTAATTTAGAAACTGCTTTTAAAATAATTTTCTAAAAGTACAAAAAAATAAATTTTTGAGAATTTATTTTAAAAGCAAGGTTTTTTTAGAACAAATTTAGATATGTAAATGTGTAGTTCTTTTAAGAAGAATAAGCTCAAAAAAATATTTTTTTTTGTTTTGAGTTCTCGAAAACTATTTTTTAAAAACATTCCCATTTAGGAACTAAATTTCAAAAATAATTTCAATTTGAGTATAAAAGTGCATTTGACAGTGATTAAAAAAAGTATTTTTAGTTTTTTTAACATATTAGAAAAAGTAAAAACACTTCTCAGAATTACTGTCAAATGCACTCTTATAGTGTGTTTGATAATATTTCTAGTCTTTCTAACTCTTGAAAATATTTATTTTTTAAATATTAGAAATATTAAAAACACTTTCAAAATCATTTTCAAACACACTCTTAATCCATAAAATAGTGTAAAATTTCGTTGGGAAAAAGGAAAAACAAGTTTGCCATAATTCCATGCAGCTGTATCTTAGACATCCTAGAAGAGTAGCTCACATTTATCCCTTTCCCAAATCACAGAAAGGCAGATACAGGCAAGCTCCCAAAATGCAATAAGATAAAAGCAAATGTTCAATAATCTCAAGAACCCAGACCTATAATTAGATATTGTGAATCAATCTGGATATGGATGTAAACATTCACTTTTCAAGATTTTTCTTGATATGAAGGCTGTGAAAATTTTATCCCTTTTTCACATTTATAATAATAAGATCAAAGCAGTTTTTAAATGGTAAAATCTTAAATGTGTTCTTCTGAAAATGGAAGCAAGAAATTATGTCATACTGCAGCTGGTTTGCTGGCTCCATGCTTACAGGGAACTCCTTGGTTACGATTCTTCAACTCATCTCCAGCCACAAGGAAGAAAGCAGTGTGCCTGAAAAACAAAACCAGATATGCAATGTGTTCTAATTTTGGAATGAAAGATGCTGTTTAGGTATCAATTGAGAAAGCGACCAATGAGAGGCTAATTAGGGGGGAGTTTAATTTACCTGAAAAAATTCATCATTTTGGTTTTTGAATCTGCATCAATTTCTGTGACACCATCCAGTGCTTGTTGCATGTGATGCAACCACCTCTCCGCAGCTTGGTGGGTGACGGGGAATGGCCGATGACGTCCAATCAGCGCTGGATGGCCTGCAGAAAATAATTTTAAGGATCTCATTTGACATACCATTTAATTATTTGTGAAGCTAAAGAATTGCAGATGGCATTAACGTTAAGAACCAAAGCTGCTAGATTTTTGTTTCTTATTAATACTATTTGAAAGATAACCTTGATAGGTGAATCTATATCCTTAAATCACAGTAATTAGCAGGAGGAAGGAGGAAAAAGCATAAGCTGTGAGAGTGTTTGGCATGTAGGTATGAGAATGGAAATGAGTGTGAATCACAATACCATGTGCAGGAGAGAAATCAAAATCCTCACAAGAGTGGGTTTGTTTTCCATGAGAAAGAATTGTTGTTCCTATTCCTATTTCTAATTTGTAATCCAGATGTAGTAATGAATGGGAAATGGAATGGATTTCCCATTTCTATTTCTTATTCTGGCATTCCAAGCACAACCAGAAAGATGATGGTGGAGCTAAACATTCTCTTACTTCTAATCAGTAAGAACTTCAGTTTCTCATGGCTAGAGGACTGAACTAAAGCAGGTAACGACCGAACTAAAGGGCACCTTAGGAACTCTCTAACTGGAATGCACACAATGAGCAGTAATTTTGCATCATGTCATGGTTCAGAATTTACTAGGGTTTAGACTTGCAAAAGAGTTTGCAAACTGCTCCTCTCTCTCGTTGTGTATTTTTCCATATATACTTTTTGCACGTTCCTATTGTAGAATAAATAAAAGTTGGCAGATAAAAAATGCTTCCAGAGAAGCCATATCACAAGTTTAATTCACTTGATCCAAAATGTTAGGTATCTTCTCCCTCAGTTTACAGAAAACTCAAAATCAAACGGTTTTGACAGTCCAAATTGTTCAATCTATTGCAAAGCCTTCATTTGGAAGCTAAATAGAATACCAGAGGTGAGATCAGAACCCACAAGGTAAGTAGGCCAAACAAATTAAGGTGTGATAAAGAACCACAAGTTGTATCCATTAATGAATCACTACCACTACATTGCTGCCAATTTCAACATTACTGCTTATTTGTGGCAGTAACCATTAGTATGACCAAGAATTATTTGACATTGTGTGTTTGTTTCTTAGCATGATATTTTCTACAATAATAAAGTTTTGTATACCCATGTGCTATTATGACACAATTACCTATGTTAACAAATGTTCTTGACTATTTGGGCGATGTCCTGTTTTTTGTGTCATAATAGCACATGGGTATACAAAACTTTATTATTGTAGAAAATATCATGTTAAGAAACAAACAGGACATTGCTCAAACAGTTGAGAACATTTGTTAACATAGGTAATTTGCATTGTGGACCACCTCATACCATGACTGGTATTCTATTACAAAAATCCACAAGAATGCAAAATAATCTTCCGAGGACAAAAGTTACTCAGTTAACATTCCTCTCCACAGCAGTCACCTGGCAAGAGAATCTAGGAGACCTATTTATTCGTACTATTATATGAAATGTAGCGGTTTTATGAATGAAAACATAGCATGGAAGCTGAATTTCAAGTTAAATTCTGTGTGGAAATGAAAAGGTTTGGAAAGTTGCTCATTTATACTACTTATTCTAGACTATTTGGAGGAAGAGAAGTAGGAGTGCTTTTGAAAACCTTGAAAAAGTAGAACAAGCAATTAAATAGCCCTTCATGTAATTTTTTGGAGTGGGTCGAAGTGTATATAGGTAATAGCTGCTTCACCATGATACTTTGTGGAGTGGCTACATTCTAATTAAGGCATGGTTGTTGCTTTTTGTGTACCATCTCGCCTTGTTTTGGCATTTTGATACCTTTGCATACATCGTGTATGCTTTTGTGCACTGTTAATATATTTGATCTTAACCTTTAAAAACAAGAATTGTGTGAAAGCACATGTTCAAAATCAGCTCCATAAGCAGTTCAAGAAAGTGGTGACCTTCAGCCTGATAGAATCTAGGACACCGATATCACTTACTTTCTATAAGAAATGCAAATGACAAAGTTGTGATGAGAGAGCTTTGTCTCTAGTGTTTACGTTCTGGTTGTAACAGGGGCTTGAGAGGGTGAAATAAGAATGAGAACAGTTTAGGAAATCATATTCGCTAAGAACACATATTTCATGGAAGAGGTGAACATATCAACTCAAATTCCATAAACTTAAGATGTGATGAAGGAGAATAAGGATATGTATCAGTTCTATGGATATGAGAGTGACATTTTATGAAGCTACATCTGATTACAAGTATGACAAGATTTGAAAACTTGGTTTAAGGAACATCATGAAAACATGTGAACTGATTATTGCCTACCTTGTGTTATATTGCTAACATATTGAGCTTGTTTTGAGGGACAGAAGGATGTCTATTTGTGAGGCTTTGGCTGTTACGTAATTCTTTTTCTTTTCCACATCTTTTTCTCCAAGCTCTCTCTGATGATATTTATGTGTGGGTATGTATATGCATGTCTTTGTGTTCTGATTTCTTACTGATATTAAAACTTTCATGGAAACAATTTTTTGGGTACTAACATGATTAATATATGATACAGTGAAAGATGGAGGCACCGGGTGTTTGTGTTGTACAAACCCTAATTTTTCTGATTTGTGATGATCCCAGTCACAATCTAGAGTCAAAAGAATTTGATGTGAAGAATAGCATTTTCATAAATAAATAAATAAATTGCTCCTTACCTTTCCTTTGGGAATATAAAGGGGGCCCTCCCATTCGCTGTACAAAGAATTCATATTGATTCTGAATTGCTTCTTCTTTCTTAGAATTAGCAAAAATCAAACGAAACCATTCCTCTTCATCGTCATAAACCCTAATTTCCATATCAAAATAATCATATGGAATCTTATATTAGCTCAAACTAGCACGTAAATTGAATAGAACTACCTAAGAAAATTAAATTAAAAAAATGTCCCATTTGATTGCTGAGAAAATTAAGGAAAAGAAGATAGAAGAGGGAATTATGAATTGCTTAGTTTTTTCTTCATTCACTCACCAAACAGACTTAGATCAAGATAAAATACAAAGTAAAGCTATTTCTTTTTGAGGCAAATGATCGTCCTATGCTCACAGGTTCTTCTCATAATTAAAAAAAATAGGATTCAAAACTAAAATTTTATTGCCAGATTTCTGTAAAGAAACCAAACGGATTGTATTGAGCTTAGTGAAGTTTGGCATTTAATTTTCGAGGATCCCAACTAATGCAAAATCTATGATCCAAAATCTCAATTTCTATTATTATTTTTTTTTCCTGCATTTTCTTAGCATCCATACAAAACTCCAACCAGACTAACGCCAAGCTGCTTGTTTTGCTCAGTTTTCTCATTAATCAAACAGAGAACAAATTAAAATCAACTTCAAAACACTTGATAAAATTAAAATCGAAACCATAAACTATTCCCTTGAAAATCCAAAAAACGTTAAAACAAAATTTCCCTTCTCTTCGTCTATCTCAGTTTTCCGGAGAATCATTCAAGAATAAAATAAAAACTAAGAACTAGAAAATTTACATTTTTCTTTTCATTACCTCGAACCTACCAACCAAAAATATCTGATCAGCCTCCTCCAACATCCATGAACCAAAACAACATAAATCATAAGACTCAAAAGACTTCCTCCTTTTTTTACACATTTTCTCAGCAACCAAACAGACCTTAAATTAAAACAAAAACTTAAAAAATAAAAATGAAAAATAAGAAACATTTCCTTAAACAAAATGACCAAAATAATACAACTCAAAAAATTTTCCCCCATTTTCCGACTTCCTCCCATCAATCAAATAGACCTCAAATTAAAACAATTTTAAAAACAAAAAATTGTGTAATTGTTGGTAAAGAACCTGGTGTAGAAATTGGTGGAGAGGTTGATGAAGGTCTGAAGGCCCAATTTCTGAAAGAGATTGGTGTTGTCGATTTCAAAGGCGTCGTTTTGGGAGACTCCGCTCCACTCCGAGGCCTTCTCCTGTAGGCTCTGCATTTTAAATCTCGTTGGCCACAGTCTACACTCCTTCCCTGTTGGCTTTTATAGTGGTGGGCGGGTGGCTCGTGGCGGTCGCGTGGTTAGCACGCTTTTTGAAGTGGAATACTGGATTAACCGTGGATTCCATCGCAAAGAAAAACTGTTGGCTGTCGGGACCACGGTTTTTCGTGGTCTCATCGTTAGCTCACAGTGTTGTCATCGGCAAGGAGAGTTGTTTGGAGCCAAAATCTCCTCCATGGCCAAAAATATTATCTTATGTTCGCGTTTCGAAGATGCGTTTCTAATGTATTGAAAACGGGGCTTTAGAATTTATGAAAAATTATATTTTTAAAATATGATTTCTCATTATCTAATTTTTTAAATTTTATCAAATATATAATATTTTTTAAATTAAAAACACTCTCTAAAATTATTATTAAACGAACTCTAAGTTTACAATTTTTAATAAGTGGAAATCGTTTTTCTAAATAAGATGATTGTCTTATTCTTTAATAGAAATATCTCTAATTATAAAAAAGGAATATAAATATATAAGCAAATATGCTATTAAATTATCATTATTACTTTGATTCCAATTGGGTGTCCATGGCTCAAAACCCAGTCCAATCCGGAATTTTGGCCCGGCCCAAGGTTATGTGCTTATAAATCTATTTGGAAATACTTTTTAAACATATTCATCCATAAATCTGTCTTCAAAAGTGCATATTATGATATTAACATGAAGCTAGCCAAATTAAACGGGCTAAGCCCAAACCTGAAGCCCATAGCAGACAAATGAATAATTTCATGGCCCATAAAGGTGTCCATGGCCCAGCCCATCTTGCTCGGCAGTCTACTGTTCTACAACTTCACATGCAAGCCCATTAACGGACAGCCGCGCGTGAAAAGCGTGGAAGCAGCAAAAAACACCTCTGGCAATAGTACTTCCTCTTTGCTATAAATCAAACCCTAGTCACTTAGATTATTGCATAAATTTTTTATGCAGACGGAGAGACGGGAATAGAGTCGGTAGCCTTAATGGTGAGCATGGGATTGGGATCAGTGGTGGAGAAGGAGAGAAGCAGGAAACGACCTCGTCTCGCCTGGGATGTGGCTCCATCTCAGCAACGAGAGGTTCATTCTTTTGGATCAACCTAGGGTTAGGGTTAGGGGTCTCAGAGGTTGAAATTTGGTGAGAGAAACAGCTAGGGTTTCTGGATTTGATTATTCTGACATGCGTGGGATGGTTCGGTGAATGTTTGTAGGCTGATCGGCTGCCCACCGCGGTGAATCATGAAAGCTTGAGACGCCAATCGCCGCCGAGGAGGGATGACGATCGTGAAGGCCATTACGTCTTCGGTCTTGGTGAAAATCTTACTCCAAGATGTAAGAGTTTCTCCTCAATTCTTCCAGATTCTCAATGATTTTTTGTATTTATGTTCATGTAGATGTCCTGTTATGAATTGGGATTTATTTCAAAAGAAGTGGTGGTTTCGGACTGTTTGGCTGCGATATGAGAACCAGTTTCTGGAAAATATTTTCTAACCAAAAAACATGTTTGAAAGCTAATTCTTTCGGGTGGGTTTCCACTTTCAACTTTTGAAGTAGGCACAATTTTCTTTCAGCCCAAAAAATAACGGCTTTACCATATGTTTGGTGGTTGGAAAATTTGTGGGAAAACGCAAAGAAAAGAAAATAGAAGAAATGGAAAAGGGAAAATAAAAAATAGATTTAAAGTTAAATAAATTATTTGTATATGCCTTTTTTAACTCATTTCATTTATTTTTCTTGATAAAATATTTTCCTTAACAACTTCTTTTTATTCATTTGTCCAATACTTTATTGAAACCAAACATGGTGTCAAGTTTCCTTAAAACAGCCTATTTTTAAAGAAACATTGTTTGGTTTTCATAGATAATTAGAATGCTAGATTTTGATATATGGGAAGCTAAACACCAATGCGGCCTCAAATAACCTTTTTTTGGGTTGTTTTATACTCATTTTTGTTGGTTTTAATTCTTTTTTTGAATTATTGGAGGAATAGATGTAAATTTCTAATCCAAACTGGCTGAAAGTGTCATCATTGAGCACTTTGAATTTTGGAAATCAAAAGCGGGTAAACTTATGTTTTAAGTCTTATGCTAAAGTGCTAATGATACAACCCACCTCATGCTTTCATATTTTAGGCAATTTATTTGTTTTTTCCTTCCAAATTCTAACAATTGTGCTTCCTTTTAATATTCTGTTATGCAGATAAAATACTCAGCAAGATGGGTGAAGGTTAGCTGTCAAGTGCTCTGCTGTCTGCAAGATCTTATATTTTTGTGATTCTGCTTCTATGATCTCAGCAAATTGCTAGTACTGTAGGCACTTTTGGCCGGGTTTTGGAATGTTGGGATCGTGATACACGGGAATATGTTGCAATCAAGGTAGTTCGAAGCATAAGCAAGTACCGTGATGCAGCAATGGTTGAAATTGGTGTGCTTCAACAACTTGTTAAGAATGATAAATGCAGATTGCGGTACATATCCACTAGATTTTCTGCTGAATGGAAGGTTGACGGTAGTTGGTTTTATGCCCTGCTCTAATGTTTATGAATTTTCTTCCTTTCTACAGCTGTGTGCAGATTCAGCACTGGTTTGATTACCGGAATCACATATGCATAGTGAGTACTCCAATGAAATTTGTCCTGTTTCTCTCTGTTGATTTTGTTGCTTGTGTTAAGAAAATTATGTTACTTGTCCTCTTGTATAGTTTGCGTTCTATCTTGAGAATGTTATTTACCTCTTAAAAGGTCCTCATATTTCCCAAAAGATGTGATTGGGGATCAGTTAACATCCAGATGGGTCTAATTCAATATGTGGCTTACTTGTTTTTTGAAATATTTGTTAACTCTCATTTCTATCTCCTTGTTGATTGCACTTGGCCATTTTGTTCTTCACCATCATTGAGTTGGATGGTATTTAATATAGTGGATTTTTTCATATGTACCTTCTAAATAAATAGAGTTGCTAAAATTTGCTGTGATAGTTTGAATTAATTTCTCCCTGTGGACTTCATTCGTAAGACTGGAAACTTAACATTGAAATCTTCCTTTGAATGCACTTTAATGGTGTTACCAGGTGTTTGAGAAGCTTGGACCAAGTTTATTTGATTTTCTAAAGAGAAATAAATACTGCCCATTTCCTGTGGATCTTGTTCGGGAATTTGGACGTCAGCTTTTGGAATCTGTAGCATGTGTGTGCATTGTCCTTGGCCCTTGCTTTATCTCTCATTCTGTATTTTATTTTCTAACCTAACCAATTACCCAGATCTGTTTTTTGGGCCTGTTTTGTTTGTCCAGGACTGTACCTCTGTATTATGTTTGTGTCCCTTTTTTGTTTTAACATGATTTTCCTTGCTTTACAATATCCAACAGATGTGCATGATTTATGCTTAATCCATACTGACCTGAAGCCAGAAAATATACTTCTTGTATCATCTGAGTGTATAAAGCTTCCTAGCTCCAAGGTATTTGGCCTTTTACAATTGGGAAATCATTCCATTTTGGATTTGGGTATAGATGCATTTATAATATTTAAATAAATGCTTGGAATGGTACAGAGGTTTTCTTCCGATGAAACTCACTTCAGGTGCTTGCCAAAGTCGAGTGCAATTAAGCTGATTGATTTTGGTAGTACTGCATATGATAATCAGAACCATAGCTCCATTGTTTCCACAAGGCATTACCGAGCACCCGAGGTTATTCTAGGTAACTAGTTATCGTGTTGGCAAAATACAGATATGTTGCTTATGTTATTTCCGTTTGTGTATTATGTCCTCGTTTCAACCACACAAATTCTGGTGGTTGATAACAGTATTCCAAATTGGTGCTTGGAAATAGATTTAAAAGAGAATAAAATAGAAAAGAATGCATTGCAGGCTCTATAAACAGAGACTCACATTTCCCAAAAATGGTTAATAAGAACAGCACCACATTAACATTATTCGTAGGACCAAACATCCCACGATTCCTCTCGATTAGAGATAAATCTGTTTTTGTTTCAACCACACACATTACTTTGGCTGCATTGCAATATGTTGAATCTATTGGTTTTACTACTTACCATAATGAACAGAATTATTAGATAATACAGACTTACAATAATGAACAAAACTATTAAATAATACAGTTAAAATAATTAGTACAATAGTGCAATTTGCTTTTTGTCGGCAGAACTTTTGGATCAGTTCGTTGCTAGAGTGGTTCTAGTTGTTCTTTTCTTCTTCTTCTGGAAAGAAAACTTTGTTTGTGTCCCTGTTCATTTTGAGATATTATTCTAGTGATCAGCTTATTGACAATACAAGACTTGTCAGAATTTTGCGTGTTGAAGCACATTTTAAATCCTGTGTGGCTTATCAGTGCCCCGGTTTTTAGTGATTTCCTTTTTTCTCATCCACATTATAAATGCATTTATTGCAGGTTTGGGATGGAGTTATCCATGTGATTTATGGAGTGTTGGTTGCATACTAGTGGAACTTTGTGTGGTCAGTCCCCACTTATTCTGATGTATTAAGCCATGTTGTGATATGGACCATTGTGATCAGAACTCCTAAACTGTGTATAATTTTGACAGGGTGAAGCATTATTTCAGACACATGAGAACTTGGAGCATTTGGCCATGATGGAGAGGGTGTTGGGACCTCTGCCAGAGCATATGATTCGGAGGGCAAGGTAAGTTTTCTTTGTGAAGATTATGGTAAGGAAACGGTTTCATCTGTTGGAAAAGATGGTACATATATAAAAGTTGTTGAACATTGCTAATTCTAAAAGGCCATTCTAGCACTTGATCATTGCTGTCCCTCCCTCTATTTTTGTATGCATCTAAAATTCATGAATGATGTTTCGATATCACCCTTTAATGCAATTTTATATCTGTATATTTGCAGCCGAAGTGTTGAAAAGTATTTCAGGGGAGGATCACGGTTGAATTGGCCTGAAGGAGCAGTTTCTAGGGAAAGTATCAGAGCAGTAAAGAAGCTTGACCGTCTGAAGGTTCCACCATTTTCTCCTTCTGCCTTTGATTTCAATAAACCTGAAGTTCCACTTTTCTGGTACATTTTTTAGTAAACTGTATGTCTGGTAAATGCAGGATATGGTATTACAGCATGTGGGGAGCTCAAGATCATCTCTTACTGACTTGCTTTATGGTTTATTGAAGTTTGATCCAGCGCAGCGGCTTACAGCCCGACAAGCACTGAACCATCCCTTCTTTAAGAATCCGACCTGAGAATTGAGAAGCACCACCATGTATCCGGAATATGGAAATATAATATAAAATAGCAGGGGCTCAGTCTCAGACAAGAAGTCTGAGGTTTTGTGGTTTCCCATCCTGTACAAATATTTAACTTAATGCAAAATCTTTATCCTTGGCCAAGACCTATTTGTCTTTGATCTTCAGATCGAAAATACACCTCTAGAAAAAGATTATTTTTCTAATAGCACTTTTATCATAAACATTATCAAGAAAAAAAAAAATCAGTTAGGCACTTAGGCTATTGTTTGGTTTCAGAAAATTTGGAAAAAAAAAAATGAGGGAAAAAAAAGGAGAAAGGAAAAGGGTAATTTGGGGATTTTAATAAAAATATTTTTATTTTAAAAAAATTGATGTAAAAAGAGTTTTAGTGAACGTAAATATATATTTTTTTTAAAAAGTGCAACAGAAAATATTATTAGGAATTTTTCAAATTTTAAATATTTGTCAACTGGTTATTCTTTGCTGTTCATTTATAATCATATAGATCTATAAAATATTCTTTATATTTTTAATTACTTTTAAAAATATTCTATATAAAAAAAAAGGTTTTATTAAGTTATTTGATTATACCGTCTCCCGCAAATAATCGGGCAAGAGCTCTTCAATCCCACAAATAATCGCGAATGAATTCTTCATCCGTTGTGCAAAAACTCGTTGCTTCATTCCAAAAAACATACATGCTTAATCTTCAACTTCAATCAAACTTATTATTAGAAAAAATAAAAAGATTGTATAAATAAAAGTAAATATCCATAGAGGGTGAAACATCTCTTTTCCTATATAACAACACATCAAAAATCTAGAATTTTCTTTTCCAGTTGAAAAACAACACATTCAAATGATAAAATTCTCTTTTAAAGTGGTTATTTAGACCATTGAAAAACAATTTACGTTTTATGGAATAAACTTTAAGATTTTAAAAAATGGAATAAACTTTAAGATTCTAAAAACAAAGAGAGATAAAATATAATATTTTTCAAAATAAATAAAGAAGAGGTAAAGAGGGTTTTAGCTTAAAAACTCTTAATACAATTATTTTATTTTATTGTTCATATCCTATATTATTCAAAAATAATAAGTGATAAGTCAACTTATCATATCCTATATTCAACCAAATATAAGATAAGATAAGTATCATCACTTATCATATCCTGTATTCAATCAAATATAAAATAAAATAAGTGGTGAGATATATTATTTGTCTTCCTTTTTTTTATACTTTTCACGTGATATGTTAATATCATGATAAGATATGGGATAAATATCTTCCATGTATCAAATATTTATTTTTTATCTTATTTTTATTTTTTAATATACTCATTTTACAAAATAAAAATTTTTTTTTATTCTAAATTAAATTTATGAGTAAAAAAGAAAAACTAAAAAAAATTATAAAATAATATTAATATATGATATATAAAAATTATTTTATATATTAAATACCATAATATAAAAAAATATATTTTTGAAATTTAAATATTTTAATCATAAATATTGTTAAACATAAATGAATTAATTTAAATATTGAAAAATAATATATATATTCATATTATTTTTTATTCATTTCACAAATTAAGATATACATATCCTATCCTATTTCATTCCGTCAACCAAATATAGCTTAGTGTGAATGAACCTACCATTTATCTAAATTAGTTCTAAATTAAAATTTATTTTTCATTAAATTGTTCTTATTAAGTACTTTAAAATTAGTTTAAATTCTTTTTCAATTAGTGCAAGATAATTAATTTTATATTGTCATTGATTTTGTTTAACTTACTATAATATCTAGAAATTATAAAATTAGGATTATATAATTTCTACAAAATAAGGTGATTTTCACGGATATAAATAATTATATTTGCTTTAATGAGATTTATAGACTCAATTGATTCGACTAGAGAAAGATTGTGGTATAGTGAACTATAAATTCAAAATTTTTTTATAATAAAATCATTCACAATAAATAAAAATTAAAAAAAAAAAATAGAAGGACTAACTTTTTATTAACTTGAGTAAATCGTGAAATTAATTAATTCCAAATTCATGTAATTATATTATTAATTTTTATGAAAATCATACAAATATAAATGAAATGAACGCATTTGAGCACACATCTTTCTAATTTTAAATTTGAAAATAATATCTTAAAAGTTAAAAAAATAGAAGTTTTTGGAAGGTGTCACGTTTTAGAAGGTAGTCTTTTAGTTAAGTTCTAATCTTATCCAAGTAGATAACTCAAACTTTCTAATTGTTGATTATTTAAATACTAAAATATAGGCATATATTTATTCAATTTTCTCTCTAAATAAATTTCATTTTCCCTCTTTCAAAAACATGAGTTTCATTTTTACTCTCTGAGAAACTTGTACTTGGAGAAGCTTTTCCAACATTGATTAAGGTATGAATTACTTTCTAATTTTTCTTTTGTTATAACATGATGTTGATGATGATTTTGCATGATGACTTGAAGAATTTGTGAGATGATCAGCTATGTTTTGAATTATGTAGATTGATGCATTTGACTATTTATGCGATGTTGTTTCGTTTTCATACATCGTTTATTTTCTGGTTGTTGAATAAATTTTCATCCAATGATTCTTTATGGGTCATTTATATGCCTTGACATAGTTAAGTTGTCTGGAAATAGAAACATCTGAAAATTGTTGCCCTGATAGGATATTTGAATTCTCTTTACAGATGGCAGCATTACCTCTTGTGTTGATCTCCCCGTGGACTGCTTTCTACTCTCAACCTGCCGAGTACTTTCGTCCAGTTGAACATGAGTTGCAAGAGTTTGGGTGGAAGGAGAGAAGCTTGTTGGGTAAATTGTTTGGAAAGAAAAGCGTTCTAAGTATACACGATATGATCGACAAATGGGACTTAGATAATAGTGTGATCGTAAAATTCTTAGGGGATGAATTTTATTTATTTTCATTCCCTTTGGAAAGCGATTTCATAAAGGTTTGGTCCCACGGAACTGTGTTTGCGGAAGGACTGTGTCTTGCGGTGAGAAGATGGTGTCCAGGATTAGAATTAGACTCCAAGAGTATGTCGTATACTCAAATGTGGATGAAACTTCCGGATCTTGATCGTTGCTACTGGACCAATGAGGTTTTGTCCATGATGGCTTCTTCAGCCGGCCAGCCAATAGCTATTGATACTTCTAGTAGTGATGAAGCCCGAGTCTGCATTGAGGTTGACGTCAACGAACCACTGGTGACGGGAGTGCATGTGGATGATGGAGAGGGAGGATTCTGGCAGAGTTTCCGCTACGAGATTCCGGGGTTGTGCTTCCACTGTGGAAGAATTGGCCACAAGAGAGAATATTGCCCACATCCACGTCGGAGAAACAAGCAAACCTATGGAAGTCACAACTTGGCTCCTAGAAGAGAACATGGGCTTCGACCCCTTCGGTATTTTTCATGGCATCGTCCGGATGCTGGGTGGGTGAAGTTGAACTTTGACGGCTCATTCAAAGGGAGGACAGGGAGAGCGGGAGGTGGAGGCTTACTAAGAGACGCACAAGGCTCCTTCATCGCTGCTTTTGCCACACCATTGGACACAAGCAACTCATTGATGGCCGAGATTGGGGCACTTGAAGGTGGGCTCAGGTTGGCTTTGAAGTTGAATGTGGAGCGGATTTTGATTGAAGGCGACTCTAAGATTACAATAGAGATGTTAAACGGGAAGCGGGAAGCCACAGGGGAAGAAGAGAAGTCCCTTATGACTCATATCCGTGAACTTCTGCAAGGCTTCCAAGAAGTTACTGCTCGCCATGAATTCAGAGAAGCAAACAGGCCGGCTGACCACCTAGCAAATATAGCAACACAAGCACATGAGCCTATGGAGTGGCACCCCCACCCTCCTCATTCCTTGCTTCCTTTTCTTCATCACGACCAATTCAGCAGGGTAGTTCCTAGACTTGTTTTGTAAGCCTTCTGGCTCCAAATTGTGAATTTGTAATCTATATTTTGTGATTTTTGCTTGTAAAAAATTACATCCACTGTTAATCCTTGTACCATGACTATACTTTGTACGCATACATTCATTTGATGCAATATAATTGAAATTTTCTCTTCTCATGATACATTTTTATCCTGTTTCCATCCCTGTTTCTGATTTTAATTTCTTAGTCTTAATATAAATGTGATATTATATACCTATATTCCAATAGGTAACCTCGTCTCCTAATCCAGATTCGGTTTTTCATAAACTTGTTACAATTCCTTCAATTTATTAGAGTTTTTTTTTTCTTATTTTATTTTTTCTTTTAAAATAAAATAAAATAAATGACTAGTATTATCGTTGAGTGGGAAACGTAAAAATTTATAAAGGATATTAGGTATCTTTTTCTTAAAAATATGACAAATTCTTAAATTTGTGGTTTAAAAAATTTCATATTTAGGATGGAATGGGTTTGAGATGCCCGTGAAATATCTCAATTGTTTAAATATATGCTTATTTTTGTTGGAAAAAGGAAATCAATTTCTCGTACCCATCCATTTTATCCTGTTTATTTTTTAAAAATAAAAAAAAAAAATTTATTTATGTTAAAACAAATATAATTTATCTATGAATAAATATAATAAATTTTTATATCAAACAGAAGATTTATTATATAACACTTTTAGGTTAATAGTAACTGAAATAAACTTTCTAGGGTTATTTGATTAAAGGGATTAAAATAACTCTCACATTTGCACGGATAACTCATCCTTTAAAGGCAGAAAAAATAACTCAATTGAGACAAAAATAGTTTTTTTTTTTTTTTCAAGACAACTTCTCCTTTCCCTCTATTTTATTTTTTTATCTTTGTTTTTCTACAAAGAAAAAGCTTGAGTTCTCACCATTGTTTCATCTATTATTTATTCTTGGTTATGAAAAGATGTCAAAAATATAAACAACCAACAATTTCCTTTTTATATCATCATTTTATTTCGTTTTGTTTCTTGAAAATTAAAAACTTACTTCACCATTGTAAGAAAAAAAACAGAGATTGCACTGTCACTATGAAAAAATGAAAATGTGAAAAGTTAGTTAAAAAAAAGTTAGAAAAGTTTTATTCATATGGCAAGGTCAAATGATGGTAAATAATAAATCTAATGCATGAAAAATTGTTATGTTTTAGTATTGCTTGCAAGAGTAACCAAATGATTGAATAAAAAAATAAAATAGAGGGAAAGAGAAAATTGTCTTAAAGGGAAAAGTGAAAAGTATTTTTGTCTCAATAGGATCATTTTTTCTACCTTTTAAAGAGTGGGTTCTTCTTGTAAACACGGGGTTATTTTAACCCCTTTAACCAAAAACCGAACTTTCTAATGTCAAAGAATTGGGAACATTGGCAATGACCACTTCCCTATGTATAACAACACATCAAAAATCTAGAATTTTCTTTTACAGTTGAAAAACAACACATTCAAATTATAAAATTCTCTTTTAAAGTAGTTTATTTGGACCATTGAAAAACAAATTACATTTAATGAAATAAACTTTAAGATTCTAAAAACAAAGAGAGATAAAATATAATATTTTTCAAAATAAATAAAAGAGAGGCATTAAGGGTTTTAAACTCTTAATACAACTATCTTATTTTATTGTTCATATCCTATATTATTGTTCAAAAATAATAAGTGATAAGTCAACTCATCAGTTATCTTATCTTATATTCAACCAAATATAAGATAAGATAAGTGCCATCACTTATCATATCCTATATTCAACCAAATATAATATAAGTAGTCAAATATATTATCTATCTTCCTTTTTTTATACCGAATATGTTAATATCATGATAAGATATGGGATATATATCTTCCATGTATCAAATATTTATTTTTTATCAAATTTTTATTTTTTTAATATACTCATTTTACAAAATTAATTTTTTTTATTTTAAATTAAATTTATGAGTAAAAAAGAAAAACTAAAAAACAATATTTACAAAATAATATTAATATATGATGTATAAATTATTTTTATAAATTAAATAACATAATATAAAAAATATTTTTGAAATTTAAATATTTTAATCATAAATATTGTTAAACATAAATGAATTACTTTAAACATTGAAAAATAAAATATTTATTTCATATTATTTTTTATTCATTTCACAAATTAGGATATACATATCCTATCCTATCTCATCCCGTCAACCAAACATAGCTTAGTGTGAATAAATCTACCATTTATCTTAATTAGTTCTAAATTAAAATTTATTTTTAATTAAATTGTTCTTATTAAGTACTTTAAAATTAGTTTAAATTCTTTTTCAATTAGTGCAAGATAATTAATTTTATATTTTCATTGATTTTGTTTAACTTACTATAATATCTAGAAATTATAAAATTAGGATTATATAATTTCTACAAAATAAGGTGATTTTCACGGAAATAAATAATTATATTTGCTTTAATGAGATTTATAGACTCAATTGATTCTACTAGAGAAAGATTGTGGTATAGTGGACTATAAATTCAAAATGTTTTAATAATAAAACCATTCACAATAAATAAAAAATAAAAAATAAAAAAGAATAGGAAGGACTAACTTTTTATTAAATTGAGTCAATCATGAAATTAATTAATTCCAAATTCATGTAATTATATTATTAATTTTTATGAAAATCATACAAATATAAATGAAATGAACGCATTTGAGCACATCTTTCTAATTTTAAATTTGAAAATAATATCTTAAAAATTATAAAAATAGAAGTTTTTGGATGGTTTCTCATTTTAGAAGGTAGTCTTTTAGTTAAGTTCTAGTCTTATCCAATTAGATAACTCAAACTTTCTAATTGTGGATTATTTAAATACTAAAATATTAAATATAGACATATATTTATTTCATTTTCTCTCTACATAAATTTCATTTTTCCTCTTTGAGAAACATGAGTTTCATTTTTCCTCTACGAGAGACTTGTACTTGGAGAAGCTTTTCCAACATTAATTAAGGTATGAATTACTTTCTAATTTTTCTTTTGTTATGACATGATATGGATGATGATTTTGCATGATGACTTGAAGAATTTGTGAGATGATCAGCGATGTTTTGAATTTTGTATATTGATGTATTTGATCATTTATATGATGTTGTTTGATAGTCATGCATCGTTTACTTTTTGGTTGTTGAATAAATTTTCATCTAACGATTCTTTATAGGTTCATTTATATGCCTTGACATAGTTGTTATCCGGAAATAGAAACATCTGAAAATTTATAATAATAAGTAATAAGTCAACTTATCACTTACCATATCCTATATTCAACCAAATATAAGATAAGATAAGTGATGGGATATATTATCTATCTTCCTTTTTTTATACCTGATATGTTAATATCATGATAAGATATGAGATATATATCTTCCATGTATCAAATATTTATTTTTTATTAAATTTTTATTTTTTAATATACTCATTTTACGAAATTAAATTTTTTATTTTAAATTAAATTTATGAGTAAAAAAGAAAAACTAAAAAAAAAAATTACAAATAATATTAATATATGATATATAAATTATTTTTATATATTAAATAACATAATATAAAAAAATATTTTTTAAAATTTAAATATTTTAATCATAAATATTGTTAAACATACATGAATTACTTTAAACATTGAAAAATAAAATATATATATTTCATATTATTTTTTATTCATTTCACAAATTAGGATATACATATCATATCCTATCTCATCCCGTCAACCAAACATAGCTTAGTGTGAATAAATCTACCATTTATCTAAATTAGTTCTAAATTAAAATTTATTTTTAATTAAATTGTTCTTATTAAGTACTTTATAATTAGTTTAAATTCTTTTTCAATTAGTGCAAGATAATTAATTTTATATTGTCATTGATTTTGTTTAACTTACTATAATATCTACAAATTATAAAATTAGGATTATATAATTTCTACAAAATAAGGCGATTTTCACGGATATAAGTAATAATTGCTTTAATTGGATTTATAGACTCAATTGATTCTACTAGAGAAAGATTGTGGTATATTGGACTATAAATTCAAAATGTTTTATAATAAAATCATTCACAATAAATAAAAATTAAAAAAGAAAAAGAAAAATAAAATAGTAAGGACTAACTTTTTATTAACTTGAGTAAATCGTGAAATTAATTAATTCCAAATTCATGTAATTAAGTTATTAATTTTTTTGAAAAATCATGCAAATACAAATGTAACGAACACATTTGAGCACACATCTTTCTAATTTTAAATTTGAAAATAATATCTTAAAAATCATAAAAATAAAAGTTTTTGGATGGTTTCTCATTTTAGAAGGTAGTCTTTTAGTTAAGTTCTAATCTTATCCAATTAGATAACTCAAACTTTATAATTGTGGATTATTTAAATACAAAAATATTAAATATAGACATATATTTATTCCATTTTCTCTCTACATAAATTTCATTTTTTCTCTTTGAGAAATATGAGTTTCATTTTTCCTCTCTGAGAAACTTGTATTTGGAGAAGCTTTTCCAACATTAATTAAGGTATGAATTACTTTCTAATTTTTCTTTTGTTATGACATGATATAGATGATGATTTTGCATGATGACTTGAAAATTTTGTGAGATGATCAATTATGTTTTGAATTTTGTAGATTGATGTATTTGATCATTTATATGATGTTGTTTGATTGTCATGCATGTTTACTTTTTGGTTGTTGAATAAATTTTCATCTAACGATTCTTTATAGGTTCATTTATATGCCTTGACATAATTGTTGTCCGGAAATAGAAACATCTGAAAATTTATAATAATAAGTGATAAGTCAACTCATCACTTATCATATCCTATATTCAACCAAATATAAGATAAGATAAATGATGAGATATATTATTTATCTTCTTTCTTTTATCTCTTTCATATGGGATATGTTAATATCATGATAAAATATGGGATATATATCTTCCATCTATTAAATATTTATTTATTTTTATCAATTTTTTATTTTTTAATATACTTATTTTACAAAAGAATTATATATATATATATATATATATATATATATATATATTATTTATATATATTAAATAACATAATATAAAAAAATATTTTAAAATTTAAATATTTTAATTATAAATATTGTTAAACATAAATGAATTACTTTAAACATTGAAATATATATATATATATTTCATATTATTTTTTATTCATTTCAAAAATTAGGATACACATATCCTATCATATCACATCCATTCAACCAAACATAGCTTGGTGTGAATAAATTTACCATTTATCTAAATTAGTTCTAAATTAAAATTTATTTTTAGTTAAATTGTTCTTATTAAGTACCTTAAAATTAGTTTAAATTCTTTCTCAATTAATGCAAGATAATTAATTTTATATTGTCATTGATTTTGTTTAACTTACTATAATATCTACAAATTATAAAATTAGGATTATATAATTTCTACAAAATAAGGTGATTTTCACGGATATAAATAATTATATTTGCTTGAATGAGATTTATAGACTCAATTGATTCGACTAGAGAAAAATTGTAGTATAGTGGACTATAAATTCAAAATGTTTTTATAATAAAACCATTCACAATAAATAAAAGTTAAAAAAAGAAAAAGAATAGTAAGGACTAACTTTTTATTAACTTGAGTAAATCGTGAAATTAATTAATTCCAAATTCATGTAATTAAGTTATTAATTTTTATGAAAGTCATACAAATATAAATGTAAAGAACGCATTTGAGCACACATCCTTTTAATTTTAAATTTGAAAATAATATCTTAAAGGTTATAAAAATAGAAGGTTTTGGATGGTTTCTTATTTTAGAAGGTGGTCTTTTAGTTAAGTTCTAATCGTATCCAAGTAGATAACTCAAACTTTATAATTGTGGATTATTTAAATACTAAAATATAGACATATATTTATTCCATTTTCTCTTTATTGAGAAACATGAGTTTCATTTTTCCTCTACGAGAAACTTGTACTTGGAGAAGCTTTTCCAACATTGATTAAGGTATGAATTACTTTCTAATTTTTATTTTGTTATAACATGATGTTGATGATGATTTTGCATGACGACTTGAAGAATTTGTGAGATGATCAGCTATGTTTTGAATTATGTATATTGATGTATTTGATCATTTATGCAATGTTGTTTCGTTTTCATGCATCATTTACTTTCTGGTTGTTAAATAAATTTTCATCCAACGATTCTTTATGGGTTCATTTATATGCCTTGACATAGTAGTTGTCTAGAAATAGAAACATCTAAAAATTGTTGCCCTGATAGGATATTTGAATTCTCTTTACAGATGGCAGCATTACCTCTTGTGTTGATCTCCCCATGGACTGTTATCTACTCTCAACCTGCCGAGTACTTTCGTCCAGTTGAACATGAGTTGCAAGAATTTGGGTGGAAGAAGAGAAGTTTGTTGGGTAAATTGTTTGGAAAGAAAAGCGTTCTAAGTATACACGATATGATCGACAAATGGGAGTTAGATGATAGCGTGATCGTAAAATGCTTAGGGGATGAATTTTATTTATTTTCATTCCCTTTGAAAAGCGATTTCATAAAGGTTTGGTCCCAAGGAACTGTGTTTGCGGAAGGACTGTGTCTTGCGGTGAGAAGATGGTGTCCAGGATTAGAATTAGACTCCAAGAGTATGTCGTATACTCAAATGTGGATGAAACTTCCGGATCTTGATCGTTGCTACTGGACCAATGAGGTTTTGTCCATGATGGCTTCTTCAGCCGGCCAGCCAATAGCTATTGACACTTCTAGTAGTGATGAAGCCCGAGTCTGCATTGAGGTTGACGTCAACGAACCACTGGTGACGGGAGTGCATGTGGATGATGGAGAGGGAGGATTCTGGCAGAGTTTCCGCTACGAGATTCCGGGGTTGTGCTTCCACTGTGGAAGAATTGGCCACAAGAGAGAATATTGCCCACATCCACGTCGGAGAAACAAGCAAACCTATGGAAGTCACAACTTGGCTCCTAGAAGAGAACATGGGCTTCGACCCCTTCGGTATTTTTCATGGCATCGTCCGGATGCTGGGTGGGTGAAGTTGAACTTTGACGGCTCATTCAAAGGGAGGACAGGGAGAGCGGGAGGTGGAGGCTTACTAAGAGACGCACAAGGCTCCTTCATCGCTGCTTTTGCCACACCATTGGACACAAGCAACTCATTGATGGCCGAGATTGGGGCACTTGAAGGTGGGCTCAGGTTGGCTTTGAAGTTGAATGTGGAGCGGATTTTGATTGAAGGCGACTCTAAGATTACAATAGAGATGTTAAGCGGGAAGCGGGAAGCCACAGGGGAAGAAGATAAGTCCCTTATGACTCATATCCGTGAACTTCTGCAAGGCTTCCAAGAAGTTACTGCTCGCCATGAATTCAGGGAAGCAAACAGGCCGGCTGACCACCTAGCAAATATAGCAACACAAGCACATGAGCCTATGGAGTGGCATCCCCACCCTCCTCATTCCTTGCTTCCTTTTCTTCATCACGACCAATTCAGCAGGGTAGTTCCTAGACTTGTTTTGTAAGCCTTCTGGCTCCAAATTGTAAATTTGTAATCTATATTTTCTGATTTTTGCTTGTAAAAAATTACGTCCACTGTTAATCCTTGTACCATGACTATACTTTGTACGCATACATTCATTTGATGCAATATAATTGAAATTTTCTCTTCTCATGATACTTTTTCATCCTGTTTCCATCTCTGTTGCTAATTTTAATTTCTTAGTCTTAATATAAATGTGATATTATATATATGGCTATATGAATTTGCAGAAAATGGATTTGATTTCCATATAAACGAATATTAAGAGTGTAGATGAATCACATTTATTACATTTTCTATTATAATCCTCCTCTTTATCTCCTTTGGAAGTTGAAGGATTTGATTGCAAAAGCAAAAGTGACTGCAAAGACTATGCAAAAACAAACCACCACCAAACCAGCTTTCTCCAAGAAATCATGTTTGTAACCAAACTCGTCCTCAAGTAACTGTTTTATTGACACCAACCGCACCCCATCTGAGAGCTTTACTTGGTTTTTCATGTCTCCATATTGGGACGTCAGGAGCCCATACAAAGTCCAGGCTATTGGATTTTCCCAATAATACCATCTCCACCATATGGGGATTCTCTGCAAGGGGGAAAAAGACCACCTCAATATCAGTCATGACTTACGAGAAGAAACAGATCAGTCAAGAGAAGCTTTTCCAACATTAATTAAGGTATGAATTACTTTCTAATTTTTCTTTTGTTATGACATGATATCGATGATGATTCTGCACGATGACTTGAAGAATTTGTGAATTTTGTAGATTGTTGTATTTGATCATTTAGATGATGTTGTTTGATAGTCGTTTACTTTTTGATTGTTAAATAAATTTTCATCTAACAATTCTTTGTAGGTTCATTTATATGTCTTGACATAGTTGTCGGAAATAGAAACATCTGAAAATTTATAATAATAAGTGATAAGTCAACTCATCACTTATCATATCCTATATTCAACCAAATATAAGATAAGTGATGGGATATATTATTTATCTTCCTTTTTTTATCTCTTTCACATGGGATATGTTAATATCATGATAAGATATGGGATATATATCTTTCATGTATTAAATATTTATTTATTTTTATCAATTTTTTATTTTTAATATACTTATCTTACAAAATAAATTTTTTTATTTTAAATTAAATTTATGAGTAAAAAAGAAAAACTAAAAAAAAATATTTATAAAATAATATTAATATATGATATATAAATTATTTTTATATATTAAATAACAAAATATTAAAAAATATTTTAAAATTTAAATATTTTAATCATAAATATTGTTAAACATAAATGAATTACTTTAAACATTGAAATATATATATATATATATATATATATATATATATATATATATATATATATATATATATATATATATATATATATATTATTCATTTCAAAAATTAGGATACACATATCCTATCATATCACATCCCATCAACCAAACATAGCTTAGTGTAAATAAATCTACCATTTATCTTAATTAGTTCTAAATTAAAATTTATTTTTAATTAAATTGTTCTTATTAAGTACTTTAAGATTACTTTAAATTCTTTTTCAATTAGTGCAAGATAATTAATTTTATATTGTCATTGATTTTGTTTAACTTACTATAATATCTACAAATTATAAAATTAGGATTATATAATTTCTACAAAATAAGGTGATTTTCACGGATATAAATAATTATATTTGCTTTAATGGGATTTATAGACTCAATTGATTCTACTAGAGAAAGATTGTGGTATAGTGGACTATAAATTCAAAATGTTTTTATAATAAAACCATTCACAATAAATAAAAATTAAAAAAATTAAAAGAAAAAAATAGTAGGGACTAACTTTTTATTAACTTGAGTAAATCGTGAAATTAATTAATTCCAAATTCATGTAAAAAATCATACAAATATAAATGTAACAAACACATTTGAGCACACATCTTTCTAATTTTAACTTTGAAAATAATATCTTAAAAATCATAAAAATAAAAGTTTTTGGATGGTTTCTCATTTTAGAAGGTAGTCTTTTAGTTAAGTTCTAATCTTATCCGATTAGATAACTCAAACTTTCTAATTGTGGATTATTTAAATACTAAAATATTAAATATAGACATATATTTATTCCATTTTCTCTCTACATAAATTTCATTTTTCCTCTTTGAGAAACATGAGTTTCATTTTTCCTCTATGAGAAACTTGTACTTGGAGAAGCTTTTCCAACATTAATTAAGGTATGAATTACTTTCTAATTTTTCTTTTGTTATGACATGATATGGATGATGATTTTGCATGATGACTTGAAGAATTTGTGAGATGATCAGCTATGTTTTGAATTTTGTATATCGATGTATTTGATAATTTATATGATGTTGTTGAATAAATTTTCATCTAACGATTCTTTATAGGTTCGTTTATATGCCTTGACATAGTTGTTGTCCGGAAATAGAAACATCTGAAAATTTATAATAATAAGTGATAAGTCAACTCATCACTTATCATATCCTATATTCAACCAAATATAAGATAAGTGATGGGATATATTATCAATCTTCATTTTTTTATACCTGATATGTTAATATCATGATAGGATATGGGATATATATCTTCCATGTATCAAATATTTATTTTTATTAAATTTTTATTTTTTAATATACTTATTTTACAAAATTAAATTTTTTATTTTAAATTAAATTTATGAGTAAAAAAGAAAAACTAAAAAAAAATATTTACAAAATAATATTAATATATGATATATAAATTATTTTTATATATTAAATAACATAATATAAAAAAATATTTTTGAAATTTAAATATTTTAATCATAAATATTGTTAAACATAAATGAATTACTTTAAACATTGAAAAATAAAATATATATTTCATATTATTTTTTATTCATTTCACAAATTAGGATATACATATCCTATCCTATCTCATCCCATCAACCAAACATAGCTTAGTGTGAATAAATCTACCATTTATCTTAATTAGTTCTAAATTAAAATTTATTTTTAATTAAATTGTTCTTATTAAGTACTTTAAAATTAGTTTAAATTCTTTTTCAATTAGTGCAAGATAATTAATTTTATATTGTCATTGATTTTGTTTAACTTACTATAATATCTACAAATTATAAAATTAGGATTATATAATTTCTACAAAATAAGGTGATTTCACGGATATAAATAATTATATTTGCTTTAATGGGATTTATAGACTCAATTGATTCTACTAGAGAAAGATTGTGGTATAGTGGACTATAAATTCAAAATGTTTTCTAATAAAACCATTCACAATAAATAAAAATTAAAAAAAAAAAATAAAGGACTAACTTTTTATTAACTTGAGTAAATGGTGAAATTAATTAATTCCAAATTCATGTAATTAAGTTATTAATTTTTTTGAAAAATCATACAAATATAAATGTAACGAATGCATTTGAGCACACATCTTTCTAATTTTAAATTTGAAAATAATATCTTAAAAATCATAAAATTAAAAGTTTTTGGATGGTTTCTCATTTTAGAAGGTAGTCTTTAACTTAAGTTCTAATCTTATCCAATTAGATAACACAAACTTTATAATTGTTGATTATTTAAATACTAAAATATAGGCATATATTTATTCAATTTTCTCTCTAAATAAATTTCATTTTCCCTCTTTCAAAAACATGAGTTTCATTTTTACTCTTTGATAAACTTGTACTTGGAGAAGTTTTTCCAACATTGATTAAGGTACGAATTACTTTCTAATTTTTCTTTTGTTATGACATGATACTAATGATGATTTTGCATGACGACTTGAGAATTTGTGAGATGATCAGCTATGTTTTGAATTATGTAGATTGATGTATTTGATCATTTATGTGATATTGTTTAGTTTTCATGCATCATTTACTTTCTGGTTGTTGAATAAATTTTCATCCAACAATTCTTTATGGGTTCATTTATATGCCTTGACATAGTTAAGTTGTCCGGAAATAGAAACATCCGAAAATTGTTGCCCTGATAGGATATTTAAATTCTCTTTACAGATGGCAGCATTACCTCTTGTGTTCTCCCCATGGACTGCTATCTACTCTCAACCTTCCGAGTACGTTCATCTAGCTCAACATGAGGTGCAGGAGTTTGTGTGGAAGGAGAGAAGTTTGTTGGGTAAATTGTTTGGAAAGAAAAGCGTTCTAAGTATACACGATATGATCGACAAATGGGACTTAGATAATAGTGTGATCGTAAAATTCTTAGGGGATGAATTTTATTTATTTTCATTCCCTTTGGAAAGCGATTTCATAAAGGTTTGGTCCCACGGAACTGTGTTTGCGGAAGGACTGTGTCTTGCGGTGAGAAGATGGTGTCCAGGATTAGAATTAGACTCCAAGAGTACGTCGTATACTCAAATGTGGATGAAACTTCCGGATCTTGATCGTTGCTACTGGACCAATGAGGTTTTGTCCATGATGGCTTCTTCAGCCGGCCAGCCAATAGCTATTGACACTTCTAGTAGTGATGAAGCCCGAGTCTGCATTGAGGTTGACGTCAACGAACCACTGGTGACGGGAGTGCATGTGGATGATGGAGAGGGAGGATTCTGGCAGAGTTTCCGCTACGAGATTCCGGGGTTGTGCTTCCACTGTGGAAGAATTGGCCACAAGAGAGAATATTGCCCACATCCACGTCGGAGAAACATGCAAACCTATGGAAGTCACAACTTGGCTCCTAGAAGAGAACATGGGCTTCGACCCCTTCGGTATTTTTCATGGCATCGTCCGGGTGCTGGGTGGGTGAAGTTGAACTTTGACGGCTCATTCAAAGGGAGGACAGGGAGAGCGGGAGGTGGAGGCTTACTACGAGACGCACAAGGCTCCTTCATCGCTGCTTTTGCCACACCATTGGATACAAGCAACTCATTGATGGCCGAGATTGGGGCACTTGAAGGTGGGCTCAGGTTGGCTTTGAAGTTGAATGTGGAGCGGATTTTGATTGAAGGCGACTCTAAGATTACAATAGAGATGTTAAGCGGGAAGCGGGAAGCCACAGAGGAAGAAGAGAAGTCCCTTATGACTCATATCCGTGAACTTCTGCAAGGCTTCCAAGAAGTTACTGCTCGCCATGAATTCAGGGAAGCAAACAGGCCGGCTGACCACCTAGCAAATATAGCAACACAAGCACATGAGCCTATGGAGTGGCACCCCCACCCTCCTCATTCCTTGCTTCCTTTCCTCCATCACGACCAATTCAGTAGGGTAGTTCCTAGACTTGTTTTGTAAGCCTTCTGGCTCCAAATTGTAAATTTGTAATCTATATTTTGTGATTTATGCTTGTAAAAAATTCCACTGTTAATCCTTGTACCATGACTATACTTTGTACGCATACATTCATTTGATGCAATATAATTGAAATTTTCTCTTCTCATGATACTTTTTCATCCTGTTTTCATCTCTGTTGCTAATTTTAATTTCTTAGTCTTAATATAAATGTGATATTATATACCTATATAGCTATATGAATTTGCAGAAAATGGATTTGATTTCCATATAAACGAAAATTAAGAGTGTAGATGAATCACATTTATTACATTTTCTATTATAATCCTCCTCTTTATCTCCTTTGGAAGTTGAAGGATTTGATTGCAAAAGCAAAAGTGACTGCAAAGACTATGCAAAAACAAACCACCACCAAACCAGCTTCCTCCAAGAAATCATGTTTGTAACCAAACTCATCCTCAAGTAACTGTTTTATTGACACGGACCGCACCCCATCTGAGAGCTTCACTTGGTTTTTCATGTCTCCATATTGGGACGTCAGAAGCCCATACAAAGTCCAGGCTATTGGATTTGCCCAATAATACCATCTCCACCATATGGGGATTCTCTGCAAGAGGGAAAAAGAACACCTCAATATCAGTCATGACTTAAGAGAAGAAGAGCTACATTATCTGAAAGATGTCTACAAAACCGGCCTCAATTTGATAATGAGAGCGTGTAGAGTAAGTGTATTATTACCCTGCGAACAATCATGAATCCACTGAAAAGGTTCCACATCATATAAAACGGAGCAGCGATGATTGCAGCAACATTATGATTGGGTGTAACAGCAATGGTCATCATTCCAAAGAAGGTGAAGTACAGTAAAGTGAAATACATAAAGCATGAGTACCAAAGGAACTTCGTCAGGTTCCATTCAAATGAGGCCATGGAGTAGAACATACTGCTGTAGATAAGTGACTGTACAAACACATAAGGCAATTCAACCAAAACCTGCCCAAAAAGAAGTGTTACGAATCCTTATCTGTGTTTGCCATTGGAAGATTGATAGCTACTGTGGAAATTATAGGAAGAAAACAGAAGGAAAGGGTGGGTACAGACCTGGGCAAAGGCAAATGGCAGAGCAGAATACATCCCTGCTGCTCTTTCTCTGTATGAAACAGACCTTTCAACATAAACAACAGGCTGCACTGCAGTGGCATTTGTGATTCCTATAAATAAGACTGCTGCATACATGGATCCCATAGCATTAAAAATGTCCTGCTGTGTCTCCCTGCAGCAGAAAAAGGATTTGATTTCATGTAAATACAAATATTCTGACTTTACCACAGTTTGGTACATTGTTTATGATGCTGTTGGCTAATCATAATTCAACAATGAAGAAAAGGGATGGTTGGACATCAGAAGTTTAGAACCATGTTGCAAATCAATCATTGTCCAGGAGACACCAGGTGATACCATCCAGGAAAGAAAGCTTCCCTTACTCTTTTGAACGGTTCTTAACAAGGTGAAAGCATATGATGAAAAAATGATGAACAAGACAGATAGAGATACATCATAATGAAAATTTTCAGAAGTTGAGAGAAGCTCCAGATGGTAACCTTTTAGAACCGAATTTCCAGCATATCGTTCCAAACATCAATGATATGATAACAGTGTAGAAGAAGCGGACAGCAGTGTATTGTGGATTCCGCCAATAAGACAGATTTTGCTTCCAAAGACAGTCCAGAAGCTGGGAAAAGAATGACCGAGAATATTTGGTTGGGAAGCTTAAATCCTTTGAATCCCAGATTGGTATGCTTAGTCTTTCAACCAGTGTTTTGTTTTGCCTGAAACATAACATAATTAACTAAGAAAAAGCAGGACACATGCTAAAAGATTGATTCTGTTGCAGAAAATGAAAAATATCACTTACTGGAATAGATTTGATCTTTTATAAACTTCTGCAAAATCCAGACCAAGACGAGCTTCTTCTGTAGAAGAAGTGACCTCAAGCATCCATGTAGCAGGGTTGTAGCCAGGCATGATCTTCGGGACTCCTTCAATGGCCTAGTAAAAACAAAGTAAGAAGGGAATAAGACTCGTGTTTTCCATCAGTAGGCTGTCAAAAAAGTACAAACAAAATAGAAAGAAGCAAGACTAACCTCAAAAAACTCAACAAGTTTGTGAGACTTGGCGCCTAGAGGACCAGCATAAATGAGCTTCCCTCCTTTCTTCATAAATAAAAGCTGTGACAGAATATATTTGTTGGGAGATTAGAATCATGATCAATGCTTACCTATCCATGTGAATTCATTGTCAAGAAAACATAGTTTTAAAAAATAAATGCAGGGTTGTATCTGCCTATTTAAGTCAGAAATAATAGCAGATTACAAACATGGTAGTATCAAAATATATACATGCCCTAGATAAAGGTATAATTTCAATATGGTGAAGTGATTTATGAGTTAATTTCAATCCTTTGTCTTTTTTTATGAAATTTTACTGGACTTTTTATCACAAATTTTGACCAAATCCTATTTTCCTATATGGCTTTTAGTTATGATAATGGAACATCAGAGCTTTCATGTTTTCCAAGATTATCAGCTGCACTTTGAGGGAAAATAGTCAGATCATTTCTATGCAAATTGAAGTTCAGGTATTCAGTTTGAATCCAAAAAATTTCCAATTTTAATTGTAAAGTCAACAAATATGTTAGAACTTCCTAGCTGAGATGAACTCCTGCTCCAAAAATTAAATATGGCTCTACTCAAAAGGAATTAAAAGAGGAGAACCTCATCAAAAGACTCAAAGATATATATGCTTGGCTGATGGATTGTGCAAACAATAGTCCGCCCAGTGTCGACGATATTCCTCACAGTTCTCATAACAATGGCAGCAGACCTGGCATCCAGTCCTGAAGTGGGTTCATCCATGAACACAATAGAAGGGTTGGCAACAAGCTCAACAGCAATGGTCAGCCTTTTTCTTTGCTCTGTGGACAATCCATCAACCCCAGGTAGACCAACTAAAGCTCCACTTAAAGGAGTGAGCTCAACAAGCTCCATAACCTCACTAACAAAAGCCTGCAATTTCATACATAAAAGTTAACCCATCAACCAAATAGAAAAAACCATTAGCAATATCCATGGACCATAGTTACCTTCTGTGTTTTCAAGTCAACATGGGAAGGTAGCCGGAGACAGGCAGAGAATAGAAGTGATTCATGGACAGTCAAGAATGGAGAATGAACATCACTCTGCTCACAATAGCCAGAAATCCTTGCAAAGGTCTCTTGCCTTTTGGGATAACCAGAAATACGTATGCTCCCTTCAATAATCCCCCCTGTTTTTCTACCAGCTAAAACATCCATGAGGGTAGTTTTACCAGCACCACTGACTCCAACTAATGCAGTAAGCACGCCCGGCCTAAATGCTCCAGTAACATTAACTAGCAACTGTAATCGGTCTTCCAGTGCACCCTGCTGTTTCAGTTCCTGCAGCAACATGATGATAAGATCATAAGAAAAAACATTAAGGAAAAGATTTGTGGCACAGATAATAAACAATAGAGAAAATCAGCCAATGTACCGCTGGGACATCCACATAATAATTAATGTCGTGGAAGGACATGGAGAGCGGTTGAAATGGAAGGACCATGCCTCTGCGTTCTTTAATGTCTCTGCCTGAAACAAAGGTGAAGAATCAAATCTATATATTCAAAGTAAACTCGAGAATATCTAGTTGAAGCAAAGAAATAGTCCTTTCATTCATACCAGTAAATGAGTGTGAATGCTTCAAAAATTCTCCTAGCTCAATGACAGCATGTTTGCCGTTTGTCTTCTCTTCATTGAGAGGCTTTTCTTTAGAAACAACAACTTGTCGCCTCCCAAGGGCTGCACAGAATTTGAGAGCATGATTTTGATTAGATAGTTATTATTTTCAATTAGTTCACTACATTGAAGTTTTCACTGGAGATAAGGAGATTAGACCAAGGATTCCACTGGTATTTCAACAAACTTCCATACATTTCTGTAGCCAAAGTCAAGCTCCCTGTACTAAATTGTGCCTTCCTTCCCCTGCATCTAGCCCCTGTTCTACTCTAATAGAATTTTGTAAAGGATTAATCCATGATTATACTAGTTTAAATTTCTATGTTGGTAGGATGGTTTACCCTCTCTGCCAATTGGTCTCATCCAGGATCATAGCATGCCCTTCTCCTGCCACCAATTGGCCTCCCAGGAACTTGGCTTCGACTCATATAGTGTTGATGTCATGTCCTAATGAGTCATAAAGTAATTTTGGAGCCTAATGGATCATTTTTTTTCCATAAACATAAACAGAACCCCAAATAGTAAGGAAATGGATTGATGGTTTTTGTCATATTTGGTTTCGTTCATTGGATGGTTAAAAACATATCTTCTGTTTCAAAGAAGATCATAATGAAAGAATTACGCATCATTACAAGGATCTACTTTTTCTAAATATCTAAGCACCCTAGCTTAAAGAACTGTTCCATGCAACTTACGATTCAGGTAAGTCAAGAAGAGTGTGAACAGGATGTTGAACAAAATTGCGTAGCCAAGCAAAGCACCCACGCCAATCCAGTACCAGTAGCTCTCTGGAAATAAACTGCGGCCTCTCAATAATGCCTCCCCTAAAGAAAATGTAGTGTGGTTCCCAGCTCTCTACAAATTATAGAAGAGAAATAGAAATGAATAAAAATGAGAAGGAAATTACAGGTTTACAAGGTCAGTTCAACTGAGTAAGCAGTTGAAAGCAACACTTAGATAAAATCCTAAAGAAACACTTGCATAAAATCATGTTACCTTGTCCCAAGAATGGCCAAGGAATTCATTCACAGAAGCCGCATTTTGAGCATACATCAAAGGGGAAAACCAATAACCCCAAATCCACCAATTGGGAATGCTATCTGCAGAAGTGATAAAGATGAGTGCAATAACAAAGTGAAGTTATGACAGATGTAGGAACCGAGAGAAGATTTAAGCTGACCTCTTGAAAGGATAAATCCTCCCAGAGCCATGACCACCAACATTGCAAAAGATCCAAAGGTGTTAGCAACTATCATATTTCGTCCCAAGGATGCCATGATGCGGAAAAGAGAAATAGACATCTGGTGCAAAGAGAAATATAACAAAGCCTGCTTAAGGCATCTGCATAAGTACAAAACAACACTGAATCAGTCTCAAATCGATCCCCAAAAAAGGAAACTAGCTAGCATTTCTTCTAGGCAAAAGAAAAAACATATACCTGGTTATTTGAGGATCAAATCCAACCACATAATAAGTAACTGCCACCCATATGCAGGACTCTAGAATTGAAGATGGAATACTCAAAAACCAAGAAGGAATTGTATAGACCCAGCATGGATAGAAGCGCAAGTCTCTATGCTTGTAGAGAACTGGAAGCTTGGCTACTAACATTGGGACCTCCGTAAAGCCATTGAAGAGAATCATAACTATTGCAAAGTAGAGGGCACCAAGATAAACACCTCCATCATCAAGTGTATTATGATGCATGGTTGTTCGAAAAAATACAGTCACCATGATCACAACAACCAAAAGAAGCTGCAAAATAGACCCCATGGCTCTTGTATCAGTATTTAGAACTCTAACTTTACAGCAATTTTGTCACAGGAGGTCCTTTTTTCTCCTTTTATCACAGATGATCGCCCCACAACTAACAAGATAATGGAAATGATCGTATACAAGTCAATACCAGAACAGAAAACAAGTCCACCAACTCAACCTAATTTAAGTCAGACATAAACCCGAGAGTCTAATATACAAACTTTGTTTAATTGAATTAGGGTGAGCTTCAAGAATTTGATCTCCAACAAGCTAAATTTTGAGTCATTCATATTTATGGTAAATGGTATCTATGCATGGACTGAAGGTTTCTTAGGATAATAAAAAAGCTGCTCAAAAGAATTACCTGTGTGAATTTGAAAATATAGATGAATGAATTACGTTTCATCAGCAGCATTTGCCAGGAGAAACTCATCTTGAGAAGCTCAGCCCTCTTCACACCATAGGTAAATGTTGAGAGCGCTGCAGGGTGACTACAGCATCCATCAATAGGTACAGCCAGCAACTGGAACAAAGATTTTCTGGCATGAAATGATCGAAAAGCTTCTGCAAGCTTTGCCACAGGTACATATTGGTAATCGCGATCAGGAAAGGACCAATACTGTTCTTGATCTTTTTCTGATATGACCTGTGTATAAGCATTCAAAGATGGAAAAGAGAGAAAAATAAGCACAAATTCATAGAGCACAAGTTCAATTGCAAACTCCAAATATATACTTACTTCTTGCAAAAAATCAGCCACATTTTTCCTATCTGGACACTGAAACCCCATAAGTTCAAAGAACTCAAGAGCAGCCTTACTTGGTCCCTGGTACACAATCTGACCTTCCGCCAAAAGAATGATATCATCAAACAGCTCATAAGTCTCAGGATCTGGTTGCAAGAGAGATATGACTGTTGTCCCATTAAGTGCTTGAGTTGAATGCCTAAGGTACTTGATAATTTGATGCGTAGTTGAACTATCAAGCCCGGTTGATATCTCATCCATGAACAATACTGTAGATGCACCCACTAACATTTCACCTGCAGGGCACACAGACATCTCACTTCTGTTTAATTCACATATCTAGCTTCATTAGGTATTGAATGAAAGGTTATATTTATAGGTTCTGTATTGCGAGGTTAATTCTATTCCACTAGTAAAAATTGGTAGTACAGAGAAAGACCGACAAAGCAGTAAACCGAACAAGCAAAACCACAAACAAAGGAATGCAAGATAACCTGTAGAAAGCCGCTTCTTTTCACCCCCAGAGATCCCTTTGAGCATTTCATCGCCCACCAATGTGTCCGCACAAGGGTCCAATCCTAAAATCTTTGTAAATATATGAGCATACAGGAAAATGGCTAAAAATTTTCCCATCACAGAGTGACAATGAATCCTCCATTGTGGAAATGAATTACCTTCATAATATACTCAGTAACAAGGCTTGTTTTCTGTTCCCCCAGTGCTAATGCCTAAAGACAGAACAAATACATTCGTATAAACACATGCAGCAAGCTCTTTGAGGGGAAAAAAGGGAATTTCATGTAATAATTCACACCTTAATAAATATATCTAGATCTTCATCAGGTTTTATCCCAGCATTCTCCTCTCTTCTTAGAAGTTCCAAAAGCATATCTGTCACAAAATTTCATAGTTTTAGTACTTTTATATTTCAATGACTAATTATCCCAAAGAAATGAAAATAGATGCATGTATATGGACACATCCACAAACAAGATTACTTTGAGCTTACCATATTTGAATCCAACACCTTGACATCGTCTCGAGAACTGAAGAGTCTCCTTGACTGTCATTTCTGCAACGTGCCAGTCCTGCTGACTTACATAAGCTGAAGTTCTTTGCGGAACAAACTCCCTAAGCTCGTGTCCGTTGTATGTGATTCTCCCTGACATCTTTAAAGTAACTCGACTGAATTAATGAAGAAGTAAGATACAACAGATAAAGGAAAACTAGTACAAGTTCTCTCATTTAGAGCTCCTTGCAACACCTATTGAGACGGATCTTTTAAAATCCCCAACTACGGGACTCCATATATACAATACAAGTCAGACAACTGAATCCTCTAATTCAATTGTCAGCTTTCGTCCACCTTCCTCAATCACTTCCAATTAAGTATTTGATTTCCTTTCCTTTTTCTTTTCCTCAGAGAGGGATATGACTTCCCAGGAAACAAACAAGACCATCTGGCCATTTTCTTGCCAAAATATACACTTGGGGTTTTTCCAGTTTTAGAAACTTTCACATAATTTTGCCATTGCTATTTCAGGATTCCTTGTACAAGATCATCTTGTGAAATTGCTGCACATTCCACACCATGGACCAACCCAAGAGAAAATTATCAGATATTTAGCTGAACCTCTAGCCAAAAGCCCACTCAATTTGAGTCAGTTCTTGGTTGATAAGTCTCACATAAAAATTAACTTCTGGTTTTCAGAATACTCAAGATATCCCTAAAGTAAAAAAACATAAGTGATTATAGAACATCAATTGATGCAAATTCTTAATATATTGGGTACCTGCAGGCCAGTTCCAAGTCTCCCAGCAAGTGCCAAAAGCAATGTTGTCTTTCCAGAGCTCGGAGGACCCAAAAGCAATGTCAATCTAAAAGAAAACATGTCTGAGAAGCAAAACCAGCTTGGCAATTTAACAACGAGTTTATAGAAGTTTTTAACTCTTACCTTGAAGGTCTAATAACGCCACTAATGTCGTCTAAAATTGATAGCTTCTTCCTTTCTCCAGGGAAAATCCTCAACTGCCTCAAGAAAGCCTGCAGAATTTTTTGTATTTCATGAAGCTTGGTCAGAAAGAGACTGCAGTTAATGAAACTATTTCAAAAAAATTATAGCTTGTAATAACCTATCACCTACCTCAGTCGTGTTGAAAATGAAATTGGGGATTGTAGGCAGTGCTCTGCTTCCGACATGAACAAAAGAATTGACCTTCAGGTGCTCAAATCGAACTTCGACTTTTGGAAATTCCAGACCAACACTAGAATCCCCATTAAGAAAAAAGAAACACACAATCAATCAAGTCATAGCAGAACTTCAACTCAGAAGATAATGAGAAAGAAAACCCGGTCTCAAACAGTTCAAAGCAAGCCCTTTAAGGTTTTTTATTCTACTTTTCTTTTCATTTCTCCTACATTTTCTCAGCAACCAAGCAAAACCCTTTTCAGGAAATGCAACAAACAGCTTATTGAAAAAACTTACTCTTTAAATCTCCTTCTAATTTTATCAAAAAACAGCTCTGGGTCTTCGGTGACAGCCCTAACCAACCGATCCACCACGAGCCTGCGCTCATAAACGTCGAGCTTACACAGTTCAACCTCCGATACTTCCCCAGAAATATTCCGAAACAACGACCTCCGAGCTCTAGAATAGGTCGGAATCCTCTGCAATGAAGCCCAACGAAGCGCCTTGTCATCACAATCTCCATTTCCACTGTTGGCGCTCCCATAAACAGTGTCTAAAGAAGAAAAGCTATTCATTGTAACGACAGAAATCAAAGCCTTTAGGCCTAAGCTTAATGGTGAAAGAAGGCAGACTATTTAAAGTGTGAGTTTGGAGACATGAATTACTGAATCCATCCAACTACTTTAGTAGGCTCAAAATTGGTTGTTGAGGTCTGCAATTAATCTCAACACACAGAAGCACACAAGAAATGAGGGGTCTTTTGTGGGGTTGGAAAGTGAGACAGACGTTTCCACCTTTGTTTTTTTGTTTGCTGGTAGAAGGTTTAGGTTAGACTTTAGCGGGAGATTTTTGAATGAAACGGTCGAAAAAGTGGGTTTCACTTCTTGGTAGTTAAAACGGTCTTGACCTGTAATGGGGAACACGAGGAAAGTCCTTTTCCTTTCTCATCACACCTTCTTTCCAGGCTTGCGTCCTCAATATTTCCCTTGGAAATTTTTTGGGATTTGGTCATGGCTAAAATAAAGACTTTAAATTTGACCTACCGATAAATTAAATTTAGATAAAAATAAAATAAAATAAAATTGATGTAGTAAATAATAAGATCGATTCAATTATAAAGAAATAAAATATAAATATACGTAAACTGAATGTTGATACAAGTAAATGAGACTAATTTTATCACATGATATTTTATTTTATCAACCATCACATTTTGTATTATACCATATTAATAAATAAATAAAAACCCGTAAAACGACACATATATGGTGTTTTCATTTTTTAGTTGTTAAATCTAAAGTAAAATCTTAGTCATTAAATTAATGATTATGTCAAGAAGTATATAAATCAAATTGCATTTGAAAGTGATCGAGTTAATTAAAATGTGACTAAATTGCCCTTTAATGCAATCATTCTCTACTAATGTGGACAAATGATCTCTTTTTACATTATTCCATGGATTCTGATTAATTATAATAGTTTTTAATAATATTTTTTCAATATAGTATCTTGAAAAAGTATTTTTAAATTTATGAGGAATTACAAGATGTGAAGTAAGAAGTCATCTTTTAAATAAATTATTTTAATTTAAATACTAAAGTTTGAAATTAGATTATCGGCATCAAACTTTTATACTTATATTAAAATACATAACTTTTACTTGATGTGTTATTAACAATGGTATATTTGAAAATATTTATAGTTATTGTGAAAATATTTAAAAAAAAAAAAAAAAAAAAAAAAAAATTGTCTCATGAAAAATTATCTTTTTGATATAATCATTTTGTACAATCAAATACACGATAAAAAAAAAAGTATTTTGATTAAATATAATAGTTTTTATTAATATTTTTTTTTAACATAATAAATGAAAATTTATTTTTCAAATTTTTAGTAAGAAGTGAAGTAAGAAATCGATTCCTAAAAAAACTTTAGTTAAAATATGAAAGTTTTGTGGGGTTGTAGACTCGAACATTTATTTATTTATTATATTTAAAAATAAAACTTTTGAAATTAAATAAAAGTAAATGGATAAATAAAAGAAATTATTTATTTATTTTCAAATTTAGTTGAGCATAGGATTTATTAAGGTTTTTTTTAGTTCATTATTGCTGAAAAATGTAAGTGGCACCATATCAAGCGGCCCATTATGATGATATTCAATTCCTTCATTCAAAACTACGACAAAGTTGAGCATGTGTTAGGGAAATTGAATTTTGATTTGGGAATTATTGATAATTATTTTATTTTTGGTCATTCTATTAAGATTATATTATTAGAATTTGATGGAAAAATTCTTATAACAATCACATATGTTTCATTGTGTCCAATTTGTCCATTTGAATATCATTCAAGTTTCTCCATCTTTTTTTTTTTTTTTTTATGGAAAATCTTAAAAGAATGAATTTTTAATTACGTGATAATTTCAAAATGTAAATGTAAATGCACTTCTATTTTTATTATTTTTGAAAATAAAAATATAATAATTTTTAATCATGTTTATAAATATTGAATTTATTGGAGTTTTTTATTTTTAAAAATCAAAACAAAAACATGTTTGATAATTATGCAATAAATAGAAAAAAAAACTATAATGTCAATGAGTTTCAATGATTTTTAAATGTTTAATATAAAATATTAATATCATTATTTTGGAAATAAAAAATAAAATGCTAATAAATCATAACTATTAATTTTCCATTAAAAGTTTATATAAATGGAAAAATAAAGAATCAAAATTTTTATACCCTTATAATTAGTTTTTACTCTCAATTTTAAAGACCAAAATAAAAGTAGATTACCATAAATGATTTTTAAAACTATTTTCAAATTTTAAATTATAAAAACAAAATTTTTTATCAAAACACTTTCATTAGAACCACTTTTATGAATAATCCATTACTTTTTTTCTAAATAAAAAAAAATACTTTTTATAGTTTTATAATGTTTTTCATAACAATTTTTAAAAAAAAACCCATAGTAAGAATAAGAACGTAATGATTTTTAGTTGAAAATTTTCTTAAAATTAATTTTAAAATGTGTTCGATAGTGATTATATAAAATGTTTTTAGTATTTCTAATGTTTGAAAATTTTTGTCTTTTAAATGTTAGAAAAGTTAAAAACACTTTTTAAAATAACGGTTAAATAGACTCTTAAAAATTTTTAAAAGTGATTTATATTTTATGTCTAATTTTATGAAACAAGTGTTTCAATACGTAGAAAGTATCTTAAGCCCATAATCTCCTACAAAAGGGTTCTAAAATATATCAAAATAAGAACAATTAAAGTAAATTATATTGTAAGGTATAAAATATTATATGTAAATAGTTGTAATGTCTTTTCTTAAGTCTTATTTTATACTTTTATGATATGTAACTTCACTTCCAAGAAAAAATTACTTTATGTTGAACAACTTTACCTGCTACCATCTTATGTGCTCAAACCTTTTATTGTTATTGTTATGACTTCATTGTTCACTTGTTATCCCTCAAAACTTTTCTTCTACCTTCCATGCACGTGCTTACTACTAGCCTTGACTTTAGAGGTTATTGTTGCAATCTTCTATTTTTCTATCACATTACATGGTAATGGATAGAACCTTCTATTTTGATAATTGATGGTCTTGGATCGAGTCCATCATAACGTTATTGTAACTCAAATTTATAATCTTCTCTTTAATAACAATTTTTTAAATTGAATTTTTACCATCTTATTTGAAAAATTAATTGATAGTCAATGAGAGTAAATTAAACTTTTTATGAATTCGATATCACACCATGTCAGTTTATTCTAAAAACCATCATTTGAGTGACCCATCCTTAGTATTAAGAGTGGTATCGTTGCATTTCAACAAATAAAATCTCTTATTTTGAAATAAAAAGATAATTTTACTTGATAGGTTTGTTGTGATAGTCGGTATTTCAAGGTGATGCTCTATTGAGCTCAACTATTATGCTTTATAAATTGAACAAATATCACTGTGATTGGTATGTCGGTCTTGTTGCTCGATGAAATCTTGAGAGTATTTTATGTGAGCGGGACACTCAAACTTGCTTATTAAGATGCTGTATTCCTACATCCTATACCGGTGAACATCATAATAAGCTTAGCTTTGTTCCTCATTGTCGATTGGAACATGTAGCACCATGAAAGAGGGAGAGCCCTTTCATTACCCTTGTTTTTAATAATTAAGTGATTGAACTCGATAGTATTAAATGCTCAGTTTTACCCTTTTCCATTATTAATATTATTTTTAGAGAAAGTTGAAGGTGGGTATGATGTTAGGCCCAAAGTGTTCGCCCATCCCATCCAAGAAAAACCCGGGTGGGTCCAACTTATCAGGATGGCCATGGGCCTGGGCCTGTATCTGGATGTCTCGGTTTAAACTTTATGGGCCTTCGAGCCTAGCCCAACCCAGCTTTCCCTAACAAGCTCAATAAAACGGAGAAATACAGAGACAGTGAAATACAGGCAGAAAATGGCTGCCCTGAATTTCACCGCCATATCCCTCCGGCCACCGGAAAAATCATACGTAACTGGAAACCACCGAAACCCCATTTCTTTTCTTCCAGGAAGGAGACCCATGAAAATAGCTGCGGCTGCGAATTCTGTTGAATCTTCGCCGACTGTGCCGGAAAAGCCTGAAATCGAGCTCGAATTCATAGGGGTACATTTCAGTTTACTCTACGAAGTTCTCAGCTCTTTTACAAATTTTTGGTTTTGGATTATTGAATTTTGATTTTTTTTTATTAAATTTAATTTTGATATAGGAGAAGCCAGGTAGCGATGGGTCATACCCAGTGGAGGGGGCGAAGGCAGTGAGTGGAGAGAAGCTTCTGAGGAACATCATGTTGGATAACAAGATAGAGCTCTACGCCCCGTACGTAAGTTCTGGCGCATTTTAGTCAATTTGCACTTTGTTTCCTAACGTACGCCATACATGTTCAAGAAACGGCGTCGTTTAACCTTAAAATATATGTTTTATGGTAAGATCAGGGGTATATTGAGTATATACTCATTAAGTGATGAGTTTAGGATAGAGAAACCATGGATGAAATAATCAATGATTATAGAGAGTTTTTGACAATGAATACATAAAAGCATTTTGGAATATATATACATATATATATATATATATTTATATATAAAATATAATTTGAGTGCGTTTAGTAAAGCTTAATAATTAATACTTAAGAAATTAAATTATTTTAAGGTAAATTATATTTAAATTATAAAATAATTTTTAATTTTAAATCATAATATTAAATTATTTTATCAAATACACTTGATAACTTAAATTAAATGATTTAGTCATGTTAAATCAATGAGTTAGATTTGTGAAACATCCTTAATATGTTTAATAACTAAAATTAAGTTTGATTGATAGTGTTTTTATAGAGCTCTTCTAGCATAAAAAGTTTCTTCCAAGAAAAATAAGGTGTTTAGCAAAATTTGGATAGCAGTTCTAAAAAAAATTTAAAAAATCACTAGTAACTTTTCTTGAAAAAGTTAGAGTTCTATCTAGGAAGTGATTTCAAAAATATTTTGTATGAAAACCTAAAATATTTTAATCTATTTTCTATATTTTTAAATATGTTTTAAAAATAACTATGTATTTGTAATTATTTTTAAAATAGTAAAATGAGTAAAAATAACTAAAAAATATTATTTGAAAACACCTCATTTTATATTTTATTTTAAGAAGAAAAAAACTGTTATATTTTCTTCTTGTCAAACTGTAGAAAAAAAATTAATGGATTAAATTACCACTAAATTTAGTCTTAAAAAAAAATTGTTATGTCATGGTTCAATAAAATTTAAGTTGGACATGTGAGACAAATTTTGAAAGGTCTCCAAGTAAATAATTTTAAAAAATAGATATTCTACGTATGAATAAGTTTCCTAAAAAAAGGAAAACTGATCTCTGACTAAAAAATAATAATAACATAAAAATATTATTATTATTATTATCTTCTTGGAAAAACCTCAAAAGAAAAAGTTGATAAAATCAAGTAAGCAACTAAATATCATAAATTTAAACTTGAATTCCCCATCTTCACCTATGGGACTTCCTAGGGCAAACAATTCTTTATATTCACTTGTAAATAGAGGTGACTTCCTTGTCCAGGAGATAAAAAAAAAAAAAAAATAGAGATCTACAAAGCGACTTTATACAATAAAAGAAGTTTCACAACAAGAAAAGGAGTTTCATAAAATCTCCATGCAAATGTGGTAAACGGTAAAAGGGTTACACACATGTTATTCGCCATTCAATAAGTTTATTCGGGAAAATGTCACCCTAAGCTCTCGATTGATCTTGAAATCTAAGAAAACAATTTTGTCATAAAGTTGTGACCAAAATGAAAGAATTAGAGATATATATTATTTTGTAAAAGAATATCATCACAAAAATTGTACCTCACAATTTTAATTTTAATAAAATCTTTGTTCATATTATTTTTCCTATTGTTTTGCTAATTTTGTAAGACTTTCGCAAAATTTATGCATACAAATAAGAGGGATATATTATTTAGCCATAAATTTGTACAAGCAAATTTCGCGAAAGTTCTACAAAATTAGCAAAATAATAGGAAAAATAATGCAAACAAAGATTTTATTAAAATTTAAATTGTGGGGTACAATCTTTGTGGTAATATTCTTTTACAAAATAATATATTTTTTATTCTTTCGTTTTGACCACAACTTAAATAACAATGATGAAATAACAATGATGAAATAGTTCTTGGATTTGAAGATCAATCGAAGGCTTAGAGTGGTTTTTTTCCTAATGAACCTATTGAATGGCAAAGAACGTGTATAACCCTCTTTTCCTGTATGAAGTCGTTTTATGAATCTCATTTTCTTAGTTTGAATTTTTTTTTATCTCTTCTAGATTTTCTCCTACGAAATTTTTAATCTCCTTTTTTCTTGAAAGAAATCACCTCGCTCTATTTATTATACTTTGATTTTAGCAACTTTTTATTCCCAGCTTTTACAACAAGATAACAATAATATTTATTATTATTATTATTATTCTTTTTAGTTGGAGAAGCATAGCATTGCGATTTTTTTTTTAAGACTAAATTTAATGATTATTTAATCCACTAAATTTTTTTATGTCTACACAAACATCTTCTCCTCTCTTTTTTTTCTAGGAATAGTAAACTGTTTTCAAAACCGATTACCAAGCATGGCCAAAGTAATTCTCACAAAAAACTTTTAAATAAAATGTATCCACTAAAAGTACTTTCAATAAAAACACCACAGAAAACCCTCAAAAGTTGGTTTGAAACACCCCAAACATTAGTCTTTTAATAAGATTCTTTGCTACATATGATATGGTGGGGCAGCTGGGAATTGATTTTTTGTTGAGTTAAAGTCAGTGTACAATACATAACTTGAAAGATGGGATTGAGCTTTGAACAGGGGAAGCTGATGAACTGCGGGGGCGGTGGAAGCTGCGGAACTTGCATTGTTGAGGTATAAACATATGATTCAAACTTCTGCTTTTTGCCATAACTCTGCTCTCTTTTACCTTATTTGTTTTCCCATTAGTACTAATCCCCAGATCTGTAACTGCAAAATATTCTTCAATTGTATTGTTTTTCACTTTGCAGATTATTGATGGAAAAGATCTTCTGAACGAGAGAACAAACACAGAGCTCCGTTATCTGAAGAAGGCATGATCTCTGATCTTCTCCCTCTGGACACACAATCATATGAAGTTTCATTCTCTCAGAATTTGCCTAATGCTTCTTCATCACTTCTTTGGTTTTGATGTACAGAAACCTGAATCTTGGAGGCTTGCTTGCCAAACTATTGTTGGAAATAAAGAGAACTCTGGCAAGGTATGGCAGTATGTTTTTCTAAATTTAGAAGCACTTCGGGTTTTATTAAAAGTCCATTGTGACAGTGCTTTTTGGAGAGTGCTTCCAATAAACACTTGATGGGTTTTTCTTTCAAAAAACACTTTCTGAAAAAACAGTTTTACTAAAAGCACTTCAAATAAAAACTACGAAAAGACGGGAGAAGAGAATGGTGTGTGTCACAAACATGAACAAATGACAATTGGCTCTCTATTCTTGTGATAAATCGCTTTCAGGTTGTAGTTCAGAGACTGCCCCAGTGGAAGAAGTGACCATTTGCACCCCCAGGAAAAGTTTTAAAGCATTAAATTCATGTATAAATCATGTGAGCTCAATTATTTTTGAGATTTCTAAACTTGGACTGCAAATATTTATGATTTCCTGTCAATGTTTGTTTGCATAATAATACTAGTTTCTTTGTTGACTTCTGACAATACAAATAGCTTGCAGAAAAACTGTGGTTTGGTTGGGTTTTTGGAAGAAGGAAAAAAAGTTGAATAGACATGATCGGTTTTATGTTTGAATTATGATTGAACCGACCTTTTAGTGATGAAAAACAAACCAACTAGCTTGTTTATAGTCGATTTGGTTTAGATGCTTGATTGGATCTAGTTAATTTAGGCTTTAAGATCAATTTGTCGATTTACTTTGGCCAAAATAATCAATAGGATGGAAGTTAATTTAAACCGATAGAGTCGGTTTTCAAAATTCTCAAACCAAAAGAACCTTTATGATTGTTAAGAACTGAACCAATTTGATCAATTTTAATTGGATTGGATCGGTTTTATCAATTTTTTAGTATTCACTCACACCCGCTAGATATGGAATGCCTTTGCCCTCACTGGTAGGTTCCATGGGAAGTAGAGAACTAAAGGCTCTTTTATAACCCATTGTCTTGAATTACAAACAAACGTCCGGGGTCTAGCATATTGTAAAATCCCAGAAGAACCAGCCATTTTCAGTGACATGGTGAGAGGAGTCACTCCACCATGCCATCTCTCATAAGTTCCTCCAACCCGGCCCTCAGTCTCTTCGCAGCAACTTCACATTCCGCCTCTCTAATCGCTCCATACGTGACCCGAACACACCCTGCCAAACCACAAGCACTCCCAGGAAGAAGCACCACCCCATGCCTCTTCGCAAGCCAGCACACAACCGCAAAGTCATCTTGGTATTTCTCAGGCAGCTTTGCCCATATGTAGATCGCTCCTCCCCCTCCTTTCACTGCATCCTGTCCTATAGGTGACAGAGCCTCCAGAAGAAGCTCTCTGTTTCTCACAAGGCTTTTCACTTGGTTTCTCACCCACTCACGCCCAGCTTCCAAGCAGCCCAGAGCCGTGGACTGTGAAATCATTGAAGCACAGATTGCTACATTGTCCTGAACCTTGAGGAGCTGCGTTCGGAGACTCTGCGCTTCCGATGGATAAGCTATCTGCAGGCAAGATAGCACGATAATTAATACTACCTACTAGTCTAGCTTTCAAAAGGGAACTAAAATGGCCTAGAAGAAAATTATTTTGCTCCTGACTATACTCAAGAACATATCAAAATATATGGAAGTAAAATCACTGCTTACATATCCAACTCGCCATCCCATCATCCCATATGCTTTCGAGAAAGAAAAGAGATTCACGACATGGTTTCCTTCCACACAAGAATGCTTCAAACCATCGTATGTAAAGTATCTGCAGAAATGAATGATGAATCAAAATGGGATCATGTAGTTGAAGCAAAACTAAAAATCAAAGCCACTTACTCATATGCATTGTCTACCACCAGCCAAGTGCCTGCCCTTCTGCAGATTTCCGAAATTCTCTGTTTGGGACAGACAAACAACTAGTTAGAGAATTTGAAGTGAGTTGGAGTGAAAGGTGATGGATCTTCCTATATAATAAAATTTTGTTTGTTTGGAGTGTAAAGAGGAGTCAGAGCAAGACCTTGAGGAGAGGGTCTGGGATGCAAGTTCCTGTTGGATTTCCAGGATTTGTGATGGAAACCAGCTTTGGAGCTGGTTTAGTTTCTGAAAGAACTCTTTCTAACCAGTCTACAAAAATGCCCACATATATTATCTGAAAAGGTATGAGAAGCACAAATATTTCTGCTTTCACCGCTAGTTCAATGGTTGGAAAGAGGAAGGACACTTCAGTTCTATTACCTCAAGCTTGATAGGATAAACACAAACAATGCACAACTAGATTTTATCCCCTCTTGAGAGAACCTAATAGGAATCAATCAAATAGAGCAACAAGAATTCACTCAATCAACAAGTATACAAACACCAACAATTTTTAGCGTGGAAAACCTTCTCCAATGTGAGAAGTAAAAACCACGGGACCCTTAAACCACTTAAAAACTCCACTAATATAATCAATGGGCTACACAATTCTCTCTAGATAAAACCAGAGGCATACATCAACCATATCTCAAGACAAATTAATCTTGGCAATTTCAACAACTTTGCATAAAGACAATGGAGAAATCTTACCCAACACAACCCTGTTCTCGGACTGAAATATAATTGTTCCAAACTCCAAATCCAATCTCCACCATTTAGAATGAAGATCAATGAGTTTTGAACGTGCTCAAAGTCAGCTCAATCGAACCACGGATTAACCTTGATCAAAGCTCATTATCAAAATTGTCCGGATAGAAAACTTACCAAAGCAGAGGCTTTGTTCTCGGATTGAAAGACAAACGTCCGGAACTCCAAATCTGATCTCCACCGTTCAGATTGAAGATCAATGAGTCACGAACCTCTCCTCCAAATTTCAGGTCGATCGGCCCACAAACGAAGCAGGATTGGACCTTTGATGAATATGGACAGTGAAGAAAAACTAAGTTTTTCTCTCTAACTTCAAAAATGGTGGTTCTCCCCTTCTCTCTATTTTCTCCTTCTACTCTCTTTTTCTTCTACCTCTAGTGGCTGCAAAAAAATTGGAAAAAGAAGAAGAAGAAGATGGATTCTTCTTCTAACCCTTTTATATAAAGGCCTAAGAGGCCTTAAATTTTGGGCTCTTAATTTGGGTCTTCCACATGAGGAAAAACCTAATAAATCTCCCTCTTTCCGATTATATGGACGGATTTTTCATTCCGGCGATTGAACAACAAACTTCAAGCTTCTCCCTTAGTAAGGACTTCGTTAACATACATGCGTCATTGTGATCGGTATGTATCTTCTCAAGTTCAAACAAGTTGTCATTGAGAGCATTTCTCATCCAATGATACGTCATATCAATGTGCTTCGATCTTGCATGAAAGGTAGAATTCTTACTAAGGTGAATGGCGCTCTGGTTATCACAGTATACCACATAGCATTGCTGCTTAAATTCGAGCTCATGTATGAAACGCTTCATCCACAAAAACTCTTTACACGTTTCTGCTGCTACAATGTATTCTGTCTCTGTTATAAAAAGTGCAACACGTTTCTTTAGTCTTGATTGCTAAAACACAACACCTCCTGAGAATGTCATCAAATAGCCTAAAGTAGACCTTCTATTATCTACATCTCCTGCCATGTCTGAATCAGTGTAGCCAACAAGTACTGGTTTCCCACTTCCAAAAGTGAGTTTCAACTTGGAAGTGTCTCGCAAATATCTCATAATCCACTTGACTGCCTCCCAATGTAGTCTTCTTGGATTAAATAGAAAGCGGCTACCAACACCAACTGCATAAGCTATGTCTGGTTTAATACATACCATGGCATACATCAAACTTCCTGTTAGAAAAATTAGGCTAATCCAACCTATGGTAATCACCCTAGAGGGGGGGTGAATAGGGTGATGGTCTCTTTTTACAAATTTAAACTATGTGAATGTAAAAGACAATTATATGCAAGTATATAATAAATAATATAAAGACAATTGCATATAAATTAAAAGAGTAAGGAAGAGAGAATGCAAACACAAGATTTTATAGTGGTTCGGCGCAACCTGGCCTACATCCACTCTCCTCTACCTTCAATCCCAAGCTTGAGGTTCTACTAATTCAAATCTTCCAAACCAAACCTTCAAGCAATACAATGGGATTATGGTTCCAATTCACCCTCTTGGATTTTTGGCTCCAAGCACCCTTTACACTTCTCAAGAGATATCCCACTCTTGAACAACCCCTCAAGTGATACCCCACACTTGAGAAACTTCCTCTCAAAGATTTACAAATAAATGATCTCACAAAATCGTAGTACAAAAACTTTAAGCTCAAATGATACAAGAAAACTAGGATTGAATGGTGCACTAAAGATATGTAAGTTTTAGAACAATGGTGCACTCAAAAACACTCTTCCAAGGCTCAAATATATTCAAGAAAGGTTTTGGAAGGTTAAGTTTTTTAAACAATGAAGATTGAAGCCTTTTTATTGAAGAAAAAAGCCAAAATAGTCATTGGGGGTTTGACCGGTCGAGTTAGGGGCCGACCAGTTGACTAGCCGTTAGCATTTAATGCTTGGCAGGTGACCGTTGGACCTCAACCGGACTTTGACTGGACCTCAACCGGTTGAGGTTCAACCTTGACTGGTTGAACAACCGTTCTAGAAGAAAGAGAAAGTTTTTTGCACCCTCGACCGGTTGAGCTGGGGGTCTACCCAGACCTCAACCGATTGAGCTGGGGGTCGACCCGAACCTCGACCGATTGAGCTGGGGGTCAACCCGAACCTCGATTGGCTGAGCTGGAAGTCGACCCGGCCCTCGACCGGTTGAGCTTGCGGTCGACCGGTTCCTCATCCGGTTCATCCGGTTAAGCCATATTTTGGGTCAACAGTCAACTTTTCCAACTTAAAACCTTTTAAAACAAGTTTGAAAAACATTTAGCACAATGTTTTAGTTGAAAACATGAAATCATCCGATTCTTAAAATATTTAAAACAAAATAACTATTAAATGATTTTGGTGCATAAGTAAAGAATGTAATGTATGAAAATCCTAGTGCACCAACAACCTTACAAAGAGATCTTATGAAGCTTGGGTCTTAAAAAACACTTCTCTTTGAGGTGGTCTTCTTCTTCATGATTTCTCCTTGGCTTGATTTGTCTTTGTGATTGCCACTTTGGAAATCATCTTGCTAATCACACTTGAAATATAATCATTAGTTCTAAACCTTGTTTTGTTATCATCAAAATCAAGATTAACCAAACCTTGGTTTCACACTTCCTATTGCTAAAGCTTACGGGACTCTTCTCATGTCTTCCTTCTCCTTATCTGTAGAAGGGTTATGTCTGCTACTTAGCTTAAAGTGACTAGCTAGAGGAGAACTAACCACTTAGCTTTGCTCATGTTAAATCTTTCAAGCACATTTTCAATATATTGCTCCTGTGACATATACAGCTTCTTAGATGCTCTATCTCGTTCAATTCTAATACCAAAAATTTTCTTTGCTGACCCTAAATCCTTCATGGAAAAGGATTTGATTAACTGTTTCTTCAGCTCATCAATTCTTGAAACGTTTCTGTCAACAATCAAGATATCATCAACATAGAACAACAATATAACAAAATCATCATTAGAGAATTTCTACACAAATACACAATGGCCAGAAGTAGTTTTTCGGTAGCCTTGCTCCCCCATAATTGATTCAAACTTCTTATACCATTGCCTCGATGCCTATTTTAAGCCATAAAGACTTTTTTTCAACTTACGCACATAATCCTCTTTTCCTTTTATTGTGAAACCCTCTTGTTGTTCCATATAAATTTATTTGTCTAAATCACCATGGAGAAATGCAATCTTAACATCCATCTGCTCAATCTCTAAATAAAGACTAGTTGTCAAGCCCAAAACTAAACGAATAGACGACATCTTAACAACAGGAGAAAAAATCTCATCAAAATCAATACCTTTCAAAAATGGCGGTTCTCCCACTCTCTCTCTTTTCTCCTTCTACTCTTTTTTTCTTCTACCTTCGGTGGCTGTAAAAAAATTGGAAGAAGAAGAAGAAGGATTCTTTTTCTAACCCTTTTATATAAAGGCCTAAGAGACCTTAAATTTTGGGCTCTTAATTTGGGTCTTCCACATGAGGAAAAACCCAACAAAGCCTACATTTGATTGTACATCTTGGATATCATTTTCCTGGGATGTTACATCTAGGATGTTATATCTAATGGAATGATATGGTAAGATATTATTGTTGGGTTTTTCCTCATGTGGAAGGCCCAAATTAAGAGCCCAAAATTTAAGGTCTTTTAGATCTTTATATAAAAGGGTTAGAAGAAGAATATTTCTTCTTCTTCTTTAGTCAAAAGAAAGGTATTGATTTTAATGAGATTTTTTCTCATGTTGTTAAGATGTCGTCTATTCGTGTAGTTTTGAGCTTGACAGTTAGTCTTGATTTGGAGATTGAGCAGATGGATGTTAAGACTGCATTTCCTCATGGTGATTTAGACAAAGAAATTTATATGGTGTAGCTAGAGGGTTTCACAATAAAAGGAAAAGAGGATTATATATGTAAGTTGAAGAAAAATCTTTATGGCTTGAAACAAGCACCGAGGCAGTGGTATAAGAAGTTTGAATCAGTTATGGAAGAGCAAGGCTACCAAAAAACTACTTCTGACCATTGTGTATTTGTGCAAAAATTCTCTGATGATGATTTTGTTATATTGTTGCTCTATGTTGATGATATATTGATTGTTGGCAGAAATGATTCAAGAATTGATAAGTTGAAAAAGCAGTTAAACAAATACTTTTCTATGAAGGATTTGGGGTCAGCAAAGAAAATTCTTGGTATTAGAATTGAGCGAGATAGAGCATCCAAGAAGTTGTATATGTCACAAGAGCAATATATTAAAAAGGTGTTTGAAAGATTTAACATGAGCAAAGCTAAAGTGGTTAGTTCTCCTCTAGCTAATCACTTTAAGCTAAGCAGCAGACATAACCCTTCTACAGATAAGGAGAAGGAAGACATGAGAAGAGTTTCGTATGCCTCAACAATAGGAAGTTTGATGTATGTCATGGTATGTACTAGACCAGACATAGCTTATGCAGTTAGTGTTGTTAGCCACTTTCTATCTAATCCAAGAAGACTACATTGGGAGGCAGTCAAGTGGACTTTTGAAAGTAGGAAACCAGTACTTGTTGGCTACACTAATTCAAACATGGCAAGGGATGTAAATAATAGAAAGTCTACTTCTGGCTATTTGATGACATTCTCAGGAGGTGTTATGTCTTGGCAATCAAGACCACAGAAATGTGTTGCACTTTCTACAACAGAGGCAGAGTACATTGTAGCAGCAGAAGCATGTAAATAGTTGTTGTGAATGAAGCGTTTCATACATGAGCTCGGGTTTAAGCAGCAGCACTATGTGGTATACTATGATAACCAGAGCACCATTCACCTTAGTAAGAATTCTACCTTTCATGCAAGATCGAAGCACATTGTTGTGAGGTATCATTAGATGAGAGATGCTCTCAATCACAACTTGTTTGAACTTGAGAAGATACATACCGATCACAATGACTCAGATATGTTGACGATGTCCTTACCAAGGGAGAAGCTTGAAGTTTGTTATTCAATCGCCGGGATGATGAGTTCCTCCACAAAATCGAAAAAATGGAGATTTGTTGGGTTTTTCCTCATATGGAAGGCCTAAATTAAGAACCCAAAATTTAAGGCCTCTTAAGCCTTTATATAAAAAGGTTAGAAGAAGAATCTTTCTTCTTCTTCTTCCAATTTTTTTGCAGCCACCGGAGATAGAAGAAAAAGAGAGTAGAAGAAGAAAAGAGAGAGAATGGGAGAACCACCATTTTTTAAGTTAGAGAGAAAAACTCAGTTTTTCTTCACTGTCCAGATTTCATCAAATGTCTGATCCCTCTTCTTTTGTGAGCCAATCAACTTGAAATTTCGAGGAAAGGTTCGTGACTCATTGATCTTCAATCTGAACGGTGGAGATCGGATTTGGAGTTCCAGATGATCGTCTTTCAGTCCAAGAACAGAGTCTTTATTTTGGTGAGTTTTCTATCCGGACAGTTTTGATCATGAGTTCCGATCAAGGTTAATCTGTGGTTCGATTGAGCTGATTTTTGGAGCACATTCAAAACTCATTGATCTTCATTCTGAACGATGGAGATTACATTTGAAGTTCGGAACAATTATATTTCAGCCCTAGAACAGTGGTTGTGTTTGGTAAGATTTCTTCATTGTCTTTATGCAAAGTTGTTGAAATTGCCAAGATTAATTTGTCTTGAGATATAGTTGATGTATGCCTCTAGTTTTATTAAGAGAGAACTGTGTAACTCATTGATTATATTAGTGGAGTTTTCAAGTGGCCTAAGGGTCCCGTGGTTTTTACTTTTCACATTGGAAAAGGTTTTCCACACTAAAAATTGTCGGTGTTTGTATACTTGTTGATTGAGTGAATTCTTGTTGCCTTATTTGATTGATTCCTATTAGGTTCTCTTAAAAGGGGATAAAATTTAGTTGTGCATTGTTTGTGTTTATCCCATCAATTATATGGATGGAATAAGTTGACATACTTATATTTGGTTTCTAAAAGGAATAAAAAAATACAATGAAAAACATATTGTATTTCAATGGTATATATATATATTAGTATCATTTTACGTATATTTTTATACATTTTTTTTAACTACAATTTTTTTTTTTTTAACCAAAATTATTTGAAAATTGATAAGAAGTGAATTTATGATCCATAAGATATATATATCTCAATATATATATAAATATATATATATACATATAGGATAATATATTACATCACTCGTCATATCTCATTATCAACCAAATATGAGACATGATATATTATCTTATCTCTCATCTTATTTCATATTATTGACTAGTTATAATATGAAATACGATAAGAAATAAGATAATATATCTTATCCCAAATTTGATTAAAGGATAAAAGATATGATGATATATTTTATCTCATAATTAGCAACCATGTTACAAGTAAATCTTTTTTTATATATATTTCATGTATTTGAGATATGATAATCTCAAGTTGAGACATGAAATATACATCTCTCATAAATTGTAAATTCACTTCTCATCATTTTTTATTTTTTTTATGCTACAATAATTTTGATTAAAAAAGTTAAATTTGTAGCTAAAAAAACTATAAAATATGTATAAAATACATTGTAAAATAATACTAATATGTTTATTATATATATATTTGTATATTCAACAATATAATACAATATTTTTATTTACAAATTTTAAATATTTTAATCATAAACATTATTTAAAGAAATAAAAAGCTTATTAGATTATAAATTATAAACGGAAATATTAGAATGAAATATAATTTTTATTTTAAATAAATACTGAACATTAAAATATAATATGTTTTCAATTTCAATTTTTTTTTTTACAAACAAAATATAAGTATGTCATAACATATCTTATTAGATATGATATATTAAGATGTCATTTCATCTAATATAATATCCAAGAATATTGAGATTGAAAGGAAGGTATTATTGGAACCATATCTTAATGTATACATTAAGTTTTCAATTCATTTTAAAAACACAATATACTTGTTAAATTCATGTTTCAATTATTATTATTATTATTATTATTATTATTATTATTATTATTATTATTATTAATTAATTAATTAATTAAAAAAAATCAAAGGGTATAACTTGATGTTATTTTGAAGTTAATTTGATACCAAATGAAAATATTTTCCAATGACATAATTACAAGTGCTCTACATCTGACCTGCATCCGGTAGAAGCGTCTCGGGATCGCTGGTACCGATCAATATGTCGGTGATGCCGGTCATCTGGAAGGACATGTATGCATTGAAGAAGTATGGTGCAAACAGTACCACAGAATCCTTCACATCACATAATGTAAGCACAAGATTCAAAAATCCCTGAGAACAAACAAAAACAATAGGAACATTCTTATGAAAAATCCTGGAAATTCTGAACCTCAGGCGTCCAACAAAGAAGAAGTAACACTCACACCACCCACCTGATTTGAACCTGCTGTTACCATGATTGAAGACTTGTGCAATTCATTCTCATGCCGCAACTGCATATCAAAATTGCTGTCATTTCAAGAACTTGGAAAAGCTTTGTAATTCCAACACCTTACCAAAATGAGTACCTTCTTTATCAATGCCTCCCTAAGCTCTGCGAGACCTTCGTGAGTCCCGTACTGGCTTGTTGAAGGCTCCCATGCCTTCTCTTTAACCTTCTCCAGAGCCTGGTCGGGTGGTTGCCAATAGACAGCCCCCTACTCCCCTCACAAAACATAGCCTAAAGATCAAGATCCCACAAATAACCACTTCCCCTGGTCCCCTCACAAACATGCTCTGTGATAAAATTTAAAAATTTTAAAAAAAAAAACCCAAGAAAATAAACCTGACCCAGCGGCATTAGATCTTTGGTACCCTTGCTCAACTCCCGTATCTGCAAGCATGACCAATGAACCATAAGAAAATCAGAGCACAAATCCCGGAAAATAATAAAGACCTAATCAAGATTCACAGCACAGGAATGGGGAAGTGCTTACGATACCTTAACCATGACTGGAAGATCAGTGTGGAGAGCACGAGCGGCGAGTTCTGGGTGAGACCCCATCAAGAAAATTCAAGGTGTACTTGAGTTGTTTTGGGGGCAACACTTAGGGATTAAAGATGGAGTGGCCGCCAACTTGTCCGTCTCACTGTAGAGTGCTGTGTAGCTTATGGAAGACGACAAATGTTATATATACTTCGTATTCAGGAGTGGTCATGGTCAATAAACATTGCATGTGACTTCTTCGTTAAACGTGCAGAGTTGCACATTTCAGACAGAGGAGAGAGAGGAAAATGTGAGTGGCTTAAAAATAACCGCCAAAAAATTATGAATATTAAATTTTTAAAATTAGGTTTTCAAGAGAACCTTTTTAATCAAATAACTCTTAAAAAAAATAGGGAAAAAAAAATATCAACTATTAATCATCTTTCTCCTACATTCTTGTCATTTTTTCTAATGTGAGTTTGTTTTCAACTCTTCATATGAAAGAAGAAAAACATTCTTTCAAAAACATTTTGATTTTAAAGAGGATTATATTCTAATCTTTTGATTCGATAAAAAATAAAAACATGATACGTTAAGATTAAAAAAAAAAGAAAAAATAAGCATGCTATTTGATAATATATGTATATATATATAGAAAATGAAATATAGGCTTATTTGATAACTCTTTTTTAAAATAGTTATTTTTTACAAACAAAAAATAGTTTTGTAATTTAGAAAACAAGTTTATTGAGTTCTTGACAAAAAACAATTTTTTTAAAAAAATTTATAAACACTATATTTTTTAAAATAAATTTAAAATGTTTTTAATTAATTTTTATGAGTGGTATATATAACAATTGAAAAGATAAAAAATATTTTTAAATAAATAAACATTTGGGACCAACCCCCATCAGGATCAAGGATTAGAGATAAACTTTAATACCATTTGTATCAACTTATTCCTAATCATATCTGCTTTAAGGAGGTGTTTGGTACGTCGAAATAGGGAATAAAAATAATTATTTTGTTCAATTCCTATTTCTCAGTGGATATAAATGAATTTAATGATTCCATTTCTAGCATTTAGATGAACTTAGGAATGCAAGATTGGAATGATTATTTATTTCAATTCCAATATTTGATAATAATAGGAATGGAAATGAAAAAGAAATAAATTTACAATAATATTCTTCCATATAATTTAAAATAATTTTTTTAAAAAAAATAAAAATAAATTTTGAGAATTTTTTTGTTATTAAATAATAAGACTAAAATATATATATATATATATATATACTTAATAAATAAAAAATTAACCATAAAAAATCATATAACCTAATGTACAAATATTCAATTATTATTTTTATTAAAAATTTGAATAATTTGTCATACTTAAGTAGTTATAAAATTATATTTTACCAATATATATATATATATATTTATTATAATATTTAAATTCTCAAAGCTATAAATATTTTTCTTATTTCCAAAAGAGAAAATAAAAGAATTCAAATTGCATTCTAATTTTCAACAAGTATCATATCCAAAATGATAATATTTAAATTAGAAATTGAATTTTTTTTTCTAAATGTTGTGAAAGGTTTGATTGATTCAATTTGGGAGAATCACTTGTTACATAGAAGTAGATGATGAATGAGTCTCTGGCTTTACAAATAAGATAAACATCAGACTTGAATAATGAGATAAGAGGGTAAAATAGTAAATTTAGGTTATTTTATATAATCAAATGGGTTTAATGAATTAAAATACCACCTACTTTATGAATTCAAATTCGACTTATAAGTTGGGATTTGATTTCTGCATAAATAATTTTTTATATCATTCATACCTTCTTAACATTTATCCAAACATAGGAATATGGAAGAAAATGAATGAGATGTCTATTCCTACTCCCTATTTCCATGTACCAAACACCCCCTAAGTTTAAAGGAACTCCATGACTTTAAAACGCGTTCACAAGAAGGTAGGATGTCACAGCATAAATGTACAATAATTTTATGGATAATAAACTAAAATAACTATTTTTCATATTTCAATCTTAAATAATTTTAAAAACATCCTCAAACATACCCTTAATTTTAATATTCTTAATAAATAATTTAATAAGCACAATTACAACTTATTTGTCCTAACTGTACCATCTAATAAAATGTTTATTTAAAAAAATTAAAAAATAAATAAATTGTGAAACCCCTTTGAGAAGTTTTTCTATATAAAAAAGGTATAAACTACCCCTTTGAATACTTATCCACAGGAGCCTTCCTTCAGCCAATCACAAACCCAAACCCAAACCCATGTTTAATCTCCACACCTACTTCCAAGTTCCAACATAGTGGTTGTCTTACTCAAAATATGACCCACATTTGAAAACAAAAAAAGCCATTTGTGGGCTCTATTCTTTTTTTTTTTTTTTAACTAATTTTTACAAAGACAAGAAACACTCATTACCATTTTATTACAAGCCAAAGTGTTTCTAGAATCAAATTATTTCTGAAAACAAAAACAAAAAAAACAAAACAAGGCTCTAGGTGCCCACAAAGTCTCACTTTGACTAATTATTTTCAAGTGGTGGAGACTTACGGTTGTAATTATTAAAAATTTGAACCACTACATCAGCAAGAAAAGTGGAGTAAGGGAGAAGCATACACAATAGACAACTGAAAAGGGACAGCCTTTATATTTCTTCCTTGTTTGGTTTCCCAAAAAAAAATATCATTTTTGCCAAAAGACAATAGTGAAGAGGATGAGAATGGGGACCATTTGTGCCTCTTCTTAAAGTTGCTGTTTTTTTCTTGTTCTTCTTTCTCTTTCTCTTGTTTAAATTTAAACTTTTGCTCTTTTTTTTTTTTTTTTTTAAATAATTTCATTTCATTTAATGTTCACATGGCCACTCCATGGTGGTGCTGATCGGCTCATTATTTTATTCAATTACTTGAGATTCACATCCTTGTATTTTGACTCACTTTGGGAGAGTAAATTGATTTGTTAGCTCGAAACTATTTTTGAAAATGGTTTTTTTTTTAATAAAAAAAAATATATATATAAAATATGATGTTTTTAAATAATAATTTTTAGTTGTATTTATTTATTTTATAATTATTTTTACATTATTATTATTATTTTTAAAAAAAATATATACAGATATAAAAAATGATTAAAAATAAAATATTATTGATAATTTTTTTTTTAAAGTATTTGAAAACATTTTAAAATGCGAATCTTATTTGCCAAAAAAAGTTTGGAAAATACTTTCCAAACATAGCTCTAGGATTCAAATATTAAAAATACAAGTGTGTATTTTTGTGATTTGATTGGTGTTTATACTTGAAGAGTATATTTTTAAAATACTATTATTAAAAACAAAAATGATATATATATATATATATATATATATTTAAAATTAATTAAATGAAATCGATTTTTTTTTTTTTTTTATAAAATAAAAATACTAGTCTCTTTACTTTTTCAAAATGATTATATTAAGGATTTTAATTTAATTAAAAATTTTAAAAATATGAAAAAGTATACTTATTTTTAATAAAAATATTTCTAAAAATATAAAATCTAATTACATAGCACTAGCATTTATTTATGACTTTTTCTAGCATTAAAGAGAAGCCAACCAAAGTAATAAATTATAAACACCTTTCCGAATCACATTTTACTTTTTAATTTCATTAATGCCCCTCAATATAATTACACCAAGCCAAAATTGATTTCAAATTTCATTAATTAGTATCATTACATGTGTATTTCATTTATAAAATATATTTTTCAAATAATAAAATTTATTTTTTAAAGAAATATTAAATATTAATCAAACCACAAACACACGTAAAAATACAATAAAAAAGAATATAAGATTTTCAACGTATTCAATGATCGATATGATGATCCCTACATCAATAGAGTACACCAACCTTCAACAATTCATTAATAAAAAATAATAAAAAGAAAAGTTATAATGGTGAAACTCTCGAAACCCCGAATCACTCTCTCTTAAAAGCAAAAGACTTAAGTATAAAATGATTAAATATATAATAAGAATAAATTCGTCAATTAATATATAAAAAAATTTATACCCAACGTCCAGTGTAAAGGATAATAAAACTGATTCAGACTTCATAATCCAACATTCAACATATTTATCTAATGCCCATTACTGAAATTTAAAATTAATAGTAGTTAAGGGTAATTATTCCAAATTTGAGATGGTCCGAGTGAAATTAACCCTATTTTCAAATGCAAATTCATTATTGTTAAATTGATTTATTTTAATAGGTTAATATGTTGGTTGTTATGATTTGACGTATGGATGGCACCCAATTATCAGCTAGGCTCTTCTTGGCTTTTAGATGATGAAATTTAGAGAGAAAAGTTGGCTAACAGGGGGCCCAATATTGACAATGGTATGTCAATTGTGAGAAAAGGATTCTTTGTGTCTGAAGTGGTCCTGATTCATGGATCTAAAGGAGCCCTAAAAATTATTCGAAGCCGCTCCATCTAACAACCATATGATATTCCTTCTGGTAGAATATGATTGAATTCTTTGCTCTTTTTCTGACTTTCCAAATCAACGGTTTTGATTCTTTTGTAGGCTTAAAGCCATGTATGAATTGACTCCACCAGATATTTATCAAAAAAGAGTTATCTTATATATTAAAAAATAACACCCCGATTGAAATAAGATAAGGTCGGTGATGTTTATTTTTTTATACTTAATTTTAAATAAAATTTAAAATTAAATAGTATTTAATAATATTAAGTATTAAAGTGTATTTTTTTAATATTTTATTTTTATTAAATATTTTTTAAAAATAAATTACTTTTAATATTGAGAAAAAACCAAACATTAAGAAATAAGTCAAAAATATTGAGAAATATGTTATTTTGTTTTTTTTTATTTAGTAAAAAATTTATTAAATAAATAATAAGTTGATAAAGGTAAAAATATAAAATAAATAATTTAAAATTTGAAAGCATATTACTTTTAACAAAAAATTTAAAAAAAAATGAAATGAAATGTACCTTTTCTAAATTATAATTCTAAATTATATAAATTTATTATTAAAAAAGATTGATATGCTTTGACGGTTATAAAGTGAAATGTACAATCGATTGTTAATCATGCCTAAATACTAGTTGTTGACAACTATAAAAAGCATGCCTTAAAGTTAAAAAAGCCATCATGGGTGGCTTAATCAAGATTTTCAAAATTCACATTTTCAAAACATTTTAATTCGAATTTAAATAGGCGTATTTACATGCTTTACTTTTACTTTTACCTTTTCTTTTTGTTTTTATTTTATTTTATTTTTAAAAAATTATCTCTTAGTTGTGCTCACGTGATCAAAAGGGGTTCAAGTAAAAGAGAAATTCAAGGTAAAAAGTCCACATAACGATATAGTCAAGATTCTCACCATTGGCATTTTTCTCTTTTCTTTAGTTATAAGTTTCAATTATTTTTTGTCCTCTACGTAGAGCTACTTTCCTGGAGATTTCCATAAAAATAATTTATTTATTTACCGTTATGTTTCCTTATTTTGATATTAATTCCAACTATTTTGTCTCTTTGATAATAATGGATTTTTATCGATATATGTATTATGAATAAAAAAATAAAATATTTGACTTATTTTATTTACCTAAAAATAACGTATTAATATTATAATTAAATTGAACTAGTTATCAACACATCACTTTTAACTAAATAAAAAAAAATCATATATTTAGACTATGTTTGGTTCCCGGAAAATTTGAGGGAAAATGTAAGGGAAAGAAAATACAAAGGAAAAATAGAAAGAAAGAAAAATTTAAGGAAAATATAAAAATAAATTAAAAGTTGATAAATTAATTTTTTTATTACTTCAAACTCATTTTATTTATTTTAAGTCATCAATATAAAGATTAAATAATTTTAAAATACATAAGTTTTTAATTAGTTTTAATTGTATTTGATTTTCTTTGATATTTTTCATAGGACAACCAAACATGAGAAAATCATTTTTCTTAGCATTTTTTTTCTTTCATTTGTACTTTCCGGAACCAAACATAGCCTTAAACTTTTTTTATTTAATAAAAAATTAAATACCATCGTAGTAGTAGTTTGACTCTAAAATATTTTTAAAAGTATAATTGTTTTTATAATATACAAATGATTTTTTCACGTAAGATTACAAAAAGCATTGAAATCAGGGTTTAGCCTATATTTTGAGCATGTATCATTAGCCAAATGTAGGTCCAACTAAAGTCCAATCTATATGTACTTCCAACTAATGATTTGATTTTGAGTGAGATCAAGAAAATGCCCAAATTCTAGGCGCACTTGTGTTTGAAATAATTTTATGTTTTGAAGAATAAATAATTGCTTTTATTTAAAAATACTATTTATAATCTTTTAATAATTTTTTTTGAGTTTATTTTGAAAAATGGTTATTTTTTCAGAAATGTTTTCGTTGTTTTGTTGGTATTTTTTAAACAATAATCTTTAAAATAGAGAGTAGTTTAAAATTTTTTGTTGTACATAAATTTGTTGTATTTGTATAAAGAATAAGTCAAAAAAAATATTTTTCAAAATTGAGTTTTTAAACAAAATTTTGTTTTAAAAAATAATTAAGAAAACTTTTTTAAAAGTATTTAAATAAGTCCAATATAGTCATACTCTTATACCACTTGATACGGACTTAAATGTACCACTTGTAAGTCTTGTATCACTTGGAAGATAACAAATTTATATATCAAATACATTGTATTTATCTAAACCTCATGGTGTAAATGAAATTAACCAACGGGTTGACCATAGTGGGTCCCAATTACACCCATGTGCAGCCCAATTTGATATCAAAAGTAAAATGACTAGACTACCCCCAAAATCTATTCTCAAACAAGATAGTAGAAAAATTAGATAAGGGGTAATATTGCCAAATCGGGCTGCATTACTTGTCTTCGTCAACTTTATTATCAATCCATATGCCCATCTGACTTATTTCAATAGATCTAACAAGTTCAAATCTACATCTAAAACCTTATGATAGCACTCAAATTCAAATGAAAAAATTATCACGTGATGGATTCCACCTCCATTTAATTAAAGTAATTAAAATTTTATAAGGAAACAATTTTATTAAGGTGGTATTTATTTCTTTATCCAAATTCTAAATAAATTTGAATTTGTTTGAAATGTAAATAATTTTTTTTTTACAAATTTAAGACTTAAAATTTAAGATTTTTTATTTTTAAATCACTTATTATACTCAAATCAAATATCTCTTGTGATAGCAGTCAAATTCCACCTTCATAAGTAATTAAAATTTTATAAGGAATAAATTTTATTAAGGTGGTATTTATTTCTTTATCCATATTCTAAATAATTTGAATTTTTTTTCAAATTTAAGATAATTTTTTTTAAAATCAATTATTATACTCAAATCAAATATCTTATAATAGGACTTAAAAAATAAATGGTAATAAAACATCTAATATTCCACATCCACAAAATCTTTTTTTTTTTTTTATTTGGACTCGTGGAAAATTAATTTTGAATGGGAATGGAGAAGATATGGAAAAGGTGGGTAATGTACTTTTTAGCAATGAAATTACTTCATTTCAATAGTCCCACAACATATTAAATGCAGTCCCACAACATATTAAATGTAAGAAAATTTATTGAATTCAGTTCTATTAGGTTAGATGGTAAACAATTTTATTTTATTTTTAAATGAAAAAAATTGCTTTAGACAACTCATCTTTGGTGGGTCCAAGTCCATATAAAATGAAATAAACAAATTAAAATATTGAGAAAAAATAAAAAAATTTATTTTTTATTTATTATGCAAATCTTACTATAAGATGTTTAATATTTAATTTTTTAAATACATAATTTACTAAGGAAATCATTCCATTCTAGCAATTTTCAAAATGATAAAAAAGAAATTGCCAGCTGGCAAGAAAATATTAAAATGAATTCTATAAAAAAAAATTCGTGATCTAAATTTTCTATCGGTGGCATTGGCTTATTATTACTATTTCAGTCGGGAATGCAATTGTTTTCAAATTTCATCGATTTAAAATATGTTTAGCAAAATTTGGAAAAAAAATAATTTTATGAGAATTTGATTTAAAAATAAATTTAAAATTTATTATTTTTTTAATAATATTTTTTTTAAAAAAAAAATAAGAAAAATATTTTAAAAACTTTTACGTTTTTAATGTTAAGTACATGATATTGTTGTTGAAGACAGTGAAAATTGTTTTTAAAAATTATTTTCGTAAAATATTTTTGAACACTAACTTATTTTTCAAGCTTTTAAAATGTAAGTTATTAATTTATTATTTTTATTGTGGAAAACATTTTCGCTTTTGCTGCCAAACAGGCTCAATAAATATCCACCTATCTTTTTTGTTTTTTTTTCAATATTTTAAAATGGGAGAAAAAGGAAAATATTGGAAGAAGCAAAAGGAGGAGTGGACAAAACAAAATTTCCATTTGGATTTGAGAAGTTTGAACTGTATCCTTTCCCTCCTGCCTCTCAAGTCCTCACGCTCCTTCTATATAACCCATACGCACTCACTCACCACTCTCTCTCTACAACTGTCCTTACATTGGATGATCGGTCACTAGAAACCCTACGCTGTATCTCCAGACCGCCATTGGAGGTCTCGGAGCTCGCACATGCATTGTAAGCTGCGCATTTTCTTTCTCTGAAAATGTGTGTATATGTATTTAAACGTGGCCTTTTGTCATGGCCGGTTTGAATTCATTACACTTCAGAGTTTTTTTTTTTAGTTTTTCAGCACAGATCTGTCATGAAAATGTTTTTGTTCTTCTAAAATTTCTCTCTCTCTTTTTTTCTTTTTGCTTATTTCATTTTCACCTCTGTTTCTGCTTTTTTTTTTTTTTCTCTTTTTATTATCTTGAATTTTTGGTTCGGCCTTTTCTTTGTGCATTGTGTGTTTTTGTTGATGTTTGTTTTGAGTTTATGTATTTGGAGAAAAATAGAGATTTTTGAGGCCAGTGATGGAGACGATTATTTGTTCTTTTTTTTTTTTTTGTTGGTATTTTTATGTTTCGATTTCTTTTTTTTTTTTTGTTCTGGTTTTGATTGAGTTTTTACGGTGTTTGAAGCTGAGATTGGCCAAATTATGAGGGAATCAAGAATTTTGGATGGTTTTGAAACTTTTTTCATCTGAAAATAGTCAGATCTTTGGATGAACGCATAAATCCTGTTCTGCTTTGGAATAATTTTGAAATATTGACGTGTTTTAGTGAGCTAAAAGAATGCTGAAATACTGTTTGGTTGCTGAGAAACGTCGGAAAAAGAGGAGAGGAAAAAGGAGCCAAACAAGACTTAGAATCTCATGTTTTATTTTGTTTTTGTTTATTTTGTGATGGAAAGGCCTCAACAAAGCGCAGTGTTGTGCTAAGCCTCACTGGAGATGGTTTTGTTTTCAAGGGTCCTGAAAATGAAACCTAAGATTCAAATTCAACCTTATTTCCCCCCACATTTTCCTCAGAAGTCCATCAAAATGTTAATGTAATGGAATTATGAAAGTTGTTGCATACTTTTAAACACCTTTGCTCCTGGTTTTTGTGGCATGAACCAAATCTTCAATTTATGCAACTATGTTTGCTTCTGTTTGCTCAAGTCTTTCTGAATCATTGAAATCCAAAGGCCTTTTGCTGTATTGAGTTGCTTTGCCAATGCATCTCCAGCTACTGTTTGTTGACATTTTCTCTTTCTTTTTTATCTGCAGTTGAATTGGTCACAGGTCTTCTGGTTTGACCAATACAGTAAAGTTTTCAAGGGTGGATTGCTCTTCCACTAGGCACATCATGAACAAAGAAAATATTACTTCTGCTAAAATTGAAGAGCCAACTGTTCGGATCACGAGAGCACGAGCGAAAGCTGCTACCAAATCAGGGGGGTTACTCCCCCCTAAACCTCCCATTAAACTGGATCAAATGCAGGTGGTTCGAACGAATTCTAAAAGGGCAGCGTCTGATGAGAACAAGCCCTCTGCCACTACCAATGCTAGTCTTCAGCATAAGAGAAGGGCAGCGCTAAAGGATGTCACCAATGTCGTCAGTGAAAATTCATACATGAATTGCATTAGTACAACTAAAGTTGAGGCAAGGATTTTATCATTCTTTGAATTGTATATAATGTGCAATTTTCATGATATTTTTGTATTGAATTTTAATATTGGAAAACCTAATATGTTTATTGTTATAATTATCTGAAAATTACATACAATGATTCTTGTTGATCTTCACTCAACACCAAAGAGAATGTTTGTATTACCAAACTTCATTCGTTTGTCTCCATATTTTTTTTAGTACACAAGCTTCAAAATTTGTGCACTCAGTAACCTTCTCTCTGTTTTGTCTTACCTTTTGTTGTTTTCCCCCCTGATTTTCTGATTGGCAGATTAGCAAGCGAGCTAAAAGAGGTCCTTCAAATAAGAGTTCAAAGGTGGCTCTGACTGTTTTGGTGGAAACTCCGCAGGTTCAAGAGGATGCCAAAACAAAGGTAACTGGAGAAACATCCAATATAAGGACAGTGGAAACACAAGATAGTACTTTACTGGTTAACTTGGAAGAGGATGAATTCATTCAACATACATTTAGTAGCTTAAGAACAAGTGATGTAGCTGATCCGACTCCATTAGAAGAGACATCCATAAAACCTGCTCAACACCAAAGTCTTTCTGAGGAAGGTTTGTGATTCTGTTTTAATTTTCCATTAGGGTGTGACAATGTTGACAAGAATATGACTTGAATAATGATGTTCTAACCGAAAATTAAATAGATACTGTGAATGAGAAACACGGTTGCTTTGAACTATACATATAATGTATGTTTATATAGTCTGCTCTGTGAATAATGTTTCCTTGTCTATGAATCAACTTTTGCTTCATAATCTACTTTAAATGTGTTTGTACTAAATTTAAACTGTTCCAAAAATTTAGCATCTGCATAAAATACAAATATTAATTTCCTCTTGGCTTATGAATCACTAAATCATTTTTAGTTTAACGAACTAGAAAAAGAACAGTCGCTTACATAGGAATGGAATTGTGGACGCAGGAAAATTATTTCTCAAACAGTCAGGTTGTAAATACTTCTGGGTGGCATTCATATAATGATAAATAAAATGTTTTTTGATGCAATTTTCCGAGTCTATGTTCTTAGACTGGACCACAGAAGGCAATTAACTTAACACCTGATGCTTTGTTGCATAAGAGTCATGGTGGCAAATAGCACCAGCTGGTTCAAATAAGCTCTAGGGATCTGAATTAGTAGCTTGGGTGAGAAGTTGGAGAAACTCCCTAGAATGAAGATTACTAAACTCACTTAGTTTACTGGTTTTGCTTCTTTTATGCAGAAGAAGATAATCTTTTCAAGGCAAAGGGATCCCCAAATGGTCCATGCATTGCAGATATTGATTCAGACCACAAGGATCCTCAAATGTGCAGCTTGTATGCCTCTGACATCTATGATAATTTTCTTTGTAGAGAGGTTTGTATTGCTAACACCATCCTATAATGCCTATAATTGTGTTTACCTTCATGGCAATAGTACTGTCTGTGCTCAATTGCATATCCTGCCCCTGGGGCCTGACTCAGGTGGCAAGGATTGTATCTATACAGCCTACAATAATAGTCTAATTTTTTGATCAATCAATTACAATAATAGTCTAATAGCACTTCATTATATTCATTAGTTGGAAATCTTGAATGTATTACCACTGCTGGCTTTTCATCTTAAATGATTACCCTCTGATGCTGAACAGAGTATCACATGCTTTCATCATCATGGGATTCTCATACAACTTATACTTGCTAGAAAATTCTCCCTTGTTTGATAAGGATTTCTAAGGAAAGGTTTCTATGTGGTACTTACAGTCATGGATTAGTATTTAAATTCAAGATTTTATGCCATGGGACTTCAAAAACAAAATGTCTGCTAACTTTTATGCTCTCCACCTATAAACATCAAGTATTGTCTGGTAACTAACTGTAAATTCCCTCCTTTTCTCAGCTTGACCGAAGACCTTCTGCTAATTTTATGGAATCAGTCCAACGAGACATCACTCCAAACATGCGAGGAATTCTGGTTGATTGGCTTGTAGAGGTTGGTATAGTCACTTAGCTTACACTGGGACAAGCACTTTTGCAGTATCCAAAATGTTATAATATGACTAACTTAATAAGATGCTGAGAAGCCTATGGATTTGTCCATAAGATGCTGGGAAGCCCTATGGATTCTCTCAGAAGCTATTACTTGCATCCATTTTTTTATTTTTTTTATTTTTGCCTCACTGAATTTCATTTTTTAGAAGATTATAACAATTATAATCTCAGAACAAGTTTGGTCATTTCAGTATCACATTCTCTTCCCTTCTTTCATTTTTCCCCTTCTATTCTTTGTAAGCAATGGATTGCAAATCTGCAACCTCCTAATGATTTACTAACTATTAGACTGGTGGTATTTCTATTGTCTCAAATGGGTAGGCTTAGGCTTTAACATGAAAGAGTATCTTCCTTTTTTTTTGTGTATAGCCTTCTTTCTCTACTTAATGGTTTCTTATGCTATTATATATTTTGGTTTTTATACTGCATTGTCATCTTTTTAGTCTTTCTAAAACATGTGGAGAACCATGCTGCAGCAACATCTGCCACAAGGTCTTAACCCGTTTCAACTTGTATGATAAACTAACTGCAATGGTTCTACATAAAAATGTTTTTTGGTGCTCCAAACAGGCTCTTGGTAGCATTGTATCTGAATTTGGACTTACAGATCCAAGAACATCTGATTCTTTCTTGTTTCCAGCATTTATGGGCTCTTTTTCAGATCAGTAGTTGATCACAAAAGGATTTGATCATAATTACTTCTCCTATTTCAGGTTTCAGAAGAATATAAGCTGGTTCCAGATACACTTTATCTCACAGTTAATCTTATCGATCGATTTCTATCCAAAAATTACATTGAAAAGCAAAGACTCCAACTTCTTGGTGTTACTTGCATGCTAATTGCCTCGTAAGCTCCCTATTTTGTTGTAGCTGTCATGGAATTATAGATGCATTACTTATGCATTGAGCTCTTTTAACAAAAAAAAATAGTTAAAAAGATTTTCTCACTGATTAAAATGTCTCCAACTCAGAACTATACTTCTGATATGGCTCTGGTTATGATAATGATGAGCTTAAAGACCATCAATATTTATACAAATTGCAATGAGAATTTCCTTTCTGGTTCCTTCTCTATAACTTGAAGCTTATTCAATAAAATTGGATGGTGTATCAAGTATAAAAGGTAAATGACAGGAAACAAGAAAGTGTCCCTAAATTTATAGATATAGAATGAGCATGCTTTGCCCAATCGACATGGGAGAGTGTAATTGCTCATTTATTTCTTAAAAAATCAGAAAATTTTTCAGCTAAATAAGATTTCCAATTGGTTTTTTTATTACATTGCTCTTCATACAGTAATTGAACTCTCAACCTGCTTATGGTTTCTATATTCTAAATATTCTTGAAAGCTTTTGGTGGTCCTGACAATATCTTAGATAGTTTTTCTGTTTCTTAACTTAATTAAATTGTTCTTGTGCATGTTTTTTTATGGCTTGAAGAAAGTATGAAGAAATATGTGCACCGCATGTGGAAGAGTTCTGCTTCATCACCGATAACACCTACACAAGAGAAGAGGTTTGTTTTTGGCTACCTTTTGCAGTCTGCTTCTTCAACCCATTTAATTATCCATGCAATCGAGTAGAACTTAAACTATTTTAAGTTAAGCAAGCAATAATTTTACTACTGAAAAGGTGCATAGATGTTGTATATGATCTTGATGCCTTTGAAACAAAACTTCAACTATGTTCTGCTTCATTTTTATCCAATAACTTTCAGAAATAAGAGTTATTAGTGCAGAGATAACTGAATTATTAAGCATAACAAGCAAGCTAGTGAATTCGTAGCCAGTTGGCTATTGAATTGAACTCAGGAAATTCATCAAACAGCCACTCTCATGTCACTGATTTGGATGACACTGAAATTCTCATTACCATGTAGAGGCACCTACCCAGCAATTAAAGCACGAGGCAAACCTCAAGGTATAAGGTGTATGTTTCATGTGAATCCTACCCTATGCCACAAGGCTTGAGCTTAGTAAGTGTAAAGTACTGAGCTGGTTTACTTGAGTTTGCCTCAAACGCCTTACAAGCAAAGTTTTTAGAACAACAATGTAGACGACTAATTTAGTTCCCAACAACTTTGCGGAATGCTCACTCCATTTTTGAATTTATAAGTCCTCCTGATGGAAGTTGCATTGCAGGTATTGAAAATGGAGAGTCAAGTTTTGAATTTTCTGGGCTTTCAACTATCCGTTCCCACCACAAAAAAGTTTCTCAGGTACCTACCTCGTCCACCTTCTATCCATCTTTATTATTGGTGAAACAACACCTACAATCCACCAAAGTCCCTGACACATGTTTTCCTCAACTTTACGGTTTTCAGGAGGTTCATTCAGGCAGCACAGACCTCTTACAAGGTCTGTTACACAGCATCCTATCACTCCCAATATGAAAAATAGAAAAAAGTTAAAGGAAGTGAACTAGTTCTGAAATTTAATCACTTTGATTAACAGGTTCCTTGTGTTGAACTGGAGTTCTTGGCGAATTATATAGCAGAGCTAACTCTTGTTGACTACAGCTTCCTAAATTACCTACACTCCCTGATTGCTGCATCTGCCGTATTTCTTGCCAGATGGACACTCAATCAGTCAGACCACCCTTGGGTTTGCATCTTTCCCTGCCTCATTAATTCCAATTTAACTTTCTTTATATGAAGAAAAAAAAAATGAAAATTATATGTTCTTGCAGAATGCAACTCTAGAGCACTACACCACTTACAAGGCATCAGACCTGAAGAATGTAGTTCTTGCAATGCAAGATTTGCAACTCAACACTAATGGTTCCTCTCTGAATGCCATACGTGACAAGTATAAGCTAAAAAAGGTAACCATGTATTAGAAGTACAGAGTTTGGAAAGTGTTTTCGGAAACAATTTTGAAAAACAGTTTTTTTTATATTTTATACAACAAAAGTTTGCTTGTAACTTAGAATATTATGTTTTTAAATATATTTTAAAAATAATTTATGTAATTACCTTTTCAAACAACTTTTAGAAAACAAGTGAAAACAACTTAATACAACTAAAATATATTCTTCAAATACATTATGTTTTCTGTTTTTTTCTCGAGAACAGAAAATTGTTTTCAAAAACAGTTCCATGCCGGGTTCCATGATAGTGAATAAAAAACAGGGTACTGAGTTTTGAAAACTGTTCTTGTATTCATGACAGTTCAAGAGCGTGGCCACTCTCTCCTCCGAAAAAGCAGTGCAGGAACTCTTCCAAGATTAACATCTGATTCTTCCTTGGTCAAGATACAATCATAACATACTAAGAACTTGGAATTGCTCACTGCCATGCTCATCCATCCGGTACTTAGAGGGTGCTCCTGACCTCTAATAAAAACTTTCTTCTGAGTTTCCATTTACTCTCTTCTCCAGACTCCACAAAATCTGTTTTACCTGTGTTGTAGCATGTTGCCAGGTCGATGTAACGTTGAACTGTTATTAAACACAATTGAGGTAGTAAACTCTCAATTGCCTTGTGACACTTCTAATTTTTCAAGCCTTTTTTTGGCTTGTGTAGTTGTATGATGTCAGAGCCATTCAACAGCAACTCGCTGGGTTGCCGGTTTGAAGAGGGGGTTGTATTTAAATGTATCGAATATTTTATGAATTTCTTATAATAATTTACCCTTCACAATATTTTTCTTTTTGGTCTCTATTTTCCAACACTTTTGGCAGAATATGGACTGTTTTTTTTTTTCTTTTATTTGTAGGGGGAGTGCTGGATGGGCGTCTGAGGGAGAGCTGCACTGACATCCAGATTGCCCTCAGCCACAGGCCCACAGGTCATTCACTTTCTAGCCTTAGTTTGCGCCAAAAACTATGTTTAATTTTTGGAAAGTATAAGGAAATACAAAAGAAAATAAATTATAATTAAAATTAGTTAAAAATTTATATTTTTTTTTTATAAAATAAATTTAAAATAATATATAAAAGTTTTTGTTTCTTTTCCTATTCTTTCTCTTTATTGTTTTCTCAAATTTTTTGAAAAACAAACATAACTAAAAAATGATAAGCTAAAGCGCAAATGGTGAAGTACTTAGATGAAAACAATTTATTTATTTATTATTTTTCTTCCTTTTTTTTTTCCACTCTTTCTTTTTACTTTTTCTTCTTTATAATTTTTTTAAATATATATATATATATATATATATATATATATATATATATAAGCAAAATATGACAGACATAGGTATTTCCTAAGTTATTTAAGGCGACTTAATATTGCTAAGTCAGTCTTTCACACTCACTTAGTTAACTAGGCTAAGTAATGCTCACGACTTGAAAACTAGAATGCTTAATGAAGAAAACACTAAAAAGAAAGAAAGTTATGAAGTTTTGTATTGGACAAGAATGCTTACAATATTAGGACGTAATGAATTTATCACCTCCTATTTATGGGTAACCAAGGAAGTCTCTAAAATCCACAAAGGTTTCACTTTATCCTAAAATTTTCTAAAAATGCTCTACACAAACTTTATGTACAAGTATGTATAAGATGAATTTGGAATTCTCTAGAACACTTCACTTTTTTCCCTTGTCTTCCATCCCTTGGATAGAGATGTATAAGTGTTTTTACACTTGTTTGGAATCTTTCACATTCTTCCATTGGTGGAAGCTTCCTTCTCTCCCATATAAGAGGGTCATTTGAGTAAGTTATAACAAGAAAATGATAAGGCAAAGTACAAATGGTGGAGCACCTAGAATCCAATGAGCCCTCGAAACTTCTTAGATTGATAATTTGGAAGGACGAAACTTCTCTGGTTGATAAATTTGGAGAAATCCTCTGCGGTTGTTTCCCAGCCAACACTCCTATGGGCCCAAACCAAAGTTTGGCCCAGGTCTTTTTTGGGTTGTGGCTTAACCAAGGCTTTCTAGGCCGTTAGAACTGGTGGTGGGCCCATGAGGGGGCCTAAGATAACCATCGCTTCCCAGATCCAATCTCCTCATCATGCCTTCATCCCTCCAACTGATATGTCAAGTTTAATTTTAGGTGGTCGGATAGAATAAGATATCACAATATAATTTTTAATGTGATATGAATCATATGATACCTTACATGATATCCTATGATTACTCAATGAATATTATCATTTTTATCTTCGGATTATAGAAGGAATAAAAAATGAAACAAAAATATATTACATTAAAGGGTGTTTAAAAATGGTAGGTCTTATTTTTTTACAACATAATTTTTAACCCTTTAAGACTAAGAACTAGTTTCCTAGTAATTTTAGAAAACATTTTTAATCTTTTTAACATTAAAAATTATTATCAAAATGATTATTTTCAAATACTAAAAAGATTAGAAACGTTTTCTAAAATTATTATTAAACAAGTTCTCGATATCATTTAAAACCTTCTAAATTATGTACAAGATACAAACCTAAAATCCGGTACCTACGTTAAAGTTTTTATGTACCATGAATATTACATGTAATTATAAAAGGTGGATTCATATCATCTAATACGAAGTGTTCATTTGTGACTCTAGATGAAAGGTCTTGATATGATATAAAATGGTCCGATCCCTCTTTCGACTCATCTTTAAGTCTATGAGGTTTTCATCATTTGAGCAAACATTTTGAAAAGAGCAACCCTCTTTCGACTCATCTTTAAGTCTATGAGGTTTTCATCATTTGAGCAAACATTTTGAAAAGAGCAACGAAAAAAGAGATGCAAGGTGTCAATGTCAATGTAAGAAAGGTGTTACCCAAGTGATCTTATCAAAAAAACACATTTATCACAATAAGTAAATTTTAGAATTTTATAACTTTTTTTATTCTATATTTATTGTTTTGTAAATCATTTTTTTATTAAATAATATTATATCTTTTTTAATCAAAATTATGATTTAATTCCTTCACATAAAGAAATTAAAATTCTTTTAAAAAACCTACTTTAGTTATTTAATATAATAAAATGAATTTTAAATTTTACTTAATTTATTTATAAGAACTAATTTTTTCACTTAAGAGTTAATGAAAAAACTGAAAACTATGATTATATTTCTTTAAATGGTTTTGATAAAATAAAATAAAAATAATGATGACATAAATTAAATAATATATTATTTTTATTTAATAAGAACCATTTATGCTATATAAGATTTTTTTTTTCTTCTATTTATTGCAATTTTCAACCTATAATTTATTTTTATTGATTTTCTTATTATATATATATATTACATTTAGTTATCAAAAGGTTTGGAAAAAAAAGAAGAAGAAGAAGAAACACAGTCTCAAACTTTCCTTATTTCTTTTTGAGGGAAATATTTTTAAAATTTTCATGATATTTTATTTTTTATTGTTTTTATCATATTTTCCTTATCTCCAAATAGTGGAGAAGTAGTTTTTTTTTTCTTTCCTTAGTATTTTCCAAGAATATAATATACTCTAAATAGTTTTCATTAAAATAAAAAAACTATAATAAAGGAAATTAAATTAAATAAAATTTCTTTTTTATTATTTTGTAATATTTATAGGATATTTTTGGGATGTAATTAACGTATACTTAATTATAAATCTACATATAATTTATTTATTGTTTGTAATTAAATTAATTAAAAATAAAATATATAAAATCTAGAAATTATATTTATTTATTTTAAAATTAAAATTGAATTTTTTAAAAAAGATGTTTGATGATACGTATAAGGTAAAATTTGTGAAAATAAATCACTTTCAGACTTCAATTATTTTTATTATCAAATGGCAAAATTATATTTAGCACTTAAACCTAACATAATACCAATTGATTTTTTTTGTTTATAATATTCATTATTAAAATATTTAAAATTTTATTAATAAATATTACTAAATTGATATATATATATATATATATATATATATATATAATATATATATATATTATTTTTTTAATTCTTTTATTTTTCAAATAAAATTTTAGATTTTTTTTAATCAAAAAATTTTTATTTTAAGAAATGAGTAGTATAAAATTTTAAAAAATAGAAAAATTAATGAAAAAACTTAATTTAAGACATTAAATAAATTAAGTATGTTTGATAAAATAATTTAATGGTATGATTTAAAGTAAAAAATAGCTTTAAGTAATGAGTAAATAATTAATTTATTCTTAAATCCATATATTTATTTTACCTTTTATCCTCATTTTCCCTAATTATTTTCATAATTTCTTTTGTTACTCCTAACTTCCATTGTTACTCGATCTCCCTTGTTACTTAACATTTTTTACTACAATTATAATTTATGAGGATAAATATTAAATATATCAATTTGATAAGTAATATTATAAATCATTTTATCTCATTGTCAATCCAACGTAAGGTAAGATATTTTATCTCATTTTCATCTTATCTTATATTATTTTTAGTTAACAAATATGACCCAAAGATAGGTTTGATTGATTAGAGTACAAGACATAGAATTAGCATACACTTAGTATGATTTTCAATAAGATGCCATATTTGATGGAAATAATATTTTAGGATATTATATTGAATAAAAAAAGCTAGATATTATGTTCATATTTGATTTCTAATATATATATATATATATATATTTAATATTTGTTTAAAAAAAAAATTCATCCCAATGTTTGTCATTTTCATATTTTATATTATTTGGAAATCATTTTACAATTTATAATTTATGATGTAGTTTTTTTTATTTGTTTGTTAATAATATTCATGATTAAAAATTTTAAATTATTTAAATAAAAAATACAATATTATATTATTAAATATGTAAAACCATTGTCTATTATTAAATAACAAAGATGATATAGCTAAAAGACTGCAAAAATAGATTATTAAATAACCGGCCTAACCGACCAAAGACTGCAAAAAGAGAGGTAGGTAGATCTTGGACACGTGAGAATATGGCCAAAAGATTGACAAACCAAGTGGGACGACGTAGCAAAGATGATAATGAAGGTAATGCAGCAGGATGACAAGTCAGTCTTTGATGTCGACTTTGGCTGCTTCTCTACCCCTAAGGCCCTCCCAAGAATGTAAAACAAAAGTTTGGTTTAATCACGCAATTATTTTCTAAATAATCAAGATTGCTGTCCAGCCCCACAAGCTTGGTTTGGTCTGACCAACTTGCAACCTATTTATGACCAATTAGAGATATAGAATAGGGCTCACAAATCGCAAAAATTTTGATACTTTTCCCCAATATGACTTGAATCTAACGTGTTTGACCTGAATTTAATAGTAACTATGATATATTAAATTCATAATTCATAATTTTATAAAACGTTTTTAATATTTTTAACACTTAAATGATAAAATTTTTCAAGTATTAAAAATATTAAAAACACTTTTTAGAATCACTATCAAACTATTCTAACTCATTTAAAATTTTAATTTTAAGTAGATAAATTAACAGTAAACATGTCAAATTGAGATACTAATTATATTTGCTGAAGCAAATCCTTAAATAGTAAGTAATTATTAAATGGATACCCGACATGTTAATGTTTTGTAATTTGGAGCCAACATATGAATCTTGCCTTTTGGTTTCCACTTTTCAGCCCGGAAAACTCATTGAGAGCATAGAGATGCTACCCAAAAAAGCTTCCCAACACAATGCATATATGTTCCTAAAATTTCTCACCCAAAGAAAGGTACAATCAACACATCCACAAGAAATGTTAGCAGCACAGCCTCTTCAATAACCTTGCCGAGGAAGCAAATATCACTCCCTTCAGTGGTAATAGTACAAAACGAGTTACAACAGCTGGCTTCATAGGACTATCCAAAGGGGAGAAAAAAAAAAAGAAAAGCCCCACCTCCAAAACAACATCCATTTCCTTGTACCTCTTCTGGCCTCCCACTGTCATAAGGAAATAGGAAAAAGAAAAAAGGAAAAAGACAAAAAAGCCAGGCAGCAACAGTTTGAAAATGCTGCTTAACAAGTAATCGAGGTTGCTAAAGGAGTTACTAGAACAGCAGTGTTTCCACTCACTGGCTGAAGGCTGGCTTCATTCTCTAGTTGTTCCCATTTCTCCTTCCGCTTTTGTGCTTCCAGGCTTAGCCTGCTTTCTTCCTCCTTAAACCGGGCATGGCAGGCTAAGAATAGTTCATCATCCATCTCTGATAACATCTTTCTCACATTTAGAGATAAGTTGAGCACTGCTTGATTCCAATGGCTTTGGGCATTTCTTTCTAAAGCCGGGAATATAACTGGAATGAGAACTTGTCGGTTATGTGCAATCAGGTTTACAATCTGATCATTGTTCCATAAGAAAAGGGCCCTTTCGGCCACCTGAAACATTTAAAGGTGGAAAAAAGAAATAAATTATCTTTCTTGGTATGCATGGGTTTGCTCTTAAAACCTTAAATGTAAGTTTGAAGCATCTCAAAAGTAAATCCAATAAATAAACTGACTGCTATTCTCATTATTTTCTCCTCATGACAAATCAAAGAAAGTACAAGGAGGAATGAACATGTTTGGCCGGCATCCAGGAGAAGTTGCCCAATACTAATGCAGGACTTCTATCAATGTGGGGGCTCCTTTTTGAGTCATGGAGCACCTAACCAAAGGAAAAGCACCTAACCCTTCAGAGAATTCTTAAACTGAAGACCAACAAGAGACAGCCAGAAAAGTTCTACTCTCACTAGCTCCTATAATTGCATGGATGGTATCATAAGGAAAGTCTCCGGTTTCTCACCCATCCTAAAGGACTTAGGGAGCAGAACTAAACATTTAAACAAACATCTACTATGGCCCTGAAAATTTGAAGTAGGATTATAGACAAGGAAATGTTCCAGTGGGTTCCCTAATAACATTGTCCAGGTTATGTTTGGAGATGTGCTTCACAAGAGGCTTTAGAAAGGTGATTTTGCCTTCTACTTGGTTCATCTGCTAAAATCAGGAGACACCACTGAGGATCTGTTTCTTCATTTGAAGGTGCCCCAAAATTTGTACAACTTTTCTGTTCTGGACAACCTTTTTATGCCAACTGCAGAAACAAGGGCCTTCACACTGGGGAAGGGCCTATCAGAAAACCTTAACATAGTGGAAGAAGTAGAACAAGTCCAACGAACAGATAGTTCATATTCAAGAACTAGCATAATGCTGATGCGGGTAGTTTACATCACACCTATGCAACCATTGTTCAAGGAAAAAAGAAGAATAATTGAAGAAAAATAACTTGGGAAATTAAACCAGGTAGAAAAATAACTGATGCAGGTAGCATAATGCATGCACGAAGTTTTAACCAGGTAGAAGAATCTGACGAATATACTCTGGGTAGATCATCCTCAAGTCAAAATATCTACTACTGAAAAGTGGGATGCTACAATAGCAAACATAATCACAGCTGAGTTACAGAAATGTATCTTTCTATCAATTGATGGCTATTATTATTTCTTCAGGTGTGAATACAATTCTTATTCACTTTCCAATACTTAGAAAACTCCAGAATGCCTGTTTATGTAGGGCACATGAGACCAAAGTTGGTGCTAAAATAGGACTGATCCCCCAGGGCCCCACCCCAAAAAGCGACAAAAAGTGAAAAAACAAAACAAGGCTCTCCCTTGGCCCTCATACGCTCTTTATTATTTCATGGGAATGCATGTATTTATATTATATATTATATTTGAAAGACTTGAGCCAGGTCTCAAGGCTCTCAATTATTAATGTGGTATAAATGCTAAACCATAATCACAGGATGAAATGAAGACAATGAAAAAGAGTGATAGCAAAGCTTAGAAGCACCCAGTTAAATACCAGAACAAATCAAAGAAATTAAAACCTCCTCTACAAGGTGAGGAGGAGATGAAGAAATGAAAAATTAGAACACAGCTGAATCAGGGAATCTACAGCATTACCACAACTAAAGGGAAGAAATATATGTACCTGAAAATGGAAACTGTTGATGCAGCATCCAATCCGCCAGAATAATGGAACCATGATCTTTTGGAATTCCACCATGTTAATTGCTTCTAGTATCTCTTCTAACTCACCCAGAAACATTACTTCCTTCTGGCTATTTGTTATTGGCCAGTATCTCAACAAACCCTTTATCACGCTGCTGGCTAACTTTGGCTCCTTCTCTATAAATTGTGTAACACAGTAGGACAATTGCTGAAAATAAACTCCCACAGATTTTGGCTTGTGCAGAGGAATCAAAGCTCTCCACAGGAAGATCTTGTGCTCCTCCTTCAGAGGTAATGCAAACCCACTAATTACACTCCCAAAAATCTCCAGCATCTCAGCAATACCATTATTTCGTTCTGTCTCAAACACAAAACGATAGAATATATTGCTCATGGACTTCCTGATAAAAGGCCTGTGAACCATGAACTTGCCATAAATCCTATGCAGAACAGTTTTCAAACATTCTCTTTCTCTTGGGTCCTCGGTATCAAACAGGTCAAGCAACCTCAAGATAAATGAATGGTCTATATACTTTTTGGCTACCTTCGCATCCAGACACGATGAAGTAACAAATTTAAGCAATAAATCATACACAAGTTGTAAATGCGACCACGCTGGATTGAATGTTGGTTCGTCATCATCATTCTCACCACCAAGAGAATTAGATCGATAATTAGGGGGGAAAACCCTAAAAAGGTTAGTAGCACACATTTTACACATTGCGGCAATCACAGGTTCCGTAAACCTAGGAGGCCCCGAAACCATAAAATCAACAAGTTCTATCAACGTTTGACGTTTGACGTCCTTCTCTATAGAATTCTTACTTGGGTCATTGAAATCGAAAACTGTGCAGCAAAGATTCAATTTACTCACAAAAAGATTCAATTTCTCTGCAATTGGCACATCGTTGAATGCCGCTGAGGGCTCAGCTCCAGCTACAGCATTTGTCGGAAAAACCGAAGATGTCTTCTTTGCACTGGTTGGTCGAGACCCCGGGCTCCCACTGCTCGACCGTGGCGTACCGGTGTCGGTTCGCACCAAGTCACCGGATTCGGCTTTCAATGCCTTCCGTGGCAACCTACTGAGAATTTGCTTCAGCATTTCGATAATATCAATTAGAAATAATCCTTATAGATCAAAACACAGTATCACATCCATAGGGGCCAATTTGATATTTGTGAAACTCGCAAATCACAACCCTGAAGCAGTCACAAAACCCTAGATCTTCTTCTCTGCGGGCCTGTACGGGTCAAATGCAAGGCAATATCAAAAAAATGCCCTAGATCTGCATTGTATATGATCGACTAAAGAATATGAGATGTCGTAAATGTGAATGATAGTTAATGATTAACAAATGATTCGAAATCAACTAAAGTCTACCTGCATGAACCCAAAAACAACTTGCTCGAAAAAGAAGACGAACCAAATGATGAAATTTTAGAGAGAGAAACAGCCGAATTATGCAATTTCAGAGAGAAAATAATATATTACGAAATTTCACGAATGGAAAAATCTTAGAGAGCAAGGAAGGAACGAAATGATGAAATTTCTAGAGAGAGAAAAGTGAGAAAATGATGAAAATTTAGAAATCCTGAAGACAAAAAAAAAAATTCTAAACAGAGAAAAAGAAGGAAAAATCGGGTGTTGATTATAGGGACAAATCTAAATAAAATCAGCACTCAAAGATAGACATAATTTCCAAATCCAGATTGAATCCCAGAGAAAATGTTAGAGAGAGAATGAGACGTCACCGAATGTGTGTGTGAGAATGAGAGGAGATTTTGAGGTTTGAAATCAAAGCAAGTGAACCCTGTTCATCTCCATCTCCATCACAGAAGATGCCGATGAATCCACGGTCTCTTGATTCCCGAGAAAATATATATTAGCCATTTTCCGAGAAAATGCAGCTACTTCTCAGCCTCAGTAATAATAATAATTGCAATAATTCAAAATTTAAATATTTTAACTTTTCAAAATTTCTGCTAATATGCGCCGAGGTGCCGTCCCCGTCCTTCTCGTGACCGCACCTTCAATCTGGACCTTCTCGTGACCATACCTTCAATCTGGACCGTTGGTTTCTCTTATTTGCTACAATGCGCTAGAATGTGGCAGTGACCGCTACCGTACAACCTGCAGAAGCGCCTAAGTCTTATATAATGCTTTTTAAAAGACACGCTCATGTTCTTGTACTTTAGATTTTTAATAAAATATTATGAAAATAATAAATATATATATATATATATATATATTCGTATTTGAATTGATTCCATCCTTTATTTTCCAATCTTATTAAAAATATAAGTATTTTTAGTAGTAAATTTGCGATCCATTTTTATAGAACATTTTTAATTTTAAAATAATTTTCAAAAATTTACAATCAACATATTTCCTTTTTTTTTTTTAAAGACCTTTTTTTTTTTTTTACAACCGAATAAACTTCGGCATTCAAACAAATTATTTAATCATAAACAACTACCCTCTGAGTTGTAATAAAACGAGATTTGAGATAAAGATAAACGAATTAATGACAGATTTAATTTTTTTTAAAAAAAAAACCAAGTTTGAAATTCAAATATGATTTCAATTTTGTTCACCTTCTATTATATATTTTTTAATTTAATATTTTTTTATTTCCCTTTTTAATACAAGTAAAATAAAAAATTATACAACTAAAAAATAAATTATAAAAATTATAATATTTATTTTTTATAAATTATATTTATTTTAGTAGAATAAAAAAATTAAAACTAATAAATAAATAAAATTAATTGGACTAGGAAGGGTATAAACCATTTAAATTTTCTTTAAAAAATAAAAATAAGTTTAAATAATCAATGTAAATTAAAAATAAAATTTTCTCATAATAAACAACTTAAAAATTACATAATTTGGATAAGAAATTATTTTTAAAAAAAATCTACAAATTCTAAAATAGAAATTGAAATTTTACCACATATTGCCACTATTGTAATCCATAACTTATGTAATTCTCAAATAAATTAAATTCTATAAATTTTTATAGTTTTCTCATTCTAAAATAAAAATAACCAAATCAAAAACATAAAGTTTAGATTATAAATGTATTTACTATACATTTTCAAAACTTAATATCTTATTGCACAATAAACCAGAAAAAAAAAAAAAAAAAAAAAAAACACTCTCATCCATTTTAATGAATTTTGTTTAATTACAACTCTAAAACATAATTCACACTCAATTAAATGTCTATTAAAATCAACAATTCCAATTAATTTTGAAAAATAAGAAGTTAGATTTAGATTATTTTTTAAAATTGAAAAGTTCAAAATTAATGAATCAATGTTCGCAATCAAACACAAATCCATAAATTCAAAGATACACAACATAAAAGCCAACCATTATTGACTCAATGTTTGATTAAACCTAAGTTTTGATGATAACAAAACATTACTTAGATTTAACATTTTAATCTCAAGTGTAATAGGAAAGAAGATTACAATGGATGATTCAAGAAGCAACGTATAACTCAATGATATAAAGCTAAGGAATATCAAAGTGTGCATCATGAAGAACTCATTGAGATTGAAGATTCGTTTTTAGGTTAATTTTATGTAAAGTTGGAATGAACTAAGAAATACAAGCGATCATATTTTAAGCATCAAAACTCATCCAAGCTAAATCAAATTATTTTCAAAAATTGAATTCTTTTTTCAATTGATAACCACATTAAAATCAAACAACTCATGTCCAAAGATTTTCAAAATTGTGAGTTTGTTTGGCCAATTTTCTCCAATTTTTTTGAGTTAAAAGTGAAGATTTTCATAAAAATCAAGAAATATAAAGGTATTGGTCAATTGGTTGAGGAGGTTTTGGCAATGGGAAGGCAATAACTAATTGAGTAACCGATCGAACAATCAATGAACTAGTTAAGCTTTTCGCCTTACAATGATCACCTATTGTACTTTGTACCTCCAACAATTAGTAACTTGGTTGGTACAAAATGTGCCTAGTGCTTATTTTTTCTTATAAACTTCTATCTAAAAGTGCTCCAAGTGCATTTATAAATAGAGAAATTAAGCTTCATTTGTAAACTAAGAGAATTATAACGAGTGTTTTTCATCTTGAATTTGGTAAGAAGTGTTTTTCAAGCGCGAGATATCACTCGAGTGCTTACAAAAACTATCCTAAGTTTCTCTAAATTTATCAAAGTGGAAACATATGACTACAAAAACCATATTAAGATAAAGATCTAAAGAAGAAAAAGTTCATACCTATATCTAGATGTTCCCAAATCAATTTCTCATGGAGAAGAAGAAATTTGAAGATTTCGTACACCCAAGATCTTCTACTCGATGACTCGAACTACAGTCTTAGCACTTCAAAATGTGGGTAATGAAAGGGAGGAAACTTTGTCTCTTTCTCTTTAGAGGTAGAAGAAGATTAACTGAAAATCATTCTGTTAGAAAACCTTAACCCTTAAGAGGATATTTATAGGGTTGCTCATTAGGCTTAAGTGACTTAAGTTCATCAAGGCTTATGTTATTTAATCTAGCCCAAAATGAGTTCTAATTGATTAATTAACCACATGGGTCATCTAATTAATCAATTAGTCCAATCCAAATACCTTATTCACTATTCTGTGTGCAACCTTGCTTAGTTACCAAAACGTCCTTATGTGTAAGAGTAAACCTAAATTCAATCTAACTCTCATAAACCATGTCATCATGTTATATGAGTTCAAAGCAAGGACCACTGTGACCCATAAGAGTATTAGCTTCCTTAAAATCCAATTCTAAAGTTGATTCAACATTTCACTAAAGAGAATCAACTTCCTCTAGTGTCCTATGTAAATAACAACGAGACGAAACTTAAGTCTATGACCTACTATCCACTACATGCAAACTTTCCATAAATTAGTGTCCATAATCCAACAAGATAGTGTTATCACTTATCAAGATTATCTCTCTAATATTTGAGATACATGTTCCACTTATTATGTGATCAATTGACATATTCTACCTTATAAAGAGCTTATGTCAAATTCCACTTAAGGAATTATTATGACGCCACAAATTTCACTATCATATGTCTTTTGGATCTCACCAAATGAGACACACTATCTTAATCGCATGAAATATCATGATGTCTCTATTGAGAATACTTGTTGTCGCCAACCTCCGTCAATAGTGACAAAATCCTTAAGGATATATGACCACTTTAAGGTATCACCCATAGATCAAAGTCTCATATTAATTTTGGTCACAAACTCAATATCCACTTAAGGTTGAGAGTCCATACAGTATAGTAACTTAGTGAATCATGAAAACTAACAACCTTACATTATGATTCATCGTAAAGCTTGTCTAGTGTGCATCACATACATTAATGCACTCACCATGAGAAACTCATTTCGATGATCAAAACAAATCATCCTTCTAATTAGAATGTAATGCATTACAGTCAATATTGGATTGCCCAGATCTATGAACTGATTATGGACAACTTATCTGCTTACAAAGAACTCATAACTTATATCCTCTATGCAACTCCTAATATATTTAAGTCATGTATAATGTAAAATATATAGTCAAAATGCTCAAATCAATGTCAATACACCAAAGAGATAGTCAAGTTTGACTTTATTATATCATGTCTTGCTTTTAGGGATTCAATCCTAACAAACTTAGGGTACTAAACTAGATAGAGTAAGAAATATTTTAAGGGATTTTCATGTGTAAGCAAAAAAACAATAGGATCAATTTAACTAGAAGATAGAAACTTTAATATTGTAGAATGAAATCCTAGCTCGGGAGAATACGGAACTACTATAACAATTGTATGCTCATAAAGAATAAGAGTATCCTAAAGATGCATCAAATGAATTAAAAGTTAGAGTAGATTCTATGAGAGGAAAAAAATTTCATCACTTGGTCAAACATCTCATTGTCTTCCCTGAATTATAGATGCAAAGGTACCTATAAGATTTGTTTTCCATAAATTTAAAGCTTATAACAACTTAGAGGACCTGATCGACCACCTCATATGTTATTGTCAACTGATATCATTAGCTTAAGGAAATGATAAGGGTCCAACTCCGAAGGGTTAGGTTGGTTTAATAGTTAACCCAAGCTCAACCCAAATATATTTTTCTAAAATCGGGTTCAAATTAGGTTAGTAAATATATATTCAAGTTGATTGAGTTGATGAGCATTATATACGCTTAACTTTCATTTCTCTAAATATTTTACCCATTAACCTATATTTAATAACTAAAAGACTATAAATGACATTCATTTAACTGGAATTTTGAAACCTTTGCAAATCAATACATTGATATGTAAACTTATAATATTCAATTACTTAATCAATCCTAAAATTATAATATTCAATTACTTAATCAATCCATAATTACAACTTTATGCTACAATCAATAAAATGAATTAAATGCTCTAAAATAAATAAATAAAGTAGAATAAATGGCCATCAAGATTAAATGACATTTTCAAGTAATTTTCAAGTCAACAATTATACTCAGCCTAAAAATTATACCTTCAAACATATTTCAAAATGAATTTTCAATTCATAATCAATCATTCAAATAACGTATCATAATTAGAAGAAAAAGTAAGAATCTAATATTTTGTCAAAAAAATTTAAAACCTCGCAACTATATGTTTTTGATTTTTCTCACTAAGGAAATATATTCTAAATCAAATCAAATTAAATAAGGTTTAACGTTTTAGATTCTTTTATAATTTTTTTTCTTTCAAAAAGTTGATTTCATGAATAGCAAATAGAATTAAAACTTGCTTAAAATACTTTATCCATAATTGATTGATAAATGTTTACATATAATGAAAAACTTGTTTATTTCTATATTTTTTTAAAAAAAAAATTGTATGTTTTAAAAATATTATTATCTATTTAAAAAAACCGATTACATTTTTATTAAGATGTTAATATCATATTTTATAATATTTTCTATAATAGTATGATTATCTTTTAATAAAAATATAATTTATAATTTTATTATTATAAAAAAAATGCTATATTTTACCAAAAAATATTTTTTTTTAATTTATTTGTAATTGTAAAACTATTTTTAATTTTAATAAAACTTCAATTGAAATTTTCAATTGAATTTAATTGATATTTTCAGATTTTCTTTTAACAAAATCAAATAGACAAATTAATTTTAAAAATAAATAAAAGTATTTATCCAAAAAAACATTCTAATGTTTGTTATTCCAAAAATGCTTTTCAAAACAACTTCTCAATCACCATTACTTTAGAAAAAATAATAATAAAAAACAATTTTTAGTTCTTCAACTTGAAAACAGGTTTTTGAAAACAAGGCTTGAAAAATATGACCAAATAGACTTAGTTTTTGGCCTCTCTTTGGTCTTTACTAATTCAAGTATTTAAAAAATTCTGCTTGTATTTACAAAAAGGCATATCATGACAAACAGTGTTGAGTTGAAGAAGACTGTGGTCTAGTGGTAAAACAAAACATCGAAAAAACTAATTATTTTATTTGAAAAGTATGAAAATAATTGAGAAAAATAATTTTTGAGAATTGTTTTAAAAAATTATTATACAATGTTTTATATGATATTTTTTATATTTTGTATATTTTTAAATATTTTATTTTCAATATTTCTTCGTGTGAAAACCATTAAATTATGTTATAAAAATAAGATTTTGTGTGAAAAATATTTTTAAAAACAGCTTCAAAAATTATTTTTTATCTTTTATAAAATAAAAACCTATTTAGAAATTGGAAGGTTTTCAATCTCTTTCATATTTTTTTAGAATAACTAATGTCTATTTTCACATTCTTTATATTTATATAATTATTTTTTAGAAAATAATCTTAAAAGAAAGTGAAAACAACTTAATATTAAAAAAATCTATTTCTTGTTTTTTTTTTTTTTTGCTTTTGTTTTCTAAAAAACATTTTTTTCCTTAAGATTAATTTTCATTTTTCATTTTTCATTTTTTTTTCATTTTTTTAAAAAATGATACATTGTTTGATTGTGAAGTCTAAATTAATTTTGTTGCACTTGGCCCGAGATGCCAAGAGGGTTGCCCATAGATATATATATATTTTTTTTTTATATGTTGATTGAAAAGTTTGCCCCTATTATATATTTACCCTTTTTTGTTTAGGATTTGATTTTTAGAAAGTTTGGCCGCAATTAAGAGTTATTTTCGAAAGTTTCACCATTATAACTATTTTTTTTCATTCTGATTTGTAGATTGTTGAGTATTGATGGACTCTACGGGCATAAGGATCACATTGATCATCAAATCACATTAAAAATAGTCTTTTTTCTTTATTTTTAATTCGTGTGTGATTTGGTTAAGAAAGTAATGTTCTCCCACACCACATAAGTGAGGAAAGCAAAAAAAAATCCAATTTTAAATTTTAATAAACCCTACTGGTAGTTCAAAGTGCTAAATCAACCATTTAATTGCATTAATTGAACCATTAAGTACAAATTTGTCATCTTAAGATTTGATTGATATTAGTTCACAAGTCAATTCAAGTAGATATACTTGATTTTTTATTTTTTATTTGGAAGAATTACCCTTTAGGGTAGGCATAGAAAAAATATTCTTTAACCCAGGTGCAGCTTGGTCCCACAAGGACTCGTACCCATATGGGCCGTTGAAAACGCCGGAATGATGATCCCACCCAACGTTGTCGCAGCTGGCACATTCTGGATGATCCCACCGACCACAACCCCTGTCACGGGACCCTCAAATCAGCCACAACTCAGCCTAGATGACTAAAGCTCTTGTGCAGAAATTTGCAGACGACATCTCTAAATTTTTTGTTCCTTTGGTAAACATTAAAATGCCTTCTAGTTTCATTGATTTTCTTATGTCGGTATTAAAGAATAAAAAATGGAAAGAAGAAAAAACTCCAGCACTTTAGGTTATGATCTGAAACCGTCTCCACAAAGCTTGTATTTTTATGTGAATCTAACAAGAAATCCATTAAAGGTAAGATTTTTTTTATAAAAAAAAAAAAGACAAAAAAATAAAAATACGTCAGTTTGTGCAAATAAATAAATAAATAAATAATTTAAAATTTGGATTGAAGGAACGAAATGTTAATAATTTTAACAATGTAGATCTAAAATATTAGATCTGAAATATTGAAGGAGGTTTTGAGAAAGAAATTACATTTTTTTGTGTAAAATGTTTTTTTTTTTTTGAATTTTTTTTATATTATTTTGATCATATTCAAGATGTGTTTTTATTTTTAATTTATTTTTCAGGTGGGTTGTTTGATATGATTATTATTGATTTCCATTGAAAATGTTTGCACTTTAGTTTTGTTTTTGAGACTTGTTTGACATGACAGAAGAAAAAAATTTCTCAATTGTTTCGTGCTTGTTTGGAACCATTTTACTTGGGTATTTATGAACATATTTGGATTTTCATTGAAAACTAAAAATTATAATCAATTGAGACATATTTTATACAATAAAGAACAATATTTGTTGTATATTAGACATGTATATGCCAAAAAAAACCCACAACGGCCCAGTTTTATAAGAAATTTTAAAATTTTAAAATTTTACCTTATCGGAATATATCGTAATGTTATTGTATTTATATTATAATTATGGTGTATTTTTATTGTACATTTATATTTTTATATAAAAAAATTAATTTTATAGATTTTTTTTATACATCATTGGATTACCATCAGCAACTTCATGTATTGAAATTATAATAATGTATTTTCGTTGTCTTTTTATAATTTTGGTTTGCAATGATGCTTTATGATAGGAATACAACATGATAACCTAGAAATGCTAGTTCAATAAAAAATGAATTCAATATTTTGTCATTTTGGTATATTGTAATGTATCGTAATGTTAATATTTTTTCATTGTAACTATATTGCATTTGTATTGTACTTATACTTTATAATTGTCAGAAAGAAGATGTACTTCTTAATTGGTAAATGGACTTGAGAAATTTAGGGTAAATTGGTCTAATAAAAATGTTAAGCCTTCATAAGAATTATCAAATCTACCCACCATTTTCAGTAATTTTTTTTCCCAGCCTACCCTTAAGGGTAATTCTCTCTTTTTTTTTTTTTTTTTTTTTTTTTTTTTTTTTAAAGTTAAAATTGAATATTTTACCTTTTAAAAATAGTAAGATAGTGAATTGGTGATAACCAAATTTCGAATTTGGGTTATTGAAAATATATGATGAAATTTAAGTTATTGAATAAAAAATATAAATATATAAGATCGAGATATAAATAAATAGAATTAAGAAGCAAAATAATGAAACCAAATACAAACAAATAAGATCAACATACAAAGTATTCATACTTATACATGGTATAAAATAATAAAACTCATGTATAGAACAATAGAATTTGAGTTACATGTATGATCCATGATGTCTTTTTAGTTTTTAGTATATATCAAAAATTTATATTTTAATATAATGTTTGGTAAAACTTAATACTTATTAATTAATAAGTTAAGTTGACTTTAAGTTGAAATTTTCTTAATTTGTTAACTTAAAACTTATTATTTATTTTTAAGTATTAAAGTTGTTTGATAACACAAACTTAAAATTTATTTTAAGTTATTAATTTGATAGATTTACCCTCGTTAATTTTAATTGATATTTATCCTCATACATTTTAACTTATATTTATGTTTATGGATTTTTAAAACAATAAATTTATTTATAAAATATTTATATTTAAAGTATTATAGATATATAGAAGATAACCATAATTTATTTATTTATTTTTTTTATAAAAAATGAGTTGGAATCAAAATTCTAAAAATATATCATCAATATTGTGGGAAAATGAGGCAAAAAAAAAAAAAAAAAAGATTAAGAATAAATGAATTATTTTAACTTAATACTTAAAAGTTAAAAGTAACTTTAAGTTGCAATATTAAGCGACTTAAAGTATCGTAGATATATAGGATAACCTTAAAATATTTATTCTAAAAAAATGAGTCAAGAATGTGGAGTCATGGTTATTAAATATATTTTTATTTGATGTAGATAGGTAGATAAAAGAGTTTTGATATTAAGAATAAGTTAACTATTCTTACTTAATATTTAAAGTCATTTTTAACTTTAAATTATTTTACCAAATATGTTCAATTTACTTAATAACTTAAATTTAAGTTATTAAGTCAGTTTAAGTCATTAAGTTAATTTACTAAACACTCTTAATTATTTTTATCAATTATGTTTAGTCTATTCAATGACTTAAATTAAGTTACTAAGTCATATTAATTCATTATGTTGATTTAGAAAACACCCTCTAACTATTTTATCTTAAGTTTGTAGCTTTGTATCAAGATATGGGTTGTAAAATGTTAATATTATAAATTTTCTATTCTAGAGAATCAAAATTCTCATTCTTTCCTTTACCCTTTTATATTTATCAGATAAATTGATGAAAAATAAAACTTCCGATTATAAATGTCCAAAAATCTTGATTGAAATCATCAATGAAACTATGGATATAAGAATCATTATTTTCTTATAACGCAAAGAGCCTTGACATTCATTTCATTAAGAAAACTTGAAGATAAAAGACTTTTGTCTCTTCAGAATAATTGTATTTTTTTTTAAAAGAGAAATGAGGAAAAAATATTATTATCTATTTGGTTTTTAGGAAGAAAGAGTTTAGAGGGAGTGGAAAAAAAGAAAAAAAAAACCCTCAACCTCTTAGGTAATTTTAAAACTCTGGAAATATATTCTCTCATTTTCTCATATTTATTTTATTGGATTGGATCGGATCGGGTCAACCCACTTAAACACCCAAATCCAACTTCAACATAAATAAAAATGATATTGATAATAATATAATATATATATAAAATCATAACAAGTGCTAAAAAGTCTCTTTCCCTTTTTCTTTTTTTCTTTTTTCCTTTTTTTTTTTTTTTGAAGGAAAGGGAGGGTGGGGCCATGGCAGCAATGTTTTAAGACTTAAAGGCTGATATCTCCTTTTTCTTTTTTCCTTTATTATTGATTTTTTTTTTAATGAATATTTGAAATATTTGCCACTTTTTAAGGACGAAAATGTAGGTCTTGATTGATAGATATCATTGAATGGGTGGTTCTCTTCTCCAAGTAAAATATCAATGAAAAGTATCATTGAATGTTTAAATAATATATCATATTCATAGTAAAAAAAACAAAACAAAACTAGTCTAAGATATTTAGATTAAAGTGGACTCTCGTGTTGACTTGTGAAGTGTTATTGGGTCTGATCGGTGATCCTAAAAATGGCTTTTAATTTTAAAAGTATTTTTTTTAAAAAAAATTATATGTTTGATAAAATTTTTAAAAATCACTTATAATGTTAAAAAATTATTTATAATATTTTCTAAAAAAAAAAAAAATACTTGAACGTGTTTGATAGTATTTTTATAGGAAATATTTTTTCTAAAAGGGTTTTTAAGATAATTATTTATTAACTCTTTGATAATAATTTTAAGAATCACTTTTAATTTAATTTTTTTTAAATATATATATATATATATATATATATATATATATATATATATATATATATATATATATATGTTTGGTAAAATGTAGGAAATACTTTTAAAATTTTAAAAAATCAATTATAGTATTTTTTTAAAAAGTGATTTTCTTTAAAACACTTTTAAATAAAATATTTTCACTAAAAACACTTCATGATTAATGCAATTTTTCATATAAAATTCAAGAAAAAAATAGGATTATTTTATTAAAAAGAGTAATTGAAAACCGATTTTGAATTTTTTTTTATAAATTTATATTATTTACAACAAAAATACTTTGACCAACTTTTAATAGAAAACAATTTTTTTTTTTAAAAAAAAATCCATTGTTCTATTCAATTGTTTTTGTACAACATTTTCGATCAATAATTAAAATATAACAAATGTTTTTAAAACTTTTATATTATATATAATCCCTTCATACATAGAGAATATTATTTTTAATATTTGAGCTATTGAATAAAATTTTACTTTTTAAAATAATTGAGAATTAGTTTTAAGAATTATTATTATTATTATTATTATTATAGAAGAAAATTGTATTTAAATTTTATGAGGATATAATCGCCTTATTAGTTACGTGATCAAGTTATAATGTTACAGGGATAGTGCATATCACATAGTTTTTATTTAGAGTGTTTTTAGTGAAAGTGGGTGTTTAATAAATCAACTTAATAACCTAAAATGACTTAATAACTTAATTTAAGTCATTAAGTAAATTAAGTATGTTTGATAAAATAACTTAATAGTATGATTTAAAATAAAAAATAACTTTAATTAATAAGTAAAACCAATTAACTTATTTTTAAATTTATATTTTTATATTATTTTTTACTCCATTTAACCTAATTACCTACATGATCTCCTTTGTGACTCCACTTCATTGTTACTTATTCTCTTTTACCCTAATTGTAATTTATGATGATAAATATGTTAATTTGATGATTTAAAATATATTTTAAGTTAATTTTATCAAACAATCTTAATACTTAATATAAAAATTAAGTACTAAGTTTTAAGTTAATGACTTAAATATAATTTAACTTAAAAGTCAAATTAAGTTATTAAGTATTAAATTTTACCAAACACCCCCAAAGTGTTTTTTTTTAAGTGTTTTTACGAGCATTCATTTAAAAGCTAATTTGACAGTAATTTTAGGAAATGTTTATAATATTTTTTAACACTTAAAAATTTTTATCATTCAAATATTAAAAAAGACTAGAAACAAAAATCAATGCCTTTTAAAATCAACGTAAAAAACATTATAAGTGTTTTTATAAAAAACATTCCAAGTGATTTAAAATTTTTTTAAAGTATTTTTAAAATTTTACTAAATATTAAAAAAACATATTTTTTTTATAAATATTATTAAAATGCATCTTAAATCATACTAAATTTCTAATAATTTTTTAAAAACACTTTTTTTTTTTAAATATTAAGAGTGTCTTTGACACTCGTTACAAGAAGAGTTTCTAATATTTATAATACTTAAAAAAAAAAATTAAAGTGTTAAAAGACTAAACACATTTTAGAGTTACTGTCAAATGCACTTTAAGAGCATATTAGATAGTGATTTTATGAAATATTTATAATATTTTTAATATTTTAGAGAATATAATTTTTAAATATTAAAAAGAGTATAAATACTTCTTAAAATTATTATTAAACGTAGTTGAAAAAATAACGGAGTAATAAACATTGGTGTTAACTTTGTTTGTTGTTTTGGTTGACGTGTCAATAGTACACCCCATAGTTTTAATATGGTATTTGTAAATCAGTGGTGTTAATAAAATTTTAAAATCTTTGTAGACTTTTGGGGATAGTGTTACGTGGTCACCATTTATATCATGAAACAACGTCAAATCATCCTTGATTGCGTGATAAAATAGAAAAAGTAGTCATATAATTAATATTTTTTAATTTTTAATTTATAATAAAATATTTAATATTTAATAAATTTTGGACCTAAATGCACTTAATATCTTTTAGCATTTTATTTGTTTCACGTTTTTGTCCCCACGTTCAAAACCCAACACTTTGTAAAATTCATTTTATCCGATTTTTTATTTTTTATTTTTATTTTTTTTGCAATCCGGTTGGAACATTAGGTAGTAAAATCAACTTTAAATTAATAATTTTAACATTAAATTTCATAAATACTTTTCAAGATGTTGATTTTTCGTATGCAATCCTCATCAAGTATGAAAATGTCAAATTTCAATAATTGATTTTTATTTTTTTATTTTTTACATTTTAGCGTGTGCTTGATAAATTAACTTAATAACTTAATTTAAGTAATCAAGTAAATTAATTATGCTTAATAAAATAACTTAATGATATGATTTAAAGTAAAAAATAATTTCAAGTAGCTAATTTAGATTTTCAACTCCTTATTTATCTTAATTACTTCTGTTATTTCACGATCTCTATTATTATTCGACTTCTTTATCCTAATTATAATCTATAAAGATAAATATTTTAATTTAATTATTTATAATAAAATTTAAGTTAATATTATTAAACGACCTTAATACTTTAAAATAAAAAAAATAAGTAATAAGTTTTAAATAAACAATTTAAATATAATTTATCTTAAAGTCAATTTAAGTTATTAAATATTAAGTTTTACTGAATACTCCGTATTCTTAACTTAATAAATTATTCATCAACTATTTAACAAATATCGGAGACAAAATATCATTTTTTTAATAAATTTTAAGGATAAAGTATTGAATTTTAAATATGGGATAAAATAAAAATATCGCTATTTCATACTAAAAATTTATATATTTAAATCTTTTTATTAAAATTAGGATTTCTATTTTAATTTTCAAGTTAAAAATAAAAAAACAAAAAAATTATATTAGTACTCAAGCTATTTGATACTGAATAAAAATTATAGCTTTATAAAAGTAAAGTGATTGTCTGATCGGGACTAGAGAAAATTCTCAAATCTACAAATTTTCATGGAAAAGTAGTTTGAATGCAAAATGATATGTGTGTGGGAGTCAAACACAGGGGTATATTATTGAATTATTACTATTTAGTATATTATCAAACCTGAAACGAAGGGCGAGAGATTGTTCTCCTCTCTCTCTCTATCCTCTCTCTCTCTCTATCTGATATATATTCCCAGACGATGCCTTGAAGCAACGGAGCTCTAAAGTTGACGCCATTTGCCTAAAAAAAAATCCCCAAAAATAAAAAAATCCAAAAAATTATTACAAAAAAAGCACTGAATCAAATCAGAACTACAGACTACGGAACCTCGCCGATTCTTCTCCCAATTGCTACCTCAATTGCCGCTGGTCAGTCCTCTCTCTAATTACTCATTTATATATGTCTTTATTGGCGAATCTTTATGTCGGTTTATTGTTTTGGGGGGAGTTCGTAGCGTTAATTGAAGCTTTTGTTGGTGGGTTCGTTGAGTTTTGATCCGTCTTGAAGAGGGCCATGGGGTTTGAATCTGTGGTCTGTTTCGTTGCTGGGAAACCTAAAGAAAACGGAAGAAAATTTTGGGGTTTTGTTGTTTTCTGGATTAACGTAGTCAAAGAGTTAACTCAGGAAGGATTGATAGTATTAGGCTCAGTTCGGTGAAATTATTTATTTATTTATTTTTATTGGGCATCGCCGCATCAGATAATGGAAAAATCTAAGATTCAGAGTGCGATTTTCTTTTATTTTTCGCAAATTTCTCGGGAGGTAATTGAGGGGGCTAGGGTTTTGATTGTTTTTTTAAGACAGTGGACGGTTGTTCTGAAATTGCCGTCTCTTTGGGTGCTGAGAGAAACTTTGATGGTGGAAAATAAACGAATCTTTTTGAGGTTAAGAAACCGTATAAAATCAACTTAACAAGGCCAAGGAAAATAAAGTTTGATTTTCCTTTACCTTTGAATACTTTCTGAGTTTCCAAGTTGAGGATTTAGGTTTCCACTGCCGAATCTACCATCTGTAAATTGTCAAATTGTCCCCTTGTCACTGTTATTTTTGTTTGCATTATTATTATTATTGTTGTTGTTGTTCTTATTATTTTTTTAAGGAAAATGGTGGAATGTTTGATTATTGATTGGGTGCTATGCTGAGCGTTGCTTACAGTCTGGTTGCTATGAAAACTGAGTAAAATGAAAGAAACTTAAGCTTTGAATGGTTTGCTTTAGGCTGTTTCAAACTCACCTCAATTAAGCAAAGTAGTTGTGCCAGTCACAGTTAAGTGGGGATTTCTCTCCAAGTCTAATAAAAGGAAAAGGAAAAATATAAGATTCAAAGCAGATTAGGGTTTGGTTCCTGCACAAAAGAAAGAACTAGGTCGGGTTTATGGCTACATTTTATGTTATCTAAGGGATGGTATTTCATTTTTTCATATGTATGGACAGTTATGAAATTATGGGTAGTAGTGTTGATTTAATCAAAGTATCCTCAAGTGCCTTTATTTATTTATTTTCTTATTGCTGGCTTATTCTGAAGCGCTAGCTATCATATTATAGAATTTGCTGAAACTTATCCCTGATGCATATTCTATTAACCCTCCATTTGTTTGCATACAAATTGAGGAAAGAAAAGAATATAAAGTTTTGAATCTTTTTTTTTTTCTTTTAATATTGTCAATTTGTCATGGTTTTATGTTCAGAAAGGTGAAAGAAGAAAATAATCATTCTGACATTGCTTCATCTTATCAGAATTTTGACTGTTAATTTCTCCACATCTTGTGGCCTCAAGTAATTTTAAGTTGGCAAGTATGAGACAGTGAATGCAGAATACAAGTTCAACCTTTATTTGGGCACAGTTGAAAAGCAGATGTGAAGACGGTGTTCTTATTTTAATCTTCCTATGCTTCCCTTGCTTCCTATTTGTTTGGCGGACTTAGATGGCCATTCCCTCACTGGAACTACATAGTAAAAGTCAAAGTGATATTTACCCATTATTAATGGAGCAACCAGGAAATCAAATTGATACTGAGCATGTCATTGACATAACTAGGAGTGGTGATGCTTCCTCATCTAATTCATCCAATGATGGACCTTCAACGAGCTTGGACCTGTTGCAGCATGACGATAGACCTGCAAGTAGTGCGAGGGTCCCTATTTCTCAACCTTCATTTTCTTCCTCCAATGTATCAAACTCCAGAAATTCCTTCAGAAGGAGAGCAGATGCCCGCCGTCGTAGGAGTCCATTGAATTCTGGGTTATGGATTTCTATCGAACTAGCTCTGACTGTGAGTCAGATTATTGCATCTATTGTTGTTTTATCTTTGTCACGGCATGAGCACCCACATGCTCCATTGTTTATATGGATTGTGGGATATGCATCTGGATGTGTTGCGACCCTCCCTATTCTCTATTGGCGTTTTCGTCATCGCAACCAGGGTCATGAGCAAGAGTCAGCTCAATCACGGCAGGTTTCTTTTCACAGCAACCTCCCTGGAGGACCTACCTTTTCCCTTTCAGTTACTGGCACCTCAGAAGAAGAAGATCGCCAACCCTCTGTTCCAGCCACGAGAAACAGTCAAAGTGTAAGGAGATTAAGTGCAAGGTATGAATTTGTGGTGTTGCTGTTGTTGTTAAGCAGATTGCGTTTATGTTATCATTTTGCAGCAATTGCCATGTTGTCCTTCTTCAATCAAGAATATTTCTATTATTCTTTGTTGAACTATTTGTTTTGCTCTGAGTCACCATGCTGTTTCAAAAAACTTGTTTTGGTTAATCAATTTGCTTCTCAGCAGTTGAAGCTTCTCGTAGATCATCGTTGTAGCTATAGCACTCTGATTAGTAACAACAGATCCATGGTGAATTTGATGATCTAGTAGTTAACTTAAGAAAGCACCATATCTGAATTCCATGAGTGTTTTAGATTTTAGGTCCATATGACCTTGCTATATTGTTGTTTCATTGTTTTTATTTTTATTTGTTATTTTTTTTATTTATCAGAAATAATGATTTCATTGTATTGTGAATCAAAAAGTACAAAAAGGATGAGGTATCCTTCAAAGAAGAAACAGAATAAAACAGAGGAGTTCCCCTAAAGGAACCTGAAAGAAAAACCAATATAAAAATTGAAGATACAACTTAAGGAGAGGCAAAATCCCCTAAGAAAACCTCAAAATAGAGGCATTTCATTCTTAGCCAAAGAATTTGCTAACTGTTTTGTTGAGTGTGGAATTCATAAAAATGAAACACCCCAACTCTGTGGACAGGCAAGATATTCTTCGCAACAATGAGCTCAAATACCTAGGACCTCTTTTTCTCTGAGATACCCATTCCTGCATAAAGAAGTTGCTGCAACCTAACTAAAGCATATGCCTTGGCCAAATATTCCAACAGTGCTAGTACCTCGATCTCTATAACTAGTCCTACCTCACATGCATGAAAAAAAATTCCCAGTAAAAACAAAAATTGAAGATGAGCTTTAGGTGGCCTAACAAGGGGAACTTACCCAGAATGCACTACTATGAATATAATGAACCTCATCTTGTCAGAAGAAGAAACTCTTCAATCCAATAACTCTTAAGGAGTGCTTAAGAATTCTGAAGAAATCAAACCCATAGGGAGGAGAAGAAATGCAGTATACCCTGAACTGACTCTAAATGCCTCCATCTATCTTCAAATTCCTGATACTTTTGTCTAGTTAGATAGATCATCCATAGTAGAGGCTTGTCACCACACCCTAAAGCACCCTGCTTCTAGCATTGCCACCAAACTTTTGGAAAGTAGATCTCTATCACATCTCTACCTCTCTTGGACTTACCCAAGCCAAGCCTGCAAGGACGAAAGTCGGTCTTAACTCCATCTTTGCTGGTCAATTAAGGACAAGGTGATTGGTTGTCTCTTTACTGCTCAATGCATAAGGCGTTGCTCAGACTAAGGGCTCTATAAGGCCTCCTCTGTTGTAAAGATAATTGGTATTAACCTTTTTGTTAGCCACAAGGCAAGTGAAGGCTCTAACCTTCGATTTTTATTTGTAAACGGACAAAATGCTAAAAAAACAGTAAGCCTTTGGCTATTTCTTTTTCTTATTTTATTTTATTTTATTTATTCTTTCTTTTACCTTTCTATCCCCACCCTCAAATGTCCTGTAACAATTATAGATGTGCAAAATTCATTTTACATTGACTTCCTTCCACCTTGTGGGGTTAGTTTCGACAAGTCCTTTGAATTTTAAAACAAGGAAGCACAATGCTATATTGGCCTGATCAAGTAAAGCTGGGTAAAACATTGTGCAGTGGGTGTCATACGGTGATCTGGAAAAAACTTGGTCAGTTCTTCATATGCTAGAGGAATCATATTCTAATGTAATACCGTCTTGACTATGTTATAGCATTTTTTTGTCAGATTGGTTTTTGGCATTCTTGTCCATCTTTGAACAGTGGAGAATAAATTATTACAGACTACTTTAATCCCCTCTCCGTAACTCCAACAATAACTAGACAACAAGGACACATAGCAAACTAGCAACAATAAGAGAAATCCACTACCTATAAAATTTCAAGCACTTCTTTCTCTAGTCGATATCGGATCTAACAATCCCTCTTCGCCTCTCACCCCCACCATCTCGCCCCTGGTAGGCATGAAGTTCTCATCATGTTCAATGGGATTACATGGTTAGATAAACTCCTACATTTGACTATGGATTGATTTTGATATCATCTGTAACAACTTGCATCTCCCATGTAGATATTGTTTGCTTTTGGCCAAGACCTTTGCGATTGTAAAACTAGTCTACATTGTTAAGAGGAGCCCATTGCATAAAAGTTGTTAGAAACTTCTCCCTTTAGCTAATATGGGATCTCACAATTCCAATCATAAAAGTTTTAAAATTCTGTACTTCCCAACAACATTTTTTTTTTTTGATCAGAAACGAAGAAGAATATATTAATAGAAGAAAAGATACAAGAGAAAGAAAAGTTACAAAAGAAAGAGAAGTAAGCAAGCGAAGGATGAGAGGTCCTTCCTACACAAACTGAACAAAGGATAAAACTCCCAACAATAGAACTCTAAAAACAAAGAGAAACCCCAACAAACTTCAAACTTTTGAGGCGGCAAACCAAGAGGGAAACTTCCCAACAACATTTGAAGTCTTGACATGTGAAATGGGAAACTTCCCCATGAGGGAGGGGGTATGTTTTTCTTCTTAAGATAAGGAGGGCACTCAGAACAGGGTCTTGATGCATTTTATCCAAGAGGGACACTTTTAAGCACTCTTAGGTTGTACAGGCTTTGAAGTCATTAAGGGTCTTTATAACGAGGTTCGGATCTTGGCAAACATATTGGCCATGTCAAGAAGAGCAATATGAAGCTATGGGTAGGTATGTGATTCATGATGATTGTTTATTTTTCAAGGTCATGTCTCTTGGACTATTTATGAGGAAGTAAGCCAGCACATGGTTTCCTTTTGGAGGTCTTGGTGGTCATTTTAACTCGTAATATCATGGCTGCACTTGTAAAATACAGTTGCAATCGTTGGCTTTTGATAGACAGTTGAAATTGCTGACCATTTTAATTGAATGTTGAATGTGCTTTAAAAAAGGTGTTGAAGTACTTAACTCCTTGTTACTAATGCTCCAGGATAAAATGCATTTATTTGGTGGATGGGCGGAGATGGTGCATTTGTGTCGAGTTTCTGTTGTTACAGAGCTAACTGATAAGTTGATAACAAATCCAACATTTTAAAAAATTGTGTATGCCCATTATGTACTGCATTGTGATATGAGTCCACCTTTTGGTTATTGAATGTGCTTTAGGACCGAAACTGATCAGATTCTTCTTGCTGAGGGGAGGTTCCAATGGAATTCTCTTTGCAAAGCCAACTTCTTGAACATGATAGGATCTTCCTGACAAAATTGGAGGATCTGATGTTATGCATATTCTTTGAAAATCAGATTTGGGCTCAACCTTTTGCTTTCAACTCCAGATATTTCATGAATAGTATTTTGAAAGTATTGAACCAACATCTTCTTGAACAGAGAGGTTCAATGATTGCTTCAACCTTAATTTCTTGATCTGTTGATGGTGGGTTATAATTGTCAAATGTTAAAAAAGAAGGTTTCTTAAAAGCTCAATCAATTCTCTGCCTATTGGAAACGAAAAATATATCGATACTCAGTCTTCACTAAGCCTCAATGAGCTGTTTGGAACAACTATTATTCTGATGAGGAGCACTGCCATTGTTTTTCATTTGACATACTGTCTCTGGCCATTTGCCCCTAATTGTACATATGTGTGTGTTTGTGTGCATGCATCCTATAAAAGCTTAACTTGTTCTCCTGTTAGTTACAAGATATCTCGAGTTAAACAAGAACTACAACCATAATACTTAAGGAGTAGGTTTTTGTCTCCCTGGCAGACTAAAGGTTCTGGTGGAATACTTCAAGATGGCTCTGGATTGCTTCTTTGCTGTTTGGTTTGTGGTAGGAAATGTGTGGATCTTTGGAGGGCACTCCTCATCCTCTGAGGCTCCCAACTTGTACAGGTATTGTTTAGTACCATTTATCACATTTTGTCATTTCCATTATTTCCTTCTGCGAGAACTCAACCTATTCTTTGCATTTCCTCATCAGGTTATGTATAGTCTTTCTTACCTTTAGCTGTATCGGATATGCCATGCCGTTCATTCTATGTGCTACAATCTGCTGCTGCCTCCCTTGTATAATTTCCATCCTTGGCTTTAGAGAGGATCTGACACAGACTAGAGGAGCCACATCAGAATCAATAAATGCTCTTCCAACCTACAAGTTCAAGCTGAAAAAAAATAGAAATGGTGATGATAGAGAAGGTAATTCAGGTGCAGGTGAAGGTGGGGTTGTAGCAGCAGGAACAGAAAGGGAGCGGGTGATCTCTGGAGAAGATGCAGTAAGTCTGTAGATTTTCTTCATGAGTTCTCCACCATGAGCCTCCTTGGTTCATTGTTAACTCTTTGCATTGTGCCACATCACTGTTGGGAGGGCTTGTGCAGTGTATTTTTGCCAAAAAAGCCACTGTTTCGATGTAACTCAGTTGTTATACCATAGCCCTCCATAACTTGATACTGCACACTGTGATCAGTGATACAACTGAACTAAAGAAGTTCATACTATGCTTTGCCCATTTTGCATGCCTTGTTCTGTATTTTGTAGCTTACGATGATGAGGGAAGGGTTGGTAAAACCAAACTCCTCATTGGATGAAAGGTTCCTAGTCTTCACGGGGTCAACTGAAATTTCATTCTGGTTTGAACCCACAAGGTGTTTCTAACCTGATTTTTTTTTTTTGATAAGTAAAAGAAGTATATTAAACGAAAAGAGGAAACACCAAAAACCGGTGCCCTCTAAGTATACAGGGAGTATACACACCACCTTCCCTAACTAGGAGCCTATCCAGTCTACAAAACTTACAAGAGAAGAATGACTCTCTGCTAGGGAACCCTTGACCTAAAACCAAAGATTACATACAAAAGAATATTTCAACCTTTGAAGCGAAAGGTCCTCATCCCCAAACGCTAACCTATTTCTCTCATTCCAAACTGACCAAAAAATACATAAAGGCGCCATTTGCCAAGCCTTCTTGCGTCTTTTTCCCACAAACCCTCCATTCCACCCAAGAAGGGTTGTCTTCACTGTACACGAGAGAGTCCAAGATATTCCAAAAAGAGAGAAAAGGAGGTTCCATAGGACCCGCGTCTTGACACAATGCAGTAGGAGATGATCCACTGTTTCTTCTTCAGATAGACAGAGAAAGCACCTATTTGCCAAAGAGAACCCTCTCCTTTGAAGTTGCTCTTGTGTTAAAACTTTACCTCAAGAAGCCTCCCAAGCAAAGAAAGCTACCTTGGGAGGCACTCTTGCCCTCCAAATTCTTTCACTAGGGAACAAAGAAAGGCCCCCCGGCTCCATCATAGAATAAAGGGATCTAACTGAGAAAGCCCCATCATTTGAAGCTGTCCATATCACTCTATCTTCCTCCTCCCTTTGAACCCTGAAAGCTTGGATCTTCTGCAACAACCGCTCCACCAAATCAATCTCCCAATCGTTAAACGCCCTTGCAAAGAGAGGAGTCCAACCAATCCCATCACCAACAGGATTCCACACCTCCGAAACCCAAGCATTCTTCGACATGGACATGGAAAAAAGAGATGGGAAGGACTCACAAAGAGGCCCATCACCACACCACTTGTCTTTCCAAAATTTCACTCTTTGCCCATTACCCAAATGGAAAGCTACCCTGCCATCAAACAACCCCCACTTCTTCCTAATTGCTTTCCAAAGCCCAACTCTGTTTCTTCCCATCACATCTCGAGTACACCAGCCCCCCTCCTCTACGCCATACTTGAGGCTAATTACACTCCTCCACAACGCATCTCTCTCATTAGCAAACCTCCAATTCCACTTACACAAAAGGGCGTTATTCATCAAAGATAAATTTCTCACCCCTAGTCCACCTTTTCTTTTCTCCAAGCATACCAAGTTCCATCTTACAAGGTGAGGTTTATGGGCTAAAGTTCCCCCACCCCACAGAAAATCCCTCTGAATTTTCTCCAATCTCAACCTCACTTTTCTAGGCAAATGAAAGAGAGACATCAAATAAATAGGCATACTGGACATAGTGCTTCTAATTAGGGTGAGTCTTCCCCCTTTAGATATGTACTGCCTCTTCCACATAGCAAGCCTTCTACGAAAACGCTCTTCAACCCCATCCCACACCGCCAAAGAGTTGAAAGCTGCCCCTAGGGGCATTTCCAAATAACTAGAAGGAATCCCTCCCACTTTACACCCCAACTCCAAAGCCAAACCCTCTATATTTAGCACCCTTCCAACCGGGATCATCTCACTCTTCTCTAAGTTAATCCTCAAACCCGAACACGCCTCAAACCACATGAGAAGCCAACTTAGATAAGTCATCTCGTCTGAAGACTCCTCACAAAAAACCAACGTATCATCCGCAAACAACAAATGCGATATATGCTTCCCCTCACCCCTCCCACCACTCACCTTCCACCCAGATAAGTAGCCCCCCCTAATAGCCCTTCTCATCATACTACTAAAAACCTCCATGGTGATCACAAACAAATAAGGGGAAAGGGGATCTCCTTGTCTTAGCCCCCTCGTGCTTTGGAAAAAACCGGATGGAGACCCATTAACTAACACAGAGAATTTCACTGTGGAGATACACCAATCAATCCACTTTATCCATCTCTCTCCAAACCCCATCTCTTTAAGAACAGCCAACAAAAAGCTCCAGCTAACACGGTCATAAGCCTTCTCTATATCCAACTTGCATAACACCCCTCCCACATTGTCTTTCAATCTTGAGTCCACAGCCTCGCTTGCAATCAGCACTGCATCCAAAATCTGTCTATCCTCCACAAAGGCATTTTGAGACTCTGAGATCACTTTTCCCATCACCTTTTTAATTCTATTGGCCAACACCTTGGCCAGCAACTTGTAGAGGTTGCCTACAAGGCTGATGGGCCTGAAATCTTTCAAATCTTCAGCTCCTCCCCTCTTTGGGACTAGTACAAGGAATGTTGCATTTAGAGATTTTACAAATCTGCCCCTCTCATGAAATTCCTTGAAGAAGCCCATTATTTCAGCCTTTACTAAATCCCAATTGAACAACCAGAAGGCCATGGTGAAGCCATCCGGGCCGGGGGCTTTATCCTTGCCTAGATCTGAAAGTGCCGCGAACACCTCCCCTTCCGTAAAGGGAATTTCTAACCTGATGCTTAGGTTGCTATTGGTTTTTGGAAAGTAATAGGGATAAGGAAGAAGAAATCTGGTTTAGTTTGTCTGGGAAAATGCAAAGAAAAATGAAATACAATGGAAGTTTTAAAACTTACACATTTTAAAAATCTTAATCTTTTAAAAATTGGAGAACCATGGTAAAAGAAAGTAGCAAGTTTAAATTATTTTTTCCTTCGCTTTTACTTTCCTTCCTTTTCCCCTCATTTTCTTAGCTTCATACTTCCTCTCCAACTTTCCATGCCCCATGGAGGACCATTGGTAAATAGAGGTGAGAACATGGCATTTCTTGCCTGCTCTGTGCCAGCCATTTGAGAATTGGTTAACCTGGACTTGCTACCAATAGGTTGGTTTGGAAGAGACTGAAATTTCTATATCTCAAGTAGCCCTGGTCGATCATTGTCGGTCTATTACAGCGTTTAATTAAACATGCAAAAACCATGCTAGTCCCATAAATGACAAATTTGTTTGTACAGGTATGCTGTATTTGCTTGGCAAAGTATGCAAACAACGACGAGCTTCGGGAGCTGCCATGTTCTCACTTCTTCCACAAGGAGTGTGTGGATAAATGGCTGAAGATCAATGCTCTGTGTCCCCTCTGCAAGCGTGAGATCGGTGAGAGCTTTTTAGGTTCACTCTCAGGGTTAAGTATCAACTAGTAAAAGAGAGGGTGAGAATGGTGGTGTGGGTGAAAGGCTCAGGTAGAGCAAATATGTTTACTTGACAAGTATATGTCACCCCCCTTTTTTTTTCAAGTATATGTGCATCACATATGGTATGTATGAATTGGTGCTTCTGGTACTTTTAGGTTTCGTTCTTCTGATGGTGGATGAATGAATGACCACTTAAAATTCATTCATGGATTTTTTTTTTTTTTTGGTGGTTGATGTTTCTAGGTTAAGAAAAGTTGTAAGATACTTGTTATACCAGGCAAGTGCCTTTTGACAGTCTGTTATATACCAAAATTTGTTCAATAACACACCCCATCAGGTGCTGCACATCATGTAATTGGAGTAGAAAGTTGCAGATTTGGCTTTTATCAAGCTTCAAAAGCATAAAATATCCCACAGGTGTATGTGATATTGTGATTTTGGTTGGAAACTAACAATGATTTTAAAGAGTTTGTTCGTCGCCCACTTTAGAGTTTTTTGACAGTGATTTTAGAAAACACTAATGGCATAAAACAGTGCTTTTGGGAAGATCGGGTGTTCAACAAAATTTAGAAAATGTTTTTAAAAAATTAGTTGTAATGTTTAGAAATTGTTTTAGGTGGTGTTTGTTTTTTTACTTAATTCTAAATAGAACCTTAATACTTAATAGTATTAAATATTAGATTGTTTGTTTTTGTAGTATTTTATTTCTATTAAGTATTAAAAAGTAAAAAAAATCAATATGTTATTTTTTTCTATTTAGAAAAAGCTATATATTTTGGTTTTTTCTATTTAGTAAAAAGTTTATAATAAGTTATGAAAAAATAGAAAAACAAACAACTTAAATTCTAAAACTAAATTGCTTTCAGTAAAAAGCCAAAAAAATAAGCACCACCTTAGTCTATTTTCAAAAACAAAAGAAGAACAAATTTTAGAAAGTTATAAGAGGTAAATGAAGTGTAATTTGCTCTCTTCTTTTGTTTCCTCCATTAATTGTAACTATTTAATTTCATGCATTTTTTTTTTTCTGAATTTTTCTTTAACCTTTTTAAAATTTTCAATTAAACAAATAAATTTCAAATTAAGCCAATTTGGAACAGAATTTATTAATTCTTAAAAATAATTTAAAATTTAAAATTTGATCTAATTAATACTAAAAAGTTATGGAATTCAAACCAAATTTAATCAATATTAGAAACATACTAAAACTCATTCTAAATTACTTTATTAGTGTCTTATTTACATATATAAGTTTATTTTTCTGAATTTTTTAATTAAGGAAATAAAATTTGTGTCAAATAAGATTTAGGATGTGTTTTTATTTGAAGTACTTTTAATGAAAGTGTTTTCTTTAAAAATGTTTTTTAATATGAAACATTACATGTAATTTTCCTCAAATTTTATAAAGTGCTTTCTAAAAATATGATCAAACGGATTCTTCAATATATTTCGTTAAGATTTGAAACTTAAATAATAACTAATTTAAGAGCCCGTTGTTCTATTATGTTTTTCATAACTATAATTCATAGGTTAAAATTGGTTTTGAATGATGATGTTTCTCTCCTAACTTATTTACATATGAAAAAATGATTATTTTTACTTATTTTTAAGAATAATTTGGATTATAAGAATAATTGGTAATTCAAAAAGTGATCCAATTAACCAAAACAATAGTATCTCTTAATTTATTTATATGTTAAAAAAATGATTTAATTGTTTTTAAATAAAAAATATTAACTAATTTTTTAAAAAAATTATTGTTCAATTTTAAAAAAATCAATATTTTATAATATATACTAAAATAATATATATATTTTAAAAATATAGTTTATGATTTTATTATTATAATATTATTCATTTTTTTATTACAAACTATTTTTATTTTTTATAAGATTGGAATTAAATTAAATTAATATTATATAAATTAAATTTATGGTTTTGTTTACAACATCAAACTAAAAAAATTTATTTTTAAAAATAACTGAAATTTATTTATAAATATATATTTAAAATTTTTTTAAAACAACTTATTTATTTATAAAAATACTTTTTATAAAATATCATAAAATTTTATTTATATATATATATATATTTTTTTTTATTTAAGCTAAATATTTCTTTTAACAACTATCCCTTCGTGTCATGAGAAATTGCAATGTGACCAAGTTTATCCGACGAAAAGATAATCACACGTGTCAAATCCAGACTCTTCATGAAACCCTGCTCCGTTTTTGCCACGTACGCGTTCACTCTTCTAGGGTTTATATTGCCATCGTCCGATTCCAGACTCAGACTCCAACCCTAATCTCAGACACAGCCGACTCGCTTCTTCTTCATTTTTCCCTGCATTCTCCGCCGCTGTCTTCCACCGCCTCCGATCAGGTACTCCTCCTCTCCTGATTTTCCATCTTTAGGAGTTGTGTCGATCTAGGGTTTCGATTTGTTAGTTAGGATTAAGTTTTGTTTGTTTTGTTTGTTTTTTTTTTTTTGTTTTTTGTTTCCACTCGTTTTTAGCTGATGCTGTAGCGATTTATTCCGAAGCTAGGGTTTTCTTTCAAGTTGATTTTCCCAAGATTGATTGCATCTGTGTGAAAAGATGTCGTTTTTATCTCGTTCTCTTTCTTGTTTTTGTGTTATGTTTGTCGATGATTAGTCAGTTATTTATTTATTTATATTTATTTTTATCTTTTTCTTCAGCCTTCTATGTTTAAATCTGAGAATATATGATTGGGTGTCTGGATTTGTGCTTGCTGGTGCCCATTTAAAGCATGTGTGAGATGGGTTAGCTTTCGAAAGGATGAAATTGAAAAAGTTCTATCCAAATCCCTTTTTTTAATAGTTTCATTTATTTTATTTATTTATTTTTTATTTTTTATGGTAGAGAAGTTAATTCCATGATCATATGTTTCTTTTTTAGAAAATTTTGTTGGGAAGTGCACTGTGATGCCTGCAATCCTCCAGAAAATTTATTGCGGTCTGGGGCACCTGAATGATTTCTTATCTACCATTTGGATCGAATTCCTCTTGTCGCCGTTTATATCCATCTGGATTTTGCGGGTTTTACACAATTTTCTGGGCTTATTTGTTTGTGATACTTTTCTTGGTTTATAGAGTTAGTGCTACCTCTGATACACCTGTAAACTATGAGTGATTAAGTAACCTAAGCTTTGGCTGGTATGGTACTATGTCAAATTTTAGACTTAAAATACAAGCCCTTTCTTATGGATTCAGGGATTGTGGAGGAAATAAATGGGCTGATTTAGATGGTGTATGGTTCCCTTGTTTTTATTTGGTTAATGAAAATATCATTCAGCTACCCAGCATGAGTGACAAAATGGAATGCTCTTCAGCTGCTAACAAAAGTTGAATTCGTTATCTGATATAGTTTGGTTTTTTATTTCTAGCACTGTTCTAAGCCTAGGCTTCTTTCCATTCAACCTGAATTGGATTTGACTTATTAATGTAGATCCGTTGTGCTTGCATTTGAGCAATATTTTTGGGAGAACTAAAAGAAATGAAGCTGATGAAAGACACTTAGTATCCCAATTACTTCATTGTTATTGATGAATAATAATTTTTTTTCATTCATAATTTTGTACTTAGCTGTAGCTGCTTTATTACACACTCTTGTATAATAATAATTATGCCCGCCTTTTACTTGCTTGTTCACACGAGTATAACTGGTGCTATGATTGTATTTGACAACTTGTGTGTAAATTTCAATGTATTTTTTTGGAGCTTGTTGCAACTCATGGAAAATTAGGTGTATATTGCTTGGTTCTCAGATCATATTTATTTAGTGGAAGTATCATAATGTCAGATCTTCAAAGCAGTATATATGTTTGGGAAATCAAGTTTGTGGATTTTTTTTTTTGGTTTAAGTTAGATGATGTTATTCAGAATTGTGAACTATGCATTTCCAAAAAAGGACTGCTGTGCATGGAAATGTTGAAGGTTGCATAAAAAATATCGGTGGTACCTGAAAGCTTCCTAGACTCCTGGTAATTAAGTATGAAGGTAGTTTTTGAACCAGTGTTGTTGGATCAATTTAGTAAACTTAGCTGCCAACATTATTTTTGTGTGCATGTCATTTCTACTGGTTGAGAAATAATTAATTCTGTTGAGTCTGTGATCCAGCTTTGTGCTATATGATTGATGTGATTATTCACTTTGTTCTTAATTTTTTGGGGCTGAATTTGCTTGTCCATTTTTATAAAGGTGTTATATTTTTGTCCACCAATCATTATAATAGTGTGGATTTGAAGGTGTGTAGCCAAACGGATATCATTTTTCTTCTGAATGCAGATTTCTTTTTGTTTGTGTTTCAGTGATGATTGAACATACTACTGCCTATGTGAATTTAGTTTACTAAGTTGAGGAGCTCCTTGGAGGTCCATATTGCAGTTGTATTTGCATATGTTTTATGGTGCTAGCTCAACATGTCCAACAATCTTGTATCAGAGCAGTTATCACTACCAAACCAGCAAATGGCACAGCTGGAACCCACTTCCAACAACTTGGACTCGTCAATGCCCAACATGCAAATGGGACAAATCAGAACCTTGCCCAATGACCATGGATTACAGCATCTGTCAGTATCAAGCAAGCAAATGGAACTGTTGGAGCCCATATCTTGTACTCATATGCCTCCAATGATACCTGTATCAAGTAAGCAACTGGGGCAGATGGAACCAAGAGCTAATAATCTGGTGGCACAACAGTCTTTAATGCCAAACAGGCAACTGGAAGTGGTGGATTCAAATTTGAATAATTTTGGATTACAGCAGTCTTCAACACCCAATAAACGGAAGGTACCAATGGAACCTATATCTAATAGTCCTGGAGCACAGCAGATATCAATGCCTAACAAGCGGGTGGCACAAATGGAGCATAGACCATGGTTACAGCAATTATTTGTTCCCAATAAAAAAATACCAGTGCAGGTTGCACCCAACACTCCAGGTTCACAGCATTTAACAGTACCGAATAAGAAAATGGTGCGTACAGATTCCATGTCTCGTAAATCTGCCTCTCAGCAAGTAGTAACTCCAAAAGGTCAAACCACCCAGATGCAACCATCTCCCAAGGTTCGATCGGAGTCATTTGAATCTGTGAGGACTAAGCTGAGGGAATCATTAGCTGATGCATTGGCCTTGGTTTACCAGCAGCAAGATAAACCTCCACATATGGAAAAGAATTCTAAAAATGAGGCTACAAATACGAGCATTCCAAGGCAGTCACAGGAGGACTCTGAGCCTGCTGAATCTGCTTCTACTGCTGTTAATATTGTTGACCAGGTTTCTGAAAAGCCTAGTGGGACTTTGCCATCCAAAGAAGATTGTTCTGCTCAGAAGTGCAATGATGGTCAAAGTGCTTCCCAGGAGACTCTTACTAATGAAAACAATGGGGATTATGCACAGAACTGGAAGTATGACAGGCAAGAATTCCAATTGAATACTGTGTTGCCTGATGCGGAAAGTTCTTTTAGTGACAACTTCTTTGTCAAAGATGAGCTTCTGCAGGGAAATGGGCTCTCTTGGGCACTGGATCTAGACACGGAGGTTCCAGAACCAAAGGAAATTTCCACTGCCAAAAATGAAAATTTGGATGGTAAAGAGGTTGTAAATGAGGGGCAAAAAACAGTTCAATCTCCACAAACTTTGGCATTTGAAATTGAAGCAGAACTCTTTAAATTATTTGGAGGTGTGAATAAGAAATATAAAGAAAAGGGTAGGTCTCTTTTGTTCAATCTAAAAGATCGTAATAATCCAGAACTGAGAGAAAGAGTTGTGGCTGGTGAAATTTCCCCAGAACGGTTATGTTCTATGACTGCAGAGGAACTTGCTTCGAAAGAGCTGTCTGAGTGGCGAATAGCAAAAGCAGAAGAGCTTGCCCAAATGGTAGTTTTGCCTGACTCAGAAGTAGATATCAGGCGATTAGTGAGGAAAACACATAAGGGTGAGTTCCAAGTAGAGTTTGAGCAGGATGATGGTGCCTCAGTGGAGGTTTCTGTTGGAACAAGTTCACTTACTCGAGTCAGACCAAGAACCAAAGAGAAGGAAGCTCGTCGTCCCTCTGAACCCGATGGAACTAAAAGCAAAACAAATCTTATAGAGGAAAAAGGTAGTTTAGATCAGCAGGATAGTCCTTGTAGCCTTACTATTCTTCCAAATGAAGACCCTGATTTGATGCAAGGGCTGATGGGGGATGAATTTAAGGATGAAGAATTTCTTCCTCCAATTGTCTCTCTGGATGAATTCATGCAGTCTCTTGACTCTGAGCCACCATTTGAAAATTTACCGGTGGATGCTGAGAAAGTGACACCTGCCTCGGGCAAGGACAACTCAGGGGTTAATGTATCTCCAAAGGGCCCTGATAGTACACTAAACAAGCCTGATAAAATGCATGAAAAAGATGCAAAATCTGATGCTAATGAGAAACCTAATGATGGTCACGTACAATCAGAAACCTCCCTGCCAGGTGGTACATCTAAGAGTAATGAGAAATCAAGTCACGTTCATATGCAATCAGAAAGTGCCCCTCATGTTGACCAAAAGAAGGGTGATTATGTCTGGGAAGGCTTACTTCAGTTGAATGTCTCATCCATGGCCACAGTTGTTTGTTTCTTTAAAAGGTATGCCTTGTCTGTCAAATTCTGGTCTTCCAAATTGTTACATGTTATTTCTTGTCATGAAATTGTTGTTTATGAGTTGATTCAACCTTATAATATGCTTGCATTAAGTTATCTTAATAGTGTTTAAGATGTATTTGCAGTTTGAAATGTCAGCAATTATACCAGCATTTATCTCTCATCTGGGAAGAAAATTTGTGAGACCCTCTTGTGATCAGACTATTTAATTAATCGGGTTGGAAATCTTTGCCCTGAACGCACCCTCTTATTGCATCTGATGAGCTAAACCCATTGAAATTGAAATGCTTATGAGAGCAAGTAATTAATTCTTGCATTATCTACTAATTGTTATGCTATATCCATCTCTGCTGAAGAAAGAATACTTATTCTCAACTAAGAGAGATATTGCATGGTATTATTAATAAGCCAACCCAAAAATAAATTGGCATAGGTTATGGTTGGGTTCATAGATAGCAAAAAGCACCGCCTCTACTCATCCAATGTTTATTATTTGATTAGCCCCTTTGTTTCATGCTATATGAGGAAACCAATGATATTTGGTCTTGTAATTTTGCAAATTGCCAACAGTACTCATAAAAATTGTGTTAGGTGGGTTTAGTAATGAACCTTCTTAGGAAATGTGTGATGGGGTTTACTATTGGTTAAATTCATTATTCTATTATCCTGTCTAGCCATTTTATGCTATATTAGTGAATGAAAGATGCCTATTCTTAATTAATTCTGTGGATCACATGTGTGCCTGTCTGCTTTGTTTACCAATTATTTCTAGGTATGGAACTTTCACAATGTTTAAGATAAATGATGATGGTTGTTTCTATTCGAGGAAAAAAAAAAAAAACAATGCTTGTTATGATATTGTCTCCTGGTTTTAATGATATTAACCAACCAGTTACAGTTTTTTAGTTTATAAGTGTTGCTGCTTGGCAATATCTTGGTTGAATAGTGGAGTTTCTTGAAAGGGGTATACCTCTGATTCTGTGTGGAAGTTGTCATGGTGTCTTGCTGATCCGATTTTCTTGTTACAGTGGTGAAAAAGCATCTACAAAAGAGTGGCCTGGTTTTCTTGAGATCAAGGGAAGAGTCAGACTTGATGCATTTGAGAAGTTCCTCCAAGAGCTTCCTATGTCTCGAAGTCGTGCCACCATGGTATCTCAAGTTCTCCCCCTATTTAGTATTGTAATTGAGCTACTTGTCCCAGTTTTATGCTGCTGTTCTGTCAATTCCTGTCCATTGTTGATACGGTGCAGGCCCTTCCCATTCATAGTGAATGGCATTTTTTCTAGAATAATGAGAATGTATATCTGCTTTTCTGTGAATGTGAGAAGAAATATGATGGAGGAAGATGAATATTTCTTTTTTCTCAATGAACGAGTTCTTTCTTTTAAAGACGTTAGTGCTCACCATAGTTTTCCAGAGATTGTTGTGGCTAATGAAAACCAAATGGAAACAAATTCTCTGATTTTGTAATTTTTCACAAAAAAAAAATGAAAAGTATGATTAAGGTGCTGATCACATTAAATTATGAAGCAGTCTATGAGTTATCCTACTTAAAAGACTTTTTTTTCCAGTGGAAGAACACTAAGAAAATAGAAGAATGGAAATAAGTAATTGATGTAGCTGAAGAGTGTTAAATCATGAAACTCAATGGCCAAAACCATACACTAACAGGCGAAAATAAAAAAAATTGTGAATCACTAAGGCAATGGGAAGACCTACAAACATGGATATATCCTATATGTTGTGTTGAAGATTTACATTCTCTTTAACAAGCTACAAATGATGATGTATTTTTGGGTTGCTATTGATGTTGAAATTCTTGTTCTGTAGGTTGTCCGTTTTGCTTGGAAGGAGGGATCCTCAGAGGATGGGCGTGCAAACCTTTGCGAGGTAACATACTTCCCCCATATGATTTTAAGTCGTCTTGGCCTGCAACTACCTCATACTCACTGCAACACACCATCGTGTGCAGGTGGCTGATTCATATGTTTTGGATGAGAGAGTGGGGTTTGCTGAGCCAGCACCTGGCATGGAACTCTACTTTTGCCCACCTCACACAAGAACTCTGGAAATGATCAGCAAACACCTTTACAAGGACCAGACTGAGACACTTAATTCTACTGATAATGGCCTAATTGGTGTTGTTGTATGGAGAAAAGCTCAATTAACTTCAACAATATCACCAAACTCATCTTCACTGCATAAACACGGCACAAAGAAACAACACTTTTCAACTAGGAGACACCATGAAAAAGATGCTAATATGAACTCCAATTTCACATCCAAGCCCTCACTCCCTCTGGGCTCTGCTCCCAACATACCAGAACCCTCAACCGATGATGATGATGACATTCCTCCTGGGTTTGGCCCTGCGGCTTCCCGGGATGAAGATGACCTGCCTGAATTCCAATTTTCGGGTGGCTCAAACTCATCAACTGCGCCTTTCTCTGCCCGAACCACCCCTGGGGGCCCAGGAGTGGCCCCCTTTAATCAGCCTCCCCATAACCCGCCCCGCCCTGTAGAACAGATGAGACAGCTGATCCAAAAATATGGGCAAAGTGGAGCCCAACCAAGTTCAGGGAACTGGCGAGACAAAGGCAGAATAATAGGGCATGTGACTCAGCCATGGGCTGATGATGACGACGATGATATACCAGAATGGCAGCCACAAGCCCCCCAACAGCAGCTCCATCCCCCACAACCTACACCTCCAGTTTATGGCTTTCAGGCGCAGCCGGTGCTGCCCACCCATATGCAACAGCATTTGGGAGCAGCACAGCCCCAGCAGCCACTGGGACCTTTACCAACCCCTCTGTCAATGACTCTGCAGTCCCTGCAATCATCAGTGAATCTGGTACAAGCCCCACAAAACCCTCCTACCCCTTCATGGCAGCAGCAGCAGCAGCAGGGTTCTTGGTGGGTTCCCCCATCTGGTCCCCAAGGCCTTCCCTCTGTCCAGGGAAATGCTCCTTATCCCGGGCAGACCGGGATAAACTGGAGGCAGGATGTACCTAGAAGCAGAGGGTTTTAAGTTGATGTTTTGTAAATCCTTAACTTGTTTCCCTCTAGAAATGTTCAGTTCTGTACCCATAAATCTCTGTACATGGTTGCTTTAGTTGTCACAGTTTTTGAACTAGTTTAACAAAAAAACTAAGTTTTAGTTTAATTTCGTTGCCGGTTTCTCTTGAGCTCTTTTTGATGTGGATCCTTTCATTTCATTCATTGATTAATTCTATGTACTTGCCCATACAAAATCAAGAGGAAAAAAAAAAAAAAAAGGGGGTCCTCATGAATTTAGTTTCAACATGAAGTCATCTTGTGGGTCATAGTGGAATAAAAGTAGCCCTTGATATTAGTACCATTGTGTCATTTACTGTTGAGAAAATGTCTTTCTTTTTGCTTGGTCTTGAATTTTACAAAATACGTACAACATTGGGGCCACCATCTTTATCTTCAGTTAGAATTCAGTGTTGCTTTGCCCATTTTTATTTTCATTTTTCTTTTTCCAATACACATTTCATAATCCATTACTGAATTCTAATTATCAAAATCTCTCTATATCAACTATTTTCTTACATATGCGCTTGCTAAGAATCCATGTTCTTTTTAGTGAACCATATGATACATACGGTATTAAGCAAATACAACCATCAATCAAAAATACATGAAACGTTTACCCACCCCATACATGAGAAAACTGATGATGAAATCAGAGAATACAGGGAGAAAAAAGGGAAAAAAAAACCTATAGTGGAACGGGGATATTGCTGTATAATCCATCTCTATGATAAAGCCAGGTAGGGTTCTCTGCAAATGGGACAACACTATACAATCCATGTTTCCGTCAACAGTATGGAGGGCAGCCTTGTTGGTATATCATCTTGTTAATCTGAAGCATGGATCGCAATCAACCTCCCAAGGCACGTCGGAGTCCCGCACGTTGCTCAGGAGTCAATCTTGTCGGGAACTTCACTTCGAATTTGATCCTCAGATCACCCCTGTTACCTGGTTCCTTCACAATTGGCATTCCCTCCTTAGCAACAACAAGTTCATAACCAGGAGACACAATATCTGTAACTGGGATTGTTAGATTACGGCCATCCAGTGTAGTGAGGGTTATTGCAGTCCCTGCAAGTGCCTCTGCTAGTGATACCTTATAGTTCATGACTAGGTCGTTGCCGTCTCTCTTGAAAACATTATCAGGCTTTTCATCAATCACAAATACAAGGTCTGCTGCTAGCTGGTTCAGCTGTTCATTCCCTTTATCTTGAAAAGTGACTTTTGTTCCTTTCTTCCACCCGGGCTTCACTTCAATGATCAATATTTCTGTTTCTGGCACTAACCGACTGTAAAGCATTTTTTTTGTTTGCAAAAATGATCAGCAAGTAGAGAGGCAATTGAATTTAGCCTAAGCTTGCTTAGCCATGTGTGTACAAAGTAGTCAACTGTATTGTTATAATCGGAGTCGTATATAGATCATCAGCAAATTAACTAGACATTCAACAATGTAAATAGGTTGTAACCAAGAAATGAGTAACAAACATTAGATTGGAACACGCATCTATACAAAAAAATAACTACAATAGTCACAGAGAGGAATGTAAAGAGGGTGGCTTTTGTAAGTTCCAGACCATGATATCAATTATATGATGCCGCAATAAGCAATGAGATAAAGAAAAAAAAAAGATGGGGGTGGGGGCGCGAGTGAAATCAATGTGTGGAAGTGGTCTGCAGTGCAAGAAGTATGCAATGAGGCAATTGATTTTACATAAATATAATGAACAACTCGATAAAAGCGATAAAAGCAAATAATCACAATTTTTTTTATTAGATTGGTGCACTCTAAGTAGACTTAAAACATCTTAGTCCAGGTCCCCCTATTGCAAATCCAGGCAATGGTGCTCTTTGAAGGCTCTATCTTGTCATTTTTATCCAATAGTCTACTTGGATGAAGCCGAAATTATCATTATGTGGGTTGTTAATATGCTACAAAAGGAACCAAGTATATGAACAGGGGATGCAGAATCAATCTCAAAGAATGATAGAAAACAGTCCCCTTTGCCTTCTTGTATTTACAGCAACAATAGAACATTTACAAAATTAAATAAGAAAAAGGAAAAAGTCACAACTTCCATTCCATATACATTGAAATAAGTAAATAATTTGATTCTAAGGACCACCAAATTATTGTCATGGAAGTGGGGAAATAATGAACATATTCAATGATTTAAGTTCAATAGCCATACAGAATATTTGGGTCGAGGAAGTTGTAACAAGGTATACCTCATCCTTTACAACTACGTCACATGTTGTGTTAAGTATTTGGCTAATGGCCTTGTCTTGTTGAGTTTTAGCCGACTTAGAAGAAACCCATTCCATAAAGCATCTGTCTTTCATAGAAAATTTTGGTGAAACTTACAGTGATATGTAACTGAACTTGTTAGACACACATTCCTATGCAGACTGGATTATTATATGACTACTTGAGAACAGTTTTGTCATACAAGTCCATCTAGCACTATAACATTATATTGTCCAGGGTTAGGTATAAGGTAGCCTTTGTTCCTAATTAACTTGGATAGGTAAGACCCAGAGAAGAAAAAGATGGCTAGGCATGGCGACAGTATAGAATAAACTTACCCATTAGCATCAACAACAGTCCTGGATATCTTCATTTTCCTTGTTGATCCTGTGTACAGCTCTGCAAGGGTGCATGGCAATTTGTTCTCCACTGGTGGCGGTTTCCTAAGCCTGACACTACCACCGGTGCCCTCAGTATACGAACGGAAAGCACTTTCACCACCACCAAATCCCCCAAAAGTGCCTCCTCCTTCTGACTGGAATCTCATGGACCTTCCATGTGCTGCTGATGCAAATCCGAAAGGATTACTCCCAAAGAATTCAGCAAAAATGTCCTCAGCATTCCGAGGAAAAAACCCATTTGCATCCCCACTCCCAAAGGGGAATCCACCACCACTGCCAGGAGGTGGCATGTCTTTCAACCCTTCTTCACCATGCTGATCATAAACCACCTTTTTCTGTGGATCGCTCAAAACCTGTATCAATAGAATCATCAATTTAACAAAGTAAAATTCTCAATTCCCCGGAAACTGTCAGTAAAATCTCACTTTCTTAGTTTGAAAAACTGAAAAATTATATACTCAAATGCTTCACTTGATGAAAATGGAGCACCTTCAATTTTAAGGTGTCTTGTGTTATCAGAACATTGAACTGGTTAGATATAAAAATAAAAACATTGCTTCTTTATTGTCAATCTATTACCGGAAATTCAATGCATAATCTCACCTTCATTTGGGATGCATTACTATTTAACAAAAAACATATCACATCTAATGGGAGAGCTTGTAAAAGGTATCATAATGGCATTTTTCATAGTCTAATAATAGTTCCTGGAAATCTAAAACAGAAATCAAAATCCCATATTTTTTTTCCTATCCCTCTATTTTCTGAATCACCAAGGCATGAGTAATATTCAGAAAACAAATGAAAGGAAAATGTTGTAAAAATTGGAAGAAACAGAACCATAGGACTTAGGAGGAGGAGAATTTGGGAGGAAAAACATTTACTTCATAGCATCCCAAATCTGCTTGAATTTGGTCAGATTCTTCATTGCTAATCATTCATTATCATAATTATTAGTTATTAAAAGGTGGATGATATAATTAAATGACTTCATTTTGTGTTTCGATTTATTTTTGAAACCCAAAAAACAATTTGTCTTTTTCCCCTTTCTGAGCATCCAAACAGGGTGAAAGGCTCTCTACATATATAAACACAGAAAGAGAGAAATAACAAATTGATAAAAAAAAATAACAAAAATCAAATTGCTTTTTCTTCTCCCTCTTCCTTCCATTTCTCAGCAACCAAACGGAGATGCTTAAGGTTTCAAATTTAAACTATAGAGAAAAAAAAAAACCCAAAAAAAAAAGCCTAATATTTTATTTTCCTTCCTTTTACATCAATTTTCTCAACAACCAAACAAGGGCCTAACGCCCAAAAATCGAACAAGAGAGAGAGAGAGAGAAGAAAAAGAAATGAACATAGAAAAAAAACCGACAAAGAAGAACAATAAAAATTTAGGAATGAAACCTCATAAGCCTCAGAGATTTGCTTAAACTTGGCTTCAGCCTCCTTCTTGTTATTGGGATTCTTATCAGGATGCCATTTCATAGCCAACCTTCTGTATGACTTCTTGAGATCTTCATCCGTTGCATTCTTTCCTACCTTCAATACGTTGTAATAATCCACCCCCATTTTGACCCCAAATCATTCAAAGACAAACAAAACCCTAATCACAAAAATCTCTGATCTTTAATAGCATTCCACAATTCAAGATCATGAATCGAGACACCATCTTCTCTCTCCAAAACATTCAAAACTCTTTTACATGTCTAGATTATCATCAAAATCAAATCCAATCAGAATCTTAATGATGATCTTCTCTTTCTGGTTGAGTAAATATCACTTTCATTCTCTCTCTAGGTTAAAGAAAACAAAGTCTTAAAATAATCGAATTCAGGATTGGGTTTCGATAGGCGCAAGTAATGGAATACAATTTTAGCCTTTTCTCTATTTTTCCTTTTTCCAATCTCAAAAAATAGAAACTGATTTTTTTTTTCTAAATAAAAAAAATTAAAAAATAAAAATAAAAATAAATAAAAGAATGGGTTTTGATTTTCCAACAAGTTTTTAATGGAAGGTAACTTAACATCTTTGGTGGATCCATTAATTAATTAATAGCTTTGTTCTTATACTCTTAAGAAATTGATTGCTTTCATGCTATGCCCACTCCTAAGACCCACCAACATTAAAGCCCAATATGGTCATTTCAAAATAAAAATTACAAATCATTTCTTACTTTTCTTTTAAAAAAATAAATAAAAACCCATATTTTCTTTCAACCACCGATTTTTTAGATGATTTGGGTTCGATATGGATTTCATATATCCAACAAAACAAATCGAGATCAAATCTTTGATACTATGTTGAACTACCAATTTTACTAAAAGTTTAAACTTACAAGAGATTTAGGATCTATTTAGTAATTGTTTTTTAAAATAATTCTAAAAAATAGTTTTCAAAAGTTTTCTCTTGACTTTTTGTAAAATAAAAAGTCTGTTTAGAGATCTAAAATATTTTTAACATATTTTTAATATTTTTAAATATGTTTTATAAATAAATTTTATATTTAATGCTTTATTTTTAATTATTCTATATGTTTATATAATTATTTCTTAAAACAATCTTAAAAAAACAAGTGAAAAAAAAAGAATATAACTAAAAGATGTCCTTTGAAAACATCATGTTTTCTATTCTTAAAAACAAAAAATATAAAACGGTTTTTTGTTATCAAATACTTTTTTTATATTTTTTGTTCCAGAAAACAAAAAACTATTCTTAAAAATACTTCCAAAACGATTGCCAAATGGACCCTTAGGTTTAAAATTTTAATTATATAATATGTGGATAACAAGGAAAAAAATCCTTATTGATGCTCTAGCCATCATATCAATACACTTTCTTTATTAAAATACTCTATCTTTTGAAAGCACTTTATCTTTACAAATTGACATCAATAATAAAATAACAAATTTTCAATTTTTTTTTTTACTTTTGTAATTAAAACTAAAAAGAATTTAAAATATAATTTAAACTCTTTCCCATTATTTATATTTATTTTTTTTTTTCTATCTTATATACTAAAAAATATATAAAATGAAATTGTATATAATTAAAGAGGACAAATAACACAAAAAAGGAAAAAAAACATGTTTTCATAGGTTCATATGAAAAAAAAAACATAAAATTGGTATCCAAATTTATAAAATACAAATTTCAAATAGTCATTTAAAAATAATTAGTATTTCATTCATTTTTTGATCAAAGATTGTACATTTGATCATCTAGGTAAAATAGTACTTTTTAATGATATAAATATTACATTTTAACGGTTCTTGATTAAATTTTATGGTCGCTCTTGACTAATGGATTAATTTCTATCTATGCTCCCGACTAATTTTGTATATGCTGACATCCACATGTGTAATAGGAAATTCTTGGGAATTAGTTTACAACTCAATCTATATCCAAAATACAAACACTACAAAGTATATAACAAAAAAAATGCATCATCAATCAAATAATAATATGTCTACAACTTAAATCTTATAGTTTTATACCCGAATCTTATTTAATTTAATCTTACCACAAATGAGGTTTCATGGTTTTGTAGAATGATCTCATCTCTTCATACATTGGACTCGTTTATTCATCGTTCAAACATTCATTCAGTGACTTATATTTCATCCTACATTTTCAACTACTTAGATTCGAAGTGAAATGGGTATCGATTTGGCACCTTAGTCTACAAATTATGGGTAGTATCCAAAGGAACCATACAATGCTTTTATCATATTGGAAAAAGAAAAGATGGATACAATGATTTGATGGTACAATTCTTGGCTGGAGTGGAGACTGGCGTCATCCCTACAACTCTTAGGGAGGAAAATGTTAAAGATTGAAAAACCATGGCCACCATCCTTGCAGTTCAAACAGATTTGGAGGTCACTTCCATTGCAAGCAAAGGGAAGGTAGTTGCCCCATTAGTATCTGTCAACTGTTCTTCCACTGGTAAGTCCGGGAGGTTGACTCTCTTCAAGGCCATTCTTTGTTACAGAGATGATTCTACCCATCTCTGCAGCATAGGAGTCCGAGGAAATCTGTATGCAGGCATTGTAATTGAGGGAGGGATGATGACCCTTGCTGGTAATGTAGGCTTTGAACACATCACATCTCAATCATCCTAGGAAGCCGATATGTCTTATTGACATTTCAACATGTCCGAGGAGTTCACATCTTGACTAACATGGAAGAATACGTTGAAGATCGTATTAATGACAAATGAAAACCCTAACTGAAGTGCAATAATGGAAATGACATAGATAAAGGTTGTACCTGTTCTAAAGGAGATGCATTGGACCAAGGAACACAACCAGTGTCACTTCAGCAACCATGGTTTGCAGTTCACTCCAGATGGTAATATCAGGTCCTATAGCACAGAATTTTCAAATGATATTCAACAGTACCAGTCTGATAACTGAAGAACACAACCTGTCACCACTGTGCTCCCATCATACAGTTGAATAACTGCAAAGCTCATTTAGTTTCTTGATGCTGGCACAAACAAAGGAGAGAAGGGAAGGAGCAAGCAAGGATTATTAGCATGTATGCAAACAAACCCAAAAGAAGACAGAATGACCAAATAAAAATGCTAAAATTATTAGGAATACACTAGTTGATAACCTGAGAGGTGAACAATCCACAGCTCAATAAACTACAGAAACAACAGATTTATAATGATACCCTAACAGATGTTTAAATGTCCATGGAATCAAACCTGTTCACTGTAATTGCATTAATTTTCTAGTTAGAGCATCATAAGTGGGTTTTTCTGTTTTTTTTTTCTTTTTTTTTTTTCAATCAGTGAGGGTATTTTTCTTCTATCAGTCATTTATACCATGGTATTCTGGTATCTCAAGAAATAAGCTTATTCTCGTTTGTCTCTGGAGAGTTTAGTAATCTCTCCATTCAAGCCCACCAACTTAATTATTAAGTGATCACTAGACAGTGCAAATGCCTCCAAGCCCATAGCGTAGCAACATGCTTCAAATGTCAAGGAAGGCAAACTGTACTCCACTATCTAAGGTTACATTTCATATCAGAGTATATATTTCGAAGACTTTCCAGCCAGAACTCCCCCAGCACTGGGATGTTGGCAGCAAGAGAAGTTCCTTTAGTACAGGATTCAAGCAATCATAACAATTCTTTACTAATTACCATGAGGAGAAATAACTTGGAACCAAAAAGAACTGAGATTAAATGAAAGAGAAACAAGCTCCCTAAAAAAAATCCTCATGTATAGAAAGATGAGCAGCCTCAAAAGTCGAGAGAGGTCATGACTCATGAGAAGGAGGTAGGGAGTGAACTGCTAGTCACCATAGACAGAATTGGATCCCAAATAAGACAAAAGAAATTGCATGGGCAGTAACTAATAAGAATTCAGAGATAAAGGTAACAACTTCAACAAAAAGTTGAACAATAAAAATTTCAGGAGAAGCAAAATCTCACCCCAAGGGATCATGTAAGACTAACCATTCTAGTTGTGTTGGATATGACAGTTGATCCCATCCTGAGGGTTCTGGTTACTGCTGTGGATATGATAGTTCTTGCTGATAGTTATAGGTTCTAGGTTCCCAATGATCAGTTCTGCTTCATTTATCAAGACTATATTAGACTGCAACTTTTAAACATCAAAATGTACCCTGGCTGAAAAGGAAAAATGAATCTTAGGACACTTTTTTTTTTATAGGCAAAACGAGATAATATTTTAGAACTTTTTTTCTTTTTTGATAAGTATAATATTTTAGAACTTATTGACATTGCACATATTGTGCACCGTAAATCCACAAGTAACAGTTTTTATCTTGACTATTTAAAGAAGTTTATATAGAGCATAAAATGGATATGCAGTAAGAATCCTTTGGACAGTTGTACCTGTTTGTGTATTCTTCAATGAGATCCTTGTGAAAGACAGCTGGATTTGATTCAAAGACCATAATTGCATATGATATGGTCATGGTGAGCAAGTGCTGCAAGAATTGATATCAAAGACACTTAACTTTTTATTCCTCCATTTTGAGTCTCTTTTTCACCATTTCCACATATCACAAATTCTAGCTGTTTTGATACCTCAGGGAATCTCTTCATCCAACATTTTGACATTGCTTGTTTCAAAATCTCAATAGAAACAGCATTAGGTTCACATCCATCCATGGTCATATCTTTCAGTAATGAGACAATATCCCAAAACTTGCCTCTTTGAAACATTGCTGCTAATATGGTATTGTAAATAGTAACAGTTGGAGTAAGTCCATTCTCTAGCATCTGGTCCCTCAGCTGGATGGCAACTGATATCTTCCCCTCCTTACAAAGACCTTTAATGAAGGAACCATAGGTAACAGCATCTGGTTTCAATCTCCGGCTATACATATCCCTTAACAACTGCTCCACCAGTGAATCATTGTCCTCCCTTATTGAAGCATGTATAAGAATATTATATGAAGTTGTATTGGGGAAATATCCAGTGTTTCTAAACTCTCTAAATATTCTGTGTGCTGTTCCAAGTAACCCATTCTTGCAAAGTTTGTCCAAAAGCATATTAAAAGTCACTACAGTGGGATTAAGGCCATTACGTATCATGGATTCCAAAAGCTCCAAACATTCTGAAATCTTTCCAATGGTGCAAAAATATTGAATCAAACAAGTTGAACTAACAACATTAAGCTTAACACCTTCATACTCCATTCGGTACAAGACTCTTCGAATCATTGAAGAGTTTCCTTGTTTGCATGCAGCAGACAAAATTGTATTGAAGGAAACCACATCAGGACTATTATTGGCCCACTCAAAGTGGTCAAAGAGCTGCAAAGCTTCATCAATATGGTTTTCCCTACAGAACCCATTCAAAATAGTATTATATGATACATTGGTTGGCACAAGACCTTTTTCCACCATACTCTGCAACAGAGACAATGCTTCTCCTGATTTATTTTCACGACATAAACAATGGAAGTATATATTGTAAATGGCAACATCTACAGTACAGCCTGCTGAAATAACATAAAGCAATAATTTATTAGCAACTCTTACTTGGCCTCTTTTTAACAGCCCTCCAGTTAAAGCTGCATAGGTGAAAGGGTCAGGTGATATCTCCTTTTGATCAATAACCTGAAGGAGCTCACCAATTTCAACATATCTATCCTGATGGAAAAGTTCACGAAGAATTACATTGTATGTGACAATGTCTGGATCACAACCTTCCTTGCCCATCTTACCCAAGATGTCTAATGCATCCCCAATCCTCCCCTCATCACAGAGAAATTTCACAATTACAGTATATGTTATTACGTTAGGCTTACACCCATCAATTTCCATTTCATCTAACATACAAAAGGCTTCTTCCCACAACCCTTCCCTACTAAACCCATAAACCAAAGCCGTATATGATGCCGCATTATGAACAGCACCCATCTTCTTCAAAGAATACAACAATGCCAGAGCAGTGTAACTCTGGCCACACTTGCACAAAGCCCACAATATAGGATTATAACTGTGAGCACACTTTAAACAACCCTTTCCTAGAAGAACCCGGAACACAAAATGGGCCTCCCTAGCCATCCCAGCTTTACTAAGCATAGAAATCAACAAATTCAAAGTAGGTTCAGTAGGTAAATAATCCAATCTCAGCATAAACTCAAACACACTCATAGAATCAACTAAACTCCCCAATCCCAACCATTTCTTCAAAATTTTGAATAAAGAAGTAAACGACGGCAAAAACCCACTTCTCCACATTTCCTCAGCAAAAAAGAAGGCAGCACGCAAATTCCCAGTAGACGTCATTCCATCCAAAAGTATATTGAATGTGGAAGCATTTGGATATGGTCCAAGCCTCTTCATACCAAAGTACACTTGAACCAACTCATCCAACACAACCAAATGCCTCGACGATGACTTCAAATAATGATACAACAAAGCATTATAATCATTGACAGATGGGTACCTTATAGAATTCAATGCGCAGAGAGCTTTTCTGAGATTACCCGAGGCGGCGTCATTCTGCATAGTGTGCTGCAATTGGAGGTGATTGGGGTCGTGGGTCTTGGTCTCTTCAATGGAATCTAGGTTTGGGAGAGCGCAGAGATATGAAAAATTGACCATGGAGAAGCAGAGAGTTCTGCGGAATCTGTGGAAATGGTGGGAGGTGAGTAGAGAGGGACGCATGGTGGTTGGTGGGTGGTGGGCGGTTCAGCTTCAGTACTTCATTCATGCCTTTTTCTATGTGAGAAACGGTGAAACTGAACCGACGTCGTTTGGGGTGGGAGTAGAGGAAGCACAGTGAAGAAGAAGAAGAAGAAGAAGAAGAAAGGGGGGTTTAGGGTTTTACGGGTGAAAGAAACATTCCAAATTGGCCCATACAAGAGCCCAGCTCATATTTGGCAATTCCATCTCATCGGACAAGAGTCACGTGCAGGTCACGTGGATTCATGAAGATAAATGGATAGGACCTGGACCCGGACTCGGATCTGGACCCGGCATGAAGAAAGGGTGGGTGTAGATGAGCTGACAAAAGAACAAAGAAAGAAGGAAGAGAAAAAAAGAGCAGAGCGAGAGCTATGGCCACACTCCTCTCTCCCAATCTTCTCATCTTCAGGTATTTTCTTTTTTTCCTTTCTCTTTCTACTTTCCCTTCATAGCTACTGCTTTCTATTTTTGTTTTATTTTTTAATTTATATGTGGCGTTCAGAAACCATACAAGAACTACGGTAAACCAGAAGAAATGTGGATTGCCTGTGAAAATCATTTCATGTTCATGTGTTCCTTCAAGACCCACTTCACAAATTGGGTTTTACAGAAGGGATTTGATGCTCTTTGGCTTCTCTTCTTCAGCGGCTCTAATCTTCCCTCCTTCAGGTTAGCTAAATCCACATTGATTCTCCATTTGATATTTAGCTCTGAAGTCTGTGTTTGAGTCTGCATGTTACTTGAAATGGGCCTCTCTCAATTTCTAGGGACTGTTTGTAAGGAAATAACTTGGTTTGTGATGTAAAAGTTTCATAAATTCTTGAGAATAGTGAATGCCCAATGGTGACCCAATAAGTTGAAAATGGGTACATCTCAAATTTTTATGGAGGATTTCATGGATTTGCTTGAATTCATAATTTAAAATTTTCATAGATTCTTGATGAAGGTGAATTCACCCACTTGTAATGTAAGAAGTTGAAATGGGTTCATCTCAAATTTTTTCCAGAGGTTCATTTCTTGATTTGTAACTTGCTATTTTTTTACTTACATAACTACTGTTACAGGATATGGCACAGAAGAAGAATTTAAAATGGCTTCAGTAGTTGATGATATAAATGCTTATTCTTATCTATACCCATTGGAGTTGCCATCTAAGAAGCTTGTGTTCAAATGGTAGGCACTTTGTTCATTTTAGCAAACAGAATATTGTTGCATTTGCTACTGAAATGTTTCATGTTCTTTTGATATTTTACATTATTAGTAGGAATTAATTCAGGTGGTTTAAGTCCTCAAAATTGGAATACTTAGAGAGATAATGCTGTTGAACTCTATCTCTCAAAAATAATTATTATAAGAAACTCTCTTGTTCAGCACTTCTCATTGCTTTCTTGTCTCACAAGATGTGGCAGTCACAACTCCATATCTGTTTCTCTTCATTCAACTGAATGTTAATATGGATTAGTTCGTTCTATTGTTATCAAATATCCTTGAATTCCAGGAAACCTGATTCTTTATCTCTGCTTTCAGGGTGGAATCGAGAAAGCCAGAACGCTATTCGTCAGCTGCACCACTGTCTCGTAAGTGTAGTATATATTTCTCATGGAAGTATCACGGAAGTTTGAAACTATGCCTATTGTTATAAGATTCATCAAGCTACCTGTGCCTTTTGGATATGCTTGGAAATATTAGTGACTGCTGCAGTGTTATCTTTCAAAAAATTTGAGCATTGTTTACATGCATCTTATAAGAAATAACTGGATATTGGTATGATGCAGCTGATGCACGCCTGCGCATTGTGTCTGAGCGTGTTGACATAATCGATAACCTCATCATTTCTGTTACCGTAAGTTTGATAAAACCATATGCTTGTTGCTTGCACTTCCTGTTGGTTCTTTCATGAAGATTAGTGATTTTGTTTTCTTCAATTCAGATAGGTCCCCCCAATTCACAGTTCTTAAAATCGAAGGACAAGGGTACATGGACTGCAAAAGATGTTGCTGACTCTGTTTTAGCTGACAAGGCTGCATTGGTAATTTGTCTTCTTGTCTCTTATCTGCAGTAAAGACTACCTTTATTTTCAGCAATTATTATTAGTCTGGCTGTCTGTGTCGAACTTCGCTGAGGGCATGGGGTCAATAAGGATTGACAGTGATACAGAAACTGAAATCTGAAACTAACCTTAGACACAAGTTTCAGAATAATGGCAAGTTATTGTACATGGAAATACAAAATGCTATGTAGCCAGTATAAGCACTCAAAATATATATATGGTTTATGTTTATGGCTTGAGCTCATATCAGCATAATATACATTGTTAATTCATCATTACCTAACAATTTAAACTTTTTTATCAATTGATAGTTGAACATGGTATGAGAGCCTTGGTTGTTGGGAGGTTGTAAGTTTGAGTTTCACCACATGTTTATTTTCCCTAATTATTGAACCCACATGCAAGCTCAAAAAGAAGGTCATCCTCAGGTGGGATGTTTAGAACTTTACTGCAAATCAGCATGATATAGATTGTTGACCCATTATTGTCCAACAACTTAAGCTTTAAGTCAATTGAAAGTTTATATGGTATCAGAGCCTAAGCTATTGGGAGGTCATAAATTCAAATCTCATCTCATGCATATTCCCCCAATCCACCAAGCCTATGTGCAAGTCCAAGAAGAAGGCTGCCTTTCGGGAGGTATATTTAGGTCTTTAGCCCAACTTAGCATGATATATATATATATATATATATATATATATATATATATATATATATATAGATATATATATATATATATATATATTGTTAGCCCACTATTACCTCACGGTTTAAGCTTTTATGTCAATTGGTAGCTTAATAGTTTCTTTCTGAACAGGAAAGGTTAGGCATTCAGTGTTTTTTGTGGTTTAGAATTGCACAACCAAGAGCTGTCTCTTGAACTTGCTTTAGAATGTAGCAAGTGTTCAAAGGACTTTGGTTTGGTTGCTTGAAACTTCCAATGGATCATTATCCATTTTGGGGCTTCTTGAATTGCTTTCTCTAAACCAAATGCTAGTTTCATCTAATGTACTACTGTTTTGTGTAGCGAATCACTTCAAGTCAGCGCATGTCTGAAAGCTCAGTTCTTGATACACATGCTAGTGAAGTGAGATCTCTAAGCTTACTTCAGATACTTTTTCCAACTTTAATACATGTAAATTGTAATAATTAACACTACTAAAAACATTAAACTTTAATGTATCATTCTCAGGTCGATGGTGAGCCGTACTGGTACTATGAGTACCTAATTCGCAAATCACCTACAAAATCTGTGAGTATTTGTCTCTATTACAATATTTGGTAGCAAGTATATGAATGATGTAATGGCTTGTTGATGTTCACATGAAATGATACAGGCTCAAGAATCAAACATTTACAGGCACTATGTTGCTTCAACTGCCGAACGAGACGGTAGGATCTTCATAGTTATATATTTCATTATTGTATGCAACTGTACAAAAATATCTTATTTATATGCAACTGAGACATATTGAGTTTGTTAAAAATTTAAGTAGAAAAATAAACACCTCACTCCTTAGTGAGCTAGCTCATCTGCCAGGGAAACTTCAATTCAAAGGGGAGGGAATACAAATAGATTGTGCCTTGTATGTGTGAGCCAGTGTGTATCATCTTATTGGGTTCCAGGGTGAACTACTTTGCTCAGGATAATTCATTCACTCATAATTTTTGAAGGATCATAGCATACGGTAGCAGTTATGGTTCCTTCACTAAAGGATTTTTCATCTTACCTTAAGAAAACTTTATTGCAGGTTATTTGTACTCTCTGAATGTTTCAACAATTAGCAAGCAGTGGAAAGTAGTAAGTCTCTCTCACTCACTCACTCACACACACACACACACAATTATGGAATGTGGTGATTCATTTCTTCTTGGAAGAATGGGTAGTCTAGTCTAATTTCCCAGTCTAACAAGAAGAATACATTTTATATGATGCAGATGGGGCCTTTGTTGGAAAAAGCTGCCTCTTCTTTCCGCCTTCTCCCTCCCACAGAAGACTACGTTCCTCCATACAAGGATCCCTGGAGATTTTGGTGACAATGGCCATTAGCTTACCATTATTGAGTTTCTTTTTTCCCTTCCCTTAAATAATTGTAATAATGTATATTTAGGGATTTTTTGAGCATGATGTTTCTTCTCTGCAATTCCTAGTAGCTAATTGGGTTCCATTTCTTGCTTCTTCTCACCATCACTCTATTTACAAATAATAATAGCCTTTTATCAGTTTTCTGTCTCCTTTTATATTTCCATGATGCTATACTGATTAATGGACACTTAAGAACTGTTCAAGCAGGTCATTAGTATCATCATCTTGGTTGAAATTTGAATACTTTGAAGGAATTTACACTTTGAAGAAAAGTTCATAGCATTTGGAACATAGCTCAGAAGTGGAAAGTCTCCATTCTGCGTACCTTGCCTCTCATCATCATAATTCATGAGGTTGTCATTCCTGGAAGACCTAAAATTCTGATAATGTCCCATTTTGGATGATGTTCAAGCTTTCTAGGAAGACTTTGAACTAGGAATTTGGAATAAAACCCCCACAACCAACCTTTCTAGGTTGGATTAACCTCTAAGAAGTCAAAAGTTCATTTTTATAATATTGATTTTAACTTCCAGTAAAGCTAAAAACAAAAACCGCCCCAAATGGGCTTTAAATATTGGACTCAAAACCCATGACATATCATTGATCTTTCCAGCATTTTCCTCAATGTAAGTTTCTTCCAAATGAATAAAGCACTTTGATGCATAAACTCCTTACCTCCTAAATTCTCAGTAAGGCCTAAATTTGCTTTCTGGAATTTATATAAATCCAGAAGGTAGATCTCAACAGACAGCTTTATTCATTTCTGAGAAAAGAATATAATGGCGTAAAATTTACATCTTACTGTACTTTTCTGGGTGGTGGTATAGGCATCCAGGTTAGTGTGAACTTGAGACTCGATTCTTGCCAATAAGCACAATTTACAATATTTATTTTAACAACCACCCCTTTAAAAAGGGAGAAGAGAAAATGAAGATTGAAAGGCAAAAAAGGAGAATACCAGGACCAAACACCCCAATCCCTGGACTGAATAATATTTCCCAAAATGGGTTTCAGCAACCTCGAGGCCTAGCAGTGGCAGGTTTAGTTCTGTGAGGTAGAAGAATATTCGAATAGGAGGCGTTGGGATGAAACAGACCAAGATTGTAGGAGCACTCGTAGGCGGCTTGTGAGCTGGTAGGTCAAGGTAAATTGCATTGCCATCTCTGAATCCTTCATCTGCCTAACAATGGAAGCCTGTGGAGGGAAACAACAATCTGAGCTTTAGAAATTCGCAAACAAATCCAAGGAAGACAAACAAAAACTTGCATTATTTTCAATTTAACCTTTAACATCTAAATATAGCATCCTTCCATCATAGTTCCACATCATTGACAATCTCAGTCATCCAATCTGTGACTTTCTTTGCTTTTTGCCTTTCATTGTTCTGTTCTTTGTTTAAAAGGATAAAAAGGTCTGGGAAAACATTATCATTTCGCCTCATCCACCATTATGCCAACAATAAGTTTTTCTTCTCAAAAAAACTAAATTTTGTATCAGTTAGTACAATATAAAATCTACATATTGGTTTTTTCCTTTTTCTTTTGAATTAGAGAATAGTATTGTTAAAACATGATTAAAAGGCTGTTAGTGGAATAATACTGAAATCCTATGCAGTCGTTTTTCTTTTGCAAGAGAAAACAAAAAAGGCATATTTACTCACATCAAACAAGACATTATCCATTTTGGAACCACATTATCTTAAGAGTGTTGAGATGTCCATCATAACCAATTTGATAGTTACAAAAGATGAGTCATAATGGCATCTTTACTAAACCGTGAGACACAGCAATCACTTTCCCTAATCATGCACAGAAGCTTACTGCTTTGGAAGGATAGATTTATTTTTTAGGCTAATAAATCGAGGGCTAATTTGTTTGATTATGACCAACAAGGGCTAATTTATGATGTCAATATCAGACATTGGAACTGAATTCAGTGTTCAACAATTTAGTAATTATTGTAACATGTATACAAAACACATGCAACACAGTAAATCTGATAGTTCTGGACTGAGTTTGTAATAAAACAGCCCTGTCAAGAGGAGAGTAATGAGGAAAGCTACCATGATCCTGTTCCTAGTACAAGTGTGCAGAGTCCACCCTAGCTCTTTGTAATTTTTAATTTTCCTAAAATCAACTTTTCAGTTTGTGGGATGATTTTGTTTACTACCTTTTTCAAAAGAGAAGCACTTCCACCAACATAAAAGTAAAGATTTCAGGAAACAATATTTTCAAACAAGGAAAATTGCATTTAATAACCTGAAGGCGTTTCCCAAGCTTGATTTCGACTTCTGTACCAAAGGAAATATTACTGGCCAGAGACTTGAGAGGATCAACAGTAGGATCAACTGAAAGCAAGCTGAAGATCTGTGGTGCATATACTATTCTCCACCTAGCCTGTCCGAACTCTCCCTTCCCTTCAATTCTTGGCATTAATGTCTCAAGTGTTGCAGTCGCTAGCTTTTTGAATGAAAGCTTGCCATCACCTTCCAAAATGGACTCTGCCAATTGACTCTCAAAGACTCTGGCAGCCTGTGCAAATGGGAACATCTGATAATATCAAATTGCTTAACAAACATCTCTAGGACATATTAATATAACCATAAAAAATTCTATAAAAATTTGATCTATGATCCGCTATTCCACACAAGGACAGATTGCTACAACAGAAACCCAGGGCAACATCACAATCAAGGTGGGCTCCACCAAGCCACTTTCACCAGATCAAAAATGCCAGCAAGTGTCATATGGACATTTCACAGTTGTATGTAAATCAACTGTCAATATGCAGGGATACAAACTCAGAAAAAATGAAACATGTTAGATTTATGTTATTCTGACTCAAAAGAGTTACTTTTTCATAATGCTGATAAATTGCGGTTCATTATGATATTCCAACTTACTAGCTCCCTTTCTTACCTATCATAGCTCTAGAAATATAAAACAAGAAGTATTTAAAGTTAAATATAAAGATAAACGGTGCTTTCATATCATAATCCATTCATATTTGTAGAATGTGGCTCCTGTAATATGTCTAACTCCACCACCTACATGTGCACAACTGCAATAGTGAAAATATACCATTGGAAAAAGAGTTTTACATCTTAAGCTCCAGATTTGACTGATAGCTTCACAGGTACTGGTAAAAAGCTGGAGAATGACAACCCTACGAAAGTAGTAAATGTTACCTCAGTAGGTGAGAGGACTTCCTGTTCCACAGCACGTGTTGAAGTCACAACCAAATTATCCTGCCAATTACTGGCTCGACTTTGGATCCTGAATTGCCACTCTGATCCAACCAAAGCTAAGTCTAGTGTTGGATCCAGCCCATTATCAGGCTCAAATTTTGCAATATTAAGATGCTCTTTCTTAAGCCTCACCTGAAATTGAAAAGGTAAAGTGTGAGTGTACTCAACAAAGTCCACATACCATCCGACAGACAGGAAAAAAATACAGATGTTGTGCACAAGAATGTCAAGAATCATTTACAAGACTAACAAAAGGAAACATGGGTGTCACCTGGGTTGCAACAAGATTAACTTCACCACTCTCAAATGTTAAAACGCCCTTTGGTTTTATCAGTTTGGGATGAGCTATGCCATTGAGCTCAAGCTCTCCACTTACAGCAAAATCAAGAATCAAAGGATAAAGTATTCTCAATTCTGGTCCCAGAACAAGTTTCAAGTCAGTGAGGCGGATGTCAATTTTTGGCTTACGATTCACTTGCTCCATTTCCTTTTCAACGTCGGTCTGTTTACCTGGGAATATAAAAAATAATTTCAATTGCAAATGTTGAACATATTTTATAAAAATATCTACAAAGGGAACAACATTAAATGCAGAGTTTGGCAGCTTGACAGCTACCATGCAAAACTGTTTTAGGTTTCAATGCTGTAGTTCATGCACTCCAGTATTATATATGACCTCAGTTTGTGCAATCAACTGCAGGAGGTGTCCTGTGCATAAAGGAAAAGAAAAAAATTGACATGTTCTTGGATGCATAGAATTGTGGAGAAATTCATGCAGAATGGAAACAATTGAATGCCTGTAAACTACAAAGAAGACCTATCTAATTGAATATTAATAAATAAGGCACATAAAATGTATTATCTAACAATTACATTACAGGGTGAAAGTGATTAGATACACTAAATGGTAAACACAGGTAAATCAATGGATCTGACTTCACATAAATTGATTAAATCCATTCATAAAAGAAAAATGTTAAAAAGTTTATAGTCCATTCGTAACTTTGAATCATGTTTGCATTCTCTGGGAGAGGAACTCACTGACTTTTTGTTAAGAGTATTAGGTGCTTGATCACAGGGTAGAATGTTCTCATCACAAACCAAAACTGATGAAATATCTATACATTACCTGAGGGTTGAGGGAATTTGGTGCTTGAGGGAGCAGGCTCTGAACTGGGAAACCATGAAAGATATCTGGAAGCAGTTCCTGGATTGTAACCACCACTTGGATGGACTGATGCCAATCTATTAAATGGAGCTGCTCCTGTACCCTTATCAGGTGGTAGATATGCTTCTCCATGGCTCAATTTAATATTTCCAGAAATATTTGGTTGCAATATGGAACCAGTTATTTGCATCTGTGTGTCTACCTGACCACTGTGATTTTGGTAGACGCATTAGTTCACAATGAAGAAAATGTGTAGGCAAAAAAGCAGATAAAATTTTCATAGATAGCAAACAATGGATTATCAGCATTGGGAGAAGTACACAATTTAAGAGAGCAAAGATTCTTTAGTTTGGTCAATCAGGAAGAATATCAATAAATTGTGAAATATCAAAAGAAGCGCAGAACAATATTATCAAAAATTATATCAAGATATATGCTGCAAACAAGCCAAACCAAATGCTTCCTGTAGATCCCCATGTTAGAAAGAGAGATAAGGCACCTTAGGATATTTTTTGCCCGTACTTCTAGAACTTCACATTTCAAGTCAATTTTGTCACCAAGTGATGCTTCACTTATTCTGAGAGGAAGATTCCCTTTTACAAACAACTTTCCCCGTCTGCCTACCCTACTTTCTAGTGAACTGATGCATAATCTATTTGATTTCACATGAACTGTGCCACCAAAGTTTGTGAGTGGTTTCCAGAGGACTGGTGATGATACAGATGCTCTGTGGAAAGAAGCAGATCCATTGATCACCGGTTGTTCGACTGTACCTCTGACCTGTTTATTTAAAACAAATCAATGTTTGAGAGAAGTATAATCTAACCTAATCAAATCAAATCATTTTAATTTAGAATCCAACACTTGATTTATTATAAATATTCAGATGAGCCCATTGAAAACCTTTTCTAGCTTGACTTACCTGAAGCATAATGTCAGCATTGCCATGAAGCCAGTCAGCATAAGGAGATAAAGCTGTTAACATCATCATGCCTCCATCTTTAATATCTGCATCAATTCTAACTTCTCCTACATCTAATATGTTCCAGTTTAAACCTTTGAGACTTTCTGCCAACTGAGTATCCCAACCTTCTTCATTTCTATCCCTGGAGATTTTCTTCTCACTGACATCATCAGCAGGACCTCTGCCCCTTTCCTTCACCCAACCAGGGATCCATGTTTCTATATCTTCTTCCTCTAACATGTTATTTTGGACAAAAGCTACAGGAACACTTCCTTGAATGTGAACATAACCATTTTGAATAAAGGGTTCAAATTTTGCATTGAAAAGAAAGCGACTGGTTGATGTTAGGGAAGCTACAATTTCAGCTCGCCCAAGATCAATACCCCCAATGGCACCATCGAGGAGCCTTACTTCTACATTGCATTCTGGTTTTGCAATACTTCCTCTGAGATCCCCTTCCATGTGTAAAATGCCCTTAATTGGTGCTAAAAATTGCCGCAGGGAATGAACAGCATCAGTAGCTGAAGATTCAATAACCTGTACCAGTGTGGGGACTAGACTAACAGGGAAATTCAAAACAGCAAAATGAAGATTTGTTTTTGGCCCTAACAAGGTCCCATCAGCATGGATTGTGGCATTATCATTTTGGATAAAGATTTTCTCAAGGTGTAAACCATCATCATTGCTGTATTCACCAACTGCTTGAACACGCTGAGCTTTGTAGGTTCCCCACTCCCAATCCTCCCCATGAAAGTCAAAATCTGCCTGAGAAATATGTACAGAAAAAGAACCAATTATGACTGGACAAAGCTTAACAGCAAGAAAGTCTATAAACTTGTGAAATGCTAATTTCTATATCACTGGGAACCTCTTTTTGTTAAAATCGCTGTAAAGTGTAAAAGATGGCATGGGAATAAGGTTCCCAGCAGAAGCACAGAGATTCAAGAGACCACCTGCAAGACAGAACTTCACAATGCAAATGTGGCACAATGGAACACCTGGCAAACATGAAGGTGATGTAAAATGTTTTCTTCTAATTTTTCATGAGAGAAAACCACATAGAAAGCAAGTACCTATCACCATACTCACATGGTCCACAAAAATTAAGGGTAAATCTTTGTGCATGTTTGTTCATGAAAAGGACACCGATTTTCTCCATCATGTTTAAAAATTAATGTACATGTATCAAGAACTAAATTTTATAATGTCAGCAATCACAAATTTCAATTGTCCAGATTATGGTAATATTATCTCTGCCATTTAGATTGAAGTTTTGGATCACAGATGCATGATATTTAAACTATATGGCCTCAGGCAAAAAGTCCAAGATATCTACCATAGTGTCCCCATTGCCTCCACCTCTTGCATCAAGAGAACCATGCCAGCGACCTTTAAGCTCGGCTAGACCAGGAAGACATACATCTTCAAGAATAACTTCATCCGATACAGTATGATGCCTTCGTATTACCTGAAAATTCATAGTTCTATTAAAATACTTAAAGCAAATAAAAAATGGATACAAGGAAGCCTAACATTCTAGGTAGTTCATCTTATTCAGATGACTGGAAAAGAAAACACCGACCAAAATGCATTTCTTTATGGTTTTTCCCACGAGCGCTAAAAAAGAAGCATGAAAATTGGAATTTTTAAATAATTATCATAATTCTGTGTCAAACAAGTACCTCAAGCAGGTTCTGAAGACTTCCAGTATATAATCCCACTGATTGCAAACTTTGTATAAAAAGATCCTGCAAATGAGTTTATGAGAAGCGTGAATAATCAAGATTTATGTAAATAGGCACAGACACTTGCGTCTTATTACAGGATGTTGAAGAATGCTCATACAAAATGTTACAAAACAGTTTTTTTTTTTAAAAAAAAAGGTGAGGTTCGCCATAGTCCTTATATTTGGTGTTCATAATGTACTGAGGAAAAATGAATTAAACAAATAAATTAAAGCCAAAGAACATTTTTCTATGGACTTTCCTCATATTGGTATGTAGCATCTAAAAGACATCTGAAACAAATGAAGCACCAGAACATAACTGGAAAAATAAAACTATCTTGATATAGAATATCAGCAGCAAGAATCTCCACAAGGTGTAGCCGGGCCCTCAACCTATCCTCCAGGTAGAATACATTAAAGAAGGTCTACGAGGTTGTGCCAATTTTTATTTTTGACCAAAAAAAAAAAAAAAAATACAAAATCGTTCTTTATAATTTTAATATTTGGACTAAGAAAAAAAAAAAATCATACACTGCTTAAAAAAGTAGCATCGATAATTATTATGGCTGTTTCAATCATTAAAGAGCCTAAAGTTAAAAGTAATTTACCATGTAACTTCCATTTATATAAACTTTATTCAAGTTCAGTTCTTAGAATGCAAGTCAAGGATAATGCTGCCCTTAGATACATTCTAAGAGGTCAAGAATGCAAAGTTTTTGTGTTGGTGTACAAGAATGTTGATTTGGTAACTCCACATAGAGCCCCTTTCTAGTTGGATGTTTGAGTGAACTACAACCTTTGATCTAGAGCGAACAGCAGGATCCGTACTTCGAGAAAGAAGTCTTGCCAGTGGAAGCATCTCAGCAACCTCAGCTCGAGGAACCTCAAGTCTCATTCTCCACCTTCCCATAGAAGATATCACACTACCCAGATGTCCAGCCATTGCCCTTTCCAACAAGCCACCCCTTTGCTTTCCAGAAGGATTCCAATCTCGGGTGCCAGGTAATACATATTCACCTTGAAGCTCATATCGGCTATTACTTTGCTCCAGAATAGTTTTTTCAACAGTTATCTGGATAATAGTGTCTCTATCAGTAGCATAACATTTTTTTTCTTTTTTGATCAGATCAGTAGCATAACATCATTGATATAATTAGAAACTAAAGCTCACAAAACTAAATGCAAAATTGATTTTTTTTTTTTTCCCAGCAATCAGGTGTAAAATGATAATTGGAAACAAATGACTGAAAAAGGAATTGAGGTTAATGTTCTGGCAAGAGCTCATTGACCACAGGAAAAAGAATTCAGAAATGAGAGAGCTTAAGGAGGTATTATTGCCCACAGTTTGTTTGAAAAGATAGGATTTTAAAACTTTTCAACCTGAAGATCAACCGGCAAGAAATAAAATCAGAAACATCATTCAGGTGGCATAGCATGCCAAGTTGGTAGCAAGTAGTAACCATAAACAAGATAACAATAGACACCGTATTTTCATACCCAAAAAACAAAATAACATACTAAAGATCTAAAATTATAGCTCCTGTTCAAAAACCCACCCACAAAGTTTCAAGATATCAAATACAAACTGAAGGTGATGAAAGACTTCTGCCCCTTCCTTTCCAAGCAGAGGCAATCTTACTGAAAAAAGTTCACCTTAAGTTTGGGTTTATGGGTTTTGGAGGGTAGTGCATTTGAAAATTTTCAAAGATGTCATATTAAGGAAAATCCTGCAGAGAGAAATCAATGGTTTCATTTAACCTCTGTGACTAATAACAATCCATAGGTAAGTAGGAGTGAGATGAAAATTTTGTAAAAGTAGGAGTGAGATGAAAATTTTGTACTAAAACTAATCACTAGTTGCAATGGATGCCCAGACAGAAGACAGCAAAAAAGGACAGATTATTAGAATAGAAACTTTACTCTAGGTACTCACAACATCCCCACTCCATCTAGCAGCCACATCTAAAGCTTCACCTAATACACCACTGAATTTTGGCCGAAGCACAGATAAAACTCCATGTCCCCTTCTTTTCTGAATATTCAGTTGAAGTTCTGCCTGAAAGTAAACAAGCAACTATCACCTAAGTAAATTTAAAATTTAAACCGCCATAGACAATCACCAACTATTAAACATAAGAGACCATCATAAGGCTTAAAATATATTACATCTGCAGTGTTAAATAACCTTTATGTAATGAGTGATTAATCACATATGATAAAGTAAAGAGCAGAAACATCTTAGCATTAACAGAATGTGCACAATAGAAACTGCTATAGATTGAAGCCATCACAGGAGGTGAGGAAGGATGATGGCTTAGTTCACAAAACTTGGTTCAGTTTTTTCTCTGATAAGCACCAAGGAACAAGGAATCTCAAGAGGGCCTCCAGTCCACAGAGAAGGCCCTTTGTACTTATTATTTGGAGATCTTCAGCTCCATTTGAAGTTGATTTGTTTGTTAGCATCAAAGAGCATGATATACATTGTGGACCCAAATTCTACAAACTCAAGCTTTTAGGAAAATTGGTTGTCTAACATGGTATCAAAGCCTTGTTTGGCAAGTGGTCATGTGCTCAAGCCTCACCGTTTATTTCCCTAATTTATTGAGCCTACATGTAAGCCCATAATTGTATTTGTTTGCCTACGGACATATGTCTCTCTCCACATGTGGATATAGGGTTGCACGTGAAGGCAAGTGTTAAAGAATATGGTATACATTGTGGACCCAAATCCTACAAGTTAAAATTTTTTAGGAAAATTGTGCGGGACATTCCAGGTTCAAGTCCCAATGGGGATAAAAAAATTACCTATCAAAAAAACAAGTTTTTAGGAAAATTGGTCACCTAACAGTTAGGATAGCCACTTCAGACAAATTACACTTAACCATCAGATTGCAATTCTATTGCTATTCACTTAACCATCAGATTGTGATTCAGTTTAAGTGTTATTTTAAATTCAATTATACTGTGATCTATTCAGAAAGAAAACTAGAATCACATTTTCCAGATTCATGAGGCTTCTTGGAGTAAGTGCTAGATTTAAGTCTGTTCACTTTCTTTTTGGTAGTCATGTGAAGAAATTCTTCATGGTGCATTCTTTGGATCTTATTTCTCTAAATGTTACTTTGTAAAAATGTGACCACCCTTTGACTAGGGTACACACTTCTACACCACTTCTCTGAGAACCTGAATCATTTATGTCATCACAAAAAAGAAATAGGGACACCCAAAAAAAAGGCACTTATTGAACTTGTGGAACAGTGATCCCAAAAGGTCCATCGTCTCTGTCTCTTACCACTCAACCAGTCATAAACCATGCATTAGGTAAAGTACAGACTATAAAACTTAGAAACCTTTCACACTAACTATAAATTCTATCCATATCATTAGCATCCTTTCTCTTTACCCTTTAATGCCTTTATCTCAAATTAACTCCCCTTTTCAAAGCAACTGAATACTTTTTCAAGATCCCTAATGTTTTCAGTTATACTTATGGTTGTCAACACCCAATATTCCCAAACCATGCCACTAATTGAAAACCCTTGAATTAGGAGCTTGGTTTCAACTGTAAACAACATATAATTAATAGTAAGTGGTGAACCCAAATCACCAAGTCACCATAATCTATTTTCAGCGTCCAGGAAAAAATTATTTACAATTTCATCAATTAAGTTTTGGGCTGAAGTATAATGCAAAAATAATTACAGCAAGCTATAATATCCAGCCTCAGACAATGTGAGTTAGACTTTGAACACCATGCCCTACTCAAACCAATTCCCAAATCAGTAGGCATTGCTTTCTTTTCCTCCTAAGATCTTGTTTTACTTTTTCATTGTGGTTGTTCTGAATGTGAGGGCAAATGGGAGGCAGGGGAGAATAAGAAGATGATCTTTAAACAATAAAGTCAAGAAAGTCCATATGACAGCTTACCCTCTGTATTGTTCCACGAAGTGAGGCCACCTCCAATTCATCAAGTGGCAGATGGCGTACCTATGACAATTGTATAGGAAGGTGCAAGAAGAAATTAATTGCATTTTCAAATCATTTACACTCACAAGACTAACACTAGGCTTAACTAATAACAGCCTCAATCCCCAACCATCTGGGGCTGACAACATGAATTATTTTTTGACAAGCTCTATTCAGACTATGATCTCATATCAAATTTAGCACACCATATGAGAGGATTTAAAGAGTTTTTTGATGGTGAAAGCATCAAAAAACTCTTTAAATCCCATGTCTGGTTGCATTTTAAGTCTTTTGGCTTAAAGAGATTAGGACTTCAAAAGCTCTTTCAATAAAATTGTGTTTTCCTTAAACAAAAAAAAAGGAAAGAAAATTATAACCTTATAAATTTTTAAAAATTGCAAAACAATCCATTCATTTTTTATCTAAAAAATAACTATGTTAAAAGTCCTTCTAAGTATGTTCAAACAAATCTCTTTTGAATGACCTCTCCTACATAGAGATTTTTTATTTTTTAATGGACTTCATTACCATGCTAGATGGGGCCTAAGAACAAAAAGTGCTCTAAAATCAGAAGATAAGAAATTAGAGATAAGAACCTCCAAGTTCGCATAATGCAGTGGCCGATAGCAGACATTAGTTTTAAGTTGCCCTTTTTGAAGAGAAAAAGATAACATTTTTTCACTATGCAGGTTTTCTTCACTATTAGGCTGCAACAGTCCAACAACCTTCACTGAAAGACTTTCATCAGGCTTACCTGTGGCATTGAACTGCATAACAGCAAGAGCTTAGAATTCGGTATAATTTAGTTATTAAAACTGGGAGAAAAATAGCTAGGTAGTATGAGTAGATGTATAACTACTGATGCCTGAAACAGACGTACAAATAAATGTATGAGTCTCACCACACACTACATGCAACATTGTGATCCCAGTGAATCAATGATTGGAACTGCTTTTCCAGTAGCATAGAGAAAAACATTAAGCAGACACTTGATACCAAGTCACTTTGTTGTGATCATGTGACTGAAAATACTCATGTCTTGGCATGTATCCAAGGAAATGAATAACTTCAACCTTTAGTAGACACATAAGTTTTGCACATTAAAATCTTTCTCAAGTGTGTTTTTAAAAAAGAAGAATAAATTTTGCACTAAAATACTTATGTCTTGGCATATATATCTGCAAAGATGCATGGCAGGAGATTTACCCTAGGACACAAATTAAAAATCCTAAGGTTTACTATTAAACCATCAAGCTTATAAAATCATCATAGAAAACCAACCTTTATAACTCTAATTATTCAAAAATATAAATTTAAAGTAAAACTTATATTAAGTTATAAAAAAATGTGGAGGCTTTTGGTATTATCACAATAGAATTTACAAGAGAACATGGAGTTTTGAGGAGGGTTCTTACATAAAAAGTAAAAAATTAGCACAATTTTGCAAATTATAAACTAATTTATTACCTTCAAAAGATATTTTCAAGGATGGTTTTGCTCCCAAGATAAATTATAAAACCATTCACAAGCCGTCACATCCAAAGAGGAAGTGGTTTTGGAAACATGTTTTGACTTGGTCCCGGGTTTTAGGATTTCTATGATCCAAAGGTGGCAGATGAAACACCAAATTAGGACTAATTCACATTTATACAAACTTATCATACAACAAAGGACATCACATTTAAGAATTTACGTTGGATTACTAATGTAGGACAACCATAAGAGAGTTGTCTAAAATCAAATCAGATGGGCAAGAGCTTCAATCTTCTAGAATTTATGGATAGGAATGAGGAATAAAATTATGTCAGCAAGGAAAAGAGAAAAAAAAGATAGAAAAAGAAAAAAGATATAGAGGTAAAGATATGAAACCTTAGAGTCTCACTAGAGCCTTCTATCGGTCTTACCTAGAAGAAAAATAAAACCACAAAAAGAAGCTTAACCCATATAGTAAGTTATTAAAATTCTTATTTCTCTCCTTAAACTCATAAATTTTCCAAATAATGGAATTAAAAAAAATAGAGACACTCTTTTAGAATTAGAAGCTTACAACTTTATTAAAATTTATTCTAACAAGGGCTCCTAATAAAGAAGATTTTCTAGATTATAAAAAGGTACTCAAATAGAAACTTTAGAAAAAGAGATTTTTCTAGAAAATAATAAGTTTTAGAAATATACAAAATTTTTTTCAAAAGAAATTTTCAATAAAAATACATCCAAGTTCTAATTGAGACTCATATACCAACTATTCATTAATTATGAATCTAAAAAAACTAAGAGTCTGTTTTCCATACTCAAAAATATGATTGGTAATCTTTTAAATAAAAAATAGTTTTCTGAAAACATATTTGAATTGTTTTTACTTGTTTTCTAAGAGCTATTTTAAAAAATAATTGTCAAATAAGAAGAATGATTAAAAATAAAGCACTATAAATAAAGTTATTTTTAAAAATATTTGGAAAAACAAAAACCAGGTTGAGAACCTTCCAAGATCTCAAACAGACTTTTGTTCCAAAAAACCTCAGAGAATTATTTTTTTAAACTGTTCTTAAAAACAGTTTTTTGCAAACTGTTTTCAATAACATTCCTAAACAAGTCCTAAAATTCTCAAATGAATAGGCCCTGGAGACTCATCCCAATCAGTTACACCTTGAACCCCCAAAACAAGGAAACACTATTTGAGCACTTTCTGACCCAACCCATCATATGTGCTTCTCAGACAGATATTAGTACTGCCACTTCTACAAGAGCATTTCAGATTTCAGACTTCTAGTATCAGAGAACACCATAGGTTCCCTTTTACAAAGCTACAGATATATAACTCATGTTGAACCCTTAGCAAGTTCATTGATCATTATAAATTACTAGTAATAAGACGTGACATCACATATCTCAACATAAAACCTCAAGCACAATTCCAGAAAGACCAAAAGAGAAAATAATTCTCATTTATGCTTTGAGGAGATACCTGAATACACTCATGTGAGATGTTTAAGGTTCCAGCCAACTGAGGCGCCAGCATCAACTGATTCAGTTTGAGACCAGATATTGAGATATCACCAACAAGACCATGGGTATTTTCTTTATCTGTTATTTGCACACCTTGTATATTCTTCTCAGAATCAAAAGCTTGCTCATTAGCAATAGTAGGAAACTTTTCAACATTCCCTTGAAACTTTATCCTTCCAGTTGCTTTCAAATACACAGGTCTTGGAGAATCAAAAGGATAAGAAGAGACAAAGTTGAAGAACTCAAAACCACGCATACGCAAATCTAATTCAACACCCTCAATGATTAGTGGCATGGCACTCTTCACATCATAATCCTTTCTGTTTAACCAATATTCACCAGGACAAGATGTTTGAACTTTTGAATTTAATTCAAAAGCAACTGATGAAGAACTGATAGCAAAATTATCATGTGAGATTATGATATCTCCTCGAGCATCAGTAAACGACCCCTCAGCTTCTGGCGCTGCCCATTTGATGTCAAACCTCCTACATTTGGAAAATGACATAAGCGCCTACTTGAAATATAGCAACATTCCATTACTAAAAAATAAATATTCTGCAACTGAGATTAATAAGCAACCATATCAATGATTCTATCAACAATTACAAAGAAGCCTAAGAATCTTACGGTCTCAAAAGGGAACCAGAAAGTTTTGTTTCAACATTTAAATCCCCTAATTTAAGTGGCACCAGATGAAGATGACCAGTTAAATATCGATGCATAATCTTCTCAAAGGGTAAATTTCCAGAAAAATTCACATCCGTCGCCATATCATCCATCTCACCCTGCAAAATGAAAATAATAAACCTTTGACTAAAAAAAGTAAAAACTTCATAAAGAATTTTGCACATCATTCCACAACCTTTCTGACTTCTATTCTATTCCCAATTTAGAAGTTAGGCAAGTGACCTGCCTTGCTTATCAGTCTTTGAACAACAGAATTAATTATGTGTATATGCAGATAAAAAGAGTCATAGCAAACATTCAAAGATACAACATCATGAGGAAGAACAACCCTGTGGAAAGAAGATTTCAAGCAACAATGCAATTCCTACAAAAAAAAAAATGTGCAGGAAGATTTGTATGGTTGTATATTTTATTTCTTTCCTTATTTTTTCCTAGAAATCTACATGTAATTAGGTTCCATGATTTAGTCCTAAATTAGATATAGCCTAGTCAACCTTGTATCTATATAAGTTGTACTCATCCTTGTTGAGAATTAAGAGTGAAAAATTATTCGCTTCTTCATGGTATCAGAGCAGGTAACAATTTTGCAGTTTGTGTCATCCTCTTCTAAGCCTCCATTGCCATTTTTTTGCCAACGGTTGTGCATAGCCTTCATTGCTGAGCCTTATATCAGTCCCATTTTCATCCCATTTAAATCTGTCAGCTTGAAAATCAAGAGTGCTTAGCCTTCACTGTCGAATCAACTTCGATATCACAATCAAAGTTCTACACCAACTTCAGGTTTTTGCTCTATGAATTAGTCAGGTAATATCCATGCAATGTATGTCTCTAAGGACTGTTTTTCCAGCACCTGGATCATTGATTCAGGTGCATCAGATAATATGACCAGTTTTTCAAAATTATTTTCCACTTCCTCCACACATTCTGGAGAGCAAAAAATAAATATTGCTGATGGATCTTTTTCCTCTATAGCCAGTCAAGGCACAGTCAACATCAACCCCGCTTCATCTCTAAAATCCATGTTGCACATTCCCAATATTTCTTATAACCTTTTGTCCATAGGAAAAATCACTAAAGCTTTGAATTGTTTGGTTATACTCACTTCTTCTGGTTGCACTTTTCAAGACTCGGTAACAGGGAGGACGATTGGACATGGTAAGGAAAAAGATAGACTATACTACCTAGATAGCAATTGGAAGACGAGTATTTTAAGGTCTCAAGGGTTGGTCTATACCTCTTCTTCAAAAGTTGATCAGATTTGGCTTTGGCATAGACATTTAGGACATCCTCCATTTCCATTTTTGAAAAAGGTGTTTCAATCTTTGTTTAAAAACTTTGATTGTCTCGATTTTCATTCTGAAGTGTGTCTTCTTGCTAAGGCACCATCGAGTTTCATTTCCAATAAAAAATTCTAAATGTGTTTCTCCATTTAGTTTGATACATTCAGGTTCTTGATGGTTTGTTACATTTATCGACAATTGCACCCGATCCACTAGGGTTTATCTCTTAAAATCAAAGTCTAAGATCTCCATTATCTTTCTTATCTTTCATAAACTCATTAGTACATAATTTGGAGTCAAAATATAGACACTCAGATCTAACAATGGGAAGGAATACTTTAGTAATGACTTGATTACATATCTGCAAAATGAAAGCATTGTTCACCAGTCATCATGTTTTGATACTCCCCAACAAAATGGGGTTGCTGAGAGAAAAAAATAGGCATTTACTAGAGGTTGCTAGGTCTCTTTTATTCCAAATGAAAGTTCCTAAAATTTATTAGGATGAAGCCATTCTAACAGTCACCTACTTGATCAACTGTATGCCATCTCAAGTTCTTGCATTCAAATCTCTTATATATTCCCTTTTAGAGTTCTTTCCAAATTTTCAAGGCATTGGTTCTCTTCCTCCAAAAATCTTTGGGTGTGTTTCATTTGTTTTTATTCATACCCACTTAAGAAGCAAGCTTGATCCAAAGGCTCTCAAATGCATTTTCTTGGGGTATTCTCACACACAAAAGGGGTATAAATGCTACCATCCTCCCACCAAAAGGAAATACATCACCATGGATGTTACCTTTATTGAAAACAAACCTTATTTCTCTGAAACCTATCTTCAAGGGGAGAGCAACAAGATTATGGAAGATGGATGTTGGGATTTTGGTCAGGTTTTAGAGCAGAATTTGAATTCTGATAAGGTTGTTGTAGAGCATGATTCTGGTCACTTTTTAGATAAGGTTTTGCCAAGTGCTATATCTGATCATTCGTCTAATCTCTATGATCAGTCTCCTTCTCATCCTACTCTTTTTGAGAGTGAACCAGTCCAAGAAAATCAACCTGAATGTATGTCTATTGAAACTGAACAAAAGTACAACTTCCTCAAGTCTTGAAAAGAGCTTGAATTCCTCAAAACCTATATTGAAAATTTATTCACTTAAGACTGAGCACAAGAGACCTAAAGCACCTAATTTCAATATGTATTCAAGGATAAAAATATCTACAATACCTGCACATGCTCCAATCTCTGAAACCATGACAGGTAATGGAGATGTTAAACCTAATCTTGATACTAATAGTGATTTGGATTTGCCTATTGCTCTTAGGAAAGGAATTAGAACATGCACCCAACATTCCATATCCTTACAGAGATTGTCATCAAAATACCATGCCTTTATTACTCAGTTCTCCTCTAATGAAACTCCCAAAACAGTCCAAGAGGCCTTAAATAGTAAATCATGGAAAGATGCCATGAATGAAGAACTACAAGCCTAGGAAAAGAATAAAACTTCCGAGGTTGTCGAGCTGCCTAAAGGGAAGAAAACAGTAGGATATAGGTGGATTTATACCATCAAATACAAGGTTGATTTTTATTTTTTTTTTATCAGATCAAATACAAGGTTGATGGAACCATAGAAAGGTACAAAGCAAAGTTGGTTGCTAAAAGGTACACTCAAATATACGGAATAGATTACCAAAAAACCTTTGCAATGGTAGAAAAGATAAAACACCATCAGAATTTTATTATCTTTCATTGCTAGCTTTGATTGGCCTTTGCAACAATTTGATGTAAAGAATGCCTTCCTTCATGGAGATCCAGAGGATGAAGTATACATGGATGTTCCCCCTGGATTCATACACAAATCTTGGACAAACAAAGTGTGCTGGCTTAGAAAATCACTCTTTTTTTTTTATCAGAAACGAACAATTGTATTAATTGAGAAAAAACATGAGAAGGAAAATCACTCCATGGGCTCAAGCAATCCCTAAGAACTTGGTTTGGAAGATTCTCGAAGTCAATGGTGTAGAAAGGCTATCATCAAAGCCAAGGTGATCACACACTGTTCTTCAAACATTCCCCTCTTGGTACGGTAACTATTTTGATTGTCTACGTAGATGATATCATTATTACTGGTCACAACTTGGAAGAAATTAGGGAATTAAAGTCATACCTAGCAAAGGAATTCAAGATCAAAGACTTGGGTAGTCTCAAGTACTTTTTGGGGATAGAAATTGCAAGATCAAAAAAGGGATTTTTATTTCTTAATGAAAATATGTACAAGATCTATTCAAAGAAACTGGCATGCTAGGGTGCAAACCTGCTAATACCCCTATAGAGTCAAACCATAAGTTAGGGGAAAATAATGAAGAACCTATGGCTGACTGAGGCATCTACCAAAGAATAGTGAGGGAACTAATTTGCTTATCACACACTAGACCTAATATAGCATATGCTACAAGTATGGTGAGTCAATTTATGCATTCTCCACTTAAGTCTTTTATGGAGGCTATGTATAGAATTATCATATATCTAAAGACAACCCTGGGCAAGGGAATAATGTTTCAAAGGAACGGTGATTTCAAGTTGGAAGCCTATACCTATGTGGATTGGGCAAGTTCAATTGGTGGATAGAAGATAAAACTACAGGGTATAACACATTTCTAGGAGGAAATTTAGTTATTTGGAGAAGCAAAAAACAACCTGTTGCGACTAGATCTAGTGCATAAGCTGAATTTAGAACTATGACTCAGGGTATTTGTGAGCTACTATGGCTGAAAATTATACTCACAGATCTTAAGATTGAGTAAAGGAGCCAATGATGTTGTACTGTGACAATAAGGTAGTTATAAATATAGCTCATAACCCAGTTTATCAGGATCGGACCAAATATGTGGAAGTGGATCGACACTTCATTAAAGAGAGTGGATTCTGGAGAGATTTGTACACTATATGTCTCCTCAATTAGGCAGTCGGCAGACATCCTCACCAAAGGTTTACCAAATCTGGGTTTTCATCAAATCTTAGAAAAGCTAGGAATGTAAGACATCTTTGCACCTGCTTGAGGAGGAAGGTGGGAAGATTTGACAAATTATGTCCAAATTTGTAAATATTGTAATTGATTTGTATGGTTGTACATTTTATTTCTTTCATTATCTCTTCCTAGAAATCTGCATGTAATTAGGTTCCATGACTTAGTCCTAAATTAGCTGTAGCCTAGTCAGCCTTGTATCTATATAAGTTGTACTCATCCTTGTTGAGAATTAAGAGCTAGAAATTATTCGTTTCTTAAAAATGACATAACACATCAAAATTCCAACCAATCAATAGATAAAAGCTAAAAAGAAAATGCAAGAGATATCTACTAAATGAGAGGAAATCAGGACAACTGTACATCTGTTTCCAAATATATTTGGATTCTAGATGGGTACAAGGGTAGATTTTGGAATTACTTAGGGCCTATTTGGCAAAATTCTCAAAAAACAGTTCTTGAAAACAGATCTTAAAATTGGTTCTCAATTATTTTTAGAAATAAAATTCTGTTTAAGAACTCAAGTATGAAAAATGGTTTTCTTGGCTTATTCTCCGTGAAGGTATTTACTCTAATGAATAATGCAAAAGTTCCCAAGGTATTCTCCATATTTTTTTATTATTTCTTAAAAACAAAACAAAAAAACACCTCAAATTCATTCTAAAAACAAACCATTTTCAGAACAGATTCCTAAAAAACTATTTTCAGTTAAAACTTTGTCAAACCTAGTTTTTAAGTTAGAAAACTGGTTTCTTATTTAGAACAAAAAATTGTTTTCAATGACAGTTTCTGCACATACCCTAAATCCCCAAAGCTAAGTAGTAGCCCATTCCTGACAAGGAATTATATATCTACACAAACACATATATGTAACAATCCATTTTCTCCCATGTGGTAAGGTGCCTGACATTAACAAGAGATTAACAGTGTCAGGCACACTGTGCTTGGTGCCTCCAAGATTTATGCAAGTCAATGAGCCAGTAATAAAGAAAAATGTTAACAACAGTGTCATTGCTAATACAAAAACATTGACACCAGCCTCACATTATTGGGTACTCTCTGCTAGAAAGTCCCAGCACATGGTATCTGACACCTCTCGACATTTACCAAAATCTGGTATCACAAAGTCATAATTCAACTAAAAATGAAGATCTTGATATTTAGTAATGGAGTGGCAGCAATCTGGTTACCAATAAATTAAAACAAGACACTGCAAAGATGATTTAGGAATAACTTAACAGTTCTTTCAAGTAACTAAAGGATAAAACTTAAGAAAAGCATGAATCTAACAAGATAAAGTAACATGAATCTTTAGCATTCAGCCTAATTCATTTATGACCAAAACAGATCATCTGACAGGCAGTTAACTACCTCTGGGGAAATCCATACATTCCCTGCCCCACGAATTTCACCACCATCCACAAGGCTAGCTCTAATTCCATACAAGTCAGCAACCTGTCAAATGTAAATTCATTCAAACAAATTGATTAAGGATGAAAAACCACTGTCTATTCTGGACACGTGCATGATCAGTTATCTACAAAAAACTTACGCAGTTATCAGTGTTGAAAGTGAAATTAGCCGATAAATATGAAAGGGGTACACGATCAAATGCTGCTACAGCTCCAGCCTCTTTATTCTTCATTAGTGCTTCAGATGCAGAGGATACAGGAAAATCAGAAACAGAATTGGATATCTTCCTTAAAACCATGCCACTGCCCATAAATGTAGGAGCATCCAAGGGACCTTGACAGTTGAATGCAGCAGTTACTGAACCAGCCAGCTGCAGTGAGTGGAGACAATAAATAGAAAGGCTAGGAAAAATCATTTGATCTTTGAAAGAACAAATAACTGAGATAGTGGTAGCATTACCTAATCCAGCAATTTGAACTACAAAGATAAGAAAATCACAAAGCAAGCCTTGTACAAAAAGTATAAGAAATTAAGAATATTACATTCTAAGTTAAATAAATACTAAGAATGAGCAAAAACTACTGAAATAGAAACAGTATAGCAAATGCATCTAAGTAATAACACTTTAAATTGAAAAATTTCAGATACATGAAACACAATATACATACCGGGAACAGCAAAGGCTTCATCTTGAAAGTTTTCATCAGAGCATTTACTTCTACACAAGGGACCTGGAAATAGAATAATCACACAAGCATTACTAATTGCATATGCAACTATTGATCAAAAGAAAAGGTAAAAATAAATAGACCACTTCAAGCTGCCAATTGAAACTCAAAGAGAAAGCCTTAATTCAGAAGCCATGATTTCATTATAAAAAGAAAGTTCAAAAATATGAACATCTCAGTGTAGTGTATTACTGAGGACATCGATTCTGATAAATATATATATATATATATATATATATATATATATATATAGAATATCAAACAGATGCAAATGAGGGTATCTATGGCACATTCACCAAAAAGCCCAGACACACAAGCACACACAAAATTCACAAATATGGTGAGGCTGCTACTTGTAAGTTGTAAAGACACAGCATAAGAAACAGCAAAGTATTTGAAGAAAATATTCTTCTTTTTTCTATGTCAAAACTGAATACAAAGTGACCTATATATATACAAGTGGGATTCCTAATCTAAGCCATATAATATGCACAATCACTATCTCTAAGGAAACAATAACTAATTAGGAGAGATTCTCTCATCCATAAAAATAGAAAGTATCCTAACACAAGGAGAGATTCTCTCATCCATAAAAATAGAAAGTATCCTAACACAATCCTTCTAATCTTGGCACTTAATTACAAATCATAATCCCATATTTCCACACTCCCCCTCAAGTTGGGTAGTAGATGTCTAGCATTCCCAACTTGCTTTTCATGTTTTCGTAGGTGGCCTTTGGAAGTGCCTTTGTCAGAATGTCTGCTGTTTGACGACTTGAAGGAATATACATAAGTCTGATTGTTCCCCCTTCAAGTTTCTCCTTGATGAAGTGACAGTCTATCTCCACGTGCTTGGTTCTGTCGTGTTGAACTGGATTCTTTGCAATACTTATGGTAGCCTTGTTATCACACAAAACTGTCATAGTGGAGTTTGATATAATTCCAAGTTCCTTGAGTATTCTTTGGAGCCACATTCCTTCACATATCCCATGAGCCATTACCCTGAATTCTGCCTCTGCACTGCTTCTCGCCACTACGGACTGCTTCTTGCTTCTCCAAGTCACCAAGTTTCCCCACACATAGGAACAATACCCAGTAGTTGACCTCCGATCTGTCAAGGATCCTGCCCAATCAGCATCTGTGAATACCTCAACTTCCCTACTTGAGGTTTTCTTGAAGTAGAATCCTCTACCCGGGCTCTTTTTAAGGTACTATAAGATTCTGTATACGGCTTTCATGTGTCTTTCAGTGGGATTGTTCATGTAGCGGCTTACCATGCTCACAGCGAAACCAATATCGGGCCTTGTGTGAGTTAAGTAGATCAACTTTTCTACTAACCTCTGGTACCTGTCTTTGTCAGTTGGATGACTGTCATTATCTTTATCAATCTTACCAATAGGATCCATAGGCGTGTCCACTGGCTTACAACCTAGCATTCCAGTCTCCTGAAGTAGATCAAGGACATACTTCCTTTGCGTGACCACAATTCCCTCCTTAGTTCTGCCAATTTCCATGCCAAGAAAGTATCTGAGTTGTCCAAGATCTTTGATTTCAAATTCTCTTGCTAGCAGCTTCTTGAGATTCCCTATCCCTTCTTCATCGTCTCCGGTAATTATAATATCATCAACATAGACAATGAACAAAGTCATTTCACCTTCCTTAGAGTGCTTCATAAACAGTGTGTGATCTGCTTGACATTAGATGAACCCATGTTTTTTCACAACTCTAGTCAGTCGATCAAACCAGGCCCTAGGTGACTGTTTTAGACCGTATAGGGACTTTCTCAGTTTACACACTTTTCCTGAATTTTCTGGAGTTTCCATACTAGGTGGAATCTTCATGTAGACTTCCTCTTCTAGTTCTCCGTTGAGAAATGCATTTTTGACATCAAGTTGGTGCAGATTCCAGTCCAAATTTACTGAAACTGACAATAACACTCTGATGGAGTTGAGCTTTGTTACTGGTGCAAATGTCTCTTCATAATCAATGCCATAGGATTGAGTAAATCCTTTAGCTACTAGTCGAGCCTTGAACCTGTTTATACTTCCATCTGGATTGTGCTTCACGGTAAATATCCACTTGCATCCAACAGGCCTCTTACCCTCTGGTAATTCTGAGATTTCCCATGTCCCATTTTTCTCCAATGCTTGTATTTCTTCCTGAACAGCAGTCTTCCATTCAGGTTGTTGAAGTGCTTCTTGGATGTTGGATGGGATACGATCATCTTCAAGAGAAGTGATGAACGCTTGGAAATTCTGTGAAAGCTTTCCATAGGACACATGATTACTGATTGGATGCTGAGTGCAGGATCTTACACCTTTCCTTAAAGCAATGGGTTGATCAAGATCATCAAGTTCATTATTGGAATTTAGATCATAAATTGTGTTACCTGGTTGTGAGTTTGGGTTGCTTGGATCCTGGTCCAATTCTTGGTTCTGCTCAAGTGAAGTGCTGTCCTCGGGCTCCTTTTGAGGAGGTTTCTCGGGCTTTTCCTTTAAATTTTTTCTAGAATAAACTATTACCTCTTTACTGCCTTGTGTAGTTGACTCAGGTATGACAGAAGGGACATCCAAGGAATTGTTTTCAGGAACAGAAAGAGTAGTATCTGTTTGAGAAGGCAGTGATGAACTCAAAGGAGAAGTAGTGCTGATTTCGGTTTCCCAGAATTGGAATTCATCTGTGGACCAGTTCTCCCCCTGAATTGCAATTTTGGGGTAGAAGGGTTGATTTTCGAAGAAAGTGACATCCATGGAAGTGTAGAATTTCTTGGTTGTTGGAGAGTAGCACTTGTATCCTTTTTGGTTTGGTGAGTACCCGAGAAAGATGCATTTAGTGGCTGTCGGATCAAGTTTACTACGTAGGGACTTATGGATGTGAACGAAAGCAGTACAACCAAAGACTTTGATTGGGATAGACGAGATTATTCGAGCGGATGGATATGCAGCGAGGAGGATTTGACACGGGGTTTTAAATTGAAGAATCCTAGAAGGCATTCGGTTGATCAAGTAGGTTGCTGTGAGTACAGCTTCACCCCATAATTGTTTAGGCACGTTTGAAGCTATCATGAGGGATCGTGCAACCTCCATCAAATGTCTATTTTTCCTTTCTGCAACTCCATTTTGCTGTGGAGTATCAATGCACGAGCTTTGATGTACGATGCCATTCTCCAGAAGATATGACCCAAGAGTGTTGTGATAGTATTCTCGAGCATTATCTGTCCGAAGGACTTGAATTTTTGCCTGAAACTGCGTCTGAACCATGTTGTTGAAGTTTTCAAATATTTCCCTCACTTCTGATTTCTTCTTCATAAGGAATACCCAAGTCACTCGAGTGTGGTCATCAACAAAGGTGACAAACCATCTAGAACCTGTAATGTTGTTGATTCTAGAGGCCCCCCAAACATCACTATGAATCAAGGAAAAAGGATGAGATGGTTTGTATGGTTGAATGGAATAGGAGTTGCGAGTATGTTTGGACAATTGACATATTTCGCATTGAAAATTTTTGGAATTTTTATTGAATAATGATGGATATAGTTTTTCAAGATAGGAAAATTTTGGGTGACCTAATCGGTAGTGCCATAACATAACAACACTATCCGTCTTGGTACTAGGGTTGGAAACTACACAAGCAGTCTTCATTGGTAGCCTTCGAATTTCCTCAGCTCTCAGAAGGTATAGTCCAGCACGCACCTCAGCATTGCCAATCCTCTTCCCAGAGTTCAAGGCCTGAAATTCACACATGTGAGGAAGGAATTTAGTAACACAATTAAGATCCTGTGTTAGTCTACTTATAGACAATAGGTTGCAATCCAATTTCGGAACATAGAGCACGGAGTGAAGAGTAATATCCTTGGAAATAATAACTGAACCTGTGCCGAATACCCTAGAAAGGGTTCCATCGGCAATTCGAACAGAGGAATTGTTATGGCAAGGAGTATATTCATGAAAAACCATGAGATTCCCAGTCATGTGATCTGAAGCTCCTGAGTCCACTATCCATGTAGTGTGATTTTCCTGTCTAACATTTAGGGCATGGGAAAAAATACCTTTCTGGGCTACAGATGCGGTACCAATAGTTGTTCCAGTTGATTGAAAAATCTGCTGGAACATTTTCTGTAGTGCCTCCAATTGCTCTTTGCTAAACGGTCCAGGATTTGAGCTAGTGCCAGATGTGTCTTCTTCGGCTGTAGCGGTGTAACCCCGGCCTTCTCTGTTTTGCTGTGGCCGAGAAGGTTTCCAATCAGCAGGTTTACCGTGTAGATGCCAGCAAGTCTCTTTCGTGTGTCCAGGTTTTCTACAATGGTCGCACCATGGACGATTCTTCTTGTTTGGTGGTTGTTGTTGTTGGATTGGGTTCCTCGTGCAACTAGGGCTGAGTTCTCAAGATTTTTGGAGGAATTTTGGGTTCCCAACATCACTTTTTGTCTGCTTTCCTCTCTGCGAATTTCAAAAAAAACTTCCCTAACACTAGGTAATGGCTTAATACTTAGAACTCTTCCACGTACCTCATCTAAATTCTTATTAAGGCCAAGTAAAAATTTGTAGATGCGTTCCTTTTCAATGACCTTCTTGTATAGGAGTCCATCTTCGGGACACTTCCAAACCAATTCTTCATAAATATCGAGTTGTTGCCAATACCGTGTAAGGATATTAAAATATTCGGTAACAGTTGAATCTCCTTGTCGAAGATCCTGGAGAATACTCTTGATTTCGAAAATCGCCGAGGTATTATCGATGTTGGAGTAGGTCTCTCTAGCTGCATCCCATATCTCCTTTGCCGTGCCATAATACATGAAGTTTTCTCCTATGTCATTGGTCATAGAGTTAATTAACCAAGACATCACCATACTATTTTCCAACTTCCAGGTTCGGTATCCTGGATCATCTTCCTTCGGCTGAACAATGGCTTCCGTAAGGTATTCTTCCTTACCTTTCCCGCAGATGAAGATCCGAACAGATTGAGCCCATTGAATAAAATTCTGCCCATTGAGTATATGACCTGTTATGGGAAGAATGATGCCGTCTGTGGTGCTGGCACTGCCGGAGTGAACTGCTTCAGGCTTGGACGTCACCTCCCAGTTTGATCCTTCCGTTCTGCTTTCCATGGAAAAAGATGATTTTTTTTTTTTATACGTGGTTCAGATCTGAATGCTCTGATACCATGAAGAAAATATTCTTCTTTTTTCTATGTCAAAACTGAATACAAAGTGACCTATATATATACAAGTGGGATTCCTAATCTAAGCCATATAATATGCACAATCACTATCTCTAAGGAAACAATAACTAATTAGGAGAGATTCTCTCATCCATAAAAATAGAAAGTATCCTAACACAAGGAGAGATTCTCTCATCCATAAAAATAGAAAGTATCCTAACACAATCCTTCTAATCTTGGCACTTAATTACAAATCATAATCCCATATTTCCACAGTATTCTTTCCTCTGTCAGATTTGTATATGTGATAAGGATACTCATCCTTCTGTGTACCTTCCATTTCATTTAATGAAATGAAGTGTTTCATTTCTAATATTTAAAAAAGCAAAGAAAAAAGAGCCTGTGAAGTAGTAGTTAAATTGAACTTCGATGGGTGTGTCTTGGGCACCCTAGGGGTAGCTTGGGATTGGTGGTGTGATTAGAGATCATCCAGGTTTAGTAATCAAAGCATACTCTAAACCTGCAGGTGATGGTTTTGCTATTGAAGCTGAGGTTCTATCACTTCTAGAGGGCCTTGTACAAGAAAAAGCTTTGGCTTGTCCAATTTTGTAGTGCAGAGGGGTTATGTTGTTATCTCATGGGTAGCTAAAAAGAAGAGGGGTTCATGGAGAATTGATAGGCAGCCATGCCAGAGTTTCGATATCTTTACAAAGTTAGGATGCTGCATTTGATGGGATCCTCGCTTAGCTAATCAAGTGGCAGATGAGCTAGCTACAAGAGGAGCAAAGCAATTGGCATCTTTTGTTGGAGATTATGTGCTCCTTGAGTCTATCTAATGTTTGTTTTGAATGTTTCAATTATTGTTTCACTTTTTGTAATTTCTCTTGTTTGTTCAGCAATATGGATCCATGTAATGATATCCATTCACTTGGTTGATCTAAATTTGTACCTTGTGGTAGGATGTCTCGTACTTATTGATCTTTTTAATTGATTGAAAAGATCTTTTGAGTTTCTGATTAAAAAAAGGCAGAAAATTGGTTTCTACCTGTGATTTCAAGGGGAAGATGTGTAAAAGAACTGCCCCAGTTCTCATTGAGAGATCAAACAGAAGAAAGGAATACTAATGAATACAACAATTCTAGACGAGACTAAATTATTGTGAACTGCATAGAACATCCACTTGGTACAGTCCAAAACTGAATCAATCTGTGTTTTGATATACAAGGCATGTCAATGTGTCGATAACTCCACGATCATAGCTAAAAGAGCCACCAAATATCCCTTATTTTTATTTTTACTTGTAAGATCATTAACATGAAAAAGTTAGTTGCAACTGTTGCAGTGGCAAATAAGCTAAAGGGAAGGGAAGGAAGAGGAGCGGCCCAAAAGATAAGTATTTAAAAGAACCAAAAGAGAAGGGAGAGAACAGGAGAAAAAAGACAAAACAACAAGAAAATAGTCAGATCAAGACTAACAACCATACAGCTTAGCATCCACTCCTTCATTGGGAAGAAGCTCCATCAACCATTAGTTGATGTCAGACTTTTTTTTTTTTTTTTTTTGAGAAGGAAAAGTATTGTATTACAAAAAGGCGCTAAAATAGCGACTCAAGATGTACCGAATAGAAAGGGAAACACTCACCTCCTGACATTGGAAACAAAAAATTTTCCACAAAGATATACAAAAAACAACCCCTCCCTCAATGGGAACCCACCCAATCAATGAATTCAAAAAAGGTCGATGGACCATCTTTTATAAACAATTTAGTCTCCGACCAAAGCGAGTTAAGAAAAGAAGTTTTCAGCCCTTCGATGGACAGTACATCATCTTCAAAGGCGATTCTATTCCTTATCTTCCAAACTGTCCCAAAAATGCAAAGAGGACCCGCTCTCCAAACTGTCTTGCGTTTTTTCCCCACAAAGAATCCATTCCAACCCAAGAGAGTTTCCCTAACCGAAGAAGGAAACACCCAAGACACTCCAAAAAGAGTGAAGAGCATCTCCCACAATGCCCTTGTATTTTCACAATGGAGAAGGAGGTGGTCAATGGATTCCTCATCCGCTTGGCAAAAACAACATCCATTTGCTAAGGCCCATCCCCTCTTTTTAACTCAATCCAAGGTTAAAACTTTGCCCCATGATACCTCCCAAGCAAAGAAGCTTACATTTGGCTGCACACACAATTTCCAAATGATCTTCATTAGAAACAAAACTGAAGAGCTTGACACTAAGGCTTTGTGAAGTGACTTTGTCGAGAAAATTCCATCCTTTGTTTCCATCCACCACACCTTATCCTCCTCCTCCTCCAAGATCACTTTCTAACCACACAAGCGTAACAGAAGGCCCTCCACTTCATCCATCTCCCAATCATTAAAAGACCTAGTGAAGCGAGGACTCTAACTCCACCCACCCACCACCCCCTCCCCTCCCGGTGTCCCGGTCCAAACATCATCCAAGCTTATTTGGGATCAGCTAGGACAAATAAGGAAGGAAAAGAAGCACACAAAGGTGTAGTCCCACACCAAATATCCTTTCAAAAACTCACCCTTTGATCATTCCCCACCACAAAGGAGAGTCTACTGCTAACAATGTGCTCGAGCTTCCTAATTACTTTACACAACCCTACATCATACCTCTCTCTTACATTTAGAGAACACCACCCTCCTCGTTCCTCCCCTTATTTCCCCCTAATTACTTGGTTCCATAAAGCCCCTCTCTCATTCGCAATACGCCAACTCCATTTGCAAAGAAGGGTCTTATTGAGCGTAGAAAGGCTCTTAACCCCCAGACCCTTTTTTATCTTATCAAGACACATTGTTGCCCATCTTACTAAATGAGGTCTCCGGTCTAAGGTCTCACCTCCCCATAGGAAATCTCTCTAAATCAACTCTAGCCTTAATCTGACCTCCCTTGGCAATTGTAGAATAGACATGAAGTAAATAGGCAAGCTAGACAATGTGTTTCTAATCAAGGCAATTTTCCATCCCTTAGAAATATATTAACGTTTCCACATAGCCAATCTCTTACAGAATCTCTCCTCCACTCCATCCCAAGCTGCCACAGACTTGAAAGGAGCCCCTGTCGGCATCCCCAGGTAAGTGGAGGGTAAACTCTCCACCTTACAACCAAGCTCAGAAACCAACTCCTCCACATTGGCCACTGGGATCAGCTCACTTTTATCCAAGTTAACTTTCCGCCCTGATATAGCCTCAAACCACATAAGTAATCAACTCAAAAAGGTCACTTGGTCCTTGTTGGCCTTGCAAAAAACCAAAGTATCATCAGCGAACAACAAATAAAAGATTTTAACCCCTTCACCTTCTACCCCTGATCTGGCATGGTGACAAAAAGCCTCCACTAACAGTTCTTTTTAAAAAGTAGTTAAGTAATTCCATTACTATCACAAACAGGTAAAGCGAAAAAAGGTCTCCCTACCTTAAACCCCTAGAACTTTGAAAAAATCACGAAGGAGTACCATTAACCAAAATGGAAAAACTAGTAGTGGACACACCACTTTATCCACCTTTTCTACTTCTCCCCAAAACCCATCTTCTTTAGAACCGAAAACAAAAAAGGTCACTCCACATGATCATACGCCTTCTCAATATCCAACTTGCAGAGAATTGCACCACCATTACTCTTCAAAATCGAATCAATGGCTTCATTGGCAATAAGCATTGCATCCATAATTTGCCTACCCTCCACAAACGCATTTTGGGCATTGGAAATCACCTTATCTAACACCAGCTTTAACCTATTAGCCAGCACCTTAGCCAACCACTTATACAGCGCCCCCCCACCAAGCTAATGGGCCCAAAATCCCTTAAGTCATCCGCATCCCCTTTCTTTGGGATCAGTACTAAGAAGGTTGTGTTCAAACTCCAAACAAAACGACCATCTTCATGAAATTCCCTAAAAAAATTCATCACCTCATCCTTAATAAACTCCCAAGAATACTGCCAAAAAGCCATGGAGAAACCATCTGGGCTTGGTGCTTTGTCTTCGCTAAAATCTGACAATGCGCCAAAAATCTCCTTCTCTGTAAAAGGTTTCTCTAGCCTTTCCGCCTCCAAAGCTTCCAACCTCTCAAAAGACATACCACGTAAGCTAGGTCTCCACTCACCAGTGACTGAGAGCAACTTCTAGAAAGCTTTACCCACTTCCTCCTTAATATCATTGTCCTCAGTGATCCACGCTCTATTAATTTTGACTCTAACCATTTGGTTCTTTCTACCGTGCGCATTAGTCATTCGGTGGAAAAACTTGTGTTTCTATCCCCTTCTTCAGCTAGATTTCCCTTGATCTCTGTCTCCAATACGTCTCTTCTAAAAGAACACATTTCTTGTAATTCTCCCTAGCTTCCCTCCTAGAATCCTCCTCTTCCAGAGGCAGAGAACGACAACTCTCATCCTTATCCTAGAAATTCACACAAGTCAAGGCCAAAGCCTTCTGAACTTCAATCTTCCTAAACACTTGTTCCAACTTCTCATAATAGGTTTCAAAGCTTTCATCTTAATGAAGCTAGTAGACCCACTGAAATTAAGCCCCTCCCACCACAATCTCAGAACATCTTTAAATTTCTCCTCCTTCAACCACATATTTTCAAATCTAAAAGGAGTGAGACCTCTCCTCACCCCCTAATATCAGACTTAAAGAAAATAGATTCAAGGATCAAGGATAAGTTATAAAAGAGAATCAATTCAACTACATTGATAAGCATTTGTACCCTTGTTGGTAAAAAGCTCCCTTGATTATTTTTGCCTTGTAATTCCCTTTTTTTTGTCCTATTCTTAAAGGATAACCCATCCTTCACATACCTTTTACTTCTCATCAGAATACATTCCACAAAAGATGAGGTCAGAAAAACCATTCTTTAGCATTTAACATGTACAAGGTTATGATCGTCAATCTTCAACTAGAGTAAGAGGGGAACTGTCTCAAATCTTCACAGATTTCTTCCCCAATCTACCTGAAGATTCCCATCAAACAACTATAAAGATTCAATTTGACAACAATTGGCAGCATGCAACTCCTTGATACAAGTAAAATGCTAAGTTTTTTAGCTAAAATGGACCATCTCTGATCTGAAGTATTAAAAACATTCATCCAAGCCTAGTGCATGCTTATACAAAGAATTGTACCTGACACGTTAGATGAAATTCTCCTTTCTCTGGATGAATGCCAAAATCTCCAGAAGCTTCCAAAGGAACATTGCCGAACCAGCCACTAGCATTGTGCAAGAATATTTGTTGACCACGGAACCATAAATTTGCTGACAAGTCCTATCAAAAAAGCATAGTGTATATAGTACTTCCAAACTGGTCATATGAGTTAGCTTTCAATATTCAAACTTATCCGGATAAAAAGATAAATTGGATGTTGCCAAATGTTCATGCACAAGCAAGAAAAAGCAATATATCAGAAGAGACAATCAGAAAGGAAATACTAAAGTATGTGAGAATACTTTGCCATTTTACAGAGAGAAACTTAAGAAAGGGTGATTAACATTAGCTTGAAAACAAGAACAAAATCAGAGAAAAAACATCATGTTGAAGCATAAAGTGAGACACTACAATAAAATACAACATTAACAAAACTGTGGTATGGATATTATGTTGCAACCAAGGATGAAAATATCGGTAATCACGGATATATCGGTACTTCGATTTTATGAATATATCAGAGATATATCGGCGGATATTTTGGAAAAAAATATCGATAAGCCTAAAATTGATCAAAATTTATAAAAATATAAGAAAAACTTCATAAAAGTGTAATTAAAAGTATAATGATATTTTTAAATTGTTTTATTAAATAATTTGATATATGTATAATATGATTTATCATATTTGATAATAATTTTATATGTGTTAATAAAAAAAACTATAAATTTCATAAGTATATATTTATTATTAAATTATATCAAATATTATTCATAATAATATTTGTGATATTTGATTATAATATGTCTAATTTTAAAATATATTTAATATTAAAATTATAATTAATTTAATTTAATTGTATTAAATGATATAAAATAAATGATGATATATGTATAATTTTTAATACTTAATTAATATATTAATAATATTAAAAACACTATGAAGAAAATTATCATGATAATTTGTATATTTTTTGTATTCAAATAGATGAAAAAAATTTATTTAATTATAAAATAATTATAATTAATTTGTTCTTTAAAACAGTTTTTTAAAATTATGTTTATATGATGAATTTGACTTTATATATATTTGGTGCACATTATATATCAAGGGGCAAACTTGCCCCAGCGGTCTCGTTGCCAACCAAACCTTTTGGCTGGGGTTCGAGCCCCCGCGACAGAAATCCTGAGGCATTTTTAAAAGTTTGACCGCATTGATCCTCATTTGACCGCCCAAATTATTGCAATAGATTGAAGATAAAATGATAAAATGCCAATAAATCACGAGAAATAGGTGAAATTCACGATAAATTGATAAAATATCGTGGAACCGATATTTCTCTAACATATATCGTGTCGAGATGCTCCGATACTCGATATTTTGGCGATATATCGCCGAAATATCGCGACATTTTCCTCCCTGGTTGCAACCATGCAGAAAAGATAAAAAGCATATTGTTGTATACATTCTGTGTACTTCAGGGCACTTTGCAGGCATCTTTTGTTTTTAATATATTATCTTGCTTTATTCGTAAAAAAAAAAAAAGTTAGCATTGCAGGAAAGATTGACACTGGTTACTTCTTCGGGCTTGAACATGTCCTAGTGGAGGGTGACTCAACTACAATTATATCCATATGTCTTACTGAAGAAGCGAGGACCTAGGAAATGGGACATTTGGCTACATAAAATCATAATCCATCTACAGAGTTGGGGTGCTCCTATACTTGGATCCTTGGTCTAGCTAAACAATCGGCAAATAAGTTATCCAAGCAAGGTGCATCACTGCTAGAGGTTTTTGTGGGGGAGTTACCTACATAGCCCCTTGAGCTTTGTGCTTTAAGTTCTATGGTTGGGCTGTTTGGTTGTATTTTCATATTACTTCCTTTTCTTTTGTGCCAATATCCGTCAAGGATGACTAATCCTTATTCAACTACTGATTCATAATTCAATGAATTATTGTTATTTCTAGTAAAGAAAAGATATATGAAGGGAAACATTCTTGACTTCATTTTATTCACCACTTCATTCATCTGCATTTACATACCAAAAATCCATTCTAGAATTCTACTTTCGCATTTACTCCAGAGTGCCAACAACCAAACCACACAAAATGTCTAAATAAACATACACCAAATAACTTCATTTAGAGAATGACCAGAGTATCCAGCCAAAACAAATGCAAAAGTTCAACGACGTCAATGTCGGTCTTTAACATAAACCTCTTATAAGCAAATCCTCTTCTCAATGTAGAACAACCCTTAAAATAGTTGTTTAGAATCAAATAAACATCAATTAGGACTTCAATTTTTAGCATTTATGGAGAGGAAGGTAGAGTTAGGGTTTATCAGAAGAATAAGGGTTAGATTGGCCATATTTGAAGGTGTCCTATGGGCTGAAATGAATGGAAAAACTTTCTGGAATGTCTGACAGCAAGCAAAAGTTACAGGTTTAGCACTAGGCTGGCAGAGTTAATGTAAAATAGAGTCAAAAAGGGGTTTAGGTGATAATTAATGTTACGAGCAGGTTGTTTGTATGTGAAAAGCCACTGCATAGTGTCAAACATCCATGTCCAAGCAAGAAGAGCTTTAAGTCATTAATTCAAAGTTTCTAAAATTTAATTTTTGCAAGCCTGACAAAGAGCTAAAAGTTCCATCATATAAGAATTTTTACCAGTTGGCTAGTGAAAAGCTAAAAAGATACTGTTGTAAGGTTCCTTCAAGAGCTAAATGAATGTTCGCACTCAAATTTCTTGCCTTACACTTAGTTTGATTCAGCTCTTTTTTTCTTAAGCACAGCTCACATGCATGTAAGTTTTGATCTTACAGTAGTTGTTTCTACTACATGCCCAACCCCAAAATTTCACTCTGTTACTTATTGAACAGGGAATGTCTCTCTAACTAAGAGGGTGTTTGGTAAATCAACTTAATAACTTAAAATGACTTGATAACTTAATTTAAGTCATTAAGTAAATTAAGCATGTTTGATAAAATAACCTAATATCACAACTTAAAGTTAAAAATAACTTGAAATATTAAGTTAAAATAATTAACTTATTCTTAATCTCAAATCTTTTTTGTTTTATTTGTCCACATCTAATGAGAATATATTTAACAATCATGATTCCAAATTCATAACTCATTTTTTATAGCAAATATTTTAAGGTTGTCTTATATATCTAAAATACTTCAAGTACGGATGTTTAATAAACAAATTTATTATTTAAGATTAATGAAAATAAATATTAGTTAAAATTAATGATGATAAACATTAATTACAACTAATGAGGGTAAATATGTCAATTTGACAACTTAAAATAAATTTTAAGTTAATTTGACCAAACAACCTTAATACTTAAAGTAAAAAATGAATGATAAGTTTTAAGTTAATAACTTAAGAATAATTTAACTTAAAGTCAAGTTAAGTCATTAAGTAATAAGTATTAAGTTTTATCAAACACCCACTAAGACAAGGAAGATAGTCATTGTTATTCCAGGTAAACAATTCTTTTATTACAGTCCATCAGGTTCACTCACTTCGGTTGACCCATGCATTTCCCAACTTCTTCTATCATAATGCATTAGGTTCCCTCACTTTTGCTAACCTTAACCATAGAAATTACATTTGAATAAAGACCCAAGAACTCATAGGACAGGGTGCACTCTCTCCAAGTCTAAATTTACTGATTTGTCAAAACTAAATAAAAGGCGCTCAGTGAGAAAAGGATGAAAGAAAATTTAAAAATAAAACAAATTTCTACATCTTGAAAATCACATTTATTATCATTAAAATTGCCTGCTTGAGAAGAGGTCCTGCTTTTTCCCCACTTTTTTGATAAGTTGCTTGAGATTTGAAGGGAGGAAAAAAAAAAAAAAAAAGGCATAGCTTCATGCCTCTACCTCAGTGGTCATGTATTTGTTCAGCAAGCAACTAGGAAACTCCTACAGCCCCAACATACTAGGATGTCCCCTGAACCCCATATCACCATGTTTGCCAACAATATGGAAATCATGTCACCTTGGAACTTAAAATGTGCCTTGTAAATTAGAAAAAATAAGCAGTAACAAGACATCATAAAGCTTAAGAGAAATCTCCAGAAAGTACAGAGGAAAGCATTTCAGAACAAAAGAAACTAGGACATACAGAAAACCATGATGGAGCATCAAATATTTGAAAGGCCAACCCTGTCACGTTAAGCTGCCCATGAAGATTAGGGAAAGCTTCTCCTTTTGACATGCATATGTGAACCTGTACACGGAAAACGTATAAAGAGATCAGAATGGTAAACATTATATGGGTGGACCCAAAAATGGACAGATAAAAAACTTTTGATCAGTGATACAAACATTGAGTCACTTGTATAACAACCAAACAGAAGAAAAAAAAAAAAAAAAAACAGACAGTGGAATCTAGAATTCTTTATGGATTATCTAAGAGATAGCATGCATGTGATGAAGCTTTGAATAGAAACATGATTATAGATAATTTTGAAGAACAAAAGAAAATTAATCAAATTAAAGGTAGAGAAGCACCTCACCACTGGCTCTCCCTTTGGACCACATGATTGGAATTTCTAAAATTCTTTCAAAGAGCTGCAAAAAGAGATAAACAGGACATGAACAATTCAGATCACCTAGGTTGTAGCCATCATATTTCTTCCAAGTTCATATAAAACCTTCACTTTGTACCTTACCGGTGCAAAAAGGTTAATGACTTTTAAATTAGCATGCCATTGCTGCTCAACATTGTCAACGAAAACATCCAATGACAACCAGCCACCATCTTCAGATGTCACATCTGATCTCCACATCTTACAGTTGCCACTCAGCTGAACATGCATACGACCATAGTGATTTTGAAACTTTGCATGTCCATTGACATTTTCCATCTCTCTGCAAATGGTGTATTAAGAAAAACATAAAATGTTCGAACAATGCATATTCAAAATCTTAAATATTGCAAAGCATCTTCTAGCAAGAAGCACACACATGAAACTGTAGATACTAAGCATAGAAGATAAAACTCTATCTAAATTCTAAAGTTTTAGGTCATTTAATAGTTAACATGTTTAAATGCCTATCATAAATAAATAAATAAATAAAACATGTATAAATGCTTGAAACAATGCATATTCAAATTTTTATATATAGAGCATTGTCTTCAAGCAGAGAGCACATGTATAAAACTGTAAATGCTAAACATAGAAGACAAAACGCCATTTTTAATGCAAAAGTAATAAGTCATCAAACGATACATGTGTCAAAGCTCATCCACATACAACCACCAAAAGAAAGGTAACCAAGCCAGAAGGCCACTTGGTTGGTGCAGTTTAAAAATGGAAAATGCATTAGATCGATATCTATCATACATGATTTGACAAACTATACCATTTTAAGCATCTTTAGAAGGTATTCTCATCTTTAAAAGTAAATTTGCAGCAAATGTAACAGAAGTGGACTTCACCTGGGCTCACTGTCACCATATGCTAGTAGCAGCAGAGTTCCACTTTTGAAATAAACAGAATCCAGTGTAACTGGAAACATTTTCTCAATACCTTCGGTATGCACTTCGTCTAGGTGGCCTGCAACAATATCTTCGACTTTCTGACCAATGCATGACTTCAACTTTTGAATAGAATGAGCAAGAAAACAAGATAATAGATCCCCCATATTTTTAGGAAAAGAGGGTAACAATGATTTCGGGGACAAGGGCCAAATGGGAAATGAATGGTGCATTGCATGCCAAGGCCCCAACCTTGTCAAAATCAAACCTCGAGATTTATGACCTTCTTGACTTGCAGATAAATCATCAACAGGCTCCACCACATGGTCTTGCAATCCGCAGGAGTTATCTCCCATATCCATATTTTTGTTTACAACATGAGCTCCTCCTAACACCTCATTGTTTAAATTACACTCATCTGTTTTGGCTACTCCTTTGACTTCACTAAGTGGTTCCATATTTTCACCTAATATTCTAACTTCGCTAAGTCTACCTATAGTCATATGAAATGGATCATGTGTCAAACTAATATTATTAACAGGAGCACTGGGATTTTTATGTTCTGTAATAAGTTGAGTTGTTGAATCATCTCTATTCCCAATATCTTGCTTTATGTTGTTCCCTAATTCTAAACTTCCCTTGCTTCCAGCATCATTGATAGCAGTTCTCAGGTCTCCATGCTCAACATTTTTCTCCCCTCCAATGTTAAGTACTCCAATCTGGTTAGCAGATGGAATAGGTTCTCTATATCCATCCACAACAGAAGTGCAGCCATCGGCATTACCCTCAATTTTCAGTAAAACATTGTCAAGTTTTGCAGAATCATAACCTGCAGTTGACTGTGATGGCTCATCAAAATTCCCAGGTGACAGACCCCGGAAATATGCAGAAGCCATTAATGCACTGCGCTCAAGAATTCTTCTTTTGGCAGTAACACCAGCTGCAGAGTTATTACTCCTGTTGGCCTTCCTCTTTAATTTGTCTCTTGGATTCACTGATATAGTTCTAGACCAAAATCTAGGCCCCGAGCCAGAAACTTTTACACCAAATGATTTCTCTAAATCTGCATGCTTCAGATCATATGCAACACCCGTGTCCATGCAATGATGCTCCCTCCAATGTGTCCTCTCATCCATGCATAGAAAAGATTCAGAGCTAGCTAACCCCATCGAATGAGTCGCATCCTTTTGCACAGCATCGACTTCAGATGGACCAGAAATTTGCTCAGAAACAATGTACCCCATTTCTGCAGCTTGTCTAGCTGCATCATCTCTTTCTCTGGCACAGCGAGCAGCGGCTTCCTCTCTAGCAATCCTCCTGGTTTTCGTACGATAATCAATCACTTCTTCAGTCGAGATGTGCCTCTGCAAACCACCTTCAGAAGAAGGTATACCCAACCAAGTAAAATCCCTTTTTTGCACTATCAAAAGACTGGGATGAGATAAAACTGCATCAAACACAATCTTTCCCCTCATTAGACTTGAAAAAGGAAGAACACGAAGTTTTACAGTGGGAGCCTCACCACAAGAAAATTCACCACTATGAGGCCCAACAGAACATGACTCCAATGTGATGCTTAAAGGTGAAATTTTTAAAACCTTGCCAAAATCAAGATCCCGCTGAATATGCTCGCTCAGCACAGAACAAACAGAAGGCAAAAGTTTGGCTTCAATAAAACTCTTGGCTTTTGCCCGTCCATACCATACCAATAAGCACACCCCAGAAATCACAGCCAAAAAGACAGAACACCTGACAAATAGTAACCCCTCTTTCCACAAAGGAACTAAAGACCTTACCAGAGATCTGCTTCGAGAAAAAGGCTCTTTCAAACATTTTACCCTTGACCCACTCCTTGACCCAAAATTCCTCAATAATTCTATATTTCTCCCACAAAAATTTGAAAACCTAATTGGTTGAAATATCCAACAATTATCTTTTGAGCATACACACTTACAGAGACCTTTTTTTGCCCATGTGTTCAGAGAAATTAAATTGCCATGGTCTATACCATTTACAGAGCTTTGAAGAGGAAGCCCAAGGAATGGGCTGTGAAGTTTGCTCATTATCTCCCCTTATATGCTTCCACCCAATTGTAACTCATCTTCTGGGGACCAAGACCCTGTCTCAGTCCCCTGCAAATTCAGAATACTATAAAGCACCCAAACATTCCAATCCTGAGGAAAAAAGGTGGAAAAAACACTTCAGATCAACCATTTTGTGAAAATCAAACATTGCAAACAAGCAATAGCCTTCCCTTAGAAAGGAAGCAAAGCCATCAAATCATATCATTTATGTTGTCTTAGTTTCTAAAAATGAAAAAGTAAACTCAACCAAGTTAATAATTGCATGGAGTATTGGGTTCCAAACCATGGAATCTGGGATTCAAAATTTATTTTATGATATTTCCATAAGCTTTCACTGAAAAAGAATGGAGCATGACCCCAAAACCTTTTACATGTTAAATAAAATCTAATTGGCAAGATACGTTTTCCAAATATAAATTTAATAAGTAAATTTTTTTCAATTAAAAAATGAATACTCCAATTAATCCACTCAGTGATAAGTAAATCCACCAATTGATTGCTGGGAAAAAATGGCAGGAAAGGAAAGAGAATCAAAATTTTGAAGATCATCCATTCAATTGCTAAGCTACCACCAGAAAAGAAATGAAAATTTGAAATCTTTATAACCGGTTGGGGTTCTTGTGGCCATTGTAAGTCTAATATCTCTTTTCTTTTCCTTCATTTGTTCAAAAACAGTATCAGAATTTTTAATTGTTTGGAAGGAAACAAAATGCTATCCATTACACTGAGCCTAAAATAAGAATTCAGCTGTGACGTATCATCAATTATTTTTTGGAGACCAAAATTAACATAAAACATAAAGATCCATTCAGTAGAAAAAATTAAAACACTTTGCTTCCATGAAAAAACATTCTCATTTTTTGAAAATAAAAATGATAACTGTATTTGAAACCATTCCATTTTCAGGCCATGGTTAATTACTAAAGCACCCGTATTTTTTAAAAATCCAGAGGCAATGATACGACATTTCCAAAAACAACCTAGTTTCAAAAAACTCATTAGCACATTCTTCATATCTGAAAACAGTTCTCATTTTTATTACCCAACAAAAATGATTTCTTTTATTTATTTCTTTCTCAGACTTCACAGCAACTAAACAATGAAAAAATTGTTGAATATTTTCTTGATAGGTAACATTAATTTTTAAAATTTTGTCCCTATGCTGGAAAACCTCTCATATCCCCACCCTCAATCCCAAAAAAAATCATTGAGTATCACATCATTACTAGTTTCCAATTGTTTGCATGCCAATAAAACAAAGCAATAATTAAAGAAACCAAAATTTCCTTTTCTTTTCCTCAATTTTCAAACAATTGTGCATCAACTGAACCTGATCCAACTATCCAAGTAATCCCAAAACTATTATCACATAACACATAAGCCCCTGATAATAATGGAAATAAAAATAGTTTTTATAATCATTTTCATTTTCAAAAATGAAAAACACAAAGATGTTCTCTCTCTCTCTTTACCGTTTTCAGTATTGAAACTAAACGATCCATTTTCATAGAACAATTTTTTGCAAGCGTGTAAACACCTGTTCTCTCAAACCATTTTCATCTTTTCTGCTTTAAAAAAATAGAAAACGGTTTTCATTTGCGCCACCAAACAGGCCCTAAGATTCTCAGTTCACTTCTCTCTCCTTCCTACTTTCCTCGGCCACTTCATTCGTATTTCGAAACCAAACCAACACAAAACCTACTTCTTTCCTCTTCATCCCCTTCTCTATTCTCCGAAGCCAACCGAATATCAAAGATCAAAAAGTATAAACGCAAAAAATATCAAAAAGCAGAAAGGAAAAAAAAAAAAAAAAAAAAGGTAACGATTGGCACATAAGAAACAAACCGAATTTTGAATAAGTAAATGTAAGACTTATTTAATTGAATAAAAAAAATGAGAGGAATGGAACCTGAACGGATGGAAAATGAGCATTTACTCTCGAGAGAAAATGAGTGGATTCTTGTGAGGTGATTTTCTCGGCAAAGAAAGTGAGAGGGAAACGAAAGAGAAGGAAGGAGTTTGCTTGAGTTGGAGACAATTCTTGGGCTTTTTGGGTTCGTTGACGGAAATGCCCCTGTAAAGTAGTTAAATGACGGAAATGACCTTATCTGACATCCATCCAGAACAACATGGATCAGTCAGAACTCTGAAGTCTGATCTTCGCCATTTTGCCTATTTTACTTTTCATCTTTTATACTATGTTTTAAAGTAATTATTAAGAATATATATATATATATATATATTTTTTTTTTTTTTTTTTTTACAATCATATTATTTTTATTTACGAAATTTAAATTTTGAAACTATATATAAAATTATTTTTAAAATTAAAAAAAATTGAGTGAGTCCATGGTAAAAGAGGATTTTTTTTTTTTTTTTTTTTTTTGCCCAATAGATTTTATATTTACAATAAAAATATTTTAATTAAAAAATTAGATGGTTTTTATATTTTCAAAATTTTATTTAAAATTTATTTATTTTGATATTTCTTTTGGTAGAGAAATTTAAGGAGTTCGGTAGGAGTATATTTTTCTATAAAAATAATAATTTTTATTAGATTAAAAACTATTTTTTAAAGAATCGCTAATAAAATGATTATTAATAAATTATTTCAAGTGATTTTCTAAATTTTTAAAAATGGGTTTTAAAAACGGTTTTTAAAATAAGAAAATTATTTGAATAGTTAGAAAGGATTTACAACCCACCATTAATTTAATAATTTTTTTAATTTAAAGTTTTTCAACCTCTAAAATCTCATCTTCAAAAGTGATGAAAGCTTATATCTATTATTTAATATTGAATAATTTTATTTTATATAACCTCCATAATTATTTATTCATGATTAATATGTGTATGTTGTTTGAATACACATCCTGGTTTTTTTTTTTTTCCTAAAAGTAAATTTTTCATTACAAAATATAAAATCTCTTATATAAAAAATGGAACTTATTTTTATAATTCTTAAAAACATATTAAATTTTTTTTGCATAAAGAGTTTTATATATTATATAAAAGTTTGCATTTACAAAAAAAGTAAATAAATAATTCATAAAAACACCATCAACCTATATGAAACTATTTATTAAAACAATTTTATTTCTTCATAACAAGAAGTACAAAAAAATACACCTAACAATAAATTTGTTTTTTTTTTTTAAAGAATAGAAAAGTTTTTAAAGAATATATTTTAATTATTTTTCTATGAATATTTTAAAAAATAATTATATAAACATATAAAATAATTAAAAATAAAACATTATATATAAAAATATATTTTTAAAACATATTTAAAAATATGAAAAAACAAGTTAAAAATATTTTATGTTTTCAAATAAACTTTTACTTTACCAAAATTAAAGAATAATTTTTAAAAATTATTCTTAAAAATTATGGTTAAAAACAATTACCAAACAACTGACAATTTTTTTTGGCTCATTAAAATTCAAAATTCATTAATATTCAATATTTATATTTTTTAGACCTTCCAAAAAAACCTATTATTTGCCAAAATCCGTACAAAGTTCAAATTATTCTTTTATTTTTATTTCAATGATTATTTTTTATTCTTCACAAAAATAAATCTGTCAAATTTTTGTTTTCATTTTATTCCAAGAATAAAATAAGCTTCTCTTTCAAATATTATTGATCAGACTTGAGCACACTATGGACACCTTTTCCAAAAATACAGAATATAGTCTGAAAACATATTTTAATTATTTTTATTGATTTTCTAAGAATTATTTTAAAAAAATAATTATATAAATAAAAAATAATTGAAAATGAAAACTATGTATAAAATTATTTTTAAAACAATTTTTAAAAACACAAAAAATAGATTAAATATACTACTAATAATATGAAGTTCAACTCCCGTGTCCGTCCGTGGAAGGATTTTCAATGCACAAAACTAGAAAAACAATGTCCCATGATAGCCAGCCATAATAAGATCCCCAAGAAAAGGAAGCTCTGAGTCCATGGCAATACTACTAAAGGCAATCTTCCACAAAACCAGAGCCTTCTGATTATTTTGTATCAACCTCAAATGAACAAGGGCAAATACATGTTCATATGTGAGGAACAAAATGGGGCTCTCACCGGACTGGCTGCTGGTTGTAATGGTTCTTCTCTTTCTTCTTTGCTGCAGCAAGCCTTGCACTCCTTGCAGCAGCCTCTGAAGCAGCAGCTCTAGCAGCACCGTCCATCTCTTTAGTTGATTTCTTCTTCTTCGCAGAAGCCATCTTCTTTAGCCGCTCTTTCATATCCACAGCAGGTGTCTCCTCTTCAACTTGCTCACCTGCAGCAGCTTCCTCCAGCCCATTGGCAGCATCTGAGCTATCAGGCTGATCATGGGATTCTTTCACCTCCTTCGAAGACAATTTATCCCTCTTTTTCTTCTTCTTTGCATTCTTGGACTCTGTAGGAGCATTGTCCTTCTTTTCTCCATCACCATTAAGCTCCCCCTTCTTATCCTCCTCTTTCTTCTCTTGTGAAACACCTGACAAAGATTTCTTGTTTAAGCAATACTCAACTTTATTGGTTTTAAACAGTGGTCGGTTCCGTGTTTTGCTAGAACTAACCAAACAACAGACAGCAAAACCTGTTCTCTATTTAATTTTTTTTTTTTTCTTCAAAATTTCACTTGAAGGTGGTAATCTAATTGAAGAGCCCAAATCACAGTTCTAGATTCATTGTACTACGGAGCTTTCAGGCAGCCATGAGGGTGAGAGAAGTCCCTTGAAACAGCAACATTACTTTGGGAATAATCTGTATGATTTCTGAAAACCAGTGTTTCTCAAGGAGGCTCCAACAACAATGACAAAAGCACATTGGCATCTCAACAAAGAGATGGAGATATTGAAAAGAGCATGCTCAGGGAAAAGACATGGGGTACATAGAAAATGGGGAAGTTTTCATTGCAGATAATAGATAATACTTACCATGTGACTCAACTTGGCCATTGCTTTCTTTCTGGGAAACTCCAAAATCAGCCAGAAGGGCCTCAAGCTCTGCAAGCTCCTTTTTCTTCCTTTCCTTCTTTGTGAGTTGTCTTTCTGTTTCTTTTGACACCAAAGAAGATTCAACAGGCTTCTTCACCACTGGCTCTGGTTCATGGTCATGCTCTTCTTCTAAATCATCATCAACTTCATCAAGAATATCTTCTTCACTTTCAGACTCCTGTTATTCCAGATAGACGAGCATAATTTAATGTTACCAAAAAAATTCTAAGGCCTAGCATTTAAAAAGATATTTTACCAAATTCCAGGTTTCTATCAATCGTCCACATTGTCGCCACATGCTTCCATACATTTGTTTCATATTTCATATGTGACACCAACAAGATAAGGAATGGTGCTCTTATCTACACAACTGAATGAGCAAAACCGAAAAAGTAAAAGAAAAAAAAAATTACAAAAATAAAACATCTGTAACTGCTGCCCATTGTGCAACCACAAAACAATCACGTCAGCACACAACGGCCAAAGGCAATAGTTACTCACTGCTATAATGTCTGTATTAGGCGTTCTTTGTACCCTGTAGATAATAAACCAAAACAAACCCAATGGCCCTCTCAAACCATTCATCTTATTTTCCCTGCTTTCCTACATACAAACAATCTCTCTTTCTACATTCAACCTCATAGACAAACAACCATAAAGTTGCTGGATTAATTTCTTTATAGATTAGCCAAACAAAACAAACACAGATGCAAGCCACATGGTTTGACCCATAGCATCCATTTGCAGGCACAAGGTTACAAGAACACATACAAATTAAAGCCCATGAGGCCTAGCTCAAGTGGCAATATGTTGGAATGGGGATATGGGAAGTTCCAGGTCTGCATCCAAGCATGGACAAGATTAAAGAAAGAAGATATACCCACAAAAGGAAAATTGAAGGCACTATAGTTCATGAGCATATTGGTTGAGTGTAAAGGTTGTCCTTAAATAATTTACCCCATCCCATTTACCAAAAAGAACATCAGCTACTACATTCAGTGAATAGCGAAAGCAGTAGCAATCAAAAATTATCATCAACATCATAGTAATAATGATAACAACATAGAAATGAAAGTTGAAACATACTAATAATAATAATAACAAATAGATATGGAAAAAAGGGAAGAAACCTCCACTAAGGTTAAAGGAATTAAATCATACTCCATACCCATTGATCTATTAAAAGAACATAGAAGGATCCGCATATCTGCATGGAAATACAAAATAACATGGAACAGAAGAAAGCTTTGAAAGCATATATGGGAATTTGTGCAGTTTGACCAATCAGAACACAACAGATATATTTGGATCTTGGATAGACCAATGGGATCATTCAACACCCCATGACAAAACCACCCAAAAATAAAAAGGAAAACATTTCAGTGGCTAGAGAAGTTCGCTATGTGCTAACGGTGAAGACTTATCACCTACCGGATGAAAGAAAAATGCCTCACAAAATATCTATGGTATTGGCATCTAAAATTAAGAAGCATATTAAATGAAAACAAGAAGGCCTACAAACTATCTCAACAATCAGTACAAGTTTCTTTTAGAGAGAATTAAAAATATCCATGCCATGACTATGCACAATGAAAACCCAAGTGCTTGCTATAACAACAAAGGTTCTCCAATCCAAAAAACGCTTTGAGTTAAAAAAAAAAAAAAAAAAAAAAAAAAAAAAAAACCAAGTTACCAAGCAAAGAAATCACAGAACAAGAATTATGGAACCATAACAACAGCTTAACCCATCATTATCTATATCTAGTATCTACGTTTCACATATATGTAGCTGATATATCAGAGATTACATAACCATCACACATATATCGATGTAGCATACACAGCAAAACGAATAAATAAAGAACTGCAATATCAACTATGAATTAGCGACTTAAAGAAATGGAAGCACGCACCTCTACCTGGGTCGGTTTCTCCATAGTCTGTGACTGCTCCGAAGTACCCCAAACGGACTGGGGAGGTGCAGTAGTGGCGTAATAATCATCGTCATCATCAACGTCTGCCCACGATTTCACTGTCAAACGCGCAGGTGCCCAAAACACCTGCGGCTCCGGATCCTTTTCTTGGGCCTTGGACGAGCCTTTACTCTTCGAACTTCCACGTTCCTTATCGGACTTCTTCTTCTTCCTTAGGCTCTCAAGCACCGCAAAAACGTTGTTGTTGTTGATCACCATCGAACCCTCGTCTCTCCTGCTACCACCGCCCACCATTTCTTCTCCAAATACGCCACGTATCTTGCAAACGAACAAAAATCCAAACAACAAGTGGGAGCCGCAATTTCTTAAAATTTTAGGTACAGAATATGCATATTATAGAACAAAAATTTCCTCAGCGCTTCAGAACACTGAAATTTACACCAAAAAATCGAAAATCCGAAAGATCCAGCAATTTGGAAAGAACTGAGTCCGCAATAGTCAACTGAAATTTTATACAATTATACAAGGAAATCGAATATGAAGATCCAGAATGGAAAAAAAAAATTGTGAAGAGAGAGATTCGGATTATTGAATTTTCGAAAATCAGATGTTTCGTGAGAACAGCGATTCGGTGGAGATCGCTAGAGTTGGAGGTGGAAGAGGAGATTACAAGAGTTTTGAAGAAAATGTCTCAAGGTTTGGAGGAGAGAAAAAGAGAGAAAAAGAGAGAGAAAAGGAATTAGGGTTAGGGTTTCGTAATGTGATGAGACTTTGTTTCGTTTCAGTAAGTTTTAATGGTTACAGATAACGTAATAAGGAGACAGTGGAAGAAAGCATTTTATAGGTGTGGGTTTTTACAGGTTGGTCCTTGTGAATCTTTCTCTTTGCAACCCAATCCCTCATATTTCTCAAAATTACAAAACCCATTTCTTTTCTTTTTGGCTCTAATGAGAAATTGACGGTGGCAAGAGTTGACATCAAATTTTATACTAAACATGAAAGATTTAGGGTTTTATAATGTAGAGCCAAAAAGTGTTATTTCCAATCATTAATATGCTATATTGATTTCGATCTTTTCAAAATGAGAACAAAAAAATGTTACTAGATCACGGTTGACTGATCAGACCCATGATTGAATTATAATCATAGATTTTTAAAAAAAATATTAAAAATAATTATATAAACTTAAAAAATGTATAATAATTTAAAAAATGTATAATAATTAAAAATTAAACATGTTTTATCATATTATCATTGATATTAACAATTTAAATTGTGATAATGAGAATTAAAAATGTTACTAGATCGGAGTTCACAAATTGGACCAATGATTGAATCATAATCATATATTTTATTATTATATAAAATTTAAAAATATATGATAATTACAAATTTTAAACACATTTTATCATCTTATTATTGATATTAACCATTTTAATTATGAAAGTTATAAAGGTGAGTTTATTAAACTATTGGTATTTTTAATTTTATAATTTTTAACCATGAAAACATTCATCGTCCATAGGAACACATGGACTAGAAAATAAGAGTTTTGATCCAAAATAGTAAATTGAAAAAAAAAATCTATAAAATAAACTTGTTTTTAAAATAATGTCAAATTTAGTGCGTAAATGCCACATAAGTTGTCATGTCATAAAACCGTAGTTGGTGACTACAATTTTATTTTTCTAAAACGGTAAGAAATTGTAGTCACCAACCACGATTTTAACTTTGAGTTTAAAGTCGTAATTAGTGACTATTTAAATTTTTTAAAAAATTGTCAAAGTCGTAGTCACCAACTACGGCTTTAAACTTAATGTTAAAATCGTGATTGGTGACTACGGTTTTTTAACCGTTTTAGAAAAACAAAACCGTAATCACCAACCATGATGTGGTACAGACACACTAAATTGGGCATTATTTTGAAAACAAGTTTATTTTATGTAATTTTTTTTAATGTACTATTTTGGGTGAAAACTCAAAAAATAATGTTGAGCTGGTTTTTTATTCACAGGTAACACGACAGTTATCCATCTAATTAGGAGGTGGGAAGGTCCCTGCACTACTCCCACCTTGATTCGAAAGTCATCTAGGTTGCAATACCACTTTTTCTTTTGTAAAAGTGAGTCCCACCTACTTCTTAGACCTAAAGAACAAGGGTTGTTTGGTAAAAAGGGTCTTAATGATACCCATGATCATACAAATAGTCTCTGATCTTTGAAAGCAAGAAAGATAACCCCTAGTAAACAAAAATGCCCTTAAAATAAGTAGGATTTAAGCCCTTAAAATTTTAAGAGATGGCATTTTAGAAAATCAAGTAAATAAGATCTCTTAATTTTAGTTTAATAAACCTAAAATAGATCTATAAAACTCACCTTATGTTATTGTGATAACGATCACCTCATGTAAATTGTTTACAATGTTGAATCACTTTTGGTAGTATCTTATATCTCTCAAATCGGTATTGGTAACTTGTACGTTACCTTTCCTTACTCTCTCACATTTAATATTTGTACAAAATGACGGAAAACCTTACAAACTAAGGATGAGTGGAGAGAAGGATCAAGAGCCCTTTTATATCATTTCAAGTGACCTTCCATTGAGAGTCACAAATGAACACTTCCTTCTAGATACATGAATCATCATTTCTTAATTCCATGTAATATTTATAGTATATGAAAACTTTTAATTTAGGTGCATGACTCTGGTCATTGTACCTTGTACATAACTTGGTAGGTTCATGACTTTGGTTATGATACCTTGTATTTTCCAAATACCATGTACCATATATATTTAATTTTTCTCATACATTAAATGTGTAAAATGAGAAATGTAAATACATTAGGTTCATGCCTTTGGTCATGAACCTTTAGAATAGTGGAGATTAACTTCATGTGGTCATGATACTCATGAAGGCCACAATAATTCCAGTAAAAAGAAAATACATTAACGACTTTTCTCTCTCAAATTCACCCTAGGATCTTCTTTTTCTTGGTCTCTCTACATCCATATTTACAATAAAGGAATATATATATATATATATATATATATATATATATATATATATATATATTTAAAAGCTTACTTCACATTGATGACCAAGTCAAATTTTATCTATATGGCTAGGAATAGTGGTAAGTAACATACCTCGTGTATGGAAAATTATGGTGGCTTTGATATTATTGGTATGTTTCGATTTTTTTGGATGTAAATTATTGTTCAGTAAAATCTTTTGATTTAGATAAATATTTTTATTCATGATTCAACTTCTGTTAAGTTCTTTATAGATGAAAATTAATTATAGTAAACATTATGATTTGCAAGTAAAACTTAATCGCAATTAAATTTAGAAGAAAATTATAGTTGATAACTCAATCCTTAGGTTATGTTTGGTTTTCATAAAATTTGAGAGAAAATATAAGGGAAATAAAATATAAAGGAAAAGTAGAAGGAAATAAAAAATGAAGAAAAATAAAAAATAGATTAAAAATTGATAAATTATTTTTATTTGTTAATTTAAATTCATTTTACTTATTTTAACTCATTGATATAAAGATTAAATAATTTTAAAATACATAAATTTTTAACTAATGTTAATTTTATTTGATATCTTTTATAGGGACAATAAAACACAAGAAAATCATTTGCATTCCTATTGACCAATTGAATTGACTTTACACTTTAATGCAGATTGAAGCGGTAATAAATGTTAATCATAAAGACACAAATAACGTTACAAGACTCCCTGCAGTATAAATAAAAATACGCACGTTGATTCATACATAAACTCTGCTTAGAATTCCCCAAGCTGACTTAGCCATCAGAGGGGTCACCATCTGACCACTCCTTTTTTGCAAGACCATGCATTGTTGGATAGTGTAGCAACCGAGCGAAGAAAGCTATTCGGGACAAAGTTGGTATGTGCACCAACAATATTTACAACTTAAATGAACATTTTATTTAAAAATTTATACTAAAATTAAAAAAAAAAAAAAAGTTGAAGAATTGGTTTGATTCCATGAGAATGAGAAGTAAGAAATTCGAAAGATCTAAAAGGAACATTCTAATTAAGAACTTATTGTAAAAAACGAAATTGATGGGCGTAGATTGATTTATAATAGAATAAGAAGTTAGAAGTTCTAAGAGTATAAAATGAAAAACAAATCGATAGAAATTTCAAAATTTGAGTCTAGGGGATAATTTTGAAGGAAAAAAAATAGAGAGAATGAAGAGGGAAAAAATTAAAAAAAAAAAAAGAAAAAAGAAAAAGAAAAAGCAACTAAAATGTAAAATGATGTTTTTGTCAAAAGTGTGTCATAACAAGTATTTTAAAACTAATATCATTTTTAGAAACAAGGACATTATTTAAACTCTTTTAATAATTTAAAAAAAAAACCTTATAAATAATATCTAAAAATAAAAAAGTTTCCATCCAAAGTGTTGGATTACATAATACCTAAAAATCTACAAAATTAAGAGTTGTTCTATTAACTTTTTTTGGATAAGCTTAGTTGGCTCAATAATTCCCATTGGAATAATATACCATTTTGTTTTTTTCTAATAAGAAATTTTCATAACTTTCATCTTCATTAAGTGATAATCTCTATATTAATATTACATAATACCTAAAAAATCTTCAAAATTAACAGTAGGCCCATTTACTTCTAGATATTCTACTTTCTAAAATAATATGCTATTTTGTTGTTAACCTCCATCTTGATTAGGTGATAATATTTATATTAAGAAAATAAATAAATAAATAAATAAATAAATAGAAGCCAAGCACATTGACCTTAAATTTCTTAATAATACTCAGTAGCCCATTTTTATATAGAAAACCCTTGAATTTTTTTTAACTTTTTCAACACTTCAAAAAATTTATCATTTAAATGTTAAAATCGTTAAAAACGTTTTCTAAAATCACTATCAACAAACTTTAAATGTAATATTCAAAAGTAATTAGAAGAAACATATGAATGTAATATTCAAAAGTAATTAGAAGAAACATATGCTATGATCATATAAGCATAGGATTTCACTTAACTATGTAAACGCATTTTAAAATTAGAAGAATTCATTAAACCCAAAGCTGGCAATACCTACACAAAAAGAAACTACCGGACAAATGTGATAAAATAATGAAAACAATAGTCGAACAACTAAATTTTCCCTTTTGTTTCTTCGGAAAATGACCAGAAATGGGTGCAATGGCTGGTAAGGACATGTATTTTGAGGTTGCTTCCAAACATAGCTTAAGAACAAATAGTGAGGAAAATAATAAATATGATATTTCACCGGTTTGAACAGCTCTTACAATTACAGGGACATGCTTATACAACAAAAGGCAAACTGCACAATAATCTCATTTGAACGTGCACGAATACTCACTCCAAGGAAGGAAGGGGGCACAAAAGAATAATTGGTGTATACCCGTAAAAGGATTTCTCATTTTCTCTCATTTTCATTTTTATATCTCAGTTTCCACCATGAATTATGCCACAAAAAATAGGAAAACCATGAGGAAAAAAATCAATACAAAGAATATTTTGATCATCAACCACCTATTAGATGATATGCTGTGGAGATACTTGAGCAAAGCCCCTTGCGCCCCTTCCACGTTCGCCAGCGTGTCATCCATGTTCTCATCGATTCTGCCATGAGAGAATATGCATCAGGGATTAAGTTTAAATACACAAATTCTATGAAATCTGTGCTTCGCATTAGTTCATACGTGAATTAAATGTAAGGACATGCCCTCAAGTCCTTCCAATCGTGTGTTTTGAGATGTAAAAATGGCAAGTGAAAAAGAATTTATTGTCTTCCAAATACTTGCAAATGGCCATTGCAAAAATGCACCAAAAACATTTCCATTTCAATGATATTCGTTCCATGGAAATAGACTATTTCATGGGAAGTATCTAGTTCTGAATCAATATTTATTGTTTTGATATGATTCCCCAAGAAACAAAAGGTTAAGCAATTTAATAGCTTGATTCACTTGGATAATTAAAGTTTTGTTAGGCACAAGCAGTGCTAGGGTTGTTTTAAGCATACTGGATACTGTCATTAAAAACCCGGAAGTTATATCTTCTAAGTTCATAATGAAAAACTCATTACCAAAAACACTGAAAATAATACTATCTTAAAAAGCATGTTCAGAATATTACTCTGGAATGTAGATGACACACAAATAATCGTAAACAAGTGGAGATCTACCGAAACTAAAGCCCCTTGATCTTAAATTAGCCTTGTTTAGTTAACCAAGCAGGGCTTGCAGATCAGGCTCAGCTCACAAGCTGTGCAATCTAGTTCAGGCTCTGTTAACTTATAATATATGAGCTAATGAATAATTTCAATCAGATCACTGAAATTGATCAATGATAACTATGTGTATTTGGTGTGAAATGTAGATATACAAAAATATTGATTGAAACCTGATAGCAAGTTCGCCTTGCTGAGAAACCAGTGTTGCCAGCTGGTTGAAGATGCTGCTCAACTCATGAATTGTAGACTCCACATTTTGAAGAGCTTCTGCTCTGCTCTGCATGTAACTATCTTGTAATGGAACCAACTGCTGTTGTTGCTGTTGCTGTTGCTGCTGCTGCTGTATCAGTGGCTGACTCTCTCCATCAATCTGCTTCCTGGAAATAGAAAAACCATGACTAAGGTTTTAGTAGTGCACTAACCCAAGTTTCAGGTCCAGGTCAATCTTCAAGAATGATGCTTCATGAGAAATTATGAGCAGCTAGAATTTTCACATGCTACAAAGAAGCCTAAAAAAGAACTTCCATGTTCAGAAGTCGATTAAAAGCAAAACAAGTTTAGAAGTTAAGTTAATTGGATGAAGCATATTAACATCATTGGAAATATTCCCTGTCACCCAGAAGGAAAGAATTCAGAGAGCAGAAATTAGAAAAGAAGAAAAAGTTCAAGTTGTCGCCAAATGAACTTTGGAGAAAATTTTAGAAGTAATAAGAATATATTCACAATTTTAATTGATGGTAGTTGCCTTGCAAATTTTGGAATGAAAAAATGTAACTCTAATATAAGTTATGAATTATCCTCGACATATCAAAACTCAGTGGTAAAGCTGAGTTATGTTTCAGCCACAGAAAGATTATTAGTAATTCAGAACTCACAATGCTGGTGATCTCGCATCAGTATGAAGCAAAGACAATTGAACAAGTATTTACCTGGGAAATAACTGGGACGAAGATGGAGATCCATTAGCCCATGGAGGAGGGCTTGCTGAGGCACTAGCAGCAGACCTGGTAGCCAATGGACGTTGACGAACAAAAGGATTTGTAGAATCTTTTGAAGCAGTGGAAAACAACTGTCTTCTGTTCTCATGAACCTTCAAGTTCTTCATAAATCCAATAAAATGCAATCAGTCTAGGAGAAGATATCATAGAATAGACTTCTGTTGACATTACTTGGCTAATCCAGCAAGTAACAGCGTGCAACAAAATTTTTACTTACCTCTGTTCGCATAGTGAGAACTTCTTTGAACTCCTTTGTGGTGCTCATCAAGCGGTTTTTCAGGTCATCAACAACCGTGGTCGAATGACTGGTGGTGTCGCTGGAGATATTCCCACTTTCATTTCTGGAGTTGCTGAGAAGCTGAAGATCTACTACTGCCGAGTTCAGAGCAGTAATATCCTGCTTTATAACTGCAGTCATCTCTTGGATTTCCATGGTGGGATCATCAAAAACTGAAGTCCTTTTAGCCACTGTAAATCAAGGCAATTCAAATTGTCAATATATGTATCTACACATCATAGACGTTGATCAAAACTCATTTTTTCATGCATGCAGATTACAGATTATAACATTCCCCCCTTTTTTTTTTCCAGGCATGATAATGTTATTGATATATGTGGCACGATTTTATGTCTTTATTTTACTAATACAAAATTTAGATACTATTGCCTAATTCTACTCCAATCTTTGGACATGGAAAGCAAATAATTTTAAGAATAATCTTCCTTTTCATATTGGTTAGTAGAATTCCTTCTCAAAATCAATTCACAACCAAAAAAGTTCAAGCACCATAGAGAACATGTCATACATGCTAATATGTTATAACTTCAAGCATAGTATAATGATATACACAGTTTCCTGCTTTAATCCAATTTTAATTTTAACAAAACCTGCAGGATTCAGTGAAGTGGAGAACCTGTCATACAAATTTCCCATAAAAACTGATTAATTGTCCTATGTTACACTATATGTGTATGCATGCTTCCATATTCAATATCAAAGATTAAAATGGAGATTGTAATGAAAGAAACCATGAGGTGGTTCATCCAACTGCAATTGAAAAACTCGTCTACTAATTTTTATCTAAATCAACTCTTCCACTTCTATTCTCATGACAGCCAACAGCCAATAAACCACTAAAATTACTTCACATTACCAAAGCCAAAATTGCACATTTGCATGTGCCACCCACCTGTCCACTATAATATTTCAAATGCTTCTTTCTTCCACTAGAAATATGTGCATTTTCATTCAAATACACTTCAGTTGTATCATCCAAGAATTACCAACCAAGAAAATACACATAACTATCATATGTATTAATACTTGTTTCACATATCTGTTACTTACATTTTGCAAGCTTTGAAAGCTTCTGCATGTGCATTTCCATTCAAATACACTTCAGTTGTATCATCCAAGAATTACCAACCAAGAAAATACACATAACCATCATATGTATCAATACTTGTTTCGCGTATCTGTTACTTACATTTTGCAAGCTTTGAAAGCTTCTGCGATGCTTGATGTATTCCAAACCCAATCTTTGAAGCTCTTTTGTTAAACTCTGACTGCATTGCAACCGCAAAGCGCTGTTCCTCTGCTTTTGAAGCACTATTTGCCCCATTCTGAGTTGACGAGAATGACTTCTTCAGCCTCTCCGCCACATTAAGAAACTCTGGTGTCCGATCTCGAAATGATGATTGCTGCAGTTTCACAGGCATTTTGAGCAGACCCAGATATTTTCCACGACCAACCTTAAAAAATTCAAGCAATATAATTATTAGATTAACATAACCACATATCAACATGAAATTCCCACACCTCTCCATCACCCACTGTTTGGCCGCTGATAAAACAGAACAAAATGCAGGAAAACGAATCCCCAACCCTACATAACTTAAACTGTTTTAATTCACTTAAAAAACAAAATTTCATTTCAACTGAGTTGTATACGACCACAATTGTAAAGCTTCGATCTGATTATCCTCGGTTTGTCAGCAACCCAAGAGTTTAAAACTTTGTACAATGGAAGTACCTTCAAATCCAAAAAAGTAACCTGCAAGCCTTTAAATCTGCCCTATGGATGTCTATATAATACAAGAAATATAAGAAAAATAAACCTAAAGGTCGAGCTTTTCGCTACCTTGAGAACAAAAACATTTAGCAATAATGATAAAAACTGTAAAACTTGAATTTTCTATTCCCGCATTTTCTCAACAGCCAATAAGAACTTATAATTCCAAACGAATAAAATAAAATAAGAATAAATCTAAAAACCTATCATTTCCATTGTTACATCCAGGTCGAACTTCTTGCTTCGTTAATAAGCGAACACCAAAAGGGGGGAAAAAAGAAAAAGTGGAAAGAACAGCCAAGAAGAAGTAAAACTCCAATTTTCGTTGCTCGCATTTTCTCAACAACCAAACAGTTATTACAATTTCAATAAAAAACCAAATTACCTAAAAATCAAGCCCGAAAAATCCACCAAAAATGCCAGATCTCACCACCACGAACAAAACCGAACTTCCTTCACAAAATTCAGCTCGAAACCGAATGAAACGCACAGATGAAACTCTAGATCTGGATCCCGAGTTCCAACCAATGCGGGTGTGATAGTGGAAAAACTGGGGGGCAAAATTGAAAACAATTAAATGAGATTAGATCTCTTGTAAGAGAAATATATGGAAAATTTTGAAAGGTGAGGAGTGTCCTGAGGAAATAAAATAAAATTTGTAAAATATAAAAAGCGTCAAGAATTCTACCAATGAGATTTAAGATTTTGCAGTGAAGTCCCTGTCTATTTATTGTAACTTACTGGTCATAAGTCATGAGTCATTCTCTTATTATAATGAAATGAGCAAGCAAGCTCTCCATCATTAAATCTAATCGATTTTTACATCTTAAAATAAATAAATAAAATTTAAAAAAAATTAAAATTATCATGTAACAATAATAAATTAAATAAAAAATTCTTAATAACTTTTGAATTTGGTAGCAAAAAAATAGAAGTATAAATAGTTATGATATTACAATAAATATTTTATAAAAGAAATTGAAACACGTTTGTTAGAATCCACGAAAAACAATTGAATGTATTACTTATTTATGTTGTCAACAATTAGTTTTGTTATTACAACATGAAACTAGGTCTGTTAATTATATCATCAAAAGTAAAACTACTAGTATATAGATTTAAAATGAAAAAAATAAGAAGATGAATTTCTTTGATATCGTAGATGTTAGGTTCTTGGAAAGTTTGAGATAAATAAAATAGAAAGAAATGGTAGAATGAAATAAAATACAAAATACCTTTAAAATCCATAAATTATTTTGATATTTTATTTCAATCTCATCTTGCTTAATTAACTTTTCTATATAAATATCAAATAATTTTAAAATATATAAGTTTTTAACTAATTTTAATTATATTTGACTTTTTTTTTACTATTTTCTACAATAAAACCAATTATGAGAAAATCATTTTTTTAACGGTTTTCTTTTTCTTTCCTTGATAGTTTCTAGAGCAAAACACAATCTTAGATATTCCCATTGATAAAGGAGATAAAGAGCATGACTAGTTGTTTATTTGTTGCACTGTTCATGATTATAATGTTAAAGTTAAAAGAATTTTGTTTAAAGAAGTTTAAAATGATAGTTGGAGCAAAGTTGAATCAAATATATTTGAGTAGGTAATGCTACCATTAACACAACCTTCTTGTGCTAGTGTTAACTTTCTCAATGTTGCCCAAAATAGTAGGTCCATATGCTTTTGGTTTGATTATGATGCCTAAAGATGAGAGAAAGTTGATGATCGAGATTGTGCTTAAGATGATAATGATAGAGGAGATGTTGGATAACATGATCAAAGTCTACACCATTTGAGCTTGTTCACCAATGAAGTTGATTTCACACATTATACTCGTGATAAAGATTATGACAAGAACGATAAAAGGGAGGACACAATAAATGCTAACAAAATTTAACGAGAATCATCTTTCAACAAGTTTTGATTCAATGAGTATAAGGAGTCAACGCAGTGAATCATCAAATGAAGCTAAATTTTATTATCTTATGTTATGAGGTATGACCAACATCCTTTACATTATGAGATGAGTTCATGTTTAATTTATGATAACTATGGTATATTTAATATCCTCCCATATATCATGTAGCGCTCAAAATCAGATGCAATGAGGATTTCAAACAAGTATATGAGTTAGTTTATTGTTCTTCAACCATTGATAGGCAATGGGAAGAAGTCATTAGACCTGTGCATAATATGTTCGTAATTACAGTCAATATTATGAAAATATCATATTATGGTACTAATATTATCCCTACTTAGATGATCTTCCTTTATCCTTAAGTGTCATGGAACCGCGTTGGTCCTCGTTTTTGGAATTAAAAGAAATTATTAAACGAAATTTATATGTACCATTCACCTTTAATGAAATCAAATATTACCCCACGTTAATATCAAGTGTATACAATCAAAACTTGTATTTCCTTTAATATGTGTATTATTCTTTACTTTTTATAATGTCTTAAATTTTTTTTTCTAATACTTGTTTAAGTTTTAATTAATTCTCATATGATATTTCTAGTATATCATTAGAATCCAACTACCAATATTCTATTAATTTGTAATATTTTCATCATTTATCATGATAATATTTGAGCTCTTGATAATGAATCAATGATACATGTTACACTACACGATGATTCTCGCTTACTCTCAATTTGGTTGAAACAAATATATCAACTCCACTTTGATAAGCTCACAAGTCAAAATATCATATCAAGACCCTTAAATTAATTCAATGTTTGGTGGTAAAAAGACTAACTCGACCATCAAGATGTGTAAAGTCCATATCACATTTCCTCGAGCCTTATCCCAACTCAAACAAATATATTAACATCCGATCATTGTATCGAGTGTGACACCTTTAGGCGATATAAAAAATCATTAACTTTTTTAGAGAAACATTCACTTTTTTTTTTTTTCCATAATAAGAGTTAAATAACTTTTTTTAAGGGTGCATGGTGTCATCTCATCAATAGGCCCCTCGACATCCATAACATGCGGCCTTATATAATTACTATTAGTAATTTTTTTCATGTTAAAAATGACTTAATTTAATATAAGAGTAATGTCACCTCTTTTGGAAACCCTCTGTCAAGCTTATGCAAATTTTATTAATAAAACTTTTTAAAACGGTTCTATGACAAGGCTTGTCGTATGGCAAAGGTAGGTGGCATAAATCTTCAAATTGAGTTGAGTTGAGTTAGTTACCACTCTTGATTGATCCATATAGGAGATAGAGACAACCATGTATTGGTAAGGTTTGACATGCTACCACCTATAGGAGGATGGCTCCTAAAATCACCATAAAGATTGATGTTCACTGTGATGAGCCCGATTTAGCCTCATTGTAACTAGATGTTCAATGGGTGTGAACAAACTTTAGTGGTGCATTAGCTTACAACATGACTTTTTTTTTTTCATAGGAAACTTTACATAAAATATTTTTTTAGAGTCCTTTAAAATCCACAAGAGGCATATTGTTAGTTTTGGGAAAAAAAATCCCTACCATTCATATGTAAAATGACCAATTATTCATGCATTGGTAGTTGAAAACTTAATCATAGGCAAAGTCCATCTAGTTGACTTAACTGTATTCAACCATTAAATAATCTTTTGAGATTGATAAAGTAGTCATCTTACAAAGAAAATTTTATAGCTTAAAATTCATTAAGAAACAACTACAAACAATGAAAGAGATCTCTAGTGATTTAACATCTAACACTCGTTCAAAGTATTTAGTCTTGGTGTACTAATTTATCTAGAAGAAGAGTTGCAAGTGGGAATTGTTGGACCGTGGTCAACAGTGCTTCCTCTGAGTAGCTTTCCTCTTACATGTGTTAGACGGACCTACAAAAAGGCGTGTCTGGATCTTTGTCCGAGCGAGCCCTTTCAATGGCTAAGTTTAGCTTAGGGAGAATTTTTGACTAAGTTTCTACAAGGGTTAGATTGCATACCTTTCATTTTGGTTGTTTAATGCCTTTTATATATGATGATCTATAATGTGATTCTTGCCTTTATGATTGCCTTCAATTATGGTTGTAATGCATAACACTTAAATCTTGACTTTTTGTAACGATTGCTTATTCATTGCATGTAACAATTGTTGTATGTAATAATCTTATTTAGGACACCTAGCTACTCAGATAAATATCACCTTAGTTGGGTGGTATGCAACCCAAAGAGTTCATTCTGGTGGATCTATTTTGGTTGCTCACTTCAGGTAGCTCACTATTTAAGCACCCACATGCCGGTAAATTGAGCATCAAAGAAAATAAAGTTGTATGCTAGGTGTCTTCAAAGTTAGATCTAGATGATATTAAAGTTAACACCTTGTTCCCAACTGGCAATTACAATAGTACCAATACTCATCGTTTTTTCAACTTAACTTCACCTTACAATTTAAAAATAAAAGCAACATGTTATTATTAAGTAGCTCATTTATATATACAATTTGAAGGCACAAGTTATACCTCTATAATGAGTAGCATTGAATGACATTCTTGAGGATGTTTGAAGTCAATAGTCGATTTTATTAATTTAAATAAACTCATTACTTGACCATGAGTTTTTGAATTCAAGAATATTTAAGGACTCACAAAATTAATAGCATATGAAGGCTTAGATCACTGCTATGTGCATGATTAGCGATTTGAACCAATTAAGGTAAGATTATAGCAAATTGACAATATTTTGTTCCAAATATAGTGCTATACGTGTTCTAACAAGGTAAGAAAAAAATTATTGAAAGTTGTCTTATCTTATTTTGCTGGTATTAAAGGTATGGAAACAAATGACTAGCCTAAAAGACACAAACAAATAACATAATTAATAAGAAGAAAAACTTATTGGCTGAAACGTGACAAACACTGTCCTTGAAATAGATCTACTTTTCTCGAAGACGAACTTGGTGCACTAGGGTACTGGTGGTCTACCTCTAGGATTCAACAGTCAGATCTCGCCTTAGGTGTACTCTGTAAGTGAGATGTGTACAACTCGGGTTTTGAAAAAATTCCTCCAGATAGATGTATGAAAATACTCTTTGAAAAATTGGTATTTATATTTAGAGAGTGATGGGTGACCTGCTTTTATAGGCCACTAACACAATCCCAATGAGACTCTATTTGTAATTAGAATATGACTCAATGTGGAAAGAGATTCTACTTATAAAATGAATGAGACTCCACTAGCACAATCCCAATAGGAGTCTTCCAAAAAATATAAGACTAATAGAATAAAATAAAATAAAAATAATTCCTAGTAGGATTCTTTCCAAAAATATATGACTAATAGAATAACATAAAATAAAAAAAAATATTTACACTCTTCCTACAATCCCCTACAGAGCGTAAACATGATTTTTTTTTTTTTAGGAAAAAAAAAATCCAATGCATCAGTACTAGTGCACAAAGACTATGAATCAGTCTTAGGACAAATAAGTATTGAATCACAAAACACAGTAAAAATAAATTTTTATGAACCAGTGTTTCTTTATGTAACTCAAGAGACTTTTATCCACATTGGTTTTCTCAACTACACTATGAGCTGTACAAAACGGGTTGACACAAATAGATCATGCGTCTTGCTTGGATATTTATGAGAGCTCTAGAGAACCTGCCTAAATTCTCATAGGAAACGACCCCACCTCCACTTTCATATAGGTGAATCCATCAAGTATGTTCCGTATTAAACATACCATCCATAAGGAATATGGTATTCATTAAGAGTAAACACTCAACCTTAGTCGATGCAGAATACACTCTATCTACACCATAGGGATGAACTCTCATACAATTAGAGTTGATAGAGCACCTCAAGTCAACAAGTAATTTGTTATTACCCATATGAACCTACTTCATGGAATTTCCATTCTAATAGGTTAGGTTACCACCATTCTTAACTTTTGTAATAGGCATAAGCCTCATTCCCCTTGATGTTTCTTCCACTAGTTTCTTATTTAGTGGTTTGGTCAAAGGATCGACCAAATTCAACTCTAACCTCACAAATTCTAGGGATATGACCCATGTTTCAAGCAGCTACCGCACAATATTGTGCCTTAGGCGTATATGTATGTTATTCCCATTAAATATTTTACTCTTAGCCTTAACAATTGCAGTTTAGCTATCACAACACATAGACACGGATGGGGCTGGTCTTGTCAATAAATTAATGGATATATGCTAAGAGGTTTCTAAGTCACTTAGCCTCAGAACTTGTCTTCTCTAAGGCAATAAATTCAGTCTCCATAGTAGACCGAGTAATGGAAGTTTGCTTGGCAGACTTCCAAGAAACTGCACGTTCACCAATGATGAAAACATATCCACTAGTGGATTTCAAATCATCTGAATCCGAGATCCAATTTGCATCACTAAATCCTTCAAGGACACTTGGAAATCCACTAAAACACAACCCATAGTTAATGATGCCTCTCAAATACTTAAAGACTCTACGAACAACAATCCAATGGTCCTGATTAGGACTTTGGGTGTACCGACTTAATCTACCTACCACATAAGCAATGTCAGGTCTGGTACAGTTCTTAAGTACATTAGGCTCCTTATGATCTGATCATACTCTATTTGGGCAACACTGTGTTCTCTATTTTTCTTCAACTGTGAGTTAGGATCATAAGGAGTAGACACTAACTTACAATCAAAGTGTTTAAACTTCCTTAGGATATTTTCAACATAGTGTTCTTGAGAAAGTTTCAGCCCATCAGGTGTTCTAGTTATTTTAATTCCTAGAATCACCTCTGCCTTTCCTAGGTCTTTCATATCAAACTTAGAACCTAAGAATTTTTTGGTTTCACACAACCTCTAGGCTAGTTCCAAAGATCAGCATGTCATCAACATAAAGACAGATGATTACTCATGTGTTATCCTCATACTTGCTGTAGAGATACACTTATGAGCATCATTAATGAAATATCCATTAGTTACCAACACATAATCAAACTTGTTGTGCCACTGTTTGGGAGTTTGTTTTAACCCATATAGTGATTTAACCAACTTACACACCTTTTTCTCATTCCCTTGAACTATACAACCCTCAGGTTGATCCATATAAATTTCCTCTTCCAAATCCCCATTCAATAATGCAGTCTTGACATCCATTTGTATCACCAAATTATGAATGGAAGTTAGAGCGATCAACACTCAAATTGATGTTATTCTAGTCAATAATCTACATTCTTCCTTTGTTTAAAGCCTTTGACAACTAAACGAGCTTTATACTTCTCTATGAACCCATCTTATTTTAACTTTCTTTTAAAGATCCATTTACAACCAATAGTCTTTGCACCGGGAGGTAAATCTACTAACTCCCATGTATGGTTATACATGATTGATTCGATTTCACTATTAATGGCCTATATCCAAAATGATGCTTCAGGAGAAGTTATAGCTTATTTGTAAGATCTAGGGTCCTCATCTATTAGGAAGGTGTATAAACCATCTCCAAGGTTTGTTTTTTTCCTATCTATTTTACTCATTCTAGTTTCAAATTCAGAAGGTTTAATAGAATTGTCTTTACTTGTTTTATGAACTTGTTGTTCACCATTTAGTTTCATATGAAAGATGTTTTCAAAGAAATTTGCATTATTTGTTTCTATTATAGTATTGACATCTACGAGACTGTTTTATGACTTAGTAACAAGAAACCTATATGCCGCACTATTCTCAGCATAGCCAATGAACATTGCATCAAAGGTTTTAGGACCTAGTTTTTGTTTTTTAGGTTCAAGGAAAAGAACTTTAGCTAAACACCCCTACACTTTCAAGTATGCTATATTAGATGCATAACCCTTCCACAACTCATAAGGAGTTTTACCAGTTTTATTGTAAGGTATTCTATTTTGAATATGACAAGCGGATAGGATAGTTTCCCCCCACAAGTTCAAGGATGCTCTTGAACTAACTAACATTGCATTCATAATTTCTTTTAAGGTCCTATTTTTCCTTTCTGCTACTCCATTAGACTTAGAGGAATAAGGAAGAGTAGTTTCGTGAATGATCCCATGATTTTCACAAAGAATTAAAGGAGTTTTTCTTCTACTACATTAGCCTCAGAAGACAATTCTTTAGCTTTCTCAACATTGTCCCTATTTCGGTTTTGTTCCTTAGTCTTAATATAGATTATGACATCCTCTAAGGACATATGTTTCCTTCTATGTTTCATGTTATTTTTGTAGTCTTTCCAAGACTCTGGAAGAGTCTCTACTAAATAGCCATCCACAAAAGGTTTGGGTAATTAAATGTCTTCAATAACTAAGTCATTAATCAACAAGTGGTAGTCATGGATTTGATATGATACATCTCTATCCTCGGTCATTTGGAAGTTTCTAAAATTCCCTATGACATATTTCTAAGTTTCTACATCTTCCAAAATATATTTTTTATTCATTGCATCCCAAATTTCTTTTGCAACTTTAAATTGACAATAAATATCAAAAAGTTCATTAGAAAGGGTACTCATAATAACATACCTAACTTGTTTATTTTTAGTTTTATTTATAGTTTCCCAGGTTGGTAACAAATGAAAACCATCTTCTAGTTTTGGGTCAGTCAAAATGTGTCCCAAGTTCACTACATCAATTGCAAAGAAAATCATTTTCTGCCATTTCTTAAAGAATGTCCCATTGAAGGGATCAATTTTAGAGATGTCAGGACGGGTGTGAACTAGAGAAGCTTCCATTTGGATATATTTCAAGATTGGTGGTATTAGGGGTATGGAAATAAATGATTAGCCCAAAAGACACAAACAAATAACAAAATTAATAAGAAGAAAAACTTATCGACTGAGGCGTGATAAACATTGTCATTGAAATAGATCCACCTTTTTCGAAGACGAACTCGGTGCACTAGGATACTAGGGGTCTACCTTCAAGATTTAACAACCAAATCTCGCCTTGGGCGCACTCTGTAAGCGAAATGTGTACAACTCGGGTTATGAAAAAATTCCTATAGATAGATGTATAAAAATACTCTCTAAAAAATTAGTATTCATATTTAGAGAGTGAGTAATGTGACTCTACTTGTAATTAGAATATGACTCCAAGTGGAAGAGAATTTTACTTATAAAATAAATGAGACTCCACTAGAACAATTCCAATAGGACTATTTCCAAAGACATAAGACTAATAGAACAAAATAAAATAAAAATAATTCTCAATAGGATTCTTCTAAAAAATATAAGACCAATAAAATAACATAAAATAAAAAAATTATTTACACTCTTCTTATATGTCTAAATAAATATTTTTTTTTCTTTTTAACTTTAACCACTTTTTATTTATCCCGTGCATGGATGGTCGAAACACCCCATGATCAAACATACATGCAAAATATGAACTTAAAATAAGAAGTATATAAACTTATACTATTTTTTTTTTAAATTTCTATGAGACATTCTTTAATGAAAAAAGTATAATTATAAAATAAAATTCTTAATAGTAGATGGATTTCAAAATTATAATCACTCACATTTTAGCTTTGATGTACGTTCTCTTATAATTTATTTATTTGTTCTTAATGAAAGGAACAAAACCTTTGAGGTGGAGAACTAAGGTGAATCAAAATAAATTTAAAAATTTTAATATTTGATTTTATTTATTTATTCACATATTCAAAAACCCCCTAAAATATATTTTATGGAAGAATTGATGTTTGTTTAGTAATTGTTTTCGAAAACAGTTTTTAAAAATAATTTTTGAAATTATTATAACAAAATATCATATTTTTTTTGTTCTTAAAAATAAAAAAATAGTAAATAGTTTTTCATTGTTAAACATGTTTTTATGATTTTTTTAATAAAAATTATTCTCATTGTTAAACCTGCTATTGTTTTCTCTTTTTCTGTTTTCACAACTGTGATGATAAGAGCATATTAGGAGATGAATGCAAGTAAATTTGTAAAATATGTTTTACTAGAAATAACGGTAAATATATTTAGAAAAATAAATTATAAAAAATATTTAAACCTAGGCCAGAAGGAAACTCCAGGAGGAAAGTGGTCAGGTGGATTTACGCAGTTCGTGTGTCCAGCGGTGCATCACTCTGCTGGTCACTTCCACGTGGATCAATGCCATTGGTTGTTCACACTCTCAAATCAATGCTGCCGTCTCTCTAATGGCCCTTTTCGTTTTCTCATTGACCACGTCACTACGTACGGTTACTACCTTTTCGTGTCTAAGAAGCACCACGCCCTCGCGTACACGAACCCCAGTTACTCGCCACCAGTAGCTCATGCAACTCACAGTCCAGTGGTCACAGTCCTGCGCCATCCACGTGCCATTCTCCCAGAGCGAGTTCAGAGGCTACCCATACTCGAGCGAGTGGTCACGGATTTCCACAATGGCGCGACACGACTCAAAAGCCGAATGGCATTTCCGATATTTCACAGCATTCCAGGGTCAATTTCAAAACCCATAAAAGGAAAAGCTGAATAAAAGCTTTTCTGTCAAAAATAGCTCTTTGGCAAACTTACTTCGAATCTCATCCGTCCACGTCATCAAGTTCTCAATCTCCACCGTCCATTTTCTGTTTCCGGATCACGAAACCATGACCCAAATTTATTAGTCATAGGGCCGCAACCAGAGAAGCGAAATCTCCACCACAGATTTCTAATCAGACGGCCCAGATCATCCTCAGTAGTTTCACATTATTTTCATTTCATTATTTATTTATTTTTATTTTTATTTTTTGTTTTACAATCTAAACCCTTCTCGCTCTCGTGAAACCAAAGAAACCCTAGCATTCTCTCTCATCTCTTTCTCTCTCTATTTTTTTTTTTAAATAAAAAATAAAAAATTATTCAAAAATCGACTTAGGGTTTCGGTTCCCAATCTCAGATTCGAACCCTAATTTTGTTCGGTGTTGTGATCTTGGCGGTTTGGTGGAGAAATCGATGTTTCGTGTTCGATGTTTACGCTTTGATCCAGGTGCGAGCTTGTATGTTTTTTTTTTTGTTTGAATTTTGGTGAATTAATTAAAGTTTGTTTTTTGGGAATGATTTAATTTTCTGTGTAAAATGAGGCTTGATCGGTGACAATCGTTTAATTTTGTTTTTTGGGGGGTTTTTGGGCGATTTTTTGGTGCTTCAGATCTGGATTCTGTGTAGAAATATGTATGATGGAATATAAAAGTTGGTGGTTTGGGTTTGGGCTGTTTGGTTTGAGGGATTGTTGATGGAACATAGCGTAGAAAACTCAGGTGGTAGTGAAATTTCGAAGAAATCGAGATCTTTAGATCTTCAGAGCATATATAGATCTAAGGTTTCACAAGAGGGTGATAATAAGATCTTGAAGCGAAAACATAGTTCAGAAAATGATGGGGAGGTTGAGTCGGGACAGGGGAAGAAGAAAAGTAACAGTAGAAAAGCCGTATCTCTGAGTAGTCTGAAATCCCTTCTTAAAAACAGTCACAAGAGTTTAGATGAAGTGTACGCTGATGGGTTGGGATCGGGCTCAAGTTCAGGTTTGCCTGATTCAAAGAAGAAAGAATTGGGGCTGAGTCAGAAATTGGATGACAATAGTGGGTTAAATAGCATTTCGCGTAATTTGGATAATAATGTTATTCGAATTCCAAAACGCCCACGTGGCTTTGTACGGCGGAGGAGATTTGATGGTAATCAGATGTTGCAGCCAGGGAGGTCATCACCAGCTAGTAGTAAAGATGTGTTTGTTGATCAGATAACTAAGTTAAGTGATGATTCGGCCACTCGGGTTGTCCCTTTGAAAGTTAAGCGCAAAAAGGGTTTTGATGATTTTAAGGAAAATAGGTCTAGTGGGTCTAGTTCAGCTCCACACTACAAGGAGGGTGATGAGGTCAAGGTTGTAGACAATGGCAATTCATCTTTGAGAAAGAGAATGCCACGGAAGAAGCAGGTGAAAAGGAAGAATTTGTCATCAGAAGGTAAAAGTATTGTGAAGGAGGAGGCGGTGCCTTTAGTTGATAATCCTATTAAAAATTGTGATGAAGAGGATGAGGAGAATCTTGAAGAGAATGCAGCAAGGATGCTTTCATCTCGCTTTGATCCAAACTGTACTGGGTTTTCGTCAAATGGCAAAGCTTCAACACCTCAATCAACAAATGGACTGTCCTTTTTGTTATCTCCTGATCGGGATTGTATGATTCACAGGATGAATTCTCTTGCTGGTTCTGAATCTGCATCTGTTGATACTGCTGGCAGAGTATTACGACCACGAAAACAGCACAAGCAGAAGGGTCTCTCAAGGAAAAGGCGTCATTTCTACGAAATTTTCTCCAGGAACTTGGATGCCTACTGGGTATTGAACCGAAGGATCAAAGTCTTTTGGCCATTGGACCAGAGTTGGTATTTTGGTCTTGTGAAAGACTATGACCCAGAAAGAAAGCTTCATCATGTGAAGTATGATGACCGAGATGAAGAATGGATTGACCTGCGACATGAGAGATTCAAGCTCTTGCTACTTCCTAGTGAGGTTCCTGGTAAGGCTGACAGGAAAAAAATGGAAATGGGAGATAAATGTCCTGATGATGAAAATGAAGAAAGAAAGCGCAGAAAAAGAGGAGGAAAGAGAGACTTGCCTATGGAGGATGATAGCTGCATAGGCGGATACATGGACTCAGAACCCATCATCTCATGGTTGGCTCGATCTTCCCGTCGGATTAAGTCTTCCCCTTTTCACGTTATGAAGAAACAGAAAACATCTTGCCCATCTTCAAATGCCGTGCCATCACTGTTATCTGATAATACTGACAGCAATGCACAAGGGTGCCTTGATGGCAGCTCCCTGAAAAGGGATAAAGATAGATTAAATAATTCTGCAATGCCTGATGAATTTACTGATGCTGAAAAAATTGAGAAGTCTGTTCCTGGAAGCACCATTTGCTACAAAGATGAAAAAGTTCCAATTGTTTATTTCAGGAGGCGATTGAAGAGGTTCCAGGGACTGCATTATGTTTCTGAGGTTCACAATGTATGCGGAAGTGCATCTGAACTGGTTCCTTCACCTGTTCCTGTAATTGATAGGTTGGGGACATTGGAAGAATTCCTTCTTTCCTTGAGACAGTCTGATCAATTTGCGTTATTGTGGTCCAGTGATGGTGCTGGGTTACTAAAATTATCTATCCCAATGATAAATTCTAGGCATTTCAGATTTGAATTTAGTCTCCCTGCACTTCCAGTTCTCAATTGTGCATTTGGAGCAGAGAACTTTTGGTTGTTTCACACTGTGTTGTTACATCAGTATGGTGTGGTGATGCCTAAGTGGCCAAAGGTTCGTTTGGAGATGCTTTTTGTTGATAATCTTGTTGGGTTGAGGTTTCTCTTGTTTGAAGGTTGCTTGAAGCAGGCTGTGGCCTTTGTTTGTCTGGTCCTGACAATATTCAATCAACCTAATGAACAGGGGAGGTATGTTGACCTGCAATTTCCAGTAACTTCAATCAAGTTCAAGTTGTCTTGCGTTCAAGATCTTCAAAAGCAGCTTGTATTTGCCTTCTATAATTTCTCTAAAGTGAAAGACTCTAAGTGGTTCTACCTAGACTGTAAGCTTAAAAGATATTGCTTGCTCACCAAACAACTACCTTTGTCGGAGTGCACATATGATAACATTATGGCGCTTCAAAGTGGAACAAATCCGTTGTTTCTTACTTCTGCCTGGGGTGAGCCAGCCTCAACTGAGGTATGCTTTTTATTTTTATTCCCTTTGCAAATTTGTTTCTCTGTGATCTCTGTTTTTTTGAGTCCTATCTTAATTTATTTATTTTTTGTTTGATCTTTGTCCTATCAACTGTATGCATCCTTCTTGCTTTCATATTCTTAATGAGTTTACATATCAACTAAATAGAAAAATTATCCTTGCTGTTGCGTATTTAGGCATTGAAATTTTTGTAATGCAATCAATTGTATTTGTTTCATATTTGTTATTGACTTTTGTTGGTTGTTTTACTACACAGTGTCTGCGGAAGAGGTCTAGGCTGGGTGTTATCCACATGGGGGTCTCCAGAGAGTCCACTTTTGTGAATATGAGCCAGTCATCTTCTAGTTTGGATGTGAATCAAGGAAAACTTCCTCCATTTGCCCTATCCTTTAATGCTGCACCTACTTTTTTCCTGGGCCTCCATCTCAAGCTGCTCATGGAACACAGAGTTGATAGTACATGCTTGCATGATCACAATCCAACATCCCCAAAGCAAAATCTGGAGAGTCTGACAGAGGATGTTACTTGGTCTGGACAGTTTTCTGGTGCTAACCCTCAGATTGCTAAGCAGGCTCAATCTGCATGCAATGATGATGATCGGATAAATTCCTCCCAGAAATATGAAAACAGCAACCTTAATGTTGCTGGAACCTCTGCCTGTTCTGAAGATACTGGAGAAACCGGAATAGATGCCATTTTCCAATTGCAGGAGCAGCAAGGGTACCATTCAGAAGCAGAACAATGCATTCTATCTCCCCAGCCTTTGCTTCTCAATGGCCATTCTTCTACTGGGAAGTCCAATGTTGGGTGCTATTCCCGTTTGAATGGTATCAGTGTTCAAATTCCAACATTTGACCAAGTTGAGAAATCTTTTGATAGGGGAGCAGATATCAGTATCAGCCAACAGTCTGTTGATTTGAATTGGAATGTGAATGATGGTGTCATTCGTAGCCCAAACCCCACTGCTCCCAGGAGTATGTGGCACCGGAATAGAAATAGTTTTTCTTCATCGTTTGGATACCCCTCGCATATGTGGTCCGATGGAAAGGGTGACTTTTTCGGCAATGGTTTTGGTAATGGACCTAAGAAACCACGTACCCAGGTCTCATACACACTGCCTGTAGGAGGTTTTGATTTTAGCTCAAAGCAGAGAAGCCATCACCAGAAAGGGCTTCCTAACAAAAGAATCAGGCGGGCTAATGAGAAGAGGTTATCAGATGGTTCTAGAAGCTCTCAACGAAACCTAGAATCATTATCTTGTGAGGCAAATGTATTGATCACATTTGGGGACAGAGGATGGAGAGAATCTGGAGCCCAAGTTATATTAGAGCTTGGTGATCATAATGAATGGAAACTTGCTGTAAAAGTTTCTGGGGCTACAAAGTATTCATACAAGGCACATCAATTTCTGCAGCCTGGGACAGCAAATCGATTCACACATGCTATGATGTGGAAAGGGGGAAAAGATTGGATTTTGGAGTTTCCAGACCGAAACCAGTGGGCGCTTTTTAAGGAGATGCATGAAGAGTGCTACAACCGGAATGTTCGTGCTGCGTCAGTCAAAAACATACCTATTCCTGGTGTTCGCCTCATAGAGGAAATTGATGATAATGGAACTGAAGTACCATTTGTTCGCAATTCTCCTAAGTACTTCCGGCAGATTGAAACTGATGTTGATATGGCTTTGGATCCATCTCGTATCTTATATGACATGGATAGTGATGATGAACATTGGATTTCAAAAATTCAAAATTCTACAGAAGTTAACGAGGGTACCTGGGAAGAGTTCTCTGAGGATATGTTTGAGAAGGTGATGGATATGTTTGAGAAGGCTGCACACGTTCAACAGTGTGATGAGTTCACATTTGATGAATTAGACGAGCTCATGGTTGGATTTGCCCCAACAAAATTAGTCAGAATCATCCACGAGTATTGGCAACAAAAGAGGCAGAAAAAGGGAATGCCATTAATACGACATCTCCAGGTACCTTTTGAAGCTGTCATTATTCTTTATTTATTTATTTATTTTTTATGCTTTTTGAGTTTAATATGTGCATATGCTTAATTTTAAAGCTCCAATTTTGTTGAGATGGCACATACTTAGTATTTGCTTTGTGGAAATGATCTCGATGTTATTTACTTCTAGTTGAAATTGTTTATAGCCTTCTCTGCCACATCCTATCTTTGGTTACAGAAATGCTTCCTAGATGTTTCTTTCTTGAATAATTATGGTTTTTAAGTTCTCTTTGATGAATCCAATACTTTCTCCCTTGTCTCTCCAATTGCGTTATAGCTTGATGTAGGATAACTCTCAAATTTAGGAGAAGGTAAATGGTGGGATAGATTTGAAATTACAGAGTAGACTCTAAAGAATTTTGGTTATGATGACTTATTAATTCATAGAGGGTGCAGACAACAATGGGAAACGCTGTTGACAATAGAAAATGAGAGGGAAAGGTTATTTGGAAAACGAGGATTGGGGGATTTAATCTCTAGGTTTGCTTCCTAAGTCTAGTGCCATTGTGCTCCTGAGTTACCAAAAGACCCAAAATACTTTCGAACAAGGAGATGATTTCATTTCAAATCACTGTTAATTAAGCTATTGTTCAAATAAGCATCTGAGAAACAAGATTGTTAAACAGATCGTTGAACAATAGATTAAAATTTAGAACTGAAAGATTCTTGGGAATGGAAAAATAATTTAAGAGTGGATAGAGGAGTGACATAAAAAAAATCATAAATGTTATCAAGAATGGATAGAAATTAGACAAATACAAAACAAAAACTTGAAGCATATGGCCTTTTATTTGCCCAAGGAAATTGGAATCTAGATTGTATATAGATCTAAACCTCATCTAGGAATGGATTCAACAAATAAATGAAACCCTGTATGGTCATGGTCAAGCAAAATAAGTGAAACATTAAGGAGGAATCAACAATTCTTAATCTTAGAAGTTTATTAGGATTTCAAGTACATAGATTGGTAGGCATCATTGTCACCAAACTTGGAATTCAATCAAGCACCCCACTTCCATGATGGTTTATTTATTTTTTGCCCTTTGACAAGATTGTTTATTTGGGTTCTAAAGATAAATCACCTTCCTGACATTTATTCACCACTACAGTAATCATTAATGCTGCAATCACAATGGCCCACCATAGAAGCACTGCTCCACTCCCAATCACAACCATTGGTCTTATGATACTAACATACACATTATCTTATACACCAAAACCACCATCACTACCTTCCTCTTCATGAGCTAGAATGATTAACAGAAAGGCTTACACTCTCTATTCAGTTGTCATATGGTTGATGATAACATCAGAAGTGTCCTAGAATTTAGCTTTTTGTTGAGCAAATCAGTAAGTTGATCATTAGATCTTAGCCATGGCAGGTGGATCTTGACTTTGTTTAAGATTGACAGTGGGAAATTTTATTTAGGGACCAGTGGATGATATCTTGGAAGTTTGATTGTTTTAATGTTTGGGGTTAGGTTTATTTGAGGGGTTAGTGAGTGATTTTGAATATAAATATAGTTATAGCGTTCTTGCTAGAATATCTTGCCTAAAGCTTCCAGTGTGTGACATTGTTTCTGACAGGCAATAATGATTTTATTTATTGAAAATGGCCTAACAAGATGGGACACACCCTACATACACATGAGTAATACAGTGAGCATCTAAGACACAAAAGGAACCTTAAACCCCACTTAAATAGTTGACTAAGGGGGTGTTTGGTAAAACCTAATACTTATTATTTAATGACTTAAGTTGACTTTAAGTTAAATTATACCTAAGTTGTCGATTTAAATTTTATTACTTAATTTTTACTTTAAATATTAAGGTTGTTTGATAAAATTAATTTAAAACTAATTCAAATTGACATATTTATCCTCATAAATTATAACTAGGGTAAAGGAGGTTGAGTAATAGTGGAGGTTGTGGAGTAGCAAAGGAGATCATGGAGTTAAACTAGGGCAAATGAGTGAAAAAATAAAATGAAGATTTGAATTTAAGAATAAGTTAATCGTGTTTACTTATTACTTAAAGTTGCTTTTGACTTTAAGTCATACCATTAAGTTATTTTACCAAACACTTAATTTAAGTAAATGACTAAATTAAGTTATTAAGTTGGTTTACCAAACACCCACTAAGTCTCGGAAATTTCATAGTTACAATCTGATACCATGTTTAGACCATGACAGAAGAATTCTTGCAAAAGATTTTTCATCGTCACTGCTGAGCTCTCCACAACCTCAAAACATCTTTTGCATGCCCTCTCCAAATGAACCAAATTAGATAGAGAGGGATGTAACATAGTATATTGTCATGCTTTTTCAGTATCACTTCCAGTTTTAAACATTCTGCCTAAGGTGTGCTGGAGTGTAACATGGAATTTTGTCCATCAAGTGTATGGATGAAAATTTTCAAAAGCATGAAATTTCTGTAATTGATCATTTGCTTCAGTCCTAATTCTGAACTAATGGGAAGTGCTGAACAATTTTTTTCTAATCAAATAGTAAAAGCAGTGTTAGTAACATTTATGTTAATGCATTGTTGCTCCGCCTGCCCTTGGTTGTTTCTTTCTGGTTTATTGTTGTCTAATTTTGACATTTTTATGCAATCTAATTATTAGATTGTCCCTCGCCTGTCTCATACACACACACGCTACACAGGTTACTACAAGGTTGTAGCTGATTGTGCAAATTGTCTAATTTAATTAAATCTGATGTTGAATTAATGGATTATTGAAGGATCTAGTTTTATTTTTATTTTGTTTAACTTATCCACCATATGGAGACAATGATTTCTCTATGTTACTCTTTACTGAACTGCAACTCCATGCCATGATTGGTAATTTGGTGATGAGCTTCACTCTTATGTCAATTGGTGATGCCATTATACCTCTGATTCAAAAGGGTGCTTTAAAATTATTGAACAATTCCACTTCATTATTTTTGTCTCTCTTCGATTGTAAACCTATGATACCCAGATTCTCTACATGAGCCCACCTGCACTGAACCCTACCATGCAACATAGATGTAACTAAATCTTACTTTGGAACAGGATCTATGCTGTATACAATGTGTCATTTCTTTAATTTTCAGCTTTATGTTTTTCCCTCAGATGATAAGAGTTTTCTGTTTAGCCATATTTGGTTTGTGTTACTCTGAAGGTTGTGGTCCTTGCTGTGCTCAAACTGAAAAAAGGCATTTGGAAATATAAATCTCCCATTTTTTTGTGTATATGGTCTTTTTTCTGGTTATTGAATTTATTTTCAGCAAATAAAAATGAAGCCTGCCCTATTTGCATATTTTTTAGAACCATTTATGTTTTGCATACTTATGATTAGTCTGATGGATTTCAAAAATTTTAACATGGATTAAATTTGGATTTCTTGTTTCATGTTAACTTCAGTCTGTCTTCTAATTTTAAGACTTTGTGGGAGAAAAAAAAGGTCAATTCTTTGGCTCTTACCAAATTCCTGTGTTATTTATTTGTTATGTTTCTTTCCCTGAATTTTATGTTTTCTTGTTTGCTATTTTGCTTTTGTTTTATTTAATTTAAACCAGAGTAATGTTGTCTAGCACATATCTAAATTTCTTGTGCTTGATTCAGCCTCCACTATGGGAAATGTATCAACAACAACTGAAAGAATGGGAGCAAGCAATGATAAAAAACAACACCGTCTCCTCCCATGGAAGCCAGGAGAAAGTTGCATCTATTGAGAAACCAGCCATGTTTGCTTTCTGTCTGAAACCACGGGGTTTGGAAGTACTCAACAAGGGGTCAAAACAAAGGTCACACAGGAAATTTCCAGTTGCAGGACAAAGCAATGCCAATTTGGGAGATCAGGATGGTTTCCATGCATTTGGTAACTCCATCCTTTTACATATTCCATTTGCTTATTGTCACAGTCCATTGTTTTAGTTCTAAATACCTTTTGCTTATTTGGATTTGTTCTGTTGTGCCAGGAAGAAGATTAAATGGGTATGCTGTTGGAGAGGAGAAAGCTATGTTTCCGGGTCATTACCATGAATCTTCAGATGCTTCCCAATTAATTCAGTCATCAACAAGGGTATTTTCACCACGGGATGCAGGTAGCACAGGCTATTTCTCATTAAGCAGTGATGGATCTGAGTGGAGTCATCACCCAAGACTTCACAGGAACAAGTCAAAGAAGATGGGGGCATTTCTACCCTCTAGTGATATCCAGATGGGGGCCTCATACAGTCATAGAACTATAGGTAAGAGAAATGGGGTTCATGGATGGAACATGGGCTTACCTGAGTGGCCAAGTCAGAAGCATTACCAATTGGAAGTATCACAGAGGCACAATAGTGAGTTGTTGGATGGATCGGATCTTGATGAGTTCAGGTTACGTGATGCATCTGGTGCAGCTCAGCATGCACTTAACATGGCTAAACTGAAGAGAGAAAAAGCTCAGAGATTTCTATACAGAGCAGATCTGGCCATCCACAAGGCTGTGGTTGCTCTCATGACTGCTGAGGCAATCAAAGCGTCTTCTGAGGACTTAAATGGTGATGGGTAGGACCAATGGGAGGGAGTATGAGAAGTGGAGAGGCAATGAAGTTGGCCAGCTCCTTAACCTGCACTGTTCTGCAGCAGTCACATAAAGATTTGACATTGAAATTGATCTGGTTTTTCCTTTGCCAATGGTGGTGGGCGCTTGTATGTAGATTCTGAAGGAACTTCCAACTTGATGGCTGTGGGTGGTAAGGTTGGAGAAGAAACTACTGGGTCTGCCCCATTAGTTTTCTATGGTCATGGTAGTTTGGTGCACAGCTTCCCAGATCTTCTACCGACTAGGTTTTTTCCCAGCAGCAGGTTTTCCCAGGTCAATGCAACTGTTGTACTGCTCCTGCAGGTAAGGGGTGTATGGAATTTTGGTTGCCGACCTTTGTACAGAATTTTTTTTCCCCTCTTCTTGTTCCTTTATCTTTTGACCTCAGTTTTAAGGTGTTTGATATTAAAGGTGCAATTGGCCCAAATAATACGCTACACCCCTTGGAATCGAATCACAAATTCTTCTCTGATTGAACTTTGGAGCAATTACTGGATATGTACTGATCAGAGCTCTCCATTCCAATACAAAAGAAAAAAAAGGAAAAAAAGAAAAAGAAAAGAAAGAAAAGCCTGTAAGTAATTATCTTATAATATTATAGAGTTTCATCAGAGGCTTAAGATTTTGTTGCTGCTTCATTTTATGCTTGAATGCTTGCTTTTACCTATTAAACGGAGTCCTTCAATGGTCTCAAACTGCCTCTTTCTGTGGAATGCATGATGTTTGTCTACAGCTGAAGCAGATGTGAATCAACCTTGAAGATTGAAAAACCTGAAAAAAGATCTAAAAAAACAATAGGTGAAAGAATATGTCTTTCTAAATGTGGTTAAGTCTGTGGGTGAAATGAGAGTAGTTTTGTGGTGGCAATGGCAGTAGGGGCACGGTGTAGAACAGAAAAAAGCATGACGCCCAGTGGCAGGGATGGGATGGTAGGCTGTGTTGCAGTTGAGATTTTATGAATTAGGTGTTAGACATTTAAGAAAAGGAAGGAGCAGGGAAGGTCTATGGGAGCAGCTCTGAACTGAAACAGGCAGATCTTATTACTAGTGTATTCCATTGTCCTATTCCTCTGCTATTTTCCAGAAAAGGGTTTATATCCAAAATAACAGAATACGCCACACAAAATTTTGTAATATGTGCCTCGACTAAAGTTCAAATTAAAATAGGAAGATCTCACGATACAATACCGCTATGAACCATGAGCTCTTCAAGAAAGAAAAATCAGAAGAGCTCTACCTGCAAAGACTTATAAACTCCACAAACATATTTGTTCAAGATCCCAGAAAGCCTGTACATACAAAAGCAATAATATCACATAGAAAAAGAATAAAACCATCCTTTTGCCTGCTCCGGGTTCAATGCCATAGTTCACTGCAGAAACCATTACGGGTCCTCTTGCTTTTCACAATGTCTGAGAATGAATCGATCAACTGGCCTGCCAAGCTACTTGGGTCTTCGATTAGGGTTTGGATAAATGCATGCACAACCCTCCGCTCCTGCTCGGTTGATCTCAAGCTAAACCAAGTTAAGAACTTCATCCTAAATTCCTGTCCTATGTGCCCTTCACACTCTAGCCATCGAATGATCTTCACACAATACTCATAGCTCCTGTCCAAATGGCCTGATCCAGCACAGACTTGCAATGGGGAACCATTAATTAGAGTGCTAACGCAATCATATGCCTCACTCTTTGAGCTCAGAGTCTGTTTCCTGCATAACTCTGTTCTGGATTCAACAGCAGGAACTTCTCTGATTGCCCTGATTTTGCAAGTTTGTGAGTCATGGCTACCACTTGATCTTGATTGATCATTCTTTTCCAAGCCATGTGATACTGCATCATCCTCAGCCTCAACCACCTGCTCCAAGGTGCACTCATTGTCTTCATCTCTGGAGGACTCTAGTGGAGGTGTTAGTTCTGCATTCAAATCAGGCACAGAAACAACATTTAAGTCAAGCTCACGCGAATTTGGCATTGGTTTTTCATCTTCTGGGGTTTCATATCTCATTGCACTGCTCCCACCACTGCATTCTTCCACATCAGCACTGCATAATCCCTCCAGAGAGCCTTGTTCTTCTGCTGAAGTAAGGTAGAGAACCTTTCCTAGGTCCTGAACCTTAAAACTGGAAGTCCTTGGCACTGTTTCATTCCTGGTATCTAGTCTTTCATTATCAGGACTAATTTCATTTTGTGGAACGACGACTTCAGATTCAGAATTCTTGTGGTTTATCTCCACATTCCTAGTGAAACACTTTGCCTCAAAATGACCCAAGCTGCCAGAATCAGTATAAGGAATTATCCGGAAACGATATTCAATGCCAGGTTGCAAATTTGATATTAGAACCCTTTTCTGAGTCCTTGGGAAGATGCGCATAGGCTCCTTGGAGGATGGTTCTTCCCTGCTTGGGCAATACCAGAGCATGTACCCTTTAACTGCATCAGAAGGTGAAGCATCTGGTTCATCCAAAACAAGAACAAGAGAAGAAGCTGTTACTTCTTCAAATAGGAATATGCAAGCAGCACCAAGTGAGTTTTCTGCAACAGCAAGAGGAAACAGATTAATTAATTTAGGATCACTTATTTAAGCAGAAAAAGGAAAGAGAGAGAGAGAGCGAGAGAGAGAGAGAGAGAGAGAAGAGTATCAATGTTGGATGAAGGATTTATGATTCTGATGTTATTGTTATCATTGGAATAAATGCATCATTCATGGGGTCCCATTCTCTGAAAAATGATTTCTAAATGAAGAAGGGAAGAAGATAGTTTCACTTTGGGGGAAAATTGAATTGCTTCTGTTGAAGACAAACAAATACCAGGAAATTGTTATACTCGTTGCCAATCTGTGATATGGCATATATTTAATATTGGATTGCACTGTCTATTCATTAGGATTAAATTCAGAAGTAGGTTTGGTGGGTATCTTTAAATTAGGAAGAATGTTTGGTGGGTATCTTTAAACTATTTTACCTCTTATTCTCTTTATCTTTAATTTGCCCCACTTGGATTAAAGTTATTGCAATTCAGTCCCTTCTTTACTTGGTACTGCAATACCTGCATCTTCAATGGTTTTGAGACCCAACCCTTCAATTGGACTCACACTCTCCCACCTCAGAGCTTAAGCATTCAGCAGACACTGGAAAAGGTTTTTTTTTTTCTTCCATTGAGGCTTTCTCTTCTTGCTTTTCTTCCTTTAGAAGACAAATAAATTATTCATCTTATCTTCTATATCTGTAGTCTATTTAAACCTGGTTGTTGTTTATGTTAATATAGTTAGATTTTTCTATGGTTTTATATCATGTAAGTACCAACATGTCTAAACTACAAATCAAGAGTTCTGAAAATTTGAACAGTCGCTCTGTGCTACTTCTTCTAAAGTATAGAGACAACCTTAAAGCAGATAATCATGATATGATCATGATTATGATCATGATAATCAATATCAGAAAAGAATAGAGAGCTGCTACAGAATCTAACCTCGGTGATTGAAGTTAGCAGTAGAAATGGAGTTGAGCCTTGCATCTACTTTCTCAATAGCAAGAGAGCAGAGATTCTGCACATCTGCAGCAACTGAGAGTCTGCTCACGATGCCACGTGCCATTTTGGCAGAATCCCCACTAATTGGACCCACCTCTGTTTCGAGCTTGGCCTTGGCATCACTTACAACTTTATGTAGCTCTTTAAATCTGGATGTCCCAACCAAAAGCCTATAACACAATGATATCCTATAGCAGAGAACATCAACCCGCCTAGCTTCCTTCGCTATGATAAACTGCTTCTTCCAACATCTGCAGGAGATTTTCAAGGCCCCAACAACTAATTCAGTCTAGGAGATGCTATCAAGATAATCACAATACTAATGGAAAGTACTAGAAGGGCAAGAAGAGATAAAAAACCTTTGCCACTAAGTGAAGGACAAGGACATTAGAGAATTAATCCCCCAATCTTAACTGGCTGGTCATGTTTTGATCTTAAAATATACAATCTCGCTCTTATCCAAGACTGCAAATTAATCCAAAAAACTCCAACTTCCAGACTCGAGTTAAAACATCATTTTAATATTGTTGGCAATTCAAGATGTTTAACATGACTATTACACATCTCTAAAAAGTTTTACACAGCAGTGCAAGGCTCCTCATTTTTTGAGCAACCATCCCAAGTCATACTACATTTTTTGAACCTATGGCTTGCACAAAAAGAAAAATTAAGTATATTTAACAATATTTTAAGCTCAAAATAGAAGCTGGTGGGTATAACTGTCATGAAAAAAAAGTGACCTTGAGGCCTAATTCAAGTGCAAGTGGTTCAGGTGGAACCCAAGGACACAAAAAAGGAAAATGTTACCTATCAAAACAAACAAAAAAAAACCTGTCATGGGAAAGGAGTAATTTTATAAGGAAATTTATAGAATGCTGTACTGGCCAAAAACTTTGTTGCATCTATTTTTTAATTACCCTTATATTACATTTATTTCATTTACTATTTTTGCAGTTCAGCCCAAGCCAAGAGTTTCTACAGTCAGAACTTATCAACCACCTATTTTAAGTAAATGAAATCGAGTTTCATAGCATGCCAAGTAGTTTTCTGATCATGATTTATGTGAAAATATTACTAACCCAAGAATTTCTGTGACTTTTCCACAAGAAGCACAGCAGTAGGTCCCATCTAGCTGCATCAATTGCCCCAGATCAACCACCCCAACTTTCTGCCTTAGAATTGCACATTCAATGTGGCAAGACAGCCCACAAGTGTCACCCTTATCAAACTCAGATGTGCAGACTAACCATAGGCTAGGGTCCTTGTTGTCATCAAATGAGTGGCAGATACAGCAAGAGCACCTCTTGCAGAATATGTCATCTAAAGATAGCACAGCTCGACAAGCTGAGTTTTTACATATCCTTGTGTTTGAAGACTCATCATCTTGAGTAAGCCCAGCAGCTGATGGAAGCCGGACTGGGTTCCCCCCCTTTCTTGGCTGCTTCCTAGATGGCTGAGTGCCTGTTGTCTGACTGGGATGTCTCCTCTGCTCCTGGTTCCTGTTGCTCATCTTCACAAACTGTTCAGTCATTCTTTATTTTTATGAAGCTGAAGGCTTATTTTCCTTGTCAAAGCACGATTAAAGAAATCTCTTCTTTGGAACAGATACTCTTGCAGAAGCTCCTGATCTCTAGAAAGCATTGTCTAAATGCTCATTCTTCTTTTGGGTGCAAAAGAAAGACCGTATAACAAGCTGGAAGGAATTGAAGTAGCATAACAATAAGAGAGAACTTATCGACACATAACAAAAGAAAACATAAGATCTAAGCAATGTCGTCATGGAACCTTGGTTGAGCCACCAGCTCAACCCATAAAACTTGTCATTTGTCTCAACCTGGTAACATATGCAATACAATAGAGGTATCATGTTGCATCTAAAAATGGTTCATCCAAAGCATTACTTACTTAACTGTATTGCAAATTTGCAATTATGTTTAAATTTTTCAATCACGTAGTCTTATTTTTTTACTTTGGTTTTATATCCACCAGAAGAAATTGTTCTGGGTTTTAAGGACAATGGTTGACAACTCCATAAGAGAAACGACAAAACGGTAGAATACCCCCGTTTGAAGAAATGCCAAGTAATGTTCTAAAACAATGCTTGGCAATACCATTTTTTGCTTCTTTATTTCCTTCCAGCTTTGGTTTTGCGCAAGCTTGATGGGTGAAGCATCTGCATGACGAAGGATATTTATCTTTGGTGGAAAGATTCTTATCCTTCAGGAGAAAAAATTTTCCAAGTGATTTTTGAACTAGCCAATAAACACCCAGAACAGGTCAACATAGATTACTAGTAAAATTGTACCTGAGTTGCAACATGATGTGCTCCTCAACTCCCCTCAAAAGAGGGGAGGAAGAAGGTGACTCACCCAGGCTATAAGATGAAGCACACAACTAATTGAGTAACTCATAGTTCAAAGTCACGATCAAGAATGAAAATATCGGTAATCACGGATATATCGGTACTTCGATTTTACGGATATATCGGCGGATATTTTGGAAAAAAAATATCGATAGCCTAAAATTGATCAAAATTTATAAAAATATAATAAAAACTTCATAAAAATGCAATTAGAAGTATAATGATATTTTTAAGTTGTTTTATTAAATAATTTGATATATGTATTATGTGATTTATCATATTTGATAATAATGCCATATGCATCGATAAAAATATGAATTTTATAAGTGTACATTTATTATTAAATTACATAAAATATTATGATATTTGATTATAATGTGTCTAATTTTCAAATATATATTAATATTAAAATTATGATCCATTTAATTCAATTGTATTAAATAATATAAAATAAATTGTGATATATGTACAATTTTTTAATATTTAATTAATTATTAATGATATTAAAAACACTATGAAGAAAATTATCATGATAATTTTTATATTTTTGGTAATCAGTTAAAAGAAATTTTTGCATTTAATTATAAAATAATTATAATTAATTTGGTCTTTAAAATATTCTTTTAATATTTTCTTTATACAATGACTTTAAATATATATATGTTTAGTGCATAATATTTAACAAGGGGCAAGCTTGCCCTAATGGTAAGTGAGTTGAACCCCAAACCTTTTGGTTTGGGGTTCGAATCCCCTCAACAACAAAAGGGCATTTGTGAGGTACTGTAGTGGGGGCACTGTAGCACGTTTGACTTCACTGTAGTGTGTTTGACCGTGTTGACCATATGATATATCGGGAAAAATCGGCGATTTATAGCCAAATTGCCGATATAGATATCGCCAATTTTTAGGGATTTCTCCTGAAATTTCACTGGATCGATATTTCTCCATGAAATATCATATCGATACCTTCCGATACACGATATATCAACGATATATCGCCGACATATCGCGATATTTTCTTCCATGGTCACGGTATTGATCATTGATTCGGAAGACAAGAGGCATATATTTTCTTCCATGGTCATGGTATTGATCATTGACTCGGAAGGCAAGAGGCATATCGGTCTCGATGTCTCGGCTCAGTATCGAGCGATACACAAAATAAGATGGTTGAAAAGTTTAAAAAAATTTTTAAAAAAATATTATAATTTTTTTAAAAAATTAATACAATTAAATAAGCTTAAAAATTAATAAAATAAAATTCTCACATTTAACATTATTTAAATAGTTATAAAGTCTCCGTAGAATATAATTTATGATAGTGTTAAGAATTGAAAATTATTTTCAAATATAATGATATTTTACTAAAAGAATACAATTTAATCATCAATTCGATTTTTAGTTTCGATTAAATGATTACAAAGCTTTATATTTAAATATAAATATAAAATACATTTATCAAATAAAGTACAATATATTGTTAATTAAATGATTTTAATATATTAAAATATTAATAAATTAAATGGTTTCAACATATTGTTAAAAATAATTAATACATCATATATGCTACCATTACCATATAAAATAATACATTACTTAAACTAATATAATTCATATCGCACGATTAACATATAAAATAATAAGCTATTGTCATATAAAATAATAGATTATAAAATCTTACCTTAAATCATGATATAAAATGGCACATGACTACCTTTTTTAAAATTCCCAATTCACACACAATGCACACCTACTCACCCACATCATGGGGAGAGAGAGGAGGGTAAAAGGGAAAATGTTGTTAGCCAATTACATACCCATAACCGTGACACTGAGACCAAAAACAAAGAGGGAAGGCCAAATTCAAGGATCATCACGCACGACAATGAAGGAAATCGGTATGATGTTTCTCAACCTCCTCTTCTTATACACCTCCAAGACTCAGTCATGGGTAAGACTGATGTCTTTCTTCCTCTTCATCATCAGTTATGGGCTTTGATTCTTGAAAAGTTTTTTCTTTTGAAGAGAATATCTGATTTTTCAGACATTTTCCAAAGATTTCTTAGGTTTGGATCTTGTATGTTATTCATTTGTTTTGATTTGAAGCGAGAAAAAAAAAATTTCTTTGGTAACTCAGATGATTTAATCGAGTCAACTTGGAATCTCAGTCAAATCAACCGACTTTAAATGAGTCATGATCGAGTCTGAGTTTGAGATGGTATTAGGTATTGGTCTCGACACCAAATGGGCCAAGGTGAATACGACTCAGCTGAGTCGTATTGGACTCGACCGATACTTTGAACCATGTTAACCCTAGTTCCAACTCACAAATCAAAAATGGTCCACAAGGCACTCTAATTAGGAAAAGCCTTAGAGAGGCTTTTATAGGACTGTTTCATTAAGGCGCCTTGTGGAGGGAGGATGCTATGTATACATCCCATGGATGATGCCAAGTGGGCCCCATCTTAGTGGTTCTTGCTCATCAAATTTGCACCAGGGCACACATTTTCATGTCATGCATTTTTCCTCTTGCTTCATGCCATTAAATGCCTTTTTATTTCTCTCTTGCCAAATTATCCAAAATAAACACAAAGGGACAATTCATGCTCTCTTCCACCTCTTCCCAACATAGGACCCATAACAACTAAATAACATCAACCTTATAGAGGAGTGGAGTGGATCACCCACCAAATCCCAAACATGGAGAAGACTAGATGCAACAACATTCTTGTAGAGTCACAATGTAACAAAATGTAATGAATAGACTTTTCTTCCCTTTTAGACATGAAACATTTGTTCCTTAAAGATAAACCTCTCCTTTTCAACTTATCCAAAGTCCAAGTCTTTCCCCATATAGCTTCCCATGCAAAAAAAAACCCCACTCTTTGTTGGAATTCATAGGTTCCAAACAACAATGGGGAAAGGATTTGATTTTTTTGGTTCCAAAAAGGAATAGAAAGCTTTAACACAAAATTACCATTCTTAGTATCCATCCAGGTCATCTTATCCTCAACATCCTATCTCACTACTTGCTCTTGAATTTTTTATAGAAAAGCCTCCATTTTCCCTAATTCCTAGTCGTGGAACTGTCTAAGGCTACAACTTGAAAAAGTTAGAAGGCTAACCTAAGCCAAATCAGCTTATCAATATGTCTAACTCACGTCAAACCCAACCCGAGGTTAGATTGGGAATTCTCAACTAGCACAAGACCCACGGGTAACTCAAGTTCCCACAAGTTTTCACGGGTTATCAAACAAAAGTTCTATAATGGAATCTCCTAATAAATAAAAAACTTATTTCTAAGTTATATATATATATATATATATTTTTGATAAGTAAAGAGAGATATATATATTAAAAAGAGGCGCTGAAACGACGACTCAAAGTATACAAGATAGATACACCCACCCCCACTCAACTAGAACAAAAACAGTTGTCAAAAAAAATATTTGAAAAGCCAACTATGTCTCAAAACCGTAAAATATATTATTAGTTAATAATTTAATATAAATGAAAACTCTCAATTCAAGTTTCAATATTTAAAAATATTTTAATGATTAAAGAACAAAGATAAATTTATTAGTCTAATATCATTGAAAAAATAGAAAATCCATAAAGGTTAGAGTTGTTTTATTATTATTATTTTTTATATTTTTTTCATATTTTAAATAAGCTAATAAATAATATAATTAAAATAAATAAATAATATATGGGTTCAAGTTTTGCAAAGTTACCTGCACCTTCAACCTATGTCATCCCGAATATCTTCAGATTGATATTTTTCTAACTCAAACTTGAACCTAACTCATTCACACCTTGCCCATGCCAACTCAAACCTTGGGTTGGACATTCAAATTGCAACCCTAGAAGTGTCTTGACAAGCACAAGCTCCAGTGTTCCCTCTCCCCAACCTGCTCCCAAGCATTTTCTAGATCTTTTGAACTAACTATGGCAAATAAGGTGGGGAAAAAGTCCCTTAAAGGTAATTCTTTGTACCACATGTCTAACCAAAATTCTACTCTTCTCTCATCCCTAACAATAGAGATGGTTTTACTTTTAAAAATTCTCCTTATTACCTTCCACATTCCTATGTCAAAATCTTCCCTTGACACACTAGAGCACCAACAACCCATTTCTTCCCCAAACATCCCAATGATAACCCACTTCCAAAGAAACTCTTTTTTTTTAAAGCAAATCTCCAATTCCACTTGCCCAGAAGAGCGGTATTGAGAACCAAAAGGTTTTTTATGCCAAGACCCTCCACTTTTTTGGTCGTACACACCATAGACCAGTTAATCCAATGGAGTTCTCTCTTAAGAGCACCACCCCACTAGGACATCTCTTTGAATCTTCTCCAACCTTAAGCTCTCCCTCCTTGAAACCACTAGTAAGGACATGCAGTAAATCAACATGCTAGGCAAAGTGCTTTTAATTAGATTGAGCTTCCCCCATTTGGACAAAATATTGACTCTTTTGTAACATCACCTCTTTTGAAACCTCTTGTTGATAACAACAATATTTAGCTTTCAACCAGGGAACAATCCTCTTCTAATTCCTTGGGGCAGAGTCTCTGAGTCTCCTTCTAGCCTCCATATTCTTCAATAAGGACAGCATCTCATTTTTTAACCCATCAACATGCATACCCAATAACTAGTTGAACATAACCAGTTTGTTAACACAACATCAGCCATTGAATTCCTCCCATCCAAACCTACATTAGAGTTCCCCTTGTTAACCCACCTCCTCTCTTCACATCCCTCTTCCGAATCCCTTGGTCCGCTCACTAAATTTTCTAGGAAATCCACCAAACTCCCATCATGAAAAGTCATCCAGAATGGTCCCTAGACAGGACACAGAAGCCCTTTTGAAGACCTGAAGTAATCTTATCACAACTGACTCTCTTTGAACTCCCCATAGCAATCAAACCACTCAAAGAAGAACAAGGAGAAGAGCACCCACCTCTCAGATAAATAGGAGAAAGAAAAAGAAGTAACCTAGAACCATGTCACCTTTGCCCAAAGAGCTTTTTTCACAGCTGACAAAGACACAAAAATCCCCTGAATGGTCTTTGAAGAACCATCAATGTCCTCATTGATCAACAAAGGCGTCTGAAATAAGAGAGAAGTGTTTGAACTTGTAGGCCTACAACAGCCATTGCAGAACTCCCATCTCCTTTTATAGTCAATGTTGGACCTTCATGCGATGCTTGTTTTGCTCCTTTTATGAGCAGCTCTACTCCCTTGCCCATGCTTCCCTTCGTGTGTGATGAAGATTCCTTGCCTTTTTCAACCTCAAACTCCTTGTACATGGGTCACAAAACTACATGCTCCACTCATGGTAAAATCTCCTACTATAGCTGAACCGAAAGCCTGATCAACCCTCCATCGCTTGCAAAATCCCTGAAACCTTTCTACCATTTGTTTGTACAAGAATCCTAGCCCACTTCAAACTCCAATGGAACGCAATATCTTTGTCAACTGCCACAAGGCCCCCACAAGCATCCCCTAATTGCGTAATCAAATTCCTATTCATAATGCACTGGTAAACACATAACTCTCACCCAAGCCTCTCTAGCATGTGCATCACTCTGAAAATAGCCCACTAGAGGAGACCATCTATCCAAGAAGACGGGTTTGCCCTTAAAAATTCTTCGCTCATTTTGGAGGGCTTTCTTTGCATCCGATGCTACCTTAAACTCAAACAAAATTAGAGAACCCTCTAACTGCACCAAAATGGATGTTCCCCTCTAAATGTCAACCATCCATTGCCCACCTCATCAAAGAAGGAAATATAGGGGGGGCTTCCACTTTCCCATTCACTTATGTTCCCCTACTTGAATCCACATGACATCACCAAGCTTTGCCTAAAAAAAATACAAATAGTTTCAGCATAGGACTTGCCCAAAATAAGGGTCTATGGACCACCCACCACAGCTATAGAATTCCCCTCTAGAGGAGAAGCAACCGAACTATGATTGAGAGTAACCCCAAGGCTTCTTATTTTCCTAACTAGAGTTCTCCATCCCCTTAGAAACCCCCGCCCTTCTGGAAAGACCAAGGAGAAACATTTTCGCCTTCACTGAACTAATAGAGCACGACAAGAAGTGCCTTGCAGCATTACCGCAAAGCTCTAGCTTCTAGCTCCTTCCAAACCTTCTTAAAGGGCTTTCCTACCTCCAAAAGACAGCATCCCTCCACCCCTTCAAGCACAGGTACCAAACTCTTTTCTCTGAACCCAATCCAACTGGAGAATCTCTATTCCTCTCCAGGATCTTTCCAACCACCCTCCCTTTCAGAACCGTAACTGAGATTTGGAAGGATTTTGATTCAATTTCAAACCAACCTTTATAGCACAATTCCACTAGTCATCATAATCACAAAAACAGTTACCTAAACACGAGTTTTGGCACTATCATGACATCAGTTCATATACTTGACCCAACAAAACCTTATCCTAATTTCTTGGGCTTGGCTACACAAGTCCCATTTTACCATTTGATTCTATTTAGAGAGATATTAAATGGGATTTCTGTACATTATAACAATAAGAACCCCCCGAGCCTTGTATATGTCAGTATCATTGAATAAAATAATCTGTGGCTAGCTGATCATTTGCTAAATTTAGCACAAAAAGACAATAACTTGTGCACTCACCTCATAGCACCACTAGAAGCTGATTGAGAAGATATTCCAACCACACACTACTCTTGCAAACTCAATCACAATTTCCTCTTCCACATAGAGAAAAACCATGTGTGCTGTAGATACTCAATTCCTCATTTAGAAACATCTTAAAGAATAAAATAAAATAAAGCAAATGACTGATACACATGTGCCCCATCTGATAATTTCAAGTTATCACACTTCTAGATGAGCAAAAATCAACTGATCAAAATACAAATGAAATCCAAATCAAATGACACATAATAAATATTTACACTCATTCCAGTTCAATTAAAAAAATTTCCCATAAATGATATGAACATATAAACAAGAATACAAATGTAAACGTCAAAATGGAATGGAGATGAAGGAAACTAAATAAGGGATCTGACTTGGAAATAGAGTATGAAGAACAAAAAATTAAAAATTGCAGATTAATACTAATGAAAAGATTAATGGGAAAACTACCCGGAAAAATGGCGATGAAAAATGAAAGTTAGGGTTTTGATCGACCAAGCCCTAGAGATGGCACTGTCCCCATGGCGCTGTATTGCCTTTTTGTTCTTCCAGTGGAAGTTGAGGGATTTGGGTGACATTGAGTTCACGGATTGTTGGTACAACACATTTTAGATTCAGACACGTTAATAACAAAATTTAAAACAAGTTTTAATGTTAATTCTATTTTATATGCTATTAAATTATTAATTCATTAAAAAAAAGGTGAAAAATTATTAAATGCTAAGTAAAATCCTCAACCATTTGCAAATTTAGGTTATGTTTGATTACTGAAAAGTATGAAGTAAAAGAAAATAGAGAAAAAAATATAAGATAAAAAAAAAAATTAAAATCAATAAATTATTTTTATATATAAATATTAAGTAATTTAAAAAATAAAATAATTTTAATTACATTTAATTTTCTTGGTAATAAAATTAAACATGAGTAAAAATATGATGAAAAAGAATATTTTAAGTTAGTAATAGCAAAATATAATCTAGAACCCGAGTTTGTCAATTTCAAATTTACAATGCTATATCCATAAATATTTTGATTATGTTTAGTTCCGAAAATTTTGAGAGAAATGTAAGAAAAAGAAAATAAAATGAAAAAAAAAATTTAAAATGAAGAAAAATAAAAATAAATTTAAATTTGATAAATATTTTTATATATTTATTTAAACTCATTTTTACTTATTTATATAAATTTAAATTATTTAAATATATTTAAAATTTAATCATATTTAATTTTCTTTTATATATGTGAAATGAAAAATGAGAAAATCATTTTCCTTTTATCACATTTTTTTATTTCCTTACTACTTTTTGGATCCAAAATAGCCTTTGTGTTTCATGCACTTTGGCCTGAGCTGTTTTTTAATGCCCAACATGCTCTCCTCATTCTGCCAGGTCAGCCTCCACATGTGAAAAAAAAAACAAAAAAAGCAAAAATAAAAGAGACTTAATAGCAGTGGCCTTCTTGATTTACTTTCTCTGTGTTCAAACCCTCCGTTCACTTTCTGTTCTCATCTCCTTTATTTTCCCCCTCCCTTTGTACATATCTAACTGGTATAAATCCTAATGGAAAACCACAGTCCTCGTCTTCATTTCTCCCCTTCATCTCTACAGTACAAAACCTAATTAAAAACCACAACTATGAGGCTGCTGAAGAAAACAAGATTAGCATCAGCGGTTTCCGACACCTTGGCTTTCAGGTTTTTCTTGAATAGTGTTGAAAGATTCTTGTCTTTTTCATGACCCTATTTAAAAATTTGGGTTCTTTTTTTTTTTTTCTCTCGATTCTGCTTCTTTCCATTTGTTATTTCTAATTTTCATATTTTAAGTTTGAGGAAAAACCTTGCAATTGCAGAATAATTTCTTCTGGATTGGGTTATTTGTGCAATGTGTGGCTCTAATCAACACTCATTTACAGCAACTTTCACTTGTATAGCAATTTCAAGTTTCTTGTTAAAGCAATTTTTATTTATAGCAACTTCCACTTATAGCAACTTCAAGTGTCTTGAGATATCTTTAACCTTATGGCAATAGTGAGTACAGTGTTCATTATATTAGGGAAGAGAATTTGGGAGCAGATTTGGTGATTTTTATGATTACTTTTGCATTTTTGGCTATCTTTGGGTTTATGACTTGCAACACTTTGCTTGCTCTTACCCTTGTCAATTTGGCTATCTTTGGGCTTATGATTTGCAACATTTTGCTTGCTATTACCCTTGTCAATTTGGCTATCTTTGGGCTTATGATTTGCAACATTTTGTTATTAGGATGAATCCTGCAATTTGGGTTTGATTCTGCATAGAATCATACTCTCTTCACCTCCCAGGCATTATTTGTGGGTGGGTATGCTTTGCCTTTTGTGCCAATAAGGCAAAGGAGAAATTAGGATTTTGTGATAAACTATATCTTATAACAACAAATACATAATAATCTATAATAGTTTATAGTTATAATATTTCTTAATTAATCGTTATTATTTATAATGAATGATATTTTCATGACAAATATTAGAAAAACATACTTATAAAGCTATTATTTAATAGTTATTAAATTTGTTTAGATCACCGTATAAATGAAACCTTAGGTACTACCTTTTCACTGCTTAGGTACTATCTTTTTTATGCTTAGGTACAACCTTTTTAACCTTAGGTACTACCTTTTTAAACCTTCGATACTACCTTTTTTAATTAATGCTTCTTACTTATTGATTATTTCCAACTAACCTACACTTTTGATGATGAGAATTTTGCTGGTCATTGTGATATATGATATTTGTGTCATTGATTGGCAATATTGCTTGAACTTTTGTTGTTTTTTCAGGTTCAATATGGGTGTGGATCAAAACAATCATGATACGGAGGAGGGAACTCTGTTGGTTGGCATGGGTAAGCTGTATAGTCTGTAAAATATACACTCTCAAGTGCTAGCACACACATTCAACTTTATAAAGCCTGAAGCCCAACTCTAGTGATTGGTGGACTTGAAATGCTGTTCAAGTATGCTTGATCCTCACCCAAACCCCTAGAAGATTCAATTTTAGGAAGGGCATAAATTGAGTTATAATGATGGCTAAGATCCATGAGCATGAGATGCATTCTAGCTCCAAATTTTTTTGTTGCCTTGTCTCAATGACCTGTAAAGTGGAAAAGATGGGAAGTATTCACAGATGGCATTAGGATGGCTTGCTAAAGTTGAGAATTGGAGTATCTTCTCAAGCTATTGTCAGCCCTTTTTCTTCCCCTCATCATTTTTGAGATCTGAACAGAATGTAAAATTTCTATAAAGAAAATTTTAGCTCAGCGCAAATGTTGGCCACGCTGAAATGGCATATCTTCCTATAACATAGGTGTGATGTTATGAAGATTTTGAGATGGATTATTAACTTATTTATAAACATATTGAAGATAAAAAAAAAAATAGAAATGAGCTTGAAGGCCCAGTAGTACTATTGGATTTTGAGATAAGCACTATGTTCAAACATGTATTAATAAAAATAAAGGCAGCACTGGTGAAGAGATGTGGGGTAGTGTAGATTGAAGATACCAAATAAGTGGGATGAAGGCTTTTTGATATATACTTGGTATCCTATGCTGCTGTTATCACTTATTATCTTGTCCAAATGCTCAAAAAGTTGTTGAGAATCTCTTCTTTCTTGTTATAGGTAGGTAGAAGGTATTGCAGTATGAAAGAGGCTTTGTTAAACACAGTTGGGGTTCTATATAATACTGACTGGAATCTTCCTCCTTTATGCGCACATCACAAAGTACAGAACAATCTCTGGAGTTGCTGGGCCATTGGTTATCCTCGATAAAGTCAAGGTATTCCTCGCTTCACCCATTATCTAGTATTTTTATTTATTCCCTTTTCACTCATATGATTTTCATCTGTTCAGAATCTAGCGATCAATAATTTACTTTCTAATTGCACCAGGGACCCAAGTATCAAGAGATTGTCAATATTGGTTTGGGAGATGGAACAACTCGATGTGGTCAAGTCCTAGAAGTTTATGGTGACAACGCAGTTGTGCAGGTGATTACTGTTTGGCATTCTCCATTATGTGCTCATGTTTATGAAGTTCATGATTATACATTCTTTAATGGTTTCATATTTTTAAACACCTATCACATTAAGTAAATAATATTGGATACATATGCATTTTATTTGAAAGTTTAAATGCTGAAAGCTTTTTGTGATATGACTTACATTACTTATGGACAAAATATCTTAAGAAATTATCTGTTGGGCATGGTTTGGTAGATTGAGATCAACTTCTTTCTTTCTATGGATGTTTCATTCTGTCCCTTTCTTCCCCCTTTATGCAGGTTTTGAAAACTCCTTAGACTTGAGTTATGCTTTAGGGATTCATGGAGCTGAGTTGATAAAGCTACTCCGCCACTGCAGGAAATTTCAATGACTGTGGGTACTAACTTTTAACCTAACTATTGTCTCTGAAAATCAATGCTCTTTCTTTATTGAGATGCATGACAAGTTCCCATGATTTATGCAGATACTGGATTGCACTGGAGACAAAGGACTAGGAGTTGTAGCTTCTACTTCTGTGGACTTTGTAGATGCAGTCTGGGTCTTCCAAATATTTATTGTTTCTAGTAGTTGTACATTGTTTAGGTGAATTGATTACTGGATTTTTAGTTAATGCAGATTTAGGAGTATGTTGTTTAATTTACCAGAGATCTCTTGTTTGTAATTCGTGTTATCATATTTAGATCTTTGTTAAGATTTGCCAATTTCCTCAGCAACAATATCAGTTATCAGTGGAATGAATCTTGTGTAACATGTGGCATCATCATTTTTGGTTATGAATTGGCTGCTTTGTTCTGGAAGGATGAATTAGATATATGAACTTGATTGCTAGCAGTTGTCGAGTTTGTTTTGATCTCAGGTAGGGGATATTTGCCTTGCTGGAAGGATATAGAATTTGGGTCCAAAGAACTGAATTGATGAGCTTAAGCAAGACATAGATTTTATCCTGCAAGGAGAACCACAACCCTAACTAGTGTTCCTATAGCAACCACATAATAGCAGAAAATTGATGAGCTTTTCTCTGCTCCGTGCTATGCAAGTGTTATAGAAAATTGATAGCAATTTGGTCCGCAAAGAACACAAAAGAAATTGACAAATTTAAAATACATCAAGTGATTCTTTGTATCCCAAGCATAGAATTTAGACACTTCTCCAATTATATTTTTTGTATGTTGCATAAGCTTCAAGAGCTACTACCAGGGCAACCACCATGAAGCCACTCACAACCATCTTTTTTCATCCATTTTCAACCTTGAAACACTCTTCCACCCTAGTTCGTTTCTTGTATGGAACCTATAATGCAGTCCAAAACCCGGAATTCTCATATAGACTTGCGCAGACAATGAGGTCTTCGTCAATATACATATAATAAAGTACTCTAATTGTAATAATAAAAAAAAATAATACCTTGTACACTCATCAACCGACCCTCTGTACTCTCTTTTTCCATTTATTTATTTATTCATTTATTTTATTTTTATTTTTTTATGTTTGCCAACAAGATGGTTAAAACCCATTAAAATAATGTTTGTTTTCTGGGTGAATAGAAAACGTCAAAATATTTGGCTTTTTCTATTTAATTAAAAGTAACATATTGACATCATCTAACATAATTAAACTAAACCTATTGATAACAAATTCACTTTAATTATATTGAATGATATTAACAAGTTACTTTTAACCGAATATAAAAAGTCAAATATTTTTTATTTTTTTTATTCAACCAAAAAAACAAACATCACTAAGTCTGAGTGGCAGATCAAGGAACTAAATCTTGCAAAGAGACGATATTGAACCTTCAAATCATGCACATACATGAAAGAGGCAATAGTTGTTTCATCGCGGAGACAGTTTCCATCCTTGGCCGCTCTATGCTTTCATGATTCAACCACATGTCTTTTCCTCTTTGCTCCCCATTTTCAGTTTCAGCTCATTCAACCATCTGGGAGCAGGGGAAAGAATCACATGACCTTGCATGGAAGCCACAGGTCCATTACCCTGCACCTCAACCGTCTGGACTAAATACATTCCTGATTGATCATCCAACAATCAACCTTTCCAACCCAACTGGAAATTCACTGTCTCGCAGACTCCATCTGAAATTCTATATAGAGTGGCCAAATCTGGCTTTTCCCTCTGGTTTGATCCCTAAGTCAACTATTTAAAATAGGATCGATGGATTTCTCTCACAAGAATGACAATCTACCACCCAGTGACCCCTGCTTCACAAGGATCATATTCATTCATTTCAAACAGACAAATTGATTCAGAATCTGACTATATTATTAATATATTAAAATTAAACTAAAAACCACTTCTACAAAAGCATCACCACTTCGTTCCAATAAACCAGCACATTAAAAAACCTGGATAAGCAAAAAATCTAATTTTCATCTTCATAAAGCATCTCAACCAATATATTTTGCACAGACTATATAAGTTCTGGCTGGTATACTAAGAAACTCAAGGGTTTTCAACACAAAATGAAACATATCAGAGGATTCTGTCCTCAATATCTGACATTAAAGTTGATGCCAGGGAGCTGAGTTCCCTCCCGGTCTAATATGTAATACTTTTGAGACAAGACTAAGCTTTTTTTGTGCCTGTGAAGAGAAGAGCATCAGCAATATCAATCCATACATAGTGCCTTAACCAAATATAATTTAAAAAATAACAATAAAAATTATTTTTTTTTAAAAAAAATTAAATTTCCATGTGACCACACCATTCTTTGAAACTCTTCCTTGTTAATCATAAAATGGAAACATAATAAATCTGCAGAGTTACCTGGAAAGCAAGACGATTGATCAAATTACAGGCACAAATATGAAGAGAGGATTAATCTGGGACACAAACATGAATAGATACCTCTGGAAGAATATGAATACTTTGACAATCCAGTAGAAAACAAGTATTTAAGCTTATATCACTAATCAATGAATCTATGGTCCAATATTTTGGTAACCTTCTTGCCAGTGGAAAAAAACATATGGTCCAATTCATTAAGAATATTCCCTTAGCTAAAACAAATACTGAGGATGCATTTTGGTCCAACATTGTGTGGAGGCATAACTATTATGAAATTGGTAACTAGGCCTTACAAAGGGAAGCTTAAAACAAGACAACTAAAGTAAAAAATAACTAAACAGATTAGTTCATGGGAGTAGGTACTGAAATTAAAATCTGCTCCTAAAGCTAGTTCCTGTACATGGATGTTTTTATGTAATGAATACCAAGTGTATCCATATCCTAGTTTTTTGTGTTTTGTCTCTCTCTTGTATCTATTGTGTTCTGTGTCATGTCTCTGTGTTGTATCAATATCCATGTTATATATATATATATTCTACACAAACTTCATTTCTGAAGCATAAGAACAGGTTTAAAAAATAAAAAATAGTAGATTACTCAGTCATCAGATTACTAATATTAATGAATAGGTGACTTCTGACATAATAAAATTTTCTTGCTTCTTAGCAAGAGCAGAGCAAGGCTCATCAGAAGAACCTGTTGACACTTCAACACTTGGCATAACCACCAACTTTACTAGCTACATCCTTTTTTTGATAGGAAACCACGCATGAATATATTGATAGAAAAAAATAGTACATAAGGAGGATGAGAAATCCTCCCGCCAAAGGTAAAACTAAACAACACAAAAAAATAACATGACACTACACCGTCCCATTGGAACTACACATTGCTAGCCAATCTAGTTGTAAAACGTTAAGGAGAATGCCCTTAAAACCCGCTGAGCAAAAAGCCCAAAACGAAGCGAGGAAATGAATGGAGTCCCAAAGATTCTCTAAATTCCTAACTTTGTCCTCAAATATCCTAGCATTTCTTTCCCGCCACACAACCCAAATTAAAACTATGCACGCGTTTTGCCACAAAACCAACCCTCTCTTGGACTTGCCAAAACCTTTATAATTGATGAACATCATGTCTGAAATGCTTTTCGGAGGAACCCAATCCATCTTGACTAGCTGAAATAGTCTGTGCCACAACCCCAACGTCACGGAACAATTAAGGAAGAGATGATCTGCCGATTCTCCTTGCTCCATACACAACTTACAAATGTCAGGGCTAAGAGCTTTGTGGGGTCTCCTCAATTATAGCAAGTCATTGGTATTTACCTTCTTGTGTGCCACAAGCCAGACAAAGGCCTTAACTTTAAAGGGGACTTGAGATTTCCATACAAACTTAGTGGGGAAAAAAGGAGATGAATCAGGCATTTGGGACAAGGCTGTAAAGAAAGACTTGACTATAAACAATCCTGAAGACAATAAGGACCAAGATCTCACATCTGAAGTGGAAGTGGATAGATTCATACAATCAAGAGAGCGCATGAGGCGTTCTAGATCTTTTATCTCAGAATCGGTTAGATTACGACGGAAATTAAAGTTCCATGAGAAAGGGCGAGCCGAACCAAGAATTGAAGATATAGGAATATTTTTATCCGTTACTACTCTAAATAGTCTTGGATATTGATCCTTGAAGATTTGGTCCCCCTACCACAAATCTTCCCAAAAGCGAATTCTTTCCTCATCTCCTACGACAAACCAAGTATACTTGGAAAAATCCTGAAAGACTTGTGCAATGGCCTTCCAAGGACAATGATGTGACCGACTAGAGTGTTGGCATCCCAACCATTTGAGTGTGTCCCGTAGATGCTAAGAGTGACCTGATGCCACAGAGTTGTACTCTCCCTAGGAAACCTCCACAACCATTTCCCTAAAAGAACGCGATTCCTTAAAGGAATCTTCCCAATCCCCAAACCCCGTTTTACCCTCGGCTTACACACCGCATCCCAACTAACAAGATGGTCTCTTTTACCTTCCCCAACCCCTGAGCAAAGAAAGTCCCTTTGCATCCTCTCAATTTTTGCAGCCACTGAAGTAGTAATCTTAAACAAAGAAAGAAAGTAGCTAGGGATATGGGATAGGCATGAGTTTAGGAGAGTTATCCTATCACCGAAAGATAAGTAAGCCTTTTGCCACCCGTCTAATCTCCTAGAGATTCTCTCAATCACTGAATCCCAGAATCCACAAGCAGTTGGATTCCCTCCCAAAGGAAGACCCAGATAAAGTATAGGCCAATTTGAAGCCTTGCAGTCAAGCAACAAGGCTAACCTAGAGAGATGATTCTGATCAAAGTTGATGCCAAAAAGATTACTCTTGTCAAGATTGACCTTAAGCCTAGAAACTTGACCAAACACTAACAATAAACTCTTAAGAGTTTGCAGTTCTTCCTCACTAGAGCTAGCAAAGAGGATGGTATTGTCTGCGAATTGTAGATGAGACACCCTACAACTATTTCTACCTACCCTGAAGCCCTCTAGCAAACTTCTTTCCTCAGCTTTCAACAACATTCTACTCAACACATCTGCAACAATAGTGAACAGGAAATGAGATAAAGGGTCACCTTGCCTTAAACCTCTAGATGCCTTGACCCACCCTTTAGCATTACCATTCACTAGAATAGCATAAGAGACTGACGATAGACAACCTCTCATCCATTTCCTCCATTTAGAACTAAATCCCTTCTTCTCCAACACATGATCCAAAAAATCCCATTTAACATGGTCATAAGCCTTTTCAAAGTCTATCTTGAATACAACTCCTTCCTCCCTTGATTGCCTTTTCTCGTCCACAATCTCATTGGCTATAAGAACTGCATCCAGAATTTGTCTCCCTTTAACAAAAGCACCTTGAGTGGAATGGATGGTCTCCTGTAGTACTCCTCTTAGTCGCCCTGACAAGACTTTTGTTATTACCTTATAGAGACAAGTGATCAGGCTGATAGGTCTAAAATCCGAAATCTTCTTTGACTGACTCTTTTTGGGCAACAAAACTATGAAGGAGGCATTGGTGTTTTGATTAATAATCCCGCTATTGTGAAACTCTGCAAACACCCTCACTAAGTCATCCTTGATCACATCCCAACAATCCTGAAACACTGCTATTGTGAAACCATCAGGGCGTAATAATCCCGCTATTGTGAAACTCTGCAAACACCCTCACTAAGTCATCCTTGATCACATCCCAACAATCCTGAAACACTGCTATTGTGAAACCATCAGGCCCCAACGCCTTATCCCTATCTAACTGAAAGATGGCATTATAGATCTCTACTTCGGAGAAAGGGGAATCCAGCCTAGAAGCACTCTCTTCTGATATAAGGGACCAATCAATACCTTCTACTCTCCAAGACTCACCAGGAGGACTCGAGTAGAGCTTTTTGAAATAAAGTAATATCTCCTCTGTGATGCACTCGGAATTGTCCAACACCAAACCACTTTCATTCTCCAAGAATTTGATGAAATTCTTGTTTCGTCTCCCGTTAGCCACTTTGTGAAACAACTTTGAGTTGCAATCCCCGTCCTTAACCCATTTTACCTTAGCTTTTTGTCTCCAATGAATTTCTTCCCTCATAATTATTTCCTTTAGCTCCCTTTTTCTTACAACTCTTTGAACAGGGAGATCAGAAGAGAGAGCCCCTTCTTGTTCATTGGCATCAATGTTAGCTATTTCATCCAAGATGGTTTTTTTTCCTTTCCTTAAGCATTCTTATTCCAATCTTTCAATTTTGCCTTAACAAATTGTAACTTTCTCATGAACTTGTGACCTTCCCAACCATTTCCTTCAAATTCTCTCCACCAACTGCTAAAGCACTCTTTGAAACTATGATGTTACAACCACATATTATCAAACCTAAAAGGTGTTGGACCCCACTTGAAAGGATTGGTATCCAATACAATCGGCTAATGATCTGATGTCCATCTAGGAAGAACTTCTTGAAGGCTTTGAGGGAATGAAAGTTCCCACTCATTTGAATAAAGAAACCGATCCAATCTCTTACACATCGGTGACTCTTGCATATTTGACCAAGTAAAAAAGGCATTTCGTAATGGGGGATCATGTAACTCACATTCTCTTATAAAGCCATCAAAATCCCTCATGCTAGAAGTGAATCTAGAGCCACCCAGTTTTTCTGATCTTCTCCTTATAACATTGAAGTCACCTCCCACACACCATGAAGGAAAATAAGGCCAAAAAGATCTAACAGTTCCACCAATAAATCCTTCCTAGTTAAGGGGTTGTTTGGACCATAAACTACGGACAACCACAAAGGTCCACATCCATCCAATAAGAACTTGATTGAGACAATAAAAGATCCAATTACCACGTCCTCGCTGCTCATTTTCTTTGAGTCCCAAATGATTAAAATCCCTTCTGAAGCCCCGCATGTCGGGAGAGCAGCCCACTTCTTATTCCTAACCGACTAGACACTTCCTACAAACCTTCTGTCGCACCCCACTCTTTTTGTTTCCTGAAACATCACTACATCCGGATTCTGAAGTCGCAAAAAATCCTTAACCACCCTTCTCTTTTTCCTAGATCCCAACCCCCTGATATTCCAGCTTATGATCTTCATAAAACACCTCACTGACCCTATACCTCCTAACCAATGCCAACAAAACTCAAATGTCTGTGGCGATTCTATTCTTTCGCCTTGAATACACCTTAATATCCAAGGAGCTTAAGACCTCACAAACTTTAGCCATTTTGCTAGGAGAAAGACCTTCAATTTGGAACCCACCCATCTAGGAGAACTCAGTGTCTCCCTGGCTAACTGTACCGAGAATAGGGGCCCCATGAGGCAAGCTTGGTTTGGTTTTATCATAATTAAAGCTTTCAGACAAAAGATTCAATCTAGCTAGCTGGGGCACCACATCATCATGGTTAGGAATGCTAACAAACCTTAGATGATAAGCCCCAACGTCATCTTTTTTTGAAAAAAATTCAGAAAACACTCGATTTTTCGTAGGAAACTGGGATTGAAAGGCTGGAATGGAGAGATCGATAGTAGAAGAACTCGGGTGTGGAGGAGCCACGCCAGAGAAAGGAGAATGAAAAGGCAGAGAAGGCTGAGAAAAATGATGAGAAGATACCTCGAAAATTTCCACTTCCGTCATTCCACAGTACCCCTCAAAGTTGAGCCCTTTTTTTCTGGTTGTGGGATAAGAAAGATGATCCGTGACTGAAGATCCACTATGAGCACAACCCACAAAACCCTTAAAACCTACTCCGTCTCATCCTTTAGCAGTATTGCGCATTTTCTCCTTCCCTTTTGACTGAAAATGAGCCCTAAGAAGATTCCTTTGCTCTGCGTTTTCCTTCGTCGGCGTCGTTTCTTCCTCGGAACACCCTTGAACCAACTGTGTTCCCGCTTCAGCGACGTCTTCCAATGGAAGATTATCACTAACTGGCATCGATCTCTTAGTCGTGATTGGCTCGCTTCGGCTTCGATCCCCTTGTCGGCATACAGAGCTTGATGGAAACAGAGCATTCCACAGCTTCCTTGAACTGCACTTCATCGCGGAGCCCCTCTGTTGATTTTCAGGATCCTCGTGGCCTATCTTCGTCTTCCCCTTTGCAGAAAGAATAGCTCTGTGTAAATGGCCCTTCGAATATTTGTCTTGATTATCTCCCATCTCTTGGCCCAACAACTGAATCGGGCCTTTCCCATGGACTTCCTTCTTCTAGCCCACGACAATTTCAGACCGTGGGCTGGGCTCTTGTTATATATTTGGAGGCCCGAAACCCATCCTGGAGAGTTGACTAGGCTTTGACCCCTCCAGCCTGCTTTGGCCCAGCAGATCCAGCTCTCTGCCTTTTTGAATTCGAATGCAGTGGAGGTTGGGACCAACTGTTTCCCACTGACGTCCTGTTCTTTCCACGTGCCCTCCCAGGAGCATTCTCCGCCTTTTGACCACCTCTCCACTCCATTGTTCTGCTAACTGCCCTAACCGAAGACCCCTTTCCAGTCGTTGATCTATCTTCCTCTTCCCTCTTTCTGCCAACTGTTCCTGTGTGAGCCTCAGCCAATTGCTGAGTTGACTCACCCATCTCTCTAACTTGCCTACCGTCTTCCTTCCCGGCCACTGTGACTGAAACTGTGAAGTCCCAACCCCCATCTAACACCTCAATCAAAGTCGGGAGAACCAATCGTTCTTTCATTACCACTTTCACCCTCGCTTTGCTTAGATAAAAAAGTTTCAATGTTCGCCAATCGATCTCTGTCACTGTCCCCCACTGCTCCATAATTTTCTTCATGTGAACCTCAGACCATAAATGAAATGGTAAACCCCTTAAATCTATCCAACCTTCCTTGAATTTCCCCTCTACTTTTGAATTTTCCTTTGGCGACCATCTTCTCAACAAGACTGTAATTCCGCCCTTAATCCTGATGAACCTTGAATCGTGTAGTGATAAAGCTTCCTCTAAGGTTTCTATGAAAAACAATCCTTTTCCTCCGGCGAATGGGACGATTGTCACCACGCCTTTGTGCCCTAGCCTTCTCGCCATGGCTCGGCCGACCTCAGCCCAGTTAACAACACCATCTTGACATTCGCACACCACAGCCCTCGCCCATCTCCCAACTGGAACAAGGCCGCCTTTCCTCGGACCTTCGTTTCTGACTACATTCGCAAAGGACCGTTGCAAGGGACCCTCATTTTTGTGCAAAATCCTTCCTTCCCTGCTCTGCCTTCCTTTTTCATCAAAACTCGAGGAGGGGACCACCAACATTGAATACAACGCAGACTTTAAAAGTTCCCATCCCCTACCGTTCTCACCCTCAGGTATTACCAAAAAAGTTGACTTCCTATTGGAGGCGAACTCTGATAATCTTATAAACCTGCCATGAACATTGAAGCAAACCTCCAGTAGATGTACTCTGGTCTTTCCTCTAAATTTTCTGTTGAAACCCATAAAAATCTTCATCTCAATGGCCTTTGTCAATTGTTCTATCAACCAACTAACCTCCTCCTTCTCAAAGCCTAAGACGAAAACAGAGCCTTTACTGTGCTTTGTTATCGAACACCATTTTCCTCCGACCTCACCCTCGAACCTAACCCAGAAGGTCTTCCTCTCCACAGAGACCTTCAAGGTCCTTACCATTCTCTCTCGCAATCAATAAATAACTTTACTAGCTACATCTTGCACCAGAGTCACAACCTGCTTTGCATTTGTAACTAAACCTATCACACTTCTCCAGTCTTCTTTCTCCAAGACAGTCATCCTGAGAAAAAAAAAACAAAAAAGAAATTTGATAACATTATTGCAACAAGTTTACCTTTTAGATTCATAAATGGAAATATGCAACCCACAATTTGTGATTACAGGAAATATACTTAGTCTGCTGAGAGTGTCCTGAAATTAGAGCAAGAAAGACTACAGAAGTACAAGGAGTTTGCTTATGACTTACTGATGAGGATGAATCTTCAAGATATATATCAAGAAAGGGAATTAGTATTAGTTGTAATTAAAATAGGATTAATATTACTTGGAATTAAATTAGGATTAATATTTATTGGAGTCTAATTAGGATTAGCTAGTTGAGTTATAATATAATTAGAATTTGAGTCATGATAGGTTATTAGAGTCCTAGTAGACTTTGGATGTTATAATTATAATTAGAATCATAATAGGTTATTAGAGTCCTAATAAACTTTGGATTTCTTAGAGAAGCCTATAAATAGGTTAATCAATGTAAATCAAAGGAATGAATTTTGATGAATAATATTATACTTTCTTTCATTGCAAGGTTGCAACCCTCAATGGTGAGACTCCATTGATTTTCTTCTAGGTGAGACTCCTAGAAGGCCTTAGTGAGACTCTAAGGTTTTCCTTCTTTTCTTCATTGTTTCTTCTTTCTCTCAATTTCTTATCTTATAATTTTCTCTACCATAAAGTTTATTCCTTGTTCCTCTCCTTACACCCTAAAAAATAAAACCCTAGCCCACCTACCCTTGAGTGTAGGCAACCATCCTAGGGTTGTCCTACATCACTTATCCAGGCACTAGGACTAAGTTCCAATAAGGTAATACCATAAATATTGCTTTTGTGATTTATAATTTATATGCTTAGCCTTTTGGTTGTTTTGGTTATTCTTCTACAATTTATAGCATTATCAGTCTGCATTAATTTTTTTTTTTTAAATTACTCAATTTGTAATTTCCGTGGTGTTCAAACTGTAGCCTTGTCGTGGAATATTCTAATGCATTCTGAGGTAGTTTGTATTCATGCTTTTGTGATACTTCTTCTGTAATTACTTTTTGTGGGGACTCTTTAATGAATGTAATAAACTTAGTTCCTTTAGAACATTTATCAAATGGCAATCCCCAAAAAATGGATTAGACATAATGGGCCTTTTATCGAATGAGATTGGAGTAGCTAGAGTGCAGTTGTCCACTTTCGATTAGTATATTTTTCTTCAATTTCTTTGGGGAGGGGGAAGTACGGAAAGAAAAATCCATCTTATCAATTGGGAGGTGGTGTGCACCCAAAAGGAGAGTGGGGGTCTTGGCATTCGGAAAATTGACCTCTTGAATAAGGCCCTGTTGGGGAAATGGATTTGGCGTTTTGCCTTTGAGGGAGAAAGCTTCTGGAGGAAGGTGATTGGGGTGAAGTATGGTAAGTTGGGCTTTGGGTGGAGAACTAAGGAGGCCCGCGGAACGTTTGGGGTGGGGGTATGGAGGGATATTCTGAAGGAGTCATCTTGGTGTTGGGAGAATATAGAATTCAAAGTGGGCAAGGGGACTAAGGTAAGGTTCTGGACTGATCTGTGGTGCGGCAACGAGGCGTTGTCCCAAGCTTTTCCCCAGTTGTTTGCTCTGGCGGTTCACAGGTATGCTTCGGTAAATGAGATGTGGGACTCGAGCCTAGGTCAAGGAGGGTGGAACATAAGACTCTCAAGAAATTCCAATGATTGGGAATTGGACGCCTTGGGAGAGATGTTGCATTTGTTGAGGGACTTGAGGATCACTAGTGAAGAGGACGCTGTGATTTGGAAAGGAGAGGGACACGGTCGCTTTCGGATTAGAGATGCCTACAAGTTGTTGACAGGGCCTAATGATATTACCTTCCCGAAAAAGAGCATTTGGGTGGACAAGGTTCCAACCAAAGTTGCTTTTTTCGCTTGGGAGGCTTCTTGGGAGAAGGTCCTAACTTTGGATAACCTTCAAAGACGGGGATGGCAGCTTCCAAACCGGTGTTTTTTGTGTGGTTGTGAAGAGGAATCTGTAAATCATATTCTTTTACACTGTACAGTTGTAAAGACTCTGTGGGAGATTGCCTTGGCCTTGTTTGGGGCCAATTGGGTGTTCCCAGAGAAAGTTAAAGAGATGTTAGAAAGTTGGAGGGGCCCTTTTGTGGGGAAAAAGAGGAAAAGGATTTGGACTTCCATTCCATTGTGTATTTTTTGGACGGTTTGGAAGGAGAGAAATAGATTAGCATTTAGGGGGGATCTCTAGCTATTCAGAAATTAAAGAATTCGTTTGTTTGTAATTTGTGGAGTTGGGCTAGGGTGTATATGGGAGAGGAGTCCTCTTCGCTTTTAGGCTTCTTGGAATGGCTTGCCACTCCCTAAGGGATGGTGAGTTTTGTTTTTGTTTTGGCGTAAGCTTCTATGTATACTCCCTGTATGCTTTGGGGCTTTTTGCCTAATTTTATATATATATGCGCTCATTTATCAAAAAATATTTTTCTTCAATTTGGAAAAGTTGGGTTCTAAAATCCTAATTGTTTTGAAATCAGCAGCCCATAACATACTTTTCCCAAAACAAAATGTGATCAAATAGTACTCTTTCCAAACATGTTTTTATCTTTTCTGACAGCAAAATCCAATATTATATCCAAATATGAAATAAGTGTTAGCATTTTTATATAACTTCTGCAGATTCATAATTAGATTTAAATTTATTCTTTTAGAAATGTATATAAGAAAACTGGTAGGAGAATGAAAATCTAAGTAGATAAGGTGATAAACAGCAGACTTTGTTCAACACAATAACCAAGCACTCACAGGCAGCAGCAGAATACATATATGCAATCCACAACTGCAGACCCACTCCCCCAACCAAGTCATGCATATATGCAGACACTTTTTCTTAGAGGCAATTCTTCAAACATGTAATATCCCCATTTTTTCTATCAAGTCTTGAAGTATCAAACAAAACCTTAAAACTCTTGTTTCTGAAATCAAATGGAAGCACAGATATGATACCAAATGTTTGATATGGCTAACTCCAATTTGGGTGATGCAAGGATATGGGATAGGTCATATGTTCAAGTTTCTGGAATGAAACTGGGAACTTTAAGCATGGAGTGGAACTTTAACCCTGCTTACAAATATTTGAAGACAAACAATAATCTTCACTAATTGCCAAGAGGAAAAAGATCAAACATTTGCCATCCCACTCCAATCATAGCTAAATAAACAGCAATAGAACTGTACATTCAAGAAGCCCTAGAACAGGTTCAAATTTTTGCCAATCTTCCCATGATAACATCCACAAGTCCCTAAAAGCTTCAGGCACCTTGTAACCTCACTAACATGCATCTCATAATCCCTTCTACAGGATGCTCAAAGATATTTTAGTACAATAAGACACCTCAGGAGGAGTAGAAAGTTGCCACAACCCAAGGCTTTATAGGAAGGCAAAGTAAGCTATTGTACAAACTTCTTAAAGGGCAAGAGGGCCGATTGTGTCAAGGAGAACATCGAGATACCATCCTTTTGGAATGGAAGGTAAATTTCTCTAGAATTTACAAACTTCTTAAAGGGCAAGAGGGCCGATTTTGGAATGGAAGGCAAATTTCTCTGGAATAAGTAGGATATTCTCTAGATGAAATAAGGAGTTCTACTTCTAGCAGCAGCATGACATTGGATGGTGCTCCTACTTATGGGATCAAATCACACAATAGGAAGCATCAAATCCCATCATCCACTTAAGCCCTTAGATGAGAACATGAGTTGTGATCTAATTAAATCGGCCTGACCAATCAAGAAAAAGTAAAAATAAAAAATAAAAAATTTTGTATAAAGATTAAATATATTAACAGTGGTTACCAAAAGGGTACACAAAAGCATACATGATGTATACGGGGGGGACTAAAAGACCAAAACAAGGTGAGTGGGTACCCAAAAAACATCAACCATGCCTTGGAGCTTAACCATTCAAGAAAGTCCATCATTGATAGGGAGCATTCTTCTATATACACTCTCACCCACTCCAAAATAACTTTTACAAGGGAGAAATGCTTCCATTAAACCTACAGGGGGAACCATCACCAAACAACCCCTAAGCTCGTGTAGTATTCAGGGTGCCCTTCAAGTCTCCATCAAGTTACTTTAGAAGAGTTACAGCAAGAGAATCACTTGAAGGGCAAAGGTTTTCTTCGGAGTTAAAGGAAAAGTTTGAGGCACTTCAAGAATCCACTAACCAAAATTAATGCCTTATGTTAACTGATTTAAAACATCACTTGAAGAACAAGTATGACTTTAAGGTTATGTTTGGTTCCGGAAAGTACAAAGGAAAGAAAAAAAATGCTAAGGAAAATGATTTTCTCATGTTTGGTTGTCCTATAAAATATTCCAAAGAAAATTAAATATAATTAAAATTAGTTTGAAATTTATGCATTTTAAAATTATTTAATCTTTATATTAATGAGTTAAATAAATAAAATGAGTTTGAAGCAGCAAATAAAAATAATTTATCATCTTTAACTCTATTTTTTTATTTTCTTTCACTTTTTCTTTTCTTTTACTTTTCCTCTCTATTTTCTTTCCTTTGCATTTTCCCTCAAATTTTCCGAGAACCAAACATAGTCTAAGAGTTTTAAGGAAATAAATAGGGCATTACAAATTGTCCACAATCACAAAATCAGGATGGTCCCAGAAGGCAGACATACTTGATAGAATGGGAAAAAAATCACAGGAGAAAGGTAATGAAAAAAAAAAAAGATATGATCAATTAAAACAAACCACTTCAGGAGCAATATGCAATAATTATAATGATGGTTTCCATTACAACTTACACAATGAATGACTTCACAGAATACAGAATTATGACTTGCTCAGTTAAAGATAGATAAGGTACCAGCCCAATCTTCAATGTACTCACCAAAAGAAAAAAGAATATTTCAATTTGCCGAAGCAAATTATTAGGATACTAATAATATTCAAAAGCAACTTGCATTTGCAAGATTTTATACAATGTGATGTAATCCTTTCCAACCATTCATACAAGTTGTTCAATTTTAAACCATGGAGAACATTGTTCAACTTTATATTGACATGCAAATTCATACAAAAATAAGAAGGAATCTTAAGATATGCTTTTATCAGCCTAGCATGACACATATCTCCAAAAACAATTATTAATTGTAATATCAGAGTTCAGAAATTTATAGCCTATTTGTTTCCAAATGTGCACTACTCAAAACCTAAATCAAATCACAATACCTGGATTCCAAAACTGTTGTAGCCTTACATAATCTCCCCTGCATCAATGTGAAAATAAACCAACACAAATAAACCATAAATAAATCAACACAAAAAATACATCAACAAAAACAGAAAACGAGGGAGAGAAACATGATTCAAACGACTAGTCAAGAAGATAATCACCTGATGATGGTGATGAAGATAGAGATTTGGAGCTGGATCTTTAGACAGAGAGGAAGAGAGCAGCTACAATTTCCCCACATTCTCTGATCTACATTGTTGACTCATGAAGAAGAGGTTAGGGTTGGTTTCTGGGGATTCTAGAGATTTCGGGGATATATAGGAAAATAACAGGTTAGGCTTCACGGGATTTAGGTTTTTCAGATTGAGAGGAAGACCAGGCGGAGGTTAAGGTTTCAGAAATGGTGGGTTTTGAGAGGGAGATGAACAGATGTAGTCTTTGAGTTCAGTGCCGGTGGAGAGAAAGTTAAGTCAGAGAGAGAAATGTGAGGAGGGATGTATTGTTTTTTGGTTCTTTGTTTTTTTAGTTTATCAGATGTGGACGCTGACATGGCCGAATGGGGAGGGCAATTTGGGTATGAAATCACACCTCAACCCGAAGTGCACAAAATCCAAATTATTTTTGGGATCATTGTACTTAACTTGAAAATAGTAAACTTGGGTTCTGAAATCCTAATTATTTGCATATCAAACCCATAACATACTTTTCCCCAAAACAAAAGGCTTACTAGTAGCTCTATCTTCATCACAACCCTATGCTACAACTGGCCAAATATAACCAGGAAAATTATAGAGATACTCCATCAATTATGATCCTAGTAGTAATAATAGATTAGTTGAGCGACAAGAGAATATTATATTATTTAATATCCATTACATCACCTTCTTTCCTCCAAAAGTAATTTCGCATTAGATTATATGGTCAGAATATTCAATATAAAAAAACAAAATGCCCCATTAGATGAACTGGATTTTCCAAATAAATATCCTCTTTTTCAACTGAGTAGAACATGGGAACCATATTCCTTTTTCTCTTCTTTACTCTGAGGGGGTGTGGGATAAGAAAAAAAATGTCTTCCTAGTAAAGATAAAGGAAATAAAGGAAAAAAAGGGTTCATCTCTGTATTCTTTCATGCTTCGCAATGTTGCACCTGCCTCATCCCTTTTAATTCTACATTTGCCTCTCCATGTCTTTTGTTTGAATTAGGAGGGCAGTGATCAGTATAGATACCTATATGTCGCTTTGGTTTGATCATAACTCATCATGGGCATCTGCTTCTGCTTCCTCGTTGGGCTTGCCATCTGAATCCCCTGCAGCTGATTGATCGTTTTGGGAGGAGGGAGTCTTTTCTGATGTTGAGTTGGAAGCATTTGCCTTCTCCTCACTGCTAGCCCCATTGTTCTCAGTTTCATTCTTTGGAGGCTTCTCAATTTTTGGCTTTGGCTTAGGAATTCGGTTGATGCTGGCAACCTAGAGAAATACATATCAATTCAGTCCAAGAGGGTATCACAAATCCATATAATGAACTGCAAATCACATCTCCATTTACTCAAGGAAGAAACTGCAATTATACCTTCTCTTGAAATTTGAAAATCTTCTCATACACCTCATCTGAGGTAAATGCAGGAGTGCTGAATCCAGAACTCCTGTAAAAAGAAAAAAAAAATGTGAATAAGAACAGCAGGCATAACTCCATATAGGGATTAATCAAGCATTTTTTGAGTATGTCAAAAATTGTACATGAATTCAAACAAAAACTAAAAATATGATTTAAAGCTAAAGGCATCCTTCTCATCATTATACATATGATACTGCAGCACAGAGAGTACAATTAAAAATAGAAGACAAAGTCCTTGCATTAGAATATTCAAAGCAAAATCAAGCAGGAAGCACAAAAAGCACCCTAGTGTGCGGTATCCTGCTCAACTTATAACACCCAACTTCTACTATAAATGTGCAGAACAAACAAAAAATCTTTATAAATGAGGTGTTTCAAAGCAAATAGAAAAATAACCAAAATAATCATAAGCAGACTATGAATCCTAGGTACCAATCCAAAACTAATCCAACCATGTTCAGTTCCCAAAATTTTGAACCAAAACTGAAACATGATATATTAGAACAGAACCAAACCAACATTCATTTAGTTTGATTCTCAGGTTAAGCACATAACGAGAGCAGATGACTCAATATCTGTTGTCTCAACAAAAATGAAAAGCTTGTTTGGTAATGTTTTCATAAAACACATCTCCAAAATTAAGTTTTTTAAACAAGTTCTTAAAATATTTTTCAATTGTTTTCAAGAAAAAAAAAATTCAGTTTTGAGAATTCAAATATGGGAAACAGTTTTTTCACCTTATTTTTTATGAAGACACTGTTTACTCATGTATAATGCAAGAGTTCCTGGCCTATTTTCCATGTTTACAATTGTTTATAGAACACTCCACAAAAAATACCTGAAAATACCTCAAATTTTGTTCTAAAAACCTACCCCATTCTCAGAACAAATTTTGTCAAACATGTTTTTTGAGGTTAGAAACCTGTTTTCTGATTTAAAGAACAAAAATTTATTTCAATAACAGTTTCTAAACAGCCCTTAAAAGATTCCGTATTCTTTTCCATTTCTTTTCCTAGATAGTTGAAGGTGACCGTACCAAGATTAAATTTGTCTTTATGAAGTAAATTTACGTTTGTAGAAGATGATCCCTGTTAAAAGAACTAGGTCCCAGTTATATGCATTAGAATCTATTTTTTTAACAACCTTGAAAATGGGTTAGTCATGGAACACTCTGCTAGGGCAACAGCCAAGTCTAGATATCATCAATGCTTCAGCTCATTCATTAGTTACCACTTTGTCCCACATAAGGATCCTAGAGAAGCAGTTTGTTTAGGTATCAGACATCACCTGGCACACCAACAAAATGTACAAACCAACTTACTTTTTCTGCTCAGCCTCTTTCTCTTCCAACCAATTTTTGACCTTGTCACCATCACTCAGGACCTGAAAATAAAAAATTGTGCTTACCTATATATCTCATAAAACATAACACAATACTAATTCAAATATATTCAAATTCATTTAAGCATAACCAAGTGAAATTAAATGGGATCCAAATCAAAGAAAATGTGATCAAGCACCTCATCTATTTTATCTTTCAGAAGCCAAGGTTTCTTTGTCTCCCACTCTTGTACAATCTACAGACACTCAGAAGAGAAAAAGTCAATCATTGTTTTAAATAACTCAAGAAGTACTGCAAAAGTGCACTAATGTACAGATAAGAAGGTGAATTTATCTTATCAATACTATTTTGTCTTCTTTAACTCTTCAATAACCACCATCTATCCCACCCATGTATCATGCAGAACTGCAGCCAGTGCATTCATGCATGTATACATATAAAGACATAACGTCCAGAAATGATAACAAGAACTGTAAGCCACCAAAGTCTTACAACTCAGACATCTAAAATACCTGATTCAGCTGACCAAGGTATTTGCAAGCATCTTCCATTGCTGCTGGCCGTGCAGTAAGCTCAGTCAATCTACAATCAGTATTTCATCAGCTAGAATGAGTCTTGGACTTAACAAAGTATAGGTTTTCTAAGTTTTCTGATAGGCTAGGTCTTCTAAGTTGTTACTGAGAATTGGGCCAGACCTGAAAAATATTGGGTCACCAATAGATTTTAACAAATCTAGACGTTCTTGAAATTCAGCAGCTGTAGCATCTTCACCATCAGTATACAACCATTCTTGCACCTGAAAATATAACATGATGACCAAGTCAAAACATTAAGTTGAATGTGTGTATGTAAATATATAACAAACTCTGAACTTGGGATAAAACCTCATCAAGCTTTTCAAAAAAGGACTGGCGTTCCTGGGTGGTTGATATCTTCTCTAACTCCTCAGATGATTCAAGCTGGTATAATCAATCATGTCATCAGCAAGATGGGGGAAAAGTTATACATGTTATCCAGTTATAATATGGGGGAAAAAAGAAACATTAGATATGAGAGGGAATAATGCAAAGAATGAGAACATAATAGGAAACAACCCATTTCCCCTCAATAAATTCAAGATGAATTCATCAAAAGCTTCAAACCTTTTCTTTAGTGGTATAGATGTATCCTTCCAGATTATTTTTTAACTCAGCAGTTCTTCGCCGCTCTGCATCCTTTTTGTCTAATGCTTCCAACTTGTGTTTAGCTTCAGCAATCGACTCTTTTGAAAGGGGCATTCCAGGTCCCACTGTCTTCTCAACTACCTATGATCATTAATAACAGCAATCATTAATAGAAGGGCATGCAAGATACAGATTCTGATAAAGATACCGCATGTTTGTCTCTTTCATGTGGGGATAAGTTTTAAGCTAATTTGTACCTTCAGTGGAACCCTAAATGTTCGCTTTTTCAGTTTTTTTTTCTGTGCCAAGATCCTTGTCACTTTGATTTTCAGTGGAGTTGGATGTGTTATTAATCCCACCATCACCATGCAAGTTTTCATTGCTGTCTTCTGAAGCGTTATGAGGACTCACTTCAACTGATATATTGGGGGATGCAGCAGTTGAATTCTCCAGAGTCACATTCACTTTGGGAACTTCAACCCATTCTGTTATTTCAATAACAGCATCTGCTCGATCCAGCAAAAGTATTCCACTTCTACTGAGAGAGAAATGCAGATTTGCCTTAATGGGAGAGGACAGGTTCCGAGAAGAATATCTGCAAACAAAAATAAGGACTTAGAATTCGACCAATTTATTTGAAGGTTTCATGCAGAATAGATCATCAGTGTTTAAAAAGCATTAAAGAAAACTGAAATCTCCATGGCATCTAGAAGTTGTTGATCCTTACTTTGCACTAGCATCTGCCAAACCAGACACAGCATACTGAGCAAATCTAGGAGAGGAAACACCAGGTGGTAGAAGATCTTCATTCTCATATGAAAGTGAAACATCAAAATCTTTGTCATGGATAATGGATCTGAACATCTGCTACAAACGAAGACACAAAAATGACTAACTAGAACTAAAAATGCAGAATCAATAGCTCGAAATTCTGTTCTACTATTTTTCCTCTCGAATAGAATTGGTTCAATACCTTGCTGGGGAGTTTTTTCATTCTTGGGACAATTAACTGTCTAGTGCTCTCGTCTTTCAAAAGACCAGGGCCATCTAACTCAACCACAAGTCCATATAAAGAACCATCAACCATTCCTAGCTTGCGATTCAATTTGATTCCATCACTTAAATTTGCAGCATGTAGTGCAGCACCAAGAACTATAGCTTCATCAGCATCCAGATGTCTGTCCAGATCCTTCCTTCCAAGAAATTCCTGGAGCTTTGCCTGTAAAAAGGAAGAAAAACAATGAATTTTACTTCAACAAGCACATCATCAATTGATACAGCTGAGATAATACAAGGGACACTAATGCAGAACACACACATAATGCTTTGATACAGAATACAGAGAAGGCCAAAAACCAGTAAAAGCTTCAAAAAACAGTTGTGCAAATAAATAAGGATCTAAAATCATATATGGGAATTAAGTGGCAATGAATTGATACACAAATGCAGAGTGCATTATAAGTATGAGCAAGCCTCCTGACACCAACAGTCAAAACCCACAATACCGGCATTTGTGAAATCCAAAATATTGTCATGCACTTTGTTTTTTTTTGATAGGAAACGACAATGGAATATATTGATAAAAAGAAGGTACAAATAGAAGGATGAGGAATCCTCCCAACAAAGAAAACAAGACTACAAGTAATCAATTATAAGAAAGTACAAAAAGGGAAAAGTAGACACTCTAGTTACATGCTGCTAACCAATCAAGTTGTAATATGTTAAGAGGAATCCCCTTAAAAACCTTAGAACAAAAAGCCCAAAAAGAAGTAAGAAAACAAATAGAATCCCAAAGATACTTGGCATTCCTTGCTTTGTCCTCAAAGGTCCTTGCATTTCTTTCCCGCCACACCACCCACATTAACGCGATGCACGCGTTTTTCCATAAGACAATCCCTCTCTTAGAAGATCCAAAACCATTAAAATTACTAGATAACATGTCAGAGATGCTCCTTAGGGAAACCCAATCCATCTTTGCTGATTGGAATAATCTGTGCCACAACCCCATCGTCAAAGAGCAATGAAGGAAAAGGTGATCTACTGTTTCTCCATTCTTCATACACAACTTACATATGTCAGGGCTAAGTGCTTTGTAGGGTCTTCTCAATTGTAGCAAGTCATTAGTATTAACCTTCTTGTGAGCCACCAACCAGACAAAGGACTTGACTTTAAAAGGGACTTGAGCATTCCAGACAAACTTGGAAGGGAAAACTGGAGGCGACTCAGAATATTGGGATAAGGCCAAAAAGAAAGATTTGACTGTAAAGAGACCTGAAGGAGATAAGGACCAGGATCTCTTATCTGGAACGGAAGGTGATATGCGAAGACGATCCAAAGACTGCATAAGGCCCTCTAAATCATCTATCTCAGAATCAGAAAGATTTCGGCGAAAATTGAAGTTCCAAGAGAATGGGCGGGTATATCCAAGAATTGATGAAATAAGAGCATTTTTATCCGTGACTACGCTAAGTAATCTTGGATATTGGACTCCCAAAGGTTGCTCCCCCCACCACAAGTCATCCCAAAACCGAATTCTATCCCCATTACCTACCACAAACCGAGTAAACTTGGAAAACTCTTGGTAGACTAGTGCAATGGCCTTCCAAGGACAACGATGAGACCATCTAACTGTGTTGTTAACATCCCAGCCATTGGAGTGTGATCCATAAATGCTTAAAATAACCTGATGCCACAGAGCTGAATCCTCCCTAGGATATCTCCACAACCACTTCCCTAAAAGAGCGACATTCCTTGTAGATATCTTTCCAAAACCCAATCCCCCTCTCGATTTCGGCTTACACACTACGTCCCAATTAACCAAATGGTCTCTTTTGCCTTCCCCTACGCCTGACCATAAAAAATCTCTTTGCATTCTCTCAATTTTTGCTGCCACAGAGGCGGGAATCTTAAACAAGGAAAGAAAGTAACATGGCATATGGGTGAGACAAGATTGAATGAGGGTTATTCTACCTCCAAAAGATAAATATGCCTTCTGCCACCCATCTAATCTCCTTGATATCCTCTCAATCACAGGATCCCAAAAGCCACACGCCTTAGGATTCCCTCCCAGAGGAAGACCCAGGTAAAGTATAGGCCACCCGGAAGCCTTGCAGTTAAGCATCTCGGCCAACCTAGAAAGGTGATTCTGCTCAAGATTAATACCATAGATATTGCTTTTGTCAAGATTAACTTTCAAACCGGAAATATGCCCAAACACAAGCAGGACATTCTTAAGGGTCATCATATCCTCCTCCCGAGAGCTGGAAAAGAAAATGGTATCATCTGCAAATTGAAGGTGTGAAACCCTTGTTCTGTTCCTACCCACCCTGAAACCCTCCAAGACGTTTCTCTCCTCAGCTTTCAATAACATCCTACTCAAAACATCTGCCACTATGGTGAACAAGAACGGTGATAAAGGGTCTCCTTGTCTTAAACCTCTAGATGCCTTTACCCACCCTTTCACATTACCATTCACCAAGACTGCAAAAGAAACCGAGGACAAGCAACCTCTCATCCATTTCCTCCATCTAAGACCAAACCCTTTCATCTCCAACACATGATCCAAAAAATCCCAACTTACATGATCATAGGCCTTTTCAAAGTCAATTTTGAATACTACTCCTTCCTCCCCTGATCTTCTTTTCTCATCCACTATCTCATTGGCTATGAGAACTGCATCCAAAATTTGTCTCCCTTGAACAAAGGCTCCTTGAGTAGAATGGATGGTCTCGTGAAGCACCCCTCTTATGCGCCCTGCTAACACCTTGGCTATTATCTTGTATAGACTAGTGATCAAGCTAATAGGTCTAAAGTCTGAGATTCTCCTTGACATGCTTTTTTTAGGCAACAGAACTATAAAGGAAGCATTGGTACTTTGATTAATAATTCCGCTCCTATGAAATTCTGCAAACACTTTCACTAGATCCTCTTTTATCACTTCCAACAATCTTGAAACACTGCAATGGTAAATCCATCCGGCCCCGGAGCCTTATCCCTGTCCATTTGAAAAATAGCCTTAAAAATCTCTTCTTCAGTAAAGGGGGATTCCAACCTAAGCGCACTCTCTCCAGATATAGGGGACCAATCTAAGCCTTCCACTCTCCAAGGCTCTCCAGGAGGACTCGCATAGAGCTTTTCAAAATACCTTAAAATCTCCTCTTTTATGCTCTCTGAATCATTTATCATTAGGCCATTTTCATTCTCCAATTCCTTAATATATTTCCTATTTCTCCTGCCATTGGCCACCTTATGAAAAAATTTTGAGTTGCAATCCCCTTCTTTTACCCATTTCACCCTAGCTTTTTGTCTCCAATGTATTTCTTCCCTCAAAATCAACTCCTCTAGTTCCCCTTTTCTTACAACTCTTTGGGCTAAAAGTTCATGGGATAGGCCCCCTTCTTGCTCCAACGAATCAAAGTTAACTAAATCAGATAAGATATCTTTTTCCTTTTACTTAGCTCTCCAAAAGAAGCCTTATTCCACTCTTTCAATTTGGCTTTAATAAACTGTAATTTCCTCATGAACTTGTGCCCTTCCCACCCATTTCCTTGAAACTCCCTCCACCATCTTCCAAAACTCTCCTTAAAACTAGGATGTTGCAACCACATATTCTCAAACCTGAACGGCGTTGGACCCCACTTGAACGGATTAGTTTCTAAGACAATCGGCCAATGATCCGATGTCCATCTTGGCAATACTCCTTGAATACTTTGAGGAAATACTTGTTCCCACTCATTTGAGTACAGGAAACGATCTAATCTCTTGCAAACTGGATTTTCTTGCATGTTTGACCATGTAAATGATGCACTCCTTAATGGTAAATCTATCAATTCGCATTCTCTTATGAAATCATCAAAATCCTTCATGCTTGGGGTTAATCTAGAACCGCCCAATTTTTCTGAACTTCTCCTTATGACATTAAAGTCCCCGCCCACACACCAGCGCGGATAAGCAAGCCCACCAATGTCTGAAAGCTCCATCCAAAAATCCTTCCTGAGAGCTGAGTTGTTTGGCCCATAAACTGCAGATAGCCATACAGATTCGCAACCGTCCAATGCGAACTTGATTGAGACCGAAAAAGAACTTAACACTACCTCCTCCCTGCACAATTTTTTGGCGTCCCATATGATCAAAATCCCACCCGAAGCCCCACATGCCGGAAGGGCTGCCCAATCCTTATTTTTGACTGTCCAAACACTACCCACGAATCTTCTATCACACTCCTCCTTTTTTGTTTCCTGAATCATCACTACATCCGGCTTTTCTGATCTCAAAAAATCCTTAACCACCCTTCTCTTTTTCTTTGAACCCAAACCCCTGGTATTCCAACTGATTATCTTCATGTGAAACTCTCTGACCCTAATCTCCAAACCGAAACCAATTAGTCTCACAAACCTGTAGAGCATCTGCTCTTCCTCCTGGAATATACTTTGATATCCAGAGTCTTTAAAACCTCTTGTACTTTTGCCATTTTCCTAGGGGACAGTCCTTCTATTTGGAACTCGCCCGAAGGAGAGCCCGCAATACCTCCCAAGTTACCTGTATCCTTACTGGACTCCCTAACAGGTGATCTTAAATTTGCTGAGAGAGAATTGACACCCTCAGGCATCTGGTAAGGACAAGCAGACTGGATCACCTCCATTTCCATTTCTAAATTAGGGATATCAACAGGAGTTTGGCCATCATCGTTGGTTTTTTTGAAAAAAAATTCAGAGTTTACTCGGTTTTCCATAAGTACCAGAGGTTGAGGAACTGAATCGGGATGCAAGGGGGTAGGGGGACTCAAAATGTGGACGGAAGGATTCAAGAGGGATTTAATGGAGCCACTAGAAGGGGGTATATATGGATGGGTGGAATTAAAAAGTGAAGGCGTTACCTCCAGAATTTCCGCAACCATCGAATCACTGTTCCCCTCAAGCTAAGCCCTTTACCTCTGGTTTCTGGCGAAGATGGCTTAACCATGACTGCTGAGCCACGAGAATCAGACCCCCCTCGGCCCAAAAAACCTTCCATATCTTCGTCGGATGAAAGAATGTTCAGATCAGCTTCCTTTCTCGGCGACGCATCCCTTTCCCCTAATATCTTCTTGCGAAACCTTGGAAAACACGGAGAAAAGAGAGGGCTTGCAGTTGATCTTCTGTTTGCCTGAGATTCGGCGCCTAAATCATCTGTCTTTGGGTCTTCGTTGCTGTCCACCTTGATTTTTCCCCGCAAAATGGGCTCGCTGCTGCTTCGGATACCTTGTCGATGCTCTGAGCTTGGGGGAAAGAAAGTTGACCACAGCTTCCTTGAACCGTAACACACCTTCTTCTCCGCTGACCTGCTCGACTGAAACTCAAGGAGTCCAGGAGCTGATTTTCCCTTTTCGATTGCAGAAGAAGAGTCTTCTTCTTCCTTACGTAATGGCGCCACTGTCTCAACTGGGGTAGCCTCTTCTGGGCTTAGGCCCAAGCCCAACGAGCCTTTAAGCTTGCAGCCCATTGTAACTACACTTGGATTTGCCAGCGACTGGGCCTTCCTCTCACGGGCCCGACAGCCCACATCAGCGATGGCCTCATCTTCACCGGCCCAATCTCCTCCTTCTTCACCAATCCCGTCCATCCCATCTAGTGACTTCAGACAAGACTGCGACGGGAGTTGGCAGCCCTTACCCCTTTCTCCTTCCTTCCAATGTCTGTTATCTTCCCCGACACGGTACCTTCCCTCCACCGTTGATCTACCGCACTCCCTCGTCTTACACAACAAGATTGGTCTATTGCATCTATGAGACAGAGCAAGTTAAATATGGGTGCTTCGCTCAAAGTGGATATCACTGATAATGACAGCAGCAGCTTTACAATTAAATGCATGCTTGAGACTTGTGCAAGGTTCATTTATACTATATGTAATGTTGATTTAACAGTCATCAAGGAGTCCTTGAGAATTTTTTTTTTATTACATTCAATATATAGCCATTTTGTTTAGTACTCTTCCACCTTGAAGTTCAAAATATAAATATTTTACCCAAAACAGGTTCTCAAGCAGAGGATATGAGGAATGCAAAAGCCTTGACACAACAGCCCTACAAGGACAAGAAACAAAGCCTTAAAGTAAAAAAATGAATTTAAGATAATTTTATCCAGCTCCACATTTACAACTATCTAGTGCATTGGGAGAGTTAATTAAACTAAAGTCAGTGCTGCTTCTATGCACAGAAAGGGCAATATAAAAAACTGGAGAAAGGTAATGCAAACCTGCAACTTTGGCACTCGAGTGGCACCTCCTATCAGCTCCACTGCATATATCTCATCAACCTTCAAACCTGAATTCTTAAGCACTTCCTTCACAGGAATAAGAGATCTCTCCCACAAATCTTCACAGAGCTCCTCAAACTTCTCACGAGTTATGGTACTCCTGGCAGAGAAAAGGCCAATCTCTGATAAGCAAGATTAATAATGTTTAGTTTATCTACCTAAGCCAACCATCAAACGCATAACTCCAAGGTAAAGAAAGTAAAATATAACCTATATCTACGATATTTGTCCTATCTAGGGTATATGTAGATAGGCAATAGAACCTGAAAAATAAAACCCATATCTGTCATAGAGAGTTAAAGCAGTACATTTTTATCAAACTAACAGGTCCTCTCCTATTTAACCCCTTCATTCTATGCCACCTACTTAGAATGAAGTTTAGTTCCGAAGTTTTATTTTATGGAATAGATACTTCCAAAATAATGGATTTCCTTAACAGAAAACCCACTATCGCTCTTATGAGCAGATCCTAACAACACTTTACATGGTTTGAATAACTTCCTACAACAAACTGATAAAGATTAATTTCAAACATCTATGACTACTTTCTACTCTGTCCTTTTTCAGGAACCATTCACATAAATGCATGGGATGTGAATAATGAAACAAGAAAATAAAATTAGGCTTTCCAAGTGATTCCTCTCGTTACTTGGTTAATGATGGACCAACTTAAAATGTATGGTCAAACAGAAGTTATACTATCAATTATTTTTTAACACCCATTCACCTCATTGCAATAAAAAATAGGCATTTTGAGCTCATTCTAGAATTACTTTGGTGATTGTCCACCGTAGACTCATTTATCAACACTTGGACCAGAATTAAAAGCATATTCAGACTGCAAACTTTTTTTTTATAGACAAAAGCTTGTATTAAGAAGCGCCAAAAAAGGGGATGCACCCAATGTATACAAGCAGTATACACAAAAAACAACCAGACTGCAAACTTATTTCACTATGTCCCTACAGTTCTAACCCTCTTTCTGCACTAAACAAAGAGTAACCAAAAACTGATGTTGGACAGAAAGGACTAGCAAAGATGTATATGATTTGACATACCTGAAGTCTCGATCATCATAGAGGGATTCTACTGATATTGGAGCAACTGTATTCGCACTTAGAATTTCTTTTGTCCGCTTAACCTGTTTCTTCAATTTAGCCATTGCCTTGGGGAACTTCCTCACATCAACTCCATTCCCAACTTGTTTGTTGAACTCATCTGCAAAATACTCCACCAAACGAATTTCCATATTTTGGCCACCAAGCTCTGGATCCCAGATAACATCCTTAACCTACAATTGTTTTCACAGGTAGATAGAACACCAAGTTGATTAGAAGTTACAAAGATATGCACAACATCAAGCAAAATATTGGATAGGAATGAAGCTGCATATAAAATGAGGATGGTGACACATGAAAAATGATTTAAAGGGGGGTTACAATTACCCAGTCAACAATGTAAATACATATGCACAGATTGAAACAATAGCACAGACAATAGTGGCAAAAAACTAAAAATTAAAAACAAGTTAACAGAACCATTAATCATTGGGGCCTTGTATATCAATATTCTGTAATATAATCTCAATCAACAGCTATATAACCACCCAATTAGAGAGACAAGTGATTCCCAGAAGACTGAATCTTCACAAATTAATTAATATTTACACAAAATTAAGTAGAAAAAATAACTAAATCCTCAACCAACAACTTTCTACAAAGGAACCTAAGTACCACAAACTAAAACAGAGTTTGATAAAACTGAAAGTTTAGCATAATTTTTTTTTTTTTTAATGTTGAATATCTTGTACTTAAGGATTCAAGCAGCTAAAAGGATAAACAATGATTAGGATAATAAAAAAGAAGCCCCAGTTTGTAGCATTTGATTTTATAGTTCAAATTCACACTTCTAGATTATATCACCGTGGAAATTTTCAACATTAGATCTTGTTATCAAACAGTTGATACATTATTGCAGTAAACTAGTCATCATGAAAAATTGTTAAGCTTCAAGTACAAGGCTCTATACAAAACACATGTCTAGCAATTAACCCAAACAATCTTTAATCAATAAAAGTTTACCTGAAATTGGTTAACCGAGACTGTCTTTCCATACTCCTTGGCATTATAAGCAGAAAAATACACAAGTGCAGCATAAGTACTACTTGATCCCATATCATAAAACACAACATGCCTTGATCCATTCGAGAAATCCTTATCGATCCCATATTGCAATGCCACACCCGAATGCTCATTGATCAGCGCAAGCACATTAACACCCGCCAATTGTGCAGCAGTAAGCAACCCCCTGCGTTCTGCCTGCCCGAGATATGGAGGCACCGCAATCACTGCATCCTTAACTGGAACCTTAGAGTGAAACTCTGCTAATTTTATAGCGTAACTTAAAATCATAGCTTCCAGCTCCTCCAGAGAATAAACAGTACCATCATCAACTCTAATCGCGGCCGTGCCTCTATAATCTTCCACTATATTATATGGTAAGTAAATTTTCGCGAGAAAATCTTGAATTTTGTTGTAGGGTTTTCCAATCATATCCCGGATAAAGGAATAAACTTTGTCGGGATAGCGGGCGACTATCCCGGCCGCTTCTTCACCGATTAGGCGGTTTCCAGATTGAAATGCGACCAATGCCGGGGATTTGCGTTTAGACATTTCGTTGATCGCTACCGAGATTGGGCTCTGCCCGGGTTTTAGGTTTACTACGGCGACTTTGACCCATTCTGAACCTAGATCTATGCTTGAAACCGCTGATTGAGACGGGGTTGGGATTAGCAGAAGTAGGGATAGAAAAATCCCCAAGCTGAAAAAAGGGCTCATTCTAAACCAAACCTGATTCCTACACGCTACAGACAAATCAAAAGCACGTATGAAGTTTCAACTAAGTTACCAGCGGTGGAAGGGCGGCGAAAGTGCCCATGGAAAGAGCAATCAGAGGACAAAACACGAAGAACCCTAACTCTTAAGTCGCTATCGGTGGATTGTTGGCGGCGACTTGCTTCGGCGCAGGTAGATTAGGCACCTTCTTGTTACTTCGACATGAACTCCAGGTATGGTCCTCGACTCTTCCCTCCTCCCTCTCGTCGTTCTCTGTTCTTTCCAAATTATTATTTTAAAAAAAATTAAAAAAAATATATATATATATATATATATATATATATATTCCGTTCGTTACATTATTAAATTATTTATTTAACTTTATTTTATTAAGTTACTAAAAAAACTAAAATAATAATTTAATTACATCCTCTAAGTATATTTCAAATATTATCCACGTGGATTTATTATTTAATTAAATCAAAATTTTGACCTGTTATTAAAATAATATTCAAGCTGAATGCTACCTTAGTGGTATAAAAAACTTAAATTAAAAGAATATAAAATAGTTAAAAAATATAAAATAATATTTTGTAGAAAACAAAAATATTTTCGTTTGACTTAAAAAAATATTAATATATAAAAAAAATAAAATTTTATATCATGGAGGTTCCGAAATGGGTTCCATGCCTCAATAACTTTACACGTGGCTTGTGGGTATTGGTCCAAATTTGTGGGTATGGTACCAAAAAGGAGAAGTCGGTACCATAGCATAACCCTTATTATTATTATTATTTATTTTAAGAAAAAAAAAAGCTTTAAAAAAGGTCCACGTAGCAACGTCAGGCATAACTGTAATTTTACAGTTGTTTGAGCTCAACGGTCATCTTTGCAAACACCGGTACCCTCACCGTTGAAACCGGCGATTTTTTCTCTCCTTTGACCCCCCTCTCTCGTTCTCTCTCTACCATCGATTTTCACTTCCTCATGTCGGTTTCCAAACATCTGCAAATTCCACATGTTCACTTCCCTCCATTTCTAGGGTTTCTCCGCACATTTTCCAATGCAGATTTAATTTTGTTTATTCCATTCAGGTCCTTTGTTTAAACCTTCAATCCCTTTTTTCTCTATCTGAATGTAGATTTCTGTTTGGTTGCTGGGAAAAGAAAAGAAAAGAAAAGAAATGAAATGGAATGCGTATTTGGAATTTTTTATGTTTATTTGTTTTGGTTTAGACGTACTGCAAAATTACCTAATTGTTTTTTATCATTTCGGGAGTGAAGAAACCGAGAAAGGAAAAGAAAAGAAAATTAAAAGTCTTTTGTTTCCTAAGAAAATATAATTTTTTTTAATATTTATTTATTTGTAAAATGTTTATGTTGTTTTTTTGGTTTAAAAATAAAATAGGACCTCAATTAACAAAAGTTGACGTATTTCTCTAAATAGTTCATCATTTGTTTGGTTTCTGAGAAAACTGAGGAAAGAATAGAAAAGAGAAAAGAGGATTTGGAATTTTAAGCTTCTATTGTTTTTGGATTGAAAACAAATTGCAAGCCCTAAGCAAAAAGGGGTTGATAATCTGCATGGCTGCTGAAAAAAATTGGAGAGCAAAAAATATATGTATATACAAAAAGAGAAAAAGAAGAAGAAGAGAAAAGAAAAGAAAAGAAATAGTGTTGTCATTTAATGTTTTTTAGATGAAAGAATCATTTGTTTAAAACAGTGTTTTTTGTTTGTCATAGAATTTCTTGTTTTGATGATAATATTTGTACCAGGAATTTGTACAAATGGGGAATAAGGTGAAGGAGGAAGAGAAAATCGAGAGGACAATTCGGGGCCTTTTGAAGCTTGCTGAGAACCGGAGATGTATCAATTGCAACAGTTTGGTATGATTTTGCTTCAACATATCTTTTATTAACCAAACTGTTTGGTTTTTTCTATTTAAAATTCTGAGAGGTTACTATAGGGCGTGTTTGTTTACTGCATTGTTTTATGCATCAAACAAGTGCATCAATTTAAATATCATACAAGAAAATGAGGAATTTGTTCTTGAGCTAACAATCAGATAATTTTAATTTGAGCTCTGTTGAAATGTCACTTTGTTGTGTTGTATAGGGAATCTGCACTTGGACAAGGACTAAGATGTCAAAAGTGTCTAAAGAACTATCAAGAAATATCTCGTCAATTATCAATGAGGAAAATTTTTCATTGCATAGCCAATTTGCACTGTGCACAAAATTTTAGTAACACTGGTCTTCTGAAGAGAAACAAGCTTTTCTTTTCCGGGTTTTTTCCTGTTAGGGTGTTGGGGTTTGTGTTGTAGTGGTTTATTTTTATGGTGAAGATAAAGTTTAGCGGTCTCCACTTGTTAAGCATGTGCAAAACAAATGGAACTGAAACTTATTTTCTTCATTCCCTTGTGTGATAGTGATACACTTCACTTGTGGGCCAAGTGCCCGCATACATATGCCTGGGAACTGAAAGTGGGAGTTTTCTTTGGCAACATTCAGGGTTGTTCTCTACTTTTTACCTTTATCAAGTATGATTTCAAGGCTAACATGTCTTCTTCAATCAGGGGCCACAATATGTTTGCGCGACTTTCTTGACATTTGTTTGCACAAACTGCAGTGGAATTCAGTAAGTCTTAGTATGAGTTGCTACACCCATTGTCTTTATGTGAATGTTACTTACTTTGTTTTTGAAGTCAAGACACTGTACTCTTCTTGTTCATGTCATCATGATGCATGATGAGGTTCTATATGACATTTGTGGGAGTTTTTATAAATAGTACCAAGTTGTTTGAATATTAAGTTATTCAACTCTTGTTAAGAGGCACCTACCTGTTATGACTGATTATGTATTTTAAAACAATTCCAGTCGAGAGTTCACACATCGGATAAAATCTGTATCGATGGCTAAATTTACTACAGAAGAAGTCACTGCTCTTCAAGCAGGGGGAAATGAGGTTTTCATGCAGACTCCAAAACCATGACCTGGTTATTTTTATCTTCCTTCTGCTAATCAATTTCTCTGTTTCTAAATTCTAATTCACATGCATTGTGTTTAATTTTGACAGCGAGCAAGGGAAATTTATCTCAAAGATTGGGATCCACAACGACATTCCCTCCCTGACAGCAGGTTGTTATTATTATTATTATTATTTGACGTTATTTCAGAATCACTCTATAAATTTGCTCTGATTCCCGTGTCTGCTTCCAGTAACCTTCTCAAACTCCGGGAATTTATTAAGCATGTCTATGTGGATAGAAAATATACTGGCGAGAGGAATGTCGACAAGCTCCCAATGGTGAAAGTGGTATACTTCCACCCAGTAGTATGCGCTTACAAAACACACACAGGTTCACCATTTTTTAGAAGTGGTAAACTTCCACCTGGTAGCATGCACTTACAAAACACACACAGAGGTTCACCATTGTTTATTCGATGGACTAAACGGCCCACATAAAGTATCAGCAAAAGCCAATCTAATACATCTGGATCTCATTAATTTCATAGTGATGCTATCTGTTATAAGTTATGTCAAACTTCTCCCTGTTAATGCTATTGCTATTTGTTAAAGACGTCTCGTTTTTTGGGGGTGCCATACAGGGTAACAGTGGATCTAGGAACTCAAGTCTTGAGGTTGCATGTGAATGGCGTAACAGTGAAAGATCTAGTCCTAGCGGAAGAAGTGGTGACAATAGTATCAGATATTACTATGATGAAAGAAGAAGCCCTCGATTTTCCCACGAACATTCAAGATCTGGTGGTTTCAGGAGAAATCCTGTCCGTTTTGAGGTAGTTGATGACAGGGTTCGAGATGATAGACTTGGAGGTGGCAGACGAACTGAAAGCAACAGATTTTCTAATGGAGAATCAAGGCAAATTAGTAGATTGCCTGACTCTCAAAGGAAGGTGGATGTATCCAGTTCCCCAGAGGTACGCCCTGTAAGCAATATTCTGGGGGAAAATGTTTCTCCTCTACATGCGGGTGAACTTCCTAATACAAATGACAAGAAGGATGCCAATGCCTCAGCTCATCCGAAGGTCAGTTACATGCTGAACTATGCGGGGAATTTGTTTTATGTATGAGAAAATTGCCTAAGAAATGTGTTTGTTTTCTTTTCTACTAATTTGAATTGTATTTTCTCAATGTTGTTCTTTTTTCTGAGGCCTGTCATTTTCTACATCTTTTCTTGATTGACTTTGAGAAATATAATTGTTATCATAATTTTCTTATGAGGAATCAGATAATTTGCATTAAACAAGCCATGGTTGGCTTGGCTTATAAGAAGCCCAATGGTCCTTTTCTAACCTCAATAAGAGTTTATGAACATGTTGGCGGAATTTTATTAATGACCTTTCAACTTAAAAAGGAGCTTAATGCGGAAGCAACAACAGTGTTGTCGCTTTGCCAAGAAGCTCTTTTTTGACTTATGCAAGAAGTTGTTTCATATTTGATAAAAGTTTCATAATACCAAGATTGTCTCTTTGCAATTATGGCTTTGGCTTAATGTTCAACTTCTATTTAAAGCCACAAACAAGAAGCTGTCCCATGAGGTCTAACTTGCTTATGCTTTTAGTCTGGCGTGCATATTTGTTCATACCCTTGATGTGCATATTGATAAGCCAGTTGCTTTTCCAGATTTACTGACTTCATAATGAGGAACAAACCACCCCTCTCAGGAAAGAAAAATAAAAATCCCTCAGGAAACTACATGAAACCTTTCAACAAAGATATGGCCAGGGGATTGAGGGGAAGTAGGATTTTAAAATAAAACTTGCAAATTAATGGATTCACAAATGCACTTAGTTGGCAAGTTGTCCTTAGCTCTCCACACCTTGTTGCATTTGAGAGGGTCAAAGATTTGTATTCCAATAGTTGAGATTATTGAGAGACTTGGAAGTTTGTGAAGAAGGTTGACATGACATGGAAGCCTTATTCCACATTTTAGTTCATAGGATGCTTGTCCTTCAATGCCAAAAGTCATTTTTTAATGTTGGCAAATACTAATGAATTTAATGGTGCTTACTTGGGTGGATAATTTGGACGTGGCAACTCTCTCTCTCTCTCTCACCCCCCCACAACCGCCCGCCCCCCCCCCCCCCCCCCCGCGTTATCACAAGCAATCACACACCACAATGATAGCAAGCATGATTAGGAAACCCTGCATGAGCCCATGCAAGAATTTTGATTACTTGCTATTCTTTAATGCAGCTTGAACTTTATTAATATAGTGCATGAGTTTGGAAACCTAAGTTTCTAAAATGCAACATGAGCTTATTCTTTGAAATGTCATCATTGCAGAAGATTGCATCTTCCAGTAGCATAAGATCTATTGATCGGAACCCTACAGAACCTAAAATGGCAAACTCAGGAAGCCTGATTGATTTGAGTTCCAATCCTGGTCCTGCTGATGCTGCAGCTGTCTCACAAACACAGCCAGCACCTTCATCTACCGATATTGGAAACTTGGCCTCCGGGGAAGTATCATCAAAAAATAAAGCCTCTGATTCTCCAAGTACAAATTTTTTGGAATCTTTGCTGTCAGAATTATCAGTGCCGGCAGTTGTACCTGGCGGTAACATCTCTGAAGGACCGAGTAGTGGTAACATGCTAACAACCCACATTGTTGGTGTTTCTTCAACTTCACCTCCAGTGAACATGCTGGAATTACCTGATAACAGCGGTGCTTCTATATCCACATCAATGATCAACAAATCAATGCTAATCCCTAGTGAAGGTGCTCCAGCAGCTTCACAAGTGGGGAAGATGCCAATGTTGGCTGGTGACAGTGGTGATTTCATTGATGAAGTTCCTGAACAGCTGCAGTTACGAGACATGCAGAAATGCTCACCTTCTGCATCCCCTTCTGCGGCTAGTAGCTCAACCAGTCAACAGACTTCTCAATTGGGTGGAATTCTATGCGGTCAGGTAAGATGCAGAATGTGGCCATTTTCATATCAAGCCTCGAACTGCAGTTTCCCCATTAATCCTCAGATGGTTGCTGATACAGAACCATTAGAATTCCACTGATAATGGGATTTTGACATAATTTGCATCAAAGTCGAATTTTTTTTGAAATGTTTCACTTCTGGGAGTGCTTGAAAATAATATTGAATGTAATAAGTACTTGAAATGTAGAACCCTGCTATCTCTTGTTATGTTTTCTTTAGATTCATTGGGGGACTAAATCTGTTTCTTCCTGTGCATATGTATAGCCACAGACTTCATCATTTCTGTCAAACACAAGAGGACCTTTTAGCACCTCTGAAAAATCTTCTCAATCTGTCTCAGAACTGGGACAAGGTATAAGTTCTCCAGTTGGATCACAGCCTCCTCAAATGGAAGCAAAGCCCAGTGGAAGAAAGGAACTTCCAGCGGTAATATCATTTCTGCATATATTTTCAGCTTCTACTTCTTCGTCATCTTCTTCAATTTTTTCTTAATAGTATATTGAACTTTCTGCAGGACCTTTTCACTGCAACCTATTCACCAACCCCATCACCATTCCCAGGTTGGCAAACTGGTTCACCTTATGGCATGGGATTTAGGATGCAGTATCATCCTGTTGCAATGGTATCTTCACTCTGAGATAATGAAGTCAAATTAATTCTGTGCTAATTCTTAGGCCTAAGTACCACACATGGATTATTAATCTGTGAAAATGAATTTTTTATTACAGACTACACCAGCCTTTCCCAGCTCTGTAAAATCAACAAACCCATTCGATTTCAATGATGAAACAACTCAAGTTCAAGCCCCAGTGGTACGCACATTTGGACTGCTTTTTCTTACTCAAGTCAATGGTTCCTTTTCCCCCTTATCTGAGTGTATCTTAAATTTGTGAGCAGTATAAGCTACAGGTTTGTACATATCCTTGTATTATTGAGTGTCTGCAATAGGTCAGGAGTGATGTCAAAATTTTACTTTGATTTTTGAATAAAATAATGAGGATTGTAGATTGATGAAGTGTACACTTGTAGTCACATGCCTGTAGTGAGATATTCTCATGAGTTGATTATCATGATCATAGAATGCTCATTTGTGTTCAAGACCCAACAGTATGGAAAATTTTAATTTTCTCTAAAATAATTCTGGTTCAATTTGTTGCTGGCTGTTTTCGCCCAGTATCATGCTGAATAGCAAAATATGCTGTTCAGTTTTGCCATTCAGGTATGGGAGAATGTTATTGAATCTTTATTCACTAGAATGAGTAGAGATGAAGAAACAATAAAGTGAAGCAGGAACATTGGTTTAATAGAGTATGAGACATGATGCGCGGGTATTTGGTATGATAGTTGCATGATTTGTACTTCATTATAAACTCATACATGAAGAACAAGCTAGATGTTGCAATAATATCTGATTTGTCCTTACAGTCTTAGAAATTTAAGGAGATATCTTGAGCAAAAAACTTGAGCATTGTTCATGTACTAATTCAGATGGAGCCTCTGGAATAGAAGCTTCTATTCTCAGCATACTTAGACTGGGAATATTGATATGTTACTCCTGCTTGCATATATAAATTAAACATGACTACACAAACTTAAATGAATTATTTATGTCTAAATCGATCAAGCAGTTGGGATGGAGACATGTTGAGTTGAGTTGATTCTCATCTAATCATTCATTTACATAATCTGCTTAAGTTAAATGTTCCTAAACTTGTATTTTATTATTATTCTTGTGGGGATTTATTCCTTGTAAATTAGAAAAAGCATCAAAATTTTGTTTCATTGATGTAGTTCCCTTCCATGGCATCTTTGCAAGGAGCATTACCGAGTGTGTCAGCTCCTGTGGGCATATCACATGCTTCCAGTCTTGGTGTTCTTCCGCAGATGATGCAGCCTCAGTCACCATCTCATGTATCTACAATGCCACCACAATCACCTTATGCATTGGCCCTGTCTACAAGTAAAATCAAATTGTTGTCTTTTTGTCTTTTTTCAACTTCCATTCATTCATCTAAAACTTAGTCATTTACTTTTTGCCTTATGTCTAATTCAATAATCTCAGGTCCATATGCAAGACCGCAAGTACCCCATACAATGTTGCCCTCCAGGTAACTTCTTGTTTTTGACAGTTCTTTTTAACATTTCCCTTGAAGATATTCTTTCAAGAAAAAATAAAAAAAAAAAAAAAAAAGGAATCTTTGGGGATAGCTCTTAGACATCACAAAACTGTCTCAACTATTCAGTGTATTCTTCTAATGCTAGTGGTTTGGGTTCTTCCTTTTTCACGTAGGGACAACACTATTTTTTAATAAAGCATTGAAAATTTATAATTACTCTTCATTGTTTGAAACAAAAATATCCAATAGAGGGGTAGTACTAAATTTTCAACACGTTGACAAAGCAAGGGTGAACAGAAAACAGGTGCTCCCTGCATTGAAAATAGTGGTACCCGAATTAAAAGGCCACCAACAATGCGCTTCCTTGATAATGCTCTGATAAGCTTTAAATGAAACAAAGCTACATAGTGTATAAACTCTTATTTATCAAAGCCACATGAATATTAAACTGAAGTTAATGTTTTTCAGGAATAGACTGTTTCCATTTCCCTCACATACACTAAAAATGACACGACATATTTCACCATAAAGAGGTAACTTCAACTCTTCTTAATTCTCATTGCAGACATCAAGGAATTGGTAGCATCACCAGTAATGCTGCTGTTTTTGGTTCTGCAAATACAAATCAGCTGCCAGCAGGCAGATACTCGGTACCTTCTACACCGGATTCTCATTCTTTTTCTTCATTAGGGGGAAACCCATTTGGGTAGATTCAAGAACGTAAGGGTTTTCTTTATCTCATCTTGGCTTCATAATCTTCCTGTCTGGCCTCCAAAGACATTGGGATGAAGTTCAGTTCCTTTCTGGTTGAAGATTAAACGTAATAATTTTTCAGAATGAGGTGGTTTGTCTTCTGCACCATGGAAAGAAGATTGGATGTAGAACCAGAAGGAGCATCTACACATTCATCAGGTATCAAGGTATTTTTTTTGAGGTCATGACATTTTCTGTAAAATCTAATACACTGGTTACCATCATTCTCCCTTTCTTGCTGGTTTAGGATCTTTAGTGCTTGGTACGAACTTGTTGTCTTAGTCCTCTTCAAGAATGATTTGTAATTGTGCATTTGGCTGCTGTTACTATTTTTATTTCTTCAACCGTGGCTAGAGTGCTTTGTGTCCATAATAATTTGAAATGCCAAGCAAAAGAATTAAATTATTTTGCCTTCTATTCAGCAGTAATCTCATTTTAGGCTATACTCTCTATATGGATGTTTGAAGCCTTCTTTCTTGCAAGGATTGACTAAGCAAGAAAATTTGCTTGGAGATGAAATACTTTGCAGTTGCTGATTGTTGTTGAATGTAATGAAAAGTTCATCATGACCCTTTTCAGTGTTATATCGGTGTGGCGCATGTTATAACAAACCATGTCTCATTTGCCCTTCCTAGCAAAATTAAACTTCAGTCTCCAAACTACTAATGGTGGTAGGGGAAGGCTTATATTATTTTTTAGTGGGTTTGAAAGCAAGCTCTTACTCAAAAGGGGAAATGGGAGCTACCATTAAGCTAGGGCCAAATTCATTGCTTTTATGTAATTCTGCCCCCTCTAAATATATATCTTCTCCTTGTCTTGCCCTCCATGATAATTTTTTGGCTTTATTACTGCTCCAAACACTAGACCCCATTTTGTGAAGTTTTGATGAACTTACAACAAATCTCTTGTAATGATCCACTCCTTATACAGATGTTATCCCTTATGACTTTAAAACATGCCTACTCAATTAAGGGGAGCCCACTACATAACTAGTGCCATTTGTTAAGTTCACGAAGTGCATGAGCATGAGTAGCACTTGTATATTGTTTTGAAAATTCAAGAAGTGCATGAGCATGAATAGGACTTGTATATTGTTTTGCAAACATTGAGAAACCACCATCTCTTTGCTAAGTTCGATAAATGTGAATTTTGGCTTGACAAAGTTTTTCTCCTCAATCATATGGTTTCCAATGATGGGATTTCCATGGACCCTAGTCAAGAAGAAACATACCACAATGGCTAAGATCAAGAGTTTTTTGGGTTAGTTTTACATATGTTTTATAAAGGGGGTTCTCTAAGATTGCTTTGAAACCATTATGTAGCAACCACTCCTTGTATAGAATATAGATATTCTTGGTTCTCAACCCAATTGACCCTCACAGCTTTAAAATGTGTTTACCTAGTTAAGAACTATATGGGACCAAACAAACATGCATCTCTTATAGGGTTGTCTGGATAGAGTCCTATACTGGGGTTGGAGATTGACTTTGATACCATCTGTAGTGACCCACTCCCTCATGTGTAGACATTCTCTAAGATTGCTTTGAAATCATTATGTAACAACTCACTCCCTATTCCATAGATATTGTAGGCCCTCATGGATTTAAAATGTATCTACCCAGTAAGAGAAGCCTACTATGGGGGGCCCAATAAATAGACATCCCTTATGGGGCTTTCTAAATAGAGCCCTACTACACCAGGGTTGTAGATAGGATTTGATACTATCTATAATGACCCACTCCCTCTTGTGTAAATATTATTAGCTCTAAGCCCAATGGGCCCTCAGATCTTTAAATGTGTCTATCCAATTAAGAGGAACCTGCCACATATATAGTGTAAGGAACTTTTTCCCTTAACCGGTGTGGAATATTATATCACATATATACTCTTTGCTTTTCATCCTTATCAAACTTGGTGAGGCCACTTGCCAACTTAGGGTAAAATTCATTAACTAGAACACAATATTTTGAGGGACAAGAAGCAATTAGTTTCTTAAACTTCACCTTATAACTACACAATAGTTGCCAAGTATCAGAAACAAAGGAGATGTAACTGAAAATGGAGTTTGGGAAGTGGAATGAGAATGTTTATGGGAGGACACGTGGAAAGAACAGGACGTCAGTGGGAAACAGCTGGTCCCAACCTCCACTGTATTCGAATTCAAAAAGGCAGAGAGCAGGATCTGCTGGGCCAAAGCAGGCTAGAGGGGTCAAAGCCCAGTCAACTCTCCAGGATGGGATTCTGGCCTCCAAATATATGACAAGGGCCCATTCTTTTAGTAAGCCCAGCCCATAGTCTGAAATTGACGTGGACTGGAAGAGGGAAGTCCATGGGAAATGCCCGATTCAGTTGTTGGGCCAAGAGCTGGGAGACAATCAAGACAGATATTCGAAGGGCCCTTTACACAGAGCTATTCTTTCTGCAAAGGGGAAGGCGAAGGCAGGCCACGAAGATTATGAAAATCAACAAAGGGGCTCCGCGTTGAAGTGCGGTTCAAAGAAGCTGTGGAATGCTCTGTTTTCTTCAAGCTCTGTATGCCGACAAGGGGATCAAAGCCGAAGCGAGCCACTCACGACTGAGAGATCGATGCCAGTTAGTGATACTCTTCCATTGGAAGACGTCTCCGTAGCGGGAACACAGTTGGTTCAAGGGTGTTCTGAGGAAGGAACGACATCGACGAAGGAAAACGCGGAGCAAAGGAATCTTCTTAGGGCTCCTTTTCAATCAAAAGGGAAGGAGAAAATGCGCAATATTGCTAAAGGAGAAGACGGAGCAGGTTTTACGGGTTTTGTGGGTTGTTCTCATAGTGAATCTTTAGTCACGGATCATATTTCTTATCCCGCAACTAGAGAAAAAGGACTCAACTTTGAGGGGTACTGTGGAATTACGAAAGTGGAAATTTTCGAGGTATCTTCTCATCATTTTTCTCAGCCTTCTCTGCCTTTTCATTCTCCTTTCTCTGGTCTGGCTCCTCCATACCCGAGTCCTTTTGCTCTCGATCTCTCCATTTCAGCATTTCAATCCCAGTTTCCTACGAAAAATCGAGTGTTATCTGAAATTTAAAAAAAAAAAATGACGTTGGGGCTTATCGTCTTGGGTCTGTTGGCATTCCTAACCATGATGATGAGGTGCCCCAGCTGGCTAGATTGAATCTTTTGTCTGAAAGCTTTAATTATGATAAGACCAAACCCAGCTCGCCTCATGGGGCCCCTATTCTGGGTACAGTTAGCCAGGGAGACACAGAGTTCTCCCAGATGGGTGGGTTCCAAACTGAAGGTCTTTCCCCTAGCAAAATGGCTAAAGTTTGTTAGGTCTTAAGCTCCTTGGATATTAAGGTGTATTCAAGGCGAAAGAACATAATTGCCACAGACATTTGAGTTCTGTTGGCGTTGGTTTGGAGGTATAGGGTCAGTGAGGTGTTTTTATGAAGATCATAAGCTGGAATATCAGGGGGTTGGGATCTAGGAAAAAGAGAAGGGTGGTTAAGGATTTCTTGCGACTTCAGAATCCGGATGTAGTGGTGTTCCAGGAAACAAAAAGAGAGGTGTGCGACAGAAGGTTTGTAGGAAGTGTCTGGTCGGTTAGGAATAAGGAGTGGGCTGCTCTCCTGGCGTGCGGGGCTTTAGGAGGGATTTTGATCATTTGGGACTCAAAGAAAATGAGCAGTGAGGACGTGGTAATTGGATCTTTTTCTATCTCAGTCAAGTTCTTGTTGGATGGATGTGGATCATTGTGGTTGTCTGCAATTTATGGTCCAAACAACCCCTTAACTAGGAAGGATTTTTGGGTGGAGCTGTTAGACCTTTTTGGCCTTACTTTTCCTTCATGGTGTGTGGGAGGTGACTCCAATGTTATAAGGAAAAGATCAGAAAAACTGGGTGGCTCTAGATTCACTTTTAGCATGAGGGATTTTGATGGCTTTATAAGAGAATGTGAATTACATGATCCCCCATTACGGAATGCCTCTTTTACTTGGTCAAATATGCAAGAGTCACCGGTGTGTAAGAGATTGGATCGGTTTCTCTATTCAAATGAGTGGGAGTTTTCCTTTCCTCAAAGCCTTCAAGAAGTTCTTCCTAGATGGACATCGGATCATTGGCCGATTGTATTGGATATCAATCATTTCAAGTGGGGTCCAACACCTTTTAGGTTTAAGAATATGTAGTTGCAACATCATAGTTTCAAAGAGTGTTTTAGCAGTTGGTGGAGAGAATTTGAAGGAAATGGTTGGGAAGGTCACAAGTTCATGAGAAAGTTACAATTTGTTAAGGCAAAATTGAAAGATTGGAATAAAAATACTTTTGGAATGCTTAAGGAAAGGAAAAAAACCATCTTGGATGAAATAGCTAACATTGATGCCAAATGAACAAGAAAGGGCTCTCTCTTCTGATCTTACTGTTCAAAAGAGCAGTAAGAAAAAGGGAGCTAGAGGAAATAATTTTGAGGGAAGAAATTCATTGGAGACAAAAAGCTAAGATAAAATGGGTTAAGAATGGGGATTGCAACTCAAAGCTGTTTCACAAAGTGGCTAACGGGAGACAAAACAGGAATTTCATCAAATTATTGGAGAATCAAAGAGGTTTGGTGTTGGACAATTCCGAGAGCATCACAGAGGAGATATTACTTTATTTCAAAAAGCTCTACTCGAGTCCTCCTGGTGAGTCTTGGAGAGTAGAAGGTATTGATTGGTCCCCTATATCAGAAAAGAGTGCTTCTAAGCTGGATTCCCCTTTCTCCGAAGTAGAGATCTTTAATGTCATCTTTCGGTTAGATAGGGATAAGGTGCCGGGGCCTGATGGTTTCACCATAACAGTGTTTTAGGATTGTTGGGATGTGATCAAGGATGACTTAGTGAGGGTGCTTGCAGAGTTTCACAACAGCGGGATTATTAATCAAAACACCAATGCCTCCTTCATAGTTCTTTTGCCCAAAAAGAGTCAGTCAAAGAAGATTTCGGATTTTAGACCTATCAGTCTAATCACTTGTCTCTATAAGGTAATAGCAAAAGTCTTGTCAGGGTAACTTAGAGGAGTACTACAGGAGACCATCCACTCCACTCAAGGTGCTTTTGTTCAAGGGAGACAAATTCTGGATGCAGTTCTTATAGCCAATGAGATTGTGGACGAGAAAAGCTGATCAGGGGAGGAAGGAGTTGTATTCAAGATAGACTTTGAAAAGGCTTATGACCATGTTAAATGAGATTTTTTGGATCATGTGTTGGAGAAGAAGGGATTTAGTTCTAAATGGAGGAATTGGATGAGAGATTGTCTGTCGTCGGTCTCTTATGCTATTCTAGTGAATGGTAATGCTAAAGGGTGGGTCAAGGCATCTAGAGGTTTAAGGCAAGGTGACTTTTTATCCTCTTTCCTGTTCACTATTGTTGCAGATGTGTTGAATAGAATGTTGTTGAAAGCTGAGGAAAAAAGTTTTATGGAGGGCTTCAAGGTAGGTAGAAATAGGTGTAGGGTGTCCCATCTGCAATTCGCAGACGATACCATCCTCTTTGCTAGCTCTAGTGAGGAAGAACTGCAAACTCTTAAGTGTTTATTGTTAGTGTTTGGTCAAGTTTTTTGGCTTAAGGTCAATCTTGACAAGAGTAATCTTTTTGGCATCAACCTTGATCAGAATCATCTCTCTAGGTTAGCCTTGTTGTTTGACTGCAAGGCTTTAGATTGACCTATACTTTATCTGGGTCTTCCTTTGGGAGGGAATCCAACTGCTTGTGGATTCTGGGATCCAGTGATTGAGAGAATCTCTAGGAGATTAGACGGGTGACAAAAGCCTTATTTATCTTTCGGTGGTAGGATAACTCTCCTACACTCATGCCTATCCCACATCCCTAGCTACTTTATTTTTCTGTTTAAGATTCCTGCTTCAGTGGCTGCAAAAGTTGAGAGAATGCAAAGGGACTTTCTTTGGTCAAGGGTTAAGGAAAGTAAAAGAGACCATCTTGTTAGTTGGTATGCAATGTGTAAGTCGAGGGTAAAAGGGGGTTTGAGGATTGGGAATATTCCTTTAAGGAATTGCGCTCTTTTAGGGAAATGGTTGTGGAGGTTTCCTAGAGAGAGTACAACTCTATGGCATTAGGTCATTCTTAGCATCTACGGGACACACTCAAATGGTTGGGATGTCAACACTTTAGTCAGGTGGTCACATCGTTGTCCTTGGAAGGACATTGCACAAATCTTTCAGGATTTTTCCAAGTATACTCGATTTGTCGTAGGAAATGGGGAAAGAATTTGCTTTTAGAAAGATTTGTGGTGGGAGGACCAAATCTTCAAAGACCAATATCCAAGACTATTTAGAGTAGTAACGGATAAAAATATTCTTATATCTTCAATTCTCGGTTTTGCTCACCCTTTCTCATGGAACTTTAATTTCCGTCGTAATCTAACCGATTATGAGATAAAAGATCTAGAACGCCTCATGCGCTCTCTTGATTGTATGAATTTATCCACTTCCGCTTCAGATGCGAGATCTTGGTCCTTATTGTCTTCAGGATTGTTTACAGTCAAGTCTTTTTTTACAGCCTTGTCTCAAATGCTTGATTCATCTCCATTTTTCCCCACTAAGTTTGTATGGAAATCTCAAGTCCCTTTCAAAGTTAAGGCCCTTGTCTGGCTTGTGGCACACAAGAAGGTAAATACCAATGACTTGCTACAATTGAGGAGACCCTACAAAGCTTTTAGCCCTGACATTTGTAAGTTGTGTATGAAGCAAGGAAAATCAGCAGATCATCTCTTCTTTCATTGTTCTATGACGTTGGGGTTGTGGCATAGACTATTTCAGCTAGCCAAGATGGATTGGGTTCCTCCGAAAAGCATTTCAAACATGATGTTCATCAATTATAAAGGTTTTGGCAAGTCCAAGAGAGGGTTAGTTTTATGGCAAAACACGTGCATAGCTTTAATTTGGGTTGTGTGGCGGGAAAGAAATGCTAGGATATTTGAGGACAAAGCCAGGAATTCAAAGAATCTTTGGGACTCCATTCATTTCCTCGCTTCTTTTTGGGCTTTTTGTTCCACGGATTTTAAGGGCATCCCCCTTAATGTATTACAACTAGATTGGCTAGCAGTGTGTAGTTCCAATGGGACGGTGTAATGTCTTGTTATTTTTTGTGTTGTTTAGTTTTACCTTTGGCGGGAGGATTTCTCATCCTCCTTTTGTACTATTTTTTCTATCAATATATTCATGCGTGGTTTCCTATCAAAAAAAAAAAATTGTGTTATTCCTGCACTTATCACTTGTTCATTAGCATTTTCAATTGTTTCCCTACGCCCTCAAATGTAACTTGATTTGAACCATGTTAGTTGTTGAGCTGCTTATGGGCACATCCCATTTAAATTCTTATGAGTACACCTAAGATGTTTTTTCAATTCATATTAATTCAGGCTTGTTTTAACCCCCACCTAGTAACCATCCTGCTTGTTTCTTCCTTCCTTTACTTCTTCATGGTTGAACAACTTCATTTCACACACAGCATGCCAACTTATAGTACTTTAGAAGTATAGGAATACGGTTCCATTACCAAAACATTTACAGCTACTACTTGTGCTATTTTAACTTTTCCTAGATATCCTATTCAGGGAGAAGTCCTTGTTTTTTGGTGTGAATTATTAATAAGAGTAAATATATTTATAAATAGTTTCAATGAGTTATTGCAATTTTCCCGTTTAAATCTCTTGCATCCCAATCAGATAAGGCCACAAAAGTGCAGTGGTTAGCTCATTTAAGAATATCCTGACTCTCTGCCCAGATTAATTAATTGGGTTACATATTATAGGTGCACTTACCTTGTATCAGAATAACCTGATTTAATGAGCAGTTGATGAGCTTGGCCTATAAAATCAGCCCTTACTTTGAGGTAAAACTAATTTAAGAGATATACTCAAAAGGAAAGAAGGTAAGGAGGTGGGCATGGGAGCGAAAGGTGCTAAGGTTATGTGTGTGATGGTCATTTTGGTGGTTATGCTAGCCCCTCAAGTCACAGCAGGGATATATACCTGTTGGGGTGGGTGCTATAACCAGTGTGTTATCGAAATAGGTCATTCTCAGATACCAAATCTGCCATGTACTTGGAAATGCTTAAATGGCTGTCTTCCTTCTCTAGGTTCTGTTTCCAGTAAGTATTGCTACCTCGGTTGCTCTTTGGATAGGTGCATCGAATTCTCTGGTGGTAAGAGTCCTCTCCCCCTCTAGAAATGATTCATTGTTAGGATAAAAGCATGCGTTTAAACCAGTACAGTTCCTTCGTACTTTTATGTCACATCTTAATCCTAACAATAAACCCATAAACTGTTTCTCCTTGTTTTTTTGGTCTGTGAAAAGCCCTTTCATTCTTTAATAGCTAACAAGGAGTGTATTTTACATGCCAGATATACCGCAAATGGACGGCTGTGTAAGCAAATGCTCTGATCCATGCCAGTGAAGTCTCAATGTTTTGGCATTGTCTCCATGTTCAAGATTAGCCACCTTTATATATGATATAATGAATAAAGCCATGTTTCACTTCATCTATGAATCAGATTAGTATATAAAATGAAAGATTTCATTGTGGTGATCCGGATGCTCTGTTTTCTCTTTCTGCACTTTTGTTTTTATAACTAGGAAAAAGGAACATAGAGCGTAAACATAGCTAGAAGCCTTATTTGAAAGTCAGGAAAAGGTGGAATTGCTATGAAGTACTACTAGGCTTGGTTCCCAAATGCTATAGAACATGATTGACTCATATTTCTTAGCCCAAGAAGCAAATGCACAATAATCCCACACACAAACCCAATGGCTGCACTCGACCCCACCAGTGAAACCGCAGCGTACAAGATCATCACAAAGGACGACTCCTTGGAAGCCATGTCCCTAAAAGCCATGGCTAGTTCAATGCCTGCAAACAACAGCAGAACACCCAATACCCCAACAGGAAACTGGTTCAACAGCTTCGCCAAATAACACCCCAGAACCAATCCCAAAACCAGCTTGGCTGCGCCAAGAAGTGCCACACACCCACCACTCCTTCCCCCAAACTTGTACTGCCCAGGTGGCCCCCCTGCACCATGGCAGCATGGCATGGCTCCAAACGAGCACCCCACCAAATTATCAACCCAACAGTCACTGACACTGATGCCACTGTGCAGTTCTTCCCCGGGAAAAGATTGGATGATAGCTTACACACTGCAATCAGAGTTTAGCAATGATAAAGGCAATTGGGGGATTGCACCCTTGATGAACCCCTCCTTCCAAGCATGCTTGGATATCTTCACTACTTTGATGGAAGATGGCCCGACCTTCATCTCCTTCATCACATGAGGCCTTCTCACAATAGCCAAAACCACACCCAACAATAAAACAATAGCAGCAGAAGGAAGAAAAGATATGACTCTCCTCAACCTCCTCCTCCTCCTCCCCCAGGCCTCTCTTCCTCACCCCCCAAACCATCACCATCATCACTCCCTCCCCCTCCTCTGCTCTCTTCACCTGCACCAGTAACAACTACTATAAAACCAGCACATACAAGAACCAAAAGCAAGCCATCCCGCCCAATCCAATACCTCTCCCCACTAGACTTAGACTTGGAAAAGTCCTGCTCTTTACTAATATACTTCACTGTAGTCATAGCAAAAGACAGCCCCTGTGAGAGCTGAACTCCTCTCACAACAGGCAAGGGAATGAGCCTGTAAACGACCTCCATCAACCTAGTTACACCCAGAAGAAACAGAGCCCAGAAGTGCAGATTCCAGCAGCCATAACCTCAGGTATCCCAAAGCTTGATTCATTTGATATAGCCGCTGCAGCAATCGACTTCATGGGCTGCACCGGCATTGGAACACCACAAAGGGCGCCTGTGATAATGTTATAGATAGTGGTGAAGATGGGTGCAGTGTCGAGGTCGGGGTCCTTGGCTAGTGTCAAGGCCAAAACTAAGGGAATATGTGTGCCTAAATCCCTCATTGCTCCATTCAATTCAGACCATTTGGATCGAAACCCCAGATTGTTTTTCACGTTCCGGAGAGTGGCTGCAAAACCCGACAACGGTTTGGGGTTTTCCATGGTTTGGTGGGGTTGGGGTTCACTCTCCAGAAAGTGAAAAACAATCTGGCGTTCTCATATCATTTATGATACAAATACAAATTATTCTCATATCACAATTGGTGTCCTGATTTCTCCTTGCGAACAATAAGCACTTTGAATAAGTGTATGTTGTGAGATTTATTCAAATAAAATGTTGTTCTAAGTACTTTGAAGAAGTGAGTATTGTGGTACTTGTTAAAAGCTTAAAATAAAGTCTTGTTTCAAAAAGCAATTTTGACATCTTCTTCTTTAGAAAAGAGAAGTGTTGATATGAAGAGAAAAAAAAAAGACATGCAAAGCACTTTTGACATTCCACTCCTTAGAAAATCCCACTCCCTAAAAAAAGAGATGCTGATTTCTTTCAAAGCACTTTTGAGATCCTAATCCCCAAAAAGAAGTATGGATACGAAGAGAAAAAGAAATGTGTGGATATAAAGAGAAAAAGGGCATCCATTTTATATATGCGATCTCAATCATCAATGCTGGTTCAAGTGATTGAGCTTTATTGTTGCCTCCACCCACCCAATCATCAATGGTGGTTAAAGCGATTGAGCATTGTAGTCGCTTCCACCCACCAAAAAGATTTGATTGCGCACCATGATTTTTCATATTAGGATCATGTTGGGATGTAAAAAATATTTAGATTCTTTGATTAAAAGGGATGAAATATGTCAAAAATGGATTACCTGTTTAAAAATGAGGATTTCCCGACAAAAATCGTGGGATCTTCCTCCGATTGCTTATGAAAGTGATATTCAGTCCTCATGGAATTCGTTTCAGATTCCATTTGCTGCAGTATGGAGCAATGATGTGAAGAGAACTTGAAACATGACTCCATCTCCCACTCTCTCTTTCCCCACCTTTCCACATTTTCTTTCCATACGAACACCCTCACGGCCTGCTACAGCCGACTGCTCCCTTGCCGCCACAACTCCGTTCACACCACCATCGCTCCTCCCCGCGACGCCTTCCGGAGCTGCAAATCACCACGCGGCGCCGCGTGCGGCCTCCACCGTCCATGGCAAGCTCCCCCATTGCCGCCGTGTTGCCCACGCCATTTCCTCCACTCTCATCTCTTCTGCCACCTCATAGATCCACCAGTCGCTGCCATTCCTTAGTCTTCACGCTCCAGTCATGGCACTGTCTCCACCGCGCACCGCCACTAGTGGCAGCCCGCTGCCGCCGTCCATGGCCCCATGCATGTCCATTCTCCGCTTAGGCTTCTTCTTCAAAACACATGTAAACCTTCCCTTTCAATTTTTTTTTTTTTTTTTTCTTCATGCATTTAGATTCTGTTTGTGGCCTTGGCCTTTATACCATTCGACTTTTACATGGGTTTGGGCCTTCAAATAGGTCTAAAAAAAATCAGATATGGGCTTAATAGACATTATATTAGCCTTGGTATTTATTTAAGTGTGATATGAGTTGAGTTGTGGTTGTTGATTGATACTAAGCTTGGGCTTTATTGCTTGGGGTTGTTGCTTGGTTGGGCTTTTCATTTAAATCTTGATTTGGGTCTTAGACATTTGATATATTTGGGCTTGCTTTCATTTGCTAGATGGGGTTATTACACTGCCCACACTAGATGGGCTTATTCGGTTTTTTTAGCACACTGATTTGTTGTACGAGCTTTGATCTTTCAGGCTAAGTATGGTTTTAGAAAGTTTGAGGGAAAATGTGAAGGGGAGAAAACAGGAAGGAAAAGTAAAAAGAAAGAGATAGGGTGAAGGAAAACATAGATACAAGCCTTTTTCGAAAATTAGGAAAAAGGAAAATAGAAGGAAAACATAGCTAGAAGGCTTATTTAAGAAGTAGGAGAAGGTGGAATTGCTATGAAGTACTACTAGGCTTGGTTCCCAAATGTTGTAGAACATGTCTGATCCTTAGTCATATTTCTTAGCCTAAGAAGCAAATGCACAATAATCCCACACACAAACCCAATGGCTGCACTTGACCCCACCAGTGAAACCGCGGCGCACAAGAGCATCACAAAAGACTCCTCCTTGGAAGCCATGTCCCTAGAAGCCATGGCTAGTTCAATGCCTGCGAACAACAGCAGAACACCCAATACCCCAACAGGAAACTGGTTCAACAGCTTTGCCAAAGAACTCCCCAGAACCAATCCCAAAAACAGCTTGGCTACACCAAGAAGTGCCACACACCCACCACTCCTTCCCCCAAACTTGTACTGCCCAGCTAGCCCCCCTGCACCATGGCAGCATGGCATGGCTCCAAACCAGCACCCCACCAAATTCATCAACCCAACAGTCACTGACACTGATGTCACTGAGCAGTTCTTCTCTGGGAAAAGATCGGATGATAGCTTACATACTGCAATCACAGAGTTTAGCAACGATAAAGGCAATTGGGGGATTGCACCCTTGATGAACCCCTCCTTCCAAGCATGCTTGGATATCTTCACTACTTTGATAGGGGATGGCCCAATCTTCATCTCCTTCAGCACATGAGGCCTTCTCACAATAGCCAAAACCACACCCAACAAGAAAACAATAAAAGCAGAAGGAAGAGAAGATATGATTCTCCTCAACCTCCTCCTGCGCCTCGTCCCAGGCCTCTCTTCGTCACCCCCCAAACGACCATCATCATCACTCCCTCCTCCTCTGCTCTCTTCACCTGCCCCATTCACAACTACTATGAAAACAGCGCATACAAGAGCCAAAAGCAAGCCATCCAGCCCAACCCAATGCCTCTCCCCACCAGACTTAGACTTGGAAAAGTCCTGCTCTTTCCTAATATACTTCACCGCAGTCATAGCAAAAGACAACCCTTGTGAGAGCTGAACTCCTCTCACAACAGGCAAAGGAATGAGCCTGTACACCGTCTCCATCAACCCAGTTACACCCAGGAGAAACAGAGCCCCAGAAGCGCAGATTCCAGCGGCCATGACCTCAGGTATCCCAAAGCTTGACCCATTTGATATAGCCACTGCAGCAATCGACTTCATGGGCTGTACCGGCATTGGAAGGCCGTAAAGGGCGCCTGTGAGGATGTTGTAGATAGCTGTGAAGATGAGTGTAGTGCCGAGGTTGAGGTCCTTGGCTAGTGTCAGGGCCAAAACTATGGGAATATATGTGCCTAAATCCCCCATTGCACCATTCACTTCTAACCATTTGGATCGAAAAGCCAGATTGTTTCTCACTTTCTGGAGAGTGGTGGCTGCAAAGCCCGATAATGGTTTAGGGTTATCCATGGTTTGGCAGGGTTGGGGTTCCATGGAAGGGGACTGGCATATAATGTTGAGAATGAAGACAGATGAAGAGAATAAATAAGGAAAAAAAAATGAAGGATTTGGCGTCTGACAAACGCAATCACAGTTCACAGATGATATACAATTTGTAATCTCTAACCATTGAAAATCCCAATGAAATATAAACACCAAGAGGTACAGATATAAATATACAAGATTAGGTCAAAATCAAAATCTATACCATCTATAAAATTGGTAGTTGTTTGTCATTTTTTTAGTCCCACAAATACCCTTATTAATACTAATAATAAAACCTAAAACAATTGAAAGTTTAACCTTCTCTCAATTATTCTGCCTCCAAGTTCTATTTCATCAACTAATTTAACAGGATTTTAGTGTAATTTGTAGTACCATTTTTAATCTTCTCAATTAATTTTATAATTGTTTGACTACTACTATGATTAAATTTATATTCATAAGTTGTTATTTGATTTGTTTCATTTTTAAATATATCATGTATTTACTATGAAGGTTTATACTTTATAGTTTGTCCTCCTATTCATCCAATTTTATAATTTTTACTTTATAGTTTTTCCATTTCATAATTGTATTGTGGTTTATCCGATTTCATTGTCTTTATTGCATGCCCTTTTAATAGGCAAAAGATATGCATTAAAAGGTTTTCAAACATGAGATGCAGATTTTTAAATTTTTAACACCTAATTTATTCATTGAAATAGAAAAACGAGTATCTAAAAGGATATATTCAAAGTCTTTGGAAATGGATGATAAAAAGACTGAATAACTAATATTAACATGTTAAATGAAGTTATCATCCATAGAACAAAACAAAACCATTGTGTGTTTCTTATTCAAATTTTAACAAAATAGAAATTTGTATGAAATATTTTATCTTTATAATCTTCAATTTTTTTTTTTTAAAAAAAGGACTATTTTCAAGTTTGGAGATAGCTCACTTTATTGGGATGTTATTTTTTCAATATTATACCATACAAATCTTATGTTATTTTATTATTGTTGTATTTTGTTCTGAAATGGTTTATTACTGTTTTAAAGTTTTTTGATATATCTAAATTCAATTCGAGTGAATGGTTTGACCATTAATATATGTGTGTCTTTCTTTACGATCCAAGTTTTACAATTTTCAAAAATAAAATTCCTAAGAATCTTAGTAGCAATATTTAATTTTAGATTTTTATTAATTTCTTATTTAGTCTGTAAAACTAAAACGAAATTTAGTTACTCGTTCGAATGTTTGAAGTCATTTTGTCTATAATTTAACTCAAATAATTGTAAACTTAGTGCTCAATTTTGAATATTAAATTAAAGTTGTCTCAAGTCAATTTCAATATAAAATTCAAACCAATATTTTGTGATAATATTTTTATAAAACGTTCTATTGTAATAAATTAACAATGGTAAAATTTTTATCAATAGAATCATCCCATTTCACACTTACCAAGGATATGGCATTGATCATATTAAAATCAAATTTTGATTTATATTATTATTTATATTTTATTTTATAAATTATAAGAATATTAATTTTACGTATATTAATTTTATATTTAAACACATATAATTAATAAATTATATAACTATTATAAAGTATATAAATTTTTTTAAAATAATTTGAACAAGTAAAACAAGTAATATTTATATTTTTTTTCTTTTGTGATAATTATTATTGTTACCTACTATAAGCTCGAGGCTATGAACTAAAGAGGTTTGTAATAAAGATTTTATATAATTTTATTAACTTTATATTTTACACAGGATCCCATGGTTGATTACATCAAAAGTCTATCAAAAAGTATAAAACAAGTATAAAGCAATGAAATTAAATTATATATATGACATGTTATAGCTAAGTGTGGACCCCGCATTTCGGCTCAATGCGTTTCCCACTCGATGGAGAGCTCGATTTTACTTTGAAAATGATTTTATATTGGTTAAAAATGACTTGGAGTCGCCACTTATTTTTGTTTTATTTTTAAAAAGGGTAAACAAAATAAGAAAGAAAAATCCTAAGTGTGACTCCTTGTTTCGGAAAAGGTGGTCTGTGAAAAATCGGATTGGGTTCGGGGGTCAGGTTGCTTATCGAGAAGGTACGATAGCGACCGTAGCACCCCTCTAAGTCCCTAAAGTCGGGTCTCTACTAATAAAATGAAGCAATCATGGCAATCAACGGGAAAGTCAATGGATACCCACCTAAATCATGCACAATATGAGAATCAAAACACGCAATGTAGATTGACTAGAATGGGAGTGGATGCGTACCTCGGCCATGAGCCATAATGCGCTATCAAGAAACAGAATTAGTGCACAATTGATGAATACAAAATATAGCTCATGCATATCGGAGCGCAAAACGAAGCTCAAGCAAAATACACTAAGCACAACAGTTGACAAATCGAAAGAGATCGAACATGGGCCCCCCACCAAAGCCCGATTTATTACTCAGGAACCAGCCTCACAAATTCCATGTTTTAGGATTAAGAAGAATTCACTATTGCCTATGTAAAATCAAGAAGAACAGAAGATTATTTAGGAATCGAAATGGAATTAAAACTATTCGAGTGAAAATTGGATTTTTGGAGCTTATTGGAAAATTGGATTTTTGGAAATTAAATTTAAAATATTAGAGCTTCGATAATTAAAATGAAATTTGCCAGAGAAAATAAGAAATGAACTTTAGGGAATTAAACTACAAGGGTATGGATTATGAAAATTGAATTTGTAATAATAATAATAACAAGGAATGAACTTCGGGAAATTGAACTACGGGAATATAGATTTTTAATAATAATAAGAAATGAACTTTAGGAAATTAAATTGTGAGGATATAGATTTTTAATAATAACAATAATAAATATAACAATAATAATATTAGGAAATTGAACTGAGAGAGAGTATAGATTTTTAATAATAATACTAATAATAATGATAATGATAATAATAATAATAATAATAATAATAATAATAATAATAATAATAATAATAATAGCAATAATAAGAAATGAACTTTAAGAAATTGAACGGCTATAGTATAGATTTTTAATAATAGTAATAACAATATAATGAACTTTAGGAAATTAAATTAGGAGGATATAGATTTTTAATAATAACAACAATAAATATAAGAATAATAATATTAGGAAATTGAACTGAGAGAGAGTATAGATTTTTAATAATAATACTAATAATAATGATAATGATAATAATAATAATAATTATTATTTTAAAAGTTGAATTGATAATGACAATAATAATAAGATTTTAAAAGTTGAATTAATAATGGTAATAATAATAAGATTTTAAAAGTTGACTTAATAATGGTAATAATAATAAGATTTTAAAAGTTGACTTAATAATGGTAATAATAATAAGATTTTAAAAGTTGAATTAATAATGATAATAATAAGGTTTTGAGGGTTTGAACTAATAATAACGATAATAATAATAATAATAATAATAAGATTTTGAAAGACGAATTAATAATAATAATAAGATATTAATGATAAGATTTTAAAAGGTTAGATTAATAATAAAAATAAGAATGAGATTTTGAAAGTGGAATAATAATAGTAATGATAAGATTAATGATAAGATTTTAAAAGGTTGGATTAATAATAAAAATAAGCATAAGATATTGAAAGTGGTATTTATAATAATAGTAATGATAGGATTAATGATAAGATTTTAAAAGGTTGGATTAATAATAAAAATAAGAATCAGATTTTGAAAGTGGAATTAATAATAATAGTAATGATAAGATTAATGATAAGATTTTAAAAGGTTGGATTAATAATAAAAATAAGAATCAGATTTTGAAAGTGGAATTAATAATAATAGTAATAATAATATTAATGATAAGATTTTAAAAGGTTGGATTAATAATAAAAATAAGAATCAGATTTTGAAAGTGGAATTAATAATAATAGTAATGATAAGATTAATGATAAGATTTTAAAGGTTGGATTAATAATAAAAATAAGAATCAGATTTTGAAAGTGAAATTAATAATAATAGTAATAATAATATTAATGATAAGATTTTAAACGGTTGGATTAATAATAAAAATAAGAATCAGATTTTGAAAGTGGAATTAATAATAATAGTAATAATAATATTAATGATAAGATTTTAAAAGGTTGGATTAATAATAAAAATAAGAATCAAATTTTGAAAGTGGAATTAATAATAATAATGATAATAATAATAAGAATAATGATAATAACAATAATAATAATAGTAACAATGATAACCAATAATAATAACAATAGCAATAACAATAATAGGAATAATAATAATGATAATAACAATAATAATAATAACAATAATAAGGTTCGAGAAATTGAATTAATAATAATGATGACCATGGTGATAATAATAATAATAGGATTTTGAAAAGGTTGAATTAACGATAATAATAATAATAATAATAATAATAATAATAATAATAATAATAAGATTCGAAAAATTGAACAAATAATAATAATGACAATGATAGTAATAATAACAATAATAATAACTAATAAAGGTAATATCCGCTACTAATAATTATAACAATAATAATATCCGCTAACAATAATAATAATAATATCAGTTAATAATAATAATAGTGGTAATAATAATATCCGCCAACAATAATAATAATAATAATATTCGTTAATTATAATAATGATAATAATCCGTTAACAATAATAATAATAATAATGATATCCGCTAATAATAATAATAATAACAGTAATAATGATAATAATATCCGCTAACAACAATAATAATAATATTAATAATAATGATAATAATCCGTTAACAATAATAATAATAATAATGATATCCGTTAATAATAATAATAATACTAGTTAATAACAATAATAATAATAATAATAATTAAAATTAATAATAATGATATGAATTAAAAGGGCTTTGGGCTCCATCTCCATCATAAGCCCAAACTCACTAGGCAAAAATCACCCTCCATCTCCATCATAAGCCCAAGCCCATAATAATAATAAAATCACCCTAGCAACCAAGCCCATCAGCAAACTTCAAGCCCAAATCTAAGCCCATCATCAAAAAGGCTTTTCAGCCACTTCTTCCTTACCTCAGGAAGGCTATGACGGAGAAAGCGGAGGTGAGAGAGGCATCGCCGGAGTCGAAGTCGGTCCAAGCTACAGCCGCTCCGCGCCGTTTCGCTGTGTCGCGCCGCCTCCTCCGCCGTCGAACACGTCCAGCTGCAGCGGCTTGGTGTCGGTGTGGACTGTGGAGCCTGCTGCTGCAGCCTCCGTGGGAGCATGGAGAGCTTCGTCGGCCGGAATCTGGCCGTTGAGGAAGAGCTCATTTGCTGACAGCATCCTTGACGTCGCCACCGCGGAGCCCCCATAGCAGGCGAGCCGTGAGGAGGGTTCGAACCCGGCACCGGTGGACGACGAGGCTGCCACCGGGATTCCAGTTGGGGGTCTCGCCCTTCCAGGCGAAGACGACGGCGCCGTCGCGGGCGATGGCAGCGGTGGCGCGGTCCTGGGTGGAGAGGGTGACGATAAGGACGGCGGTCTAGATGGCCATGCGGAGCGAGCCAGTGACCTGAAGATCATTCCCCCCTTCTCCTCTGGCTATGACCCGTCTTTGAAGCCCCCCCAAGGACTCCTCCAGATCTCTTCCTCTCTGTGACAGCCCAAAAAAAATCAAAAAAATCTCCTTCCTCTCTGACAGCTTCTCTCCAAGCTATCTCTCTGGCCCCTTCAGCAGCTCCTCCATCCCATCCTATGTAGCTGCCCAAGAGCAGCCCACTTGAGAGGTCTTTCGGAAGCCACAAAAAAAATAATAATCCAAAAAGAGCTCCCTCCTCGGGGGGGTCTACAAATATGCCCCTCTTCGATAGAGTTCACGAGTGCAAGGAATATGAATACTGGAATGAAAAGAAAGTGTGAATAGTGAGTGGAATGAAGTGAACTCTACCGAAGAACCAAGGAGACCCCCATAGGGACACTGGTGGAGACACGAACTCACTCAGACCAGTAGGCAAACACGAGGACCCCAACCTTAAGAGAAAAGCAGATCTCTCAAAATGCCTCTAAAGCTAAACAGAGGACTCAGGCTCCCTCTAAGACGTCTCCAAAAGTGACTCGAAAGACCGTATCAAGGATGAGTAACGGTCGAACCACTCTGAAGTACGGGAAAGAATGTGTCAGAAGGAGACTACCCTAAGTGAACTATATGAAAATGGCAAGTGTAGGGCATCTAACAACATGACCGAAGTACGTGTCATGAACTCAAAGGACATCGTCATAAGCAGTGATATGAAAGGACAATGATGAATAGGCGATAAGCACGGGGTGACAAGGCGAGGAAAACGAGGATAAACGCAAATCCATGAAGGCAACATGCACAATGTAAGTGGATATGAATGTCGGGGTCTGTGACTTTGGATGATACAGATGAGAAGGAATGACTCTGAACGTCAAAACACGAAAAGGTGATGACTCAAGGTGTCTGAAGAGATATGTACAACGGCTCTGGATGCCAAACTAAAGAAAGATGGATTTGACTCGAATCCGGAAATGGTGATGGCTCTGAACGACGAACGGATGAGTGATGATGGCTCCGAACACCAAGACTGGAAATGCGATGATGGCTCTGAACGCCGAGCTGAAAATAGTGATGGCTATGAATGCCAAAACTGAGAAGTAATGATGGCTCTGAACGCCAAATGAAAAATGAACGATGACTCTGAATGCCAAAACTGAGAATGATGATGGCTCTGAACGCCAAACTGAAAATAGTGATGGTTCTGAACACCAAAACTGAGGAGTGGTGGTGGCTCTGAACGCTAAACTGAGTAGTGATGAAGGCTCTGAACGCCAACTAAGACGTGATGATGGCTCTGAACGCCAATTTGGAAATGTGACTCTGAACGTCAAACTAGGAAGTGATGATAAGATGTGATGATGGCTCTAAACGCCAATCTGGGAATGTGACTCTGAATGTCAAACGAGGAAGTGATGATGATGGCAATGATGGCTCTGAACGCCAATCTGGGAATGTGACTCTGAATGTCAAACGAGGAAGTGATGATGATGGCTCTGATACCGAGAATAGTGATGGAGGCTCTGAATGCCGAACTGAAAATAGTGATGGCTTTGAACGCCAAAACTGAAAAGTGACCCCAAATGTCAATCTGAAAACCGATGACTCTGAACGCCGAACTGAAAACATGGTGATGGCTCTAAACGCCGAAACTAAAAAGTGATAATGGCTCCGAACGCCGGAACCGAGAAAATAATAGCTCTGGAAGCCAAATCAAAAAGCTAACCCTAAAAGCTAAACTAGAAAGTAACAGCTCTGGAAGCTTAAACAAGACGACATAAATGGCTCTGGAAGCCTAAACGAGATGACGGAAATGGCTCTGGAAGCCTAAACAAGATGACAGAAATGGCTCTGGAAGCCTAAACAAGATAACAGTAATGGCTCTGGAAGCCTAAACAAGATGACAATAACGGCTCTGGAAGCCTAAACAAGACGACATAAATGGCTCTGGAAGCCTAAACGAGATGACGGAAATGGCTCTGGAAGCCTAAACAAGATGACAGAAATGGCTCTAGAAGCCTAAACAAGATAACAGTAATGGCTCTGGAAGCCTAAACAAGATGACAATAACGGCTCTGGAAGCCTAAACAAAACGACAGAAATGGCTCTGGAAGCCTAAACAAGATGACAGAAATGGCTCTGGAAGCCTAGACAAGATGACAGCAATGGCTCTGAAAGCCTAAACAAGATGACAGAAATGGCTCTGGAAGCCTAAACAAGACGACAGAAATGGCTCTGGAAGCCTAAACAAGACGACATAAATGGCTCTGGAAGCCTAAACAAGATGACAGAAATGGCTCTGGAAGCCTAAACAAGACGACATAAATGGCTCTGGGAGCCTAAACAAGGTGATGGTAGGGGGATGCTCTAGGTGATAACTCGTAAAGATCGACAAATGAGTCTGACAACCATGAAATCAAGACGAGACACAATAAACCCAAAGAGAGGGGGTATGCCCCAGTAGAAAAGCGCTGAAGGGGGTATGCCCCAGTATGACGACTCGCAAAGATCAAGAAATGGACTGAGTAATGAGAAGGATCTGTAAAATATCCGATGAACCCAAAGACGGGGGCATGCCCTAGTGTGGCATGCCGCTGCAAATCTCGATCCGCTGGAAATGGATGAAAGGGACTCTACGAGTCTCGAACGACGCTCCGCTGAGAGCTCATATCGATGAAGGGCTCAGGAGTGATGGTCAATGAGGCGAACACAATATATCTCGACCGAGTGATGGAAACTGTAACGGACATGTGAGAGAACGATCGCCTCCAGTGCTAAATGAGGGCAATATGCTCCAGTATGGCATCAGATGTACCCGATCTGTCCTGGTGACCCGAGAATAACACCAATAGGACACGTAACAGATCTGATATGTACCCCACTGAAATGATGACGCGGGAAATCCAGGCACCAGAGGCAACTCTATCCAGGAATCACGACTATATCAAAGGGTATGAATCCGGCTGAACGACTCAAGAGAGGCTCCTCGGAGTATCCGGACAAAATGAAATCAAACATTGACCTGGTGCGAATCTCATAACCGTGGATGATCATGTAAACCAGTGGGGATCTATAAATCTCGATCAAGATGGGGAATATGCCCCAGTGTGGCATCGAGAATGTAACATGTCGAAAAATCAAATGAGCCCAGGTCATCCATGCCTGCAACAGAGTCAAACCCACATATCCAAGAGGCTTCCCTCGGAAGGAAGCATGACGACATCTAAGCATCTAAAAGCGCGGGCCTGGCTAGATGGCTCTCGATGGGCTCCATTAAGGAATCATCGTGAGGATAGCGAATATATCATCATCTCTGCATACATCTCGCTAAATAAGGATAAGCACGCGACTCCCTCATGATCTGTAAATCTCATCCGAACCGAAATATGCCCCTGTATGGCATCGAAATGTATGATAGGTCGGAGATCAGATAGCATGGAATCATCTATCCTCGAGCACGTGACCTCCGTGAAGATCCATAAAGATCCTTCGAAATGGAAAATATGCCCCAGTATGGCCTCGGGTGCACGATAGGTCCGAAAAACAAATGACATGAAATCATCCATCGTCGCACATGTGACCTCCATGAAAGTCCGTAAATCTCATCTGAAAAGGAAAATATGCCCCAGTATGGCATCAGGTGCGCAACAAGCCCGAAGAACAACATGATATGAAATCATCCATCGTAGCACACGTAACCTCCGTGAAGATCTGTAAATCTCATCCAAAACGGAAATATGCCCCAGTATGGGCATCAGATGCACGACAGGTCAGAAATCGGGCGACATGAAGTCATCTGTCATCGAACATGTAACATTGGTCGTCCGAATCCATAACTGAATCATGCACATATATCCAAGATGTACCTCCCAGATGGAGAGGCATGATGGCATCCAAGTGTCGAGAAGTGCGGACCTAGCTGGGTGGATCTCGGGGGCTCCGTAAGGTAACGATCATGTCCACATCTCAGTGAGCATCCAGTAAGAGATAATGATCGTGCAAGTTTGTGAGGATCCATAAACCTCCAAATGAAACGGGATACGCCCCCAGTGTGGCACCAGAGGTATGATAGGTCAAAAATCAGGTGACACCAAGTCAATCATTGTCAAACTCACGACACCGGTAATCCGAACACGACTGAATCGGTCTTACACATCAAAGAGGCGTCTCCCAAAAGAAGAAGCATGACGATATCTAAATGCTAAACTGAGAAAAAATAAAAGCTCTGGAAGCCAAACCGAAAAGCTAATTCTAAAACTAAACTAGAAAATAATAGCTCTGGAAGCCAAACCAAAAAAACTAAACCTAAACACTAAACTAGAAGAATAATGGCTCTGGAAGCCAAACCAAAAAGCTAACCCTAAACGCTAAACTAGGAGACCAATAGGTGAAAACCTACGGTGGTGATAAATCTGAAACAAAGGGAGATGCCCTAAGCAAACTGACGGTTGGGGGATGCCCTAAACATAATAAAAATAGGGGGATGCCTTAAACAAGATGACGGTAGGGGGATGCCCTAAACAAAATGACCGTAGGGGGATGCCCTAAACGAGGTGATAACCCGTAAAGATCAACAAATGGGTCCAACGACCATGAAATCAACACGGGATGTGCTAAACTCAAAGAGGGGGGGGAATGCTCCAGTAGGAAAGCGCTAAAAGGGGGGATGCCCCAGTATGACGACTCGCAAAGATCCAGAAGTAGATCGAACAGTGAGAAAGTCCGCAAAAGATCTGATGGACTCAAGGATGGGGGTATGCTCCAGTGTGAAATAGTAACCAAGATAAGACACAGACTGTCACCAAACAAGACACTATGGGATATGCTCAATGATGATGCAATGAAAAAACACATACATAGGCTCAATGAACAAATGCTAAAACAAGTCCAAGCATCATCGAAACTATGCTGACGAAGCAAAACTAAAATAATGGATCAAACAAATACTGACCAAAACTCTAAGTTTGAAATGTAAGCGAATCAAGACACAATATGTCAACTATCATGGTGAGTACATCATCACAAATATATCAACAATCTAGCAGACCCTACTATCATGGAAGATGTTGAACCTAATGTCCAAAGGCGTGTGAAAACTCAACCAGAAAACCCGAGACTGGTCTGCATCCTCCTCTGATCAAGATAAAGGGATAAGGTCATGTGAGACGATGAAATATGTGGGCTCAAAAGATGTGAGGCTCTGATAGGATGGATACAGGTATAACGGCGTCAAAATGTGGGATGTATGGATGTGTAACAAAGGAAAGTGGGTACCCAAGTCGGACCAAGTACGTCGAGAAGATTGAACCCAGGGTGCCAATGACTCTATAATCCATCGAGAGCAGCGATCATAAACAGGAAGTGGAGTCTCAACGTCAAAATCAGCAAGGTAGGTATGCTCCAGTATGAATGCATCATCTCAAAATGGGTACGTCCTCAGTGCAAGATAAACCCTGGGAAGTATGTGTCTGGCATAAACTGTCATCTCACAAAATCATCATCGATGAGTAAGCTATGCCCCAATGTAAGCATCTCTGAATCAAACATCAATGAGAGGAGTACAAGCCAATCATACATCATATGGTCAAAATGAATCTCCGCTCCTCGAAGTCATCATGGTAATGTGAAGAAAGTATCTGACCTCCTCTAAAGAAATAGCATGTCTCAACGTGAAAAAGATCAAGCAAGGTGGCTATGCCTCAACAAAAATATGCCCAGACATGATCATGCCCCGATGTAAGTTGGTATCTCTAAGACCAAACGCCAATGAAAGGGTTATGCCCCAATATAGGGCAAACCCTGAAATGACTAAGCTTCACTGCAAGCTCTCATAAGTGTCTGTGTCCGTGTCCTGATCCAATCATCTCAAAAATATGTCAACAATGATGAGAAGGCTATGCTCCTGTGATCACATCAAATATATCACCCAATCATATCTCGTACTCCGATGTGAAATGAATCTAATCGCCTCCAAGGAACAACTATGCCTAAAAACCATCATGGACCGAAAGGGAGATGCCCCTGTGTAAAGTACACCAGATGAAACGCGTCAATCATGTCTCATGCTCCAATGTGAAAAAGGACATCTGATATCCTCCCAAGAAGGGACATGGCTCAAAAATCTGTCATCGATTGAGAAGAGTATGCCTCGACATAATGGTCATCCGATAATAAAACTCTCTGAGATGGCTATGCCCCAGTGTAAGGTCATACCATAACTCCCGGTCCATCACAATCAGAATGCTCTCGAATCAATCCCAAGTACTGCTCACATAAGAGCTATCAAACACAATGCATGATGGGTTAAAAGAACCAGATGAGCTCAGATCACCCGTCATTGAATGCACGATCCAAGTCATCCACGTGTACAACCGAATCAGACTCATAGATCAAAAGGGCGTCTCTCGGAAGGAAAGCATGATGACATCGAAGCGTCGCGAGGTGTAGGCCTAACTGGGTAACTTCCGAGAGGCTCCACGGAGAAAACATCATGTCAATGTGTATCTCGTAAGTGGGAATGAGCGTGCAGCTCCATGAAAATCCATGAACCTCCAAATGAAATGGGATATGCCCCAGTGCGGCACCAGAGGTATGATATGTCAAAAATCAGGTGACACCAAATCAATCATCATCAAACTCACGATCCTGGTAATCCGAACACAACTGAATCAGACCTACACATCAAAGAGGCGACTCCCAGAAGAAGAAGCATGACGATATCTAAATATCAACCAGATCTCAATCACCTGTCCAAGTAGAGGCTGTCGAAGACGACATCTGATCCCATGGCCTCAGGGTGGTCTTAAGACACGGGACGTAACGTAGGCCAAGGTGATAGGGTGATAGAAACGAAAGGAAACTAGGCTTAAATACCCAATGATCAAAACTCATGCCCTCATATGTGAAATGCAACATGTATAGTGAACCCCATGAGCCATGGACCTGAGGATGCCTAACGTGAATATGATGTCGATAAGGAAACAAATGAAGCAACATGAACTGATAGTGGTATGTGTAATGATGATGCGAAATGAGTATCGAACCCGAGATGGGTCGCTGTAAGGAGGGAATAAGATGTGAAGGGAATGAGATGAATCCCAAGCAACGATAAAAACGACAGCGAAACAATGAATATGTGAAGAAATGTGGTGATCGACTCAGATCAAACATGAAGTGAAGCCACATCAATAATGAATGTAATGATGGAAAGGACAATGACTCGGAGTCCTTAGGAGAAGGTCACTTATCTCTCTCACAAATAGATATGACGAAACAATACAAACAACATGGGATCTCAGAGAGCTCACATACGAACTCCCAATAACGAACATACTCGATAAAAATGACCCCCAAACATCAATATACATACTCAATGATAAAAAATAATACACACCTGCGTTTTTTTTTTTCTTTCTTTCTTTTTTCATTTTTCATCAATTTTTTTTATTTTTATTTTTATTTTTATTTTTTTTTACATATATACAAACACGCGTACCCTGAACATGAACAAATGAACCCCAAAGATGATATCAGTAACAAATGGACACACTCCCAAGTGCTAAGGTAACAAACAAACTCTCTCTGACAAGATGACCTTCTCAAACTAAAGATCTCTAAACTAGTGTCCGCGAGATAGATGATGGAGATGATGTGACTATCCTCCATGTGATGAACTGAGGAGGCTCACCACTCGGGGTGGAGAGAATATGAGACAAACAAATAGTAGATAAGATAAGGAAGAAGTGATGAATAACACAACCAATAAGATGAGATGAAAATGCAGAGGTGCAGTGATAGGAAAAGATGATGAGAAAAACATACCCCTAGGTCCAAGGCTCATGAAACTCCCAAACAATGCATGCATACATTAAAGGGCCCCTGTCCCGGTGTGAAAATGTGAGCAAGGCGATAAGAAAGAAAGGCTATAATACGCATGTGAGGCTCAATGGGCTAGCAACGGACTATGTATCACAAAGGAATAACAAGGTAATGGCTAATCGAAATGATGGCCACCCATCCTACGACCATGGTCTCAAACATAGTACCTCTTTAGCTGATCCACATTGGTTGGTTCTGAGTATCGGTTTTCATCTAAATCCATCAACCATGCAGCGCCTTCTGGGGTCAACTCCCTGATGAAATAAGGTCCGCTTCAGTTGGGTCTGAACTTCCCTCTAGGATCATGTATCAACCGTACTCTGAATGCTCCATAATAACCTCAAAGATGATCCTCTCAAAGCAAAGTGAATGGTGATCTCATCAGGCACGACTGCCCATCATAAGCCAACTCTCGTCATACAATATCAACCTCTGTACTCACGGAGAAATAAGTGACAGTCTCATCAAGCGATCGACCAATCCTCACATCGTAAGCCACCAAAAGGTCGTAAGCCATCCATCATCATGCAAGATCAACCTTGGGCTCAAACTTCTCACACTCTACCTGGTCGAATCAGAGAGGGGATATGAAAAGCTAGGAAAGCCAATGATGGAAAGGTCATATAATGGTCTCAATGGTGATGCTGTGCAAAGCTCACAATGGATGGATGTAGGTCAAAACAAGAGTCAAGGTGTGGGAAGTGAGCAAGGTATGACTCGGATCATAAGAAGATGTGTCACAGTCTCAAACTCCCTAGGACATCTCTGATTCTAGGCTAATAGGCTCAATATCCTCCACGATAGGTCAGGCCTCAAGACCATAATGTGCAAGTGAAAAGACGCCTCAAGTCAAAAATACAACACATCATTTGATATATGGTCCTGTGATGTCAATCTAAAACTGGAAATATGACAGAAACTCTAAGGCCATAAAGGTGTCCACTGTGAGATGGCTACGAATGTGACTAAAGAATTTCTATCAACGGTCCAAAAAAATGAATGAGGTGTGAAAAACAACACTATCATGAGATCAATACTCCATCTATAACAAAATATCCTTGATTCGACCTTCAACTCAAGCTCCATAATAGAAAAAAGGAATGATAAGGTGATCTAGGCGAATCTCTCGAAAAATGTGTGAATATGAAAATATGTTTTTCACCTTTCTGTAATGAAAATATGAGCATCAAGTTGAAAATCGAACCAAGGATCAAACGAAGAATGAGGTACTGAGCCCGTGATGGGTGGACAATGTAAAAAGACGATCAATGAACATATCCCAAAGTATCGAGTGAGTGGCAACAAAGTGAAAGGAGTGTGCCGAGCCAAGAAATGAGAACGAAAACTCTAGGGAGAAAACATGCTAAACTCATCAAGCGAAGAACACAAACTAAGGCGACAAGATGGAAGGTGATCCAACCGATACTCAAACTCACTCCGATCTCCGAGCACTCCCAACTGGAGACTAAAAAGAGGGAGTGTCCAGTCCGAAGTGTAACCACAGAGGCTCTAAGAGCCCTCAGATGCACCTACGTGTAGGTAGGGAGTCCTAATAGAAGGATCTACGGCTCAACCTATGAGGTCAAGGTGGCTCTAAATGGATATGGGTGGATTTTAAAAGATCCCTAGCAGAAGCGATCATACCCTCCGGCAATACGCAACCCTCTACATGCCTCCGAAGAGACGGGGCGCTTCCATGCAAGGTGGTCATCACCTCCACACATGCACTACATCGACATCCCGAGGGGGTTCCTATGGTGAAACCTCTCAAACTCTCAACGCTCAACGGTCAACTAGAGTGCACAGTGATGGTGTGGGTGCATCCGAAAACCCTATGAATCTAGAGCAGAAGAGGAAACACACTGGTCACACGACTATCCATGAAACCTAGCTCGGGGCTATACAGGTCTTCAATGATCGGACTCCAATCAGCATCGATATGTCGGTCTCCTCCAGAACACTCCCGTACATCGATATAGCCCGTCGCTAGACCCTGCTCCTAATCTCTGGCTCGGTCAGAGAACAAGCGCACAGAAGGTCTCACACTTGCAAAAATGAGAACCAAAATGAAGGAAATGACCGAGACCAAGAGATTTGGAGGTAAGGGGATAGAAGTGCGGCCCACATGGACAAGCGACATGCAATCAAGCAGAAGAAGGGCAGTCATGTGACATACAGTCAAGCAGAGTACAGGATATATCACTCATGTATACATACCAGCCGTGACAATCAAGATGAAAAAAATGATAAGAACACCATGCTCAAAGATGATCAAGAGAATATATAATCCAGAGAATCGACATGTCAAATCAGACGATGTATAACAATGAATCCATATGTGCAAGGCGATCAAAACAATCATGACAGATATCATAATCACTATGCTAAGCGAAATAAGATAGGCAATCAATACAATCAACATGTCAATAGCTCCAACGAATATGGCAATGAATCACAGAGAAAATAGCTATCTCGGGATCCTCAATTAAGAAGAATCAATCATCATAATCAGAATGTCAAATATCTCAAACAAATATATCAATGAAGCATGAAGAAACTGGCTATATTAGAATCCCTAATCAAAATAATCAGCCAACATGATCAACATGTCAATGTCCCAAGTGAAAACTCGGGAACTCTCAATATGCAATCAAGAGATAGGCATCCACTAATCGACCAATCAAATGTCATGTTTGCTTCATCTTAAGTTCAAGCTTGACCCTCTAAATGATCCCCAGTGGAGTCGCCATTTTGTGGACCCCGTATTTCGGCTCAATGCGTTTCCCACTCGATGGAGAGCTCGATTTTACTTTGAAAATGATTTTATATTGGTTAAAAATGATTTGGAATCGCCACTTATTTTTGTTTTATTTTTAAAAAGGGTAAACAAAATAAGAAATAAAAACCCTAAGTGTGACTCCTTGTTTCGGAAAAGGTGGTCTGTGAAAAACCGGATCGGGTTCGGGGGTCAGGTTGCTTATCGGGAAGGTACGGTAGCGACCGTAGCACCCCTCTAAGTCCCTAAAGTCGGGTCTCTACTAATAAAATGAAGCAATCATGGCAATCAATGGGAAAGTCAATGGATACCCACCTAAATCATGCACAATATGAGAATCAAAACACGCAATGTAGATTGACTAGAATGGGAGTGGATGCGTACCTCGGCCATGAGCCATAATGCGCTATCAAGAAACAGAATTAGTGCACAATTGATGAATACAAAATATAGCTCATGCATATCGGAGCGCAAAACGAAGCTCAAGCAAAATACACTAAGCACAACAGTTGACAAATCGAAAGAGATCGAACATGGGCCCCCCACCAAAGCCCGATTTATTACTCAGGAACCAGCCTCACAAATTCCATGTTTTAGGATTAAGAAGAATTCACTATTGCCTATGTAAAATCAAGAAGAACAGAAGATTATTTAGGAATCGAAATGGAATTAAAACTATTCGAGTGAAAATTGGATTTTTGGAGCTTATTGGAAAATTGGATTTTTGGAAATTAAATTTAAAATATTAGAGCTTCGATAATTAAAATGAAATTTGCCAGAGAAAATAAGAAATGAACTTTAGGGAATTAAACTACAAGGGTATGGATTATGAAAATTGAATTTGTAATAATAATAATAACAAGGAATGAACTTCGGGAAATTGAACTGCGGGAATATAGATTTTTAATAATAATAAGAAATGAACTTTAGGAAATTAAATTGTGAGGATATAGATTTTTAATAATAACAATAATAAATATAACAATAATAATATTAGGAAATTGAACTGAGAGAGAGTATAGATTTTTAATAATAATACTAATAATAATGATAATGATAATAATAATAATAATAATAATAATAATAATAGCAATAATAAGAAATGAACTTTAAGAAATTGAACGGCTATAGTATAGATTTTTAATAATAGTAATAACAATATAATGAACTTTAGGAAATTAAATTAGGAGGATATAGATTTTTAATAATAACAACAATAAATATAAGAATAATAATATTAGGAAATTGAACTGAGAGAGAGTATAGATTTTTAATAATAATACTAATAATAATGATAATGATAATAATAATAATAATAATTATTTTAAAAGTTGAATTGATAATGACAATAATAATAAGATTTTAAAAGTTGAATTAATAATGGTAATAATAATAAGATTTTAAAAGTTGACTTAATAATGGTAATAATAATAAGATTTTAAAAGTTGACTTAATAATGGTAATAATAATAAGATTTTAAAAGTTGAATTAATAATGATAATAATAAGGTTTTGAGGGTTTGAACTAATAATAACGATAATAATAATAATAATAATAATAAGATTTTGAAAGACGAATTAATAATAATAATAATAATAATAAGATATTAATGATAAGATTTTAAAAGGTTAGATTAATAATAAAAATAAGAATGAGATTTTGAAAGTGGAATAATAATAGTAATGATAAGATTAATGATAAGATTTTAAAAGGTTGGATTAATAATAAAAATAAGCATAAGATATTGAAAGTGGTATTTATAATAATAGTAATGATAGGATTAATAATAAGATTTTAAAAGGTTGGATTAATAATAAAAATAAGAATCAGATTTTGAAAGTGGAATTAATAATAATAGTAATGATAAGATTAATGATAAGATTTTAAAAGGTTGGATTAATAATAAAATAAGAATCAGATTTTGAAAGTGAAATTAATAATAATAGTAATAATAATATTAATGATAAGATTTTAAAAGGTTGGATTAATAATAAAAATAAGAATCAGATTTTGAAAGTGGAATTAATAATAATAGTAATGATAAGATTAATGATAAGATTTTAAAAGGTTGGATTAATAATAAAAATAAGAATCAGATTTTGAAAGTGAAATTAATAATAATAGTAATAATAATATTAATGATAAGATTTTAAAAGGTTGGATTAATAATAAAAATAAGAATCAGATTTTGAAAGTGGAATTAATAATAATAGTAATAATAATATTAATGATAAGATTTTAAAAGGTTGGATTAATAATAAAAATAAGAATCAAATTTTGAAAGTGGAATTAATAATAATAATGATAATAATAATAAGAATAATGATAATAACAATAATAATAATAGTAACAATGATAACCAATAATAATAACAATAGCAATAACAATAATAGGAATAATAATAATGATAATAACAATAATAATAATAACAATAATAAGGTTCGAGAAATTGAATTAATAATAATGATGACCATGGTGATAATAATAATAATAGGATTTTGAAAAGGTTGAATTAACGATAATAATAATAATAATAATAATAATAATAATAATAATAATAATAAGATTCGAAAAATTGAACAAATAATAATAATGACAATGATAGTAATAATAACAATAATAATAACTAATAAAGGTAATATCCGCTACTAATAATTATAACAATAATAATATCCGCTAACAGTAATAATAATAATATCAGTTAATAATAATAATAGTGGTAATAATAATATCCGCCAACAATAATAATAATAATAATATTCGTTAATTATAATAATGATAATAATCCGTTAACAATAATAATAATAATAATGATATCCGCTAATAATAATAATAATAACAGTAATAATGATAATAATATCCGCTAACAACAATAATAATAATATTAATAATAATGATAATAATCCGTTAACAATAATAATAATAATAATGATATCCGTTAATAATAATAATAATACTAGTTAATAACAATAATAATAATAATAATTAAAATTAATAATAATGATATGAATTAAAAGGGCTTTGGGCTCCATCTCCATCATAAGCCCAAACTCACTAGGCAAAAATCACCCTTCATCTCCATCATAAGCCCAAGCCCATAATAATAATAAAATCACCCTAGCAACCAAGCCCATCAGCAAACCTCAAGCCCAAATCTAAGCCCATCATCAAAAAGGCTTTTCAGCCACGTGCTCTTCTTCCTTACCTCAGGAAGGCTATGACGGAGAAAGCGGAGGTGAGAGAGGCATCGCCGGAGTCGAAGTCGGTCCAAGCTACAGCCGCTCCGCGCCGTTTCGCCGTGTCGCGCCGCCTCCTCCGCCGTCGAACACGTCCAGCTGCAGCGGCTTGGTGTCGGTGTGGACTGTGGAGCCTGCTGCTGCAGCCTCCGTGGGAGCATGGAGAGCTTCGTCGGCCGGAATCTGGCCGTTGAGGAAGAGCTCATTTGCTGACAGCATCCTCGACGTCGCCACCGCGGAGCCCCCATAGCAGGCGAGCCGTGCGGAGGGTTCGAACCCGGCGCCGGTGGACGACGAGGCTGCCACCGGGATTCCAGCTGGGGGTCTCGCCCTTCCAGGCGAAGACGACGGCGCCGTCGCGGGCGATGGCAGCGGTGGCGCGGTCCTGGGTGGAGAGGGTGACGATAAGGACGGCGGTCTAGATGGCCATGCGGAGCGAGCCAGTGACCTGAAGATCGTTCCCCTCTTCTCCTCTGGCTATGACCCGTCTTTGAAGCTCCCCCAAGGACTCCTCCAGATCTCTTCCTCTCTGTGACAGCCCAAAAAAAATCAAAAAAATCTACTTCCTCTCTAACAGCTTCTCCTCCAAGCTATCTCTCTGGCCCCTTCAGCAGCTCCTCCATCCCATCCTATGTAGCTGCCCAAGAGCAGCCCACTTGAGAGGTCTTTCGGAAGCCACAAAAAAAAAATAATAATCCAAAAAGAGCTCCCTCCTCGGGGGGGTCTACACTAAGTTAACCATTATATCGGGACTTTCAAGGGTGGCTTTTAATTTATTGTGTCTTATACTCCTATCATATATATATATTAAATAAATAATTTCTATATAAAATTTCAACATCTTATTGAAACAAATATGGATTTATCTTATATAATTAAAAATCACTTTTAAAAAAATTTAAGGTAGCAGGAATTTTTTTGATACCTCAATTTTTTTAAAAATCATTATTTTCTTATTTAAAAATAGAAAATAGAAAATATATTGAAATTGACGTTTAATAATTTACAATAGAAATTGAGATCATTCTTACATACACTTGTATTGTTGATTTCTGTTTGTGAATGATAAAAAGTGAGTCATTTTTTTTAAAAAAATATATATATATTTAAACTATCAAGAATTAAAGTGCGTTTTACAATAATTTTAAAAAATATTTATGCTATTTTTAAAACTTAAAATTTTTTATCTTTCAAGTATTAAAATGGTAAAAAATACTTCCTTAAAATAAAATAAAAAAATATGCTATAATTTAATATATGTTAGGATAGTGAAATAGATGCTTAGACTCTAAATGTCTCTTGAATGGCTGAAAGGTTGTTTTAACAATGCAAATATATTAAAAAGCAATAGTATAAAGTTGACCTCCAATCAAAAAAAGAAAAGAAAAGAATGTTAATATTTCATATGCAAGTTGGAAAGATGTGATTCTTTATATATATATATATATATATATATATATATATATATATATATATATATATATATATATATATTCATTCATTCCAAGTTAAGAATATATGTCTGTGGACCCTGTATTTCGGTTCATGCTATTTCCACTCGATGACGAGCTTGAATTTTATTCGAAAATGATTTTATTTATTAAAAAATTATGACTTGGAGTCGCCACTTATTTTTGTTTTAATTTTTTAAAAGGGTGAATACAATAAGAAAGAAAACCCTAACTGTGACTCCTTATTTTAGAAAAGGTGATATGTGAAAAATCGGATCAGGCTTGGGAGTCAAGTTACTTATCGGGAAGGTACGGTAAAGACCGTAGCACCCCTCTAAGTCCTTAAAGTCAGGTCTCTACTAATAAAATGAAGCTAGCGTGACAATCAATAGGAAAATCAATGGATACTCAAATCGATCATGCACACATGAGAATCAAAACACTCAATAAATAACGATCGAAGTGGGAGCGGGGCATACCTTGGCATCAAACGATCAATGCGCTATCAAGAGAGCGAGTTAGTTCACAATTAAGAAATAATCTCATGTATGTCATAGAGCAGAATAAATCAATAATGTATGACCATCGAATCAATCAAGCATAAAATCACATATGTTGGGTTCCCACCAAAACTCATTTATTTTGCATGAATTAATATCACAGATTCCATTATTATGGAATTATGAAAAATTCATTCATGCTTATTAAAATCAAGAGGAGCAAAAGATTGTTTGAAAACCAGAGTGGAATTAAAACTATTTGAGAGAAAATTGGATTTTTGAAATTTATTTGAAAAATTGGAGTTTTAGAGTTTATTTGAAAATCAGACTTTTAGAAATTAAATGTAAGAATGAGAATTTTAGAAATTAAATTTGAAAAATATTGGAATTTTGAAAATGATTTGAGAGTTCGGGATTTTTTTAAAAAAAATTAAATTACGAAAATTGGGACCTTGGAAATTAAATTTTGAAAGAAATCATAATTGAAAGTTATTTGAGAAGCAGAAACTATGGAAATTGAATTATAAAAATTGGAAATCTTGGAAATCATTCAAAGGCAGAATTTTTAGAAATAAACGAATAAAATGGTAATAATCATGATAATAATAATAACTAATGGAATAAATGCGAGAATTGACATATTGGAAATTGAAAATTAAGTTCAAAAATTGGAAAATTGGAATTTCAAAGAACTAAATTTGGAAATCGAAATTTTGAAAAATTATTTAAAGACGGAATTTTAAATAAATGAATAAGTGAATAAATAAATGAATGGAATAATAATAATGACAAAATAATAATGATTGGATAAATAATTGCAAAAGTTAGGATTTCGGAAATTGGAAATTGAACTTAGGGATTGGAAATTTAAATAATTATTTAGGGATGTAATTTTAAATAAATGAACAAGTGAATGAATAAATGAATAGAATAACGAAAATAATAATGATAGGATAAATAATTACGAAGATGGGAATTTTGGAAATTGGAATCGAATTTAGAGATTGGAAATTTGAAGAATTATTTAGAGATGGAATTTTAAATAAATGAATAAGTGAATAAATAAATAAATGAAATAATAATAATAACGAAATAATAAAGATTAGGTAAATAATTACGAAAAATAGAATTTTAGATATCGGAAATCGAATTTGGAGATTGGAAGTTTGAAGAATTATTAAGGGATGGAATTTTAAATAAATAAATAAGTGAATGGAATAGTGATAATAACGAAAAGAATAATGGTTGGATAAATAATCACAAATTTTGGAATTTTAAGAAATTATATTTAGAGATTGAAAATTGGGAGAATTATTAAAAAAAGAAATTGGAATTTTAAATAAATGAATAAGTGAATAAATAAATGAATGGAATAGTGATAATAACGAAAATAATAATGCTTAGATAAATAATTGAGGAATTTGGAATTTTGGGAATTAGCAATTAAATTTAGAGATTGAAAATCGGAAGAATTGTTATTTTTAAAAAAGAAATTAGAATTTTAAATAAATGAATGAGTGAATAAATAAATTGATGGAATGGTGATAATAACGAAAATAATACTGCTTAGATAACTAATTGCGAAAATTGGAATTGTAGATTTAGAAATTCGAAGAATTATTTAGGGATGGAATTTAAAATAATAATAATAATAATAATACTAATAATAATGAAAATAGCGATGATTAAATAAATAAATATGGAAATTTGGGATTTTGGAAATTGGGAGATGGAATTTAGGGCCTAAAAAATTTTAAAGATGAAAGAAAAAAATGTGAACTTGAATTATTTAGAAGCCTTTCAATAATCAATTTTTAAAGTTTGTGGGCTTTGAAGATGAGCCAAGGAGGATGACCATGCAAGGTGGGGTATTTGGATATGGGCCCAAGGTTGGATATGGGTCCAACCAACATTCATTTTCGTGGGCCTTGAGTACCCTGGCAGTCATTGCCCAACTTTGGCCCAATAAACATTCATCTTCATGGGCCTTTGATATATGTACACCAAGATTTAAGGATGTCCGGTTTGGTTAAGGTGTCATTCACATGGGTATTCCATATTCATCACAATAGCTTCCAAAAAACCCAAGAAACCTGCGGCATGAACCAACTGCAAAAGTATGGTATTGGGTATAGAGACGAAGAGAAGGTCGGGGCTTGGTGATGGGCATGGGTGGTAAAATAGAGAGAGAAAAGGTGGTGAGAAAGATGTTTGACGAGTATGAGAGGGTTTAGAGAGGATTGATGACATATATGGGTGTGGAAGATGTGCATGGGTAGGGAACGGGTATGGGGATTAACATGGCCATGCATGGCCATGCAAAAGTGAAGGGAATGAGTTGGAAGTGTCCATGGACACGGGACTAGGAAGGGTGGTGAGAAAACGGGTATGGAGAGTGGAGGGTTAGAGAGAGAAGTGAATATATGTGGTTCGGTGGGTATGAGGGGTATGTGCATGGGAATGAGAATGAGTTTGCATGGGAATGAGAATGGGTTTGCATGGGAATGGGAATGGGAATGGGAATGGGCTTGCATGGACAGGAATGGGTTTGCATGGATGAGAGTTTAGAGAGAGAAATGGGTATGAGGGATATGAGGATATTTAAAGAAATCATATGCATGGATGGTTAGGATGGGTGGGGTGGTGAGAAAACGGGTATGAAGGGTGGGGTTGGAAATGGATGTGGTGTGGTGAACATTTGCATGGGAATAAAGATGAGGGTTATGGGTAGTGGGATGAGTGGTAGAAGGTAGAAAGAGAAAATGTGGTGGGGGGCATGTGAAGGTTTAGAGAGAGAAATGGTGGTGATGGGTATGTGGATATTTAAAGAAACCATATGCATGGATGGTTAGGATGGGTGGAGTGGTAAGAAAAACGAGTATGAAGGGTATAGGGAGAAGTGGGCAATCATGCATGCCATGCGTGCCATCCCCAGATGGTGGTTTAAGAGCTCAAGTGAAGGCGAATTCCTTCTTCTTATACTACTTTCAACATCATCAATTAAACATGTATACTTTCAACAACCAGAAATGATGCTGACCAAATCTCTTCTCCTTGCTCCCCTGGGCAAAGATGAGAGGAAATAATGCACTCCATGAACAGATGTCGGAAATAGAGGAAGATGAAAAAAAACAGAGCACAAAAGAAACGAGCAAATAAATAAATAAAAAAACTTCAGAGGCTTCACTTCATGGATCATTAGTGAGCTCTCTAATTAGGCGGAAAAAAAACCATATCAAATAAGCAACCAGTGGCCTCCATTATCCACCCCAAACAAACCAACAAAAATTCAAGTATCAACAGGAAACATAGCAGGATAATAAGAATCCAAATCAAACAATAAATCTGATGCATTCATACCTGAGGAAGCTTTCTTCCAGCAAGATTTTGTTTAGCTTCAAACACTTTAAATCCTCTTTCCCGGCGGCTTGCCTCCCCAGCCCAAAAGAAATACTCTAAAATATCTTTATATAACAACAACGAGAACCCCCTCCTCTGTAGCTTGCTCTCCTAAAAAACCCCCTCAAGACCTCTAACCTCTAGTCTGCAGCTCCTCAATCCTCTCCCAAAAACCCTGTTTTTTTTTTCTTCCTCCGCAAGCCAATATTTGCTTTCCTATGCACCCCTCAGCAATCTCCATCCTCACCCACCACCATGGCCAGTCGTCCTATCTTGCTACACGTCTCATGCAGCTGCTTTCATGCATAGGGAGGTCTCCCCCCTACTTAAAAAACGGATGGAAAATTTCCCCTCGGGTAGTCCAAAACAAATGAAAAAACCTTGGTCTTTGAAGGGGTCTACAATGTCGTATATTCTTTTAATTGATTTTATTTAGGATGTCTAATGTTTATGGTCAAACATTGTATTTCATTAAATATGTGTAAAAAATTGTAGTCATTGAATGAGATGCCAATGATGAAGAAGAATATGTGCCCCTAGTTGTGGAGTTGGGCATCTTCCAAGCACATGGCTTATCATCAAGTATGCAAACAGATATATTGAAATTGGCTTAGGCTTGTGGAACATGGAAATTGATGGGGTCGGGGCTATTGGCCAGATTGGGTCCCATAGCCGGAGCCCCACCCTTAGGAGAGCCCAAAAGCTGTAATTGACCCTCTATGACCAAGCAGGGATGCATTAGCAAATGGAAAACCATAGAATATATTCATACCCTAATTCTTAAGGAGTGCAACAACACCAAGAAGGCAAAAAAAAAACAAAAATAAAAATAAAAATTGACTAACACAATAGCCTAATTGAGATAATCATCTTTGAAATATCCAATTAACAAAAAAATGTATGACTAGAAAAGTTATTGATAATTACAAGTAAGAGCTGACTTCTCTCCTGTTGATACCCATAGGAGGTTCGCTCAATCTCTACTAATCGCCAACTATAACAATTTTGATCAACCCATGAGGGCCTACATGTTCACTAGTTACCCAAAAAGTCATAATTGTTTGGCTAATGACACGTCTAAGGAAGGCTTGCAAATCAACACAAGAACCACCAATTTGATCAAGGTAAGACAACATCTAACTAAGATTGGTGTTATCTATAAATGGCGGATTGGCTCTAGAAGAGGAGCTAGTATGTTCATTCCCACTTAAAAAGGGTTATCCTAAGCTTATTCACTTCATTTCTTGAGAAAGAAGATTATGTTCTTAGTACAATGTCAAATCCTTTTTTTTTTTTTTTTTTGGCATAAGACCTTTACTAACTTGAGCATTAGAGGGTAGTAGTTGGGCATTGTCGTATCCTTTGTCTACAAGCATTCAACTGGCAATGTCATTTGCATGGTCTCCAACCAATTGGGTGAGGAGTGTTGGACTCACATTCCTATCAATCTAATATGAGAATTTGTGCACCAAGGAAAATTAAATGGTTCTTTAATGTATCAATCTCCCTTGAAGTTTAGGGTAAATCTCAATTATCATCAAATTTATGAGGAAAAAATATAATGAAGAAATAAAAAGGAAAAAGGACAAAAAATAATAAAAACAAGTTCAAATTTAATAAATTCGTTATAATGTTTTTCAAAACTTTTTCTTGAATTTGAATTATTTAGGGCCCATTTAATCATATGTTTTTAAACTTATTTTAAAATTTTGCTTTTAAATTAAAAAAAAAACAAAAAGTAAAAATAAAAACAAAAGTTTTGGGCAAGTTATTTTTAAAATGCTTTTCAAAGACAAAAAGAAAAAAAAAACTTATTTGGTAAATGATTTTGATTAGTTTTTTTATTTTATAAAAAAATTGTAACTTCAATTTCTATAATATTGATTCAAGTCTTATTTTTAAAAAATAGTTTTCTAATTACAAATAAATTGAAAATAAATATTTTTTAATAAAAATACAAATACTAGTAGTAATATATTAGAGTAAAATTACAAATTATATTCTTATTAAAAGTAATATTGTTTTAGTATACATTATTAAAATATGAATACTAACATCTTTGTGAAACCAAGGTTTGGTTAATCTTAATTTTGATGATAACAAAATAAATTTTAGAACTAATGATTATATTTCAAGTGTGATTAGGCAAGACGATTTCCAAAGTGGCAATCGCAAAGACAAATCAAGCCAAGAAGAATTCATGAAGAAAAAAACCACCTCAAAGAGAAGTGTTTTTCAAGACCCAAGCTTCATAAGATCTCCTTGTAAGATTGTTGGTGCACTAGGATTTTCATGCATTACATTCTTTACTTATGCACCGAAATCATACAACAGTTATTTTGTTTTAAATATTTTTAAAATTGGATGATTTCATGTTTTCAACTAAAATCTTGCGTCAAATGTTTTTTCAAACTTGTTTAAAATGTTTTAAGTTGAAAAAATTGGTTGTTGAGCCAAAAACGGATCAACCGATTGAACTGGATGAGGAACCGATTGAACGGGATGAGGAACCGGTCAACCCCCAACTCAATCGGTCTAGGTCTGGGTCGACCCCCAGCTCAACCGGTCGAGGTCCGAATCAACCCCTAACTCAACAGGTCGAAGGTGCAAAAAACTTTTTCTTTCTTCCAGAACGGTTGTTCAACCGGTCAAGGTTGAACCTCAACCGATTAATGTCCAATTGAAGTCCAATCAAGGTCCAACGGTCACTTGCCAAACATTAAATGCTAACGGCTAGTTGACTGGTTGAACCCCCAACGGCTAGTTTGACTTTTTTTTCTTCTATAAAAATGCTCTAATCTTCATTGTTTCATGAGTTTAACCTTCCCAAACCTTTCTTAAATATATTTGAGCCTTGGAAGTGTGTTTTTTTTAGTATTGTTCTAAAATTTGCATATCTTTAGTGCACCATTCAATCCTAGTTTTCTTGTATCATTTGAGTTTAAAGTTTTTGTAGTAGGATTTTGTGAGATCATTTATTTATAAATATTTGAGAAGAGGTTTCTCAAGTGTGTGGTATCACTTGAGGGGTTGTTCAAGAGTGGGATATCTCTTGAGAAGTGCATAGGGTGCTTGGAGCCAAAAGTCTAAGATGGTGAATTGGAACCATAATCCAATTATATTGCTTGAAGACTTGGTTTGGAAGCCTTGAATTAGTGGAACCTCAAGCTTGGGATTGAAGTTAGAAGAGTGTGAATGTATGCCGAACCACTATAAAATCGTGTGTTTGCATTATCTCTTCTCTACTCTTTTAATTTATATGCAATTGTCTTTATATTGTTTATTATATATTTGCATATAATTGTCTCTTACATTCACATAGTTTAAATTTTTAAAAAGAGACCATCACCCTATTCAACCCCCCCTCCCCTCCTAATTTTTCTAACAATCTTTATAAAGACATAATTGATTTTTTTTTTTATCGAAAAAGAATAATAATAATTTAAAAGTAATAATGGTTAATAAGAGTTTATTTACACTAAAAACAAGTAAAATTTATTTTTTTTAATATGTAAATAAGCCAAAATTTTAATTATATATATAATTTTAGTACTTAATTATAGACATGGTACATGTTGAACTTATTTTTGAAAATTATTAATATATTTTTTAATATTACGTGTATAGTCATTTTTAGAAATTTCACTTCTAAATAATAAATTCATAGTATAAAAATGAATATATAAAGATATTTAAGATAAGTTATTTTCTTTAAATAATTTTAAACTAATTAAAATAATATATAAAATGACATAATATAACATCTATTATCACAATTGATAATATTGCATCTTTTATAACATACATAATGTGATATTATATCGTTTTATATTATTATACTATATATTATATTTTATACACCTCGATATTATATTGCATTTGTTTAATATTTCCAATTTTTTATTTTAAAATATTTTTAATAAAATATTATAATATATTTATAATTAATCACTAAATTATTTTAATATAAGAATATATTCATTTTATAATAATCTAGTATAATATATAAACAAAAATATTTGTAAGGTATATAATATTTACTTTCAAATATATATAAAATAATATTTATTTATATTAATATTTTTTCATATCAATAATATTTCTATTTTTTAAATTGTCATATGTAATATTATTATCCTATTGGTTTCAACTTTTTTGAATAGTTTAAATTAGATTTTGAAGCTTAAAAAAGTAGTTTGTTTAAAAGTTATTTAAAGCAACGTTACACTTTATGAAATATGTATAAAAAATTATAGTCAAATAAAGATTAAGATTGATTGAGATGCCAATATCAAAGAAGAAGATGGGCCCCTAGTTGTGGACTAGGGCATCTTTTGAGCACATGGTTTATCAACCATTAACTATGCAACCAGATGTATTGAAATTGACTTAGGCTTGTGGGACATGGAAATTCATGGGCTTGGGCCCTATTAGACGGTACCAAGCCCCATACCATGGCAAAAGCACTTAGGAGAGCCCAAACAACAACGCGGCTGAACCACAAAAAGAACTTGTCATGAGCTGGAGGTATCTTGTCTTGCTCGTAATCATAAGGTGCATGCTCAACCTCTCTTGGCCGTAGATTGTATTAGTCTTGATTAACCAATGAGGGCCCTAACATGTTCACGATGACACCTCCACGGAATGCCCGTAAATTGACACAATAACCACGACCCAACCAAGGTTAGACAATGTGTAAGAGCGCGTTTTGGAGTGATTCTAAAAAGTGTTTTTAGTATTCTTTAACATTTGAATGATAAATTTTTTTAAGTATTAGAAATATTAAAAACGCTTCCTAAAATCATTACCAAACGAGATCTAACTAAGATCAATGTTATCTATAAAAGGCGTTTTGGGCCTAGAAGACGGGTAAGTATATTCATTCCCACTTGAAGGGTTGTCGTAAGCTCATTCACTTCCTTCTTTGATAAAGAAGATTATATTCCTAGTCTAATGTCAAATCATTTTTTCGCCTTTATTAACTTGAACATTAGAGGGTAGTAGTTGAGCATCGCCTTCCTATCCTTTATGGACAAAAGAGTTCGGCCCAGAGAGAGGTAGGGTCATTTTTTTTATTATTTTAAAAACAGTACGTCCATGGAAAGTTATTTAAAAAAAAAAAAATCAAGGACAAAAAATAAAAAAACTTATTTTGATAAAATACTAATACTAACATCTTTATAAAGGCATAGTTATTATTATTTTTAAATCAATAATAATTTTAAAATAATAATGGTTAATAATATTTTATTAAAAATGAATTTAAAAATATTAAATTTTATTTTTTTAATATGTAAATAACACAAAATTTTATTTACATATTTAGTACTTAATTATAGATATGGTGCTTTGGACTACTTTTGATTCGGTGTAAATACTTAATTGAGTCAGTTTTTTTTTTTTTTAAATTACAAATCATTCTTAAAAATGAATAAATTCTTTAAAGAATTTATATATTAAGTCTTGATCTTACTTGATTAAAAATCTATTTATCTAATAAGAAAATTTAGAAAAATACTATTGTGTGCAAAGGAAAACAATAGAGTCATGACTTAGTTTAGATTAATTTAAATTTATTATTTGTTGGTATTATTCCTTCTATTTTTTAGTTTTAAATTATTTTTAAAAGTTAATAAACTCATCAATAAATCCACCCATCAAGTTTCACTTGATTTGAAATTTATTTATTATTAAGAAAATTCATAAAATTATAATTTTATGTAGAAGATAAACAACAAAGTTATTTTGAACTAGTTTTAGGTGGTGTTTGTTTTTCTATTGAATAGAAAAATAAAAAATATTTGATTTTTTCTATTAAGCTAAAAATACCTTGTTAATATTAATTGATATGACTAAAGTGAATTTGTTATCAATAAGTTTAGTTTAGTTATATTGATTGATGTCAATGAGTTATTTTTAACTGAATGGAAAAAGTTAAATGTTTTGATTTTTTCGATTTTGATAAAAAAAAAAACAAACACCATCTTAGTCTGTGAATTTTTAATGTGTTTGGATTATCTTTTGAATTTTAAATTATTTTTGAAAATTAATAAACTTACCAACGGAACTAACACATTAAGTTTTACTTAATCCGAAGTTTACTTATTTAGTAAAAAAATTTAAAACAAAAAAAGGTTTTATGCATAATAGAGTCATTTTTAGACTAATGTTTATTTTAATTGGGTCAATATTAGAGTTGTAAGTTATTTTTAAAAATCTGCTAGACTTGTCAAAAAAAATTCAAAGCATTGTGTTTTATTTGATTTAAAGTTTATTTTGTTGAAGATATTTTTTTAAAAATAAAATAGTTATGTGTAAAGAATAAACTAACAATGAGTTTTGGTGTATGATTTTTTTTTTTTATATTAGTTACATCGATTTACTAATTGAATATACTGAAATTAATTATATTGGTTTTTGAGTTTAAAATTATTTTAAAAAATTAATAAATCTTATTTATTAAGTGTTTTTTGATTTAGAATTTATTTTTCTAATAAAAATTTTAGAGAAATTAAACAAAATTAAGAAAATATATATTTGAATATTTTCAATATTGTTAGTGAAGAGAGAATAAGAAATGAAAGATTTTAAAAATTATTTTTTTATTTCACTTTGATTTTAAAAATTAATTCCTGATCATAATCAATAGTTCTCGATTTTAAATCAAATTATGAAGACTATAAGTCTATAAGTGAAGTTTAATACATATTAGATTTGGGCTTTAGCAAATAACATTAAGGTTAGGTTCGATTCTCAAAAAATATCAATGAAAGAAAAAAACAAAATGTAAAAGATACTTATTATTTTGTATTTTGAGGAAAATATGAAAGAAAAATCAAATATAATTAAAATTAATTAATATTTTTTAAAAAATATTTTTTAACCTAAAACTATTTTTTAAAAGTGTTTTCTAAAATCAATGTTAAATGCACTTTTAAATAAAATAAATATTAGAATTTAACTATAGGTTTGGCACGAGAGTTTCTATAAAAAGTTGTTAAATAATTAAAAAAATGAATTTTTTAGCAATAAAAAATAATTTAAAAAGAAAAATTGAATATTTTTTTAATTAGTCAGTGAATTGAATCTTGACAAACAATACCTATAAAATATACTAAAATGGAGGTGTTGCTCTAATCAAATGTTATATTTATTACAAAATTACAAATTATTATTTTTTAATCTACTGTAAAAAAAAAATATGCAAAGTCAAAAACAAAAGGATTTGGAAACTGTCTCCTTTTGTGTAATTTTTTTTTGTTTTTGTTTTTATTGTTTTCGGAAACACAAAATCACGTTTTCGAAGGTGAACCAAGCACGTCCTTGTGTTTCCAACAGGTGATCCGTAACACCGGGCACTGTTATCAGTGCGCACTGCGCATAGACCTCCCAAAACCCTCAGAAAAGGTATTTTTCTTTCGCTTTCTCACGTTTTCTCGGTTTATTTTTTAATTTTAATTATAATATCTTCTGGGGTTCTGATTGTTTGATTGGAGCTCTAATTTCATCATTCAATATTGTTCTTTTGTGGGTTTTGGTAATTTTCTCGTCTGGGTTTTGATTCCATTTTTTAATTCCAATTTCTGAATTTCCCTTTCTCACCGTTTCCGTTATTCACTGGGTTTCTTCCATTTTCCCCTTCGGCTCTCGTTTTCTTTTTCTACAAGCTCCATCTTGTTCATTCCGTTGTTTTTCTTCAGGGTTCCTTCGAGTTTTACTGTTCTTTGTTCAGTTCAAGAAATTATGTACAATGATTGGTTAATGGATTGTGTTTGATATTTCTCAAGCAGATCTGTTTCTGAATTTTGATTTTTAATTTCCTCATATGTTGATTTTTATCCTGCGTGGGTTTGGTTGCAGGCAAAGCTAAGGGTTTGACAAGAATTTGATTGTTTCAGCATTGAGAAGAAACATGAAGGGCCATGAATCAAAGGTATCATTCTTTATCCTAGTCAAAGATTGTGATTTGAGCAATTTTTATTTATTTATTTACAATGATATCATTTAAACTTCGAAGTCTTTGTTATTGTTAACTTTAATGCATTTGAATTTTGCATATGGTAAACAGACCAGTTTGATAATTAATTATTTGCTAGTTGAATTAACTAGTAAGACCACCTAAGGAAAAAAAATACTAAGGGAAATGATTTTTTCATGTTTTATTTTATTATGAAAAGTACGGAAAAAAACCAAATGTAATTAAAATTATTTAGAAATTTATGTATTTTCAAATGATTTAATCTTGATTAAAGAGCAAAAATAATGAATGAGCTTTGAAGTAAAACATAAAAACAATTTATTGATTTTTAACTGTATTTTCTATTTTCCTTTGTTTTTTCTTTCCTTTTATCTTTCCTCTTTATTTTATTTTCCTCACATTTTCCCTCAAGTTTTCCTCAACCCAAACATAACTTTCATGTTTATATGAGTGGGAATGGATATGGTTGTTGTCGAAGGATCCTTTCATGTCTATAATTGGCGAGAGTTTTAGCTTTGTCTGTCTTTGATATGTTCAACTGGTTTTGAGGCACCACTTTCACTGCCAAAGTATGAGAAAATGGGGGAACTTTTCCTCCTAGTATGCACTTCCATTCATTTGATGAGGTCTCTTTTCTTGTGTTTGGTTTGAGTTATCGTTCTATTGTTTGTTATAGCAGTGTTTTAAAATTGTAGTTGCTATCTTCTGAACAAAATTGACAAAGGAAAAGGGGGCTGAAATTAGTGCCATTTGTACTGTTTTTCTATGTCATGGTGATGAAATTGGAGTTTCCTATCTACAGCAGCAATAACTACAATAAAAGGCCTTAAATCACCACTATTTGGGGTTGGCTTTGTGAATCCTTGTCTGCCATTCAGCTCTATCAAGGACCTTGTTGTCTGTTAAACCGAAGACTACCATGTCTGTTCCCATGGCACATTTATTGGTTTCCATTGCATGGCTCTACTATTTTAAATGTTCTCCCTCTTCTTACCGTCAACTAGTGGTACCTCTATTTCTCCCACTGATAAACTTATTTCTTATTTTTCTTTTCTTGTTTTGCCCCTCATCATTGTTAGCATACTCTTGATGGCTCTTCTCCTGCACATGTTGTTTCTTGACTGCCTAACATTGTTGATCCAGGGAGCAGAGCAAGTTGCCTTGAATTTTTCTTTTTAACTTGATGTATATGCAATGATCAACTACACAAGAAGCATTCCTTCACCTTCTACATCCTGCTACACTTTTATTTGAAGAGTGTTTTCAATCCCCCCTCCATGATAAATTTTTGGCTTGAAGCAAGGAACAAAGTCATATTAGGCATCTCCTCACTATCAATTTCAACCATTCACTCATTGCTTCACATAATTTTTCTAAAGTTACATTCAATACTGTACATCTGAGTCTTACTTATCCTAAAATCCTTAGATACTAAGGGTTTCTGTCCTAGTTCTCTAACTTAAAATCGGCCTTGCTCTAGTTTCATCTACTAAAACAACGTCTACACAACATGCCCCATGAGATCTCATCTTGTATATGCCTAGTAAGTTCATCCATATGTGGTTAGAGCTTATGCTGAGGCATATGATGATTGAGGATTAACTTGTCTTTCTGCCAATTGTCCTCGCTTACTAGTCCATGTGCATTTCCTTGACCACGACAGTATATCTATTGACTACTTTTTTCTTTTCTAAATTGTACCACACTATCTTTTTAGGAAACAAGTTATAAGCTTTTGGTTAGTCAACATCATGTGGACATTTTTCTTCTATTTAAATGTTTCTGGCTATTGCCTTAGCTTTCTGGTATTTGTTCGACATGACATGATTTTCTTTTTTTAACTGCAGATGCCAAGAATGGAGGACATTCTTAACCTTCCTGTGCAAGATCCTCCTTGTGCGGAGTTCTCTGCAGCTCATATAAACTGGAAAAAGGTAGAAGGTGGTCGCCAAGGTGGTGATGATATTGCGTTAATCCCTTTTTCTAGAGTAGATGATTTTGTGAAAGGAGAGTCTACTAATGCAGAATGCCCTGCTAGCTTCCGCATTGAGTCCAGGAGGAAGAGACCTGAAGGGAGCATCAGCAAACCGAGGGTTGATGGCTATCTGGAATATACTCTGTATGTCTGTTCTTCATAATTTGGATTTTTTTGGATGTTTCTTGGATGACACCTTTTGACCTGCTTTCTAGACCTGGTTTTCCATGTAAAAAAATAGCAGATACTCGGTGCAGCTTAATGTCGCCTTTTTCTGAAATGTGTTTTCTGGCAACAGTGGATTAAATAAATCTTTCCCAGGATTGTTATTTGCCAGCACTTAAAGGTTGTGCATAGCATGAGTTGATTTCCTGTCTTCAATGAACCAACTTACTGGGGAAACACTTCTGAGAGAACACATTCTACAAGCACTAGTTTTCTGAAAATAATGCTTATAGAGTTATGAACCCTAATTTGCCTGAAGTTGCATATGAGTAATGTATTATTTTTATGGTGACTCTTTAGATACTGGTGTTCTTATGGTCCCGAAGACTACCGAGATAGCGAATCTGGTCTTGGGGACAGTTCAAATAATAAACCTGCATCAGGGAAGGGTAGCAGGCCAGGGAGGCGTCACATGATGAGGGGCTGTCTTTGCCACTTCACAGTAAAACGCTTATACACCCGCCCCTCCCTGGCCCTTATCATCTATAATCAAAGAAAACATGTAGATAAAACAGGGGCTCCATGTCATGGAATACTTGATCGGGATGCTGTGGGAACAAGAGCAATGTATGCTCCTCGGATTTCAGAAGAATTACGCCAGAAAGTGATGTCTATGCTTTATGTTGGAATATCTTTGGACAATATAATCCAGCATCACATGGAGGTGGTGCAGAACCATGGTGGGCCCCACAACCGTGATGATTTTCTCACTCGAAACGATGTTCGTAACATGGAAAGAGTAATCCGTAATTCATCACACATGTTACTTGACAATGATGAATGCAGTGTAAAAGCTTGGATGCAACGCCATCAGAAGCATGTTTTCTTTTTCCAAGCTAACTCTGGTTCAGAACCATTTATTTTGGGGATACAAACAGATTGGCAGCTGCAGCAAATGCTTCATTATGGGCACAATGGTTCAATAGCTTCTCATTCAACATTTGGCAGTAAGAAACTTAAGGTACTGTGCTGTTTTCTCTTTTAATATATATATATATATATATCTTTTTTTAATTTTACTGGTATTTGCATCATTTCCTCCATTTGTGCTTCCTCATCTAGCTGCATTTTATGCAGAACACATTGTTTGGGGCATAGGCAAATTTGGGATTGGGGAGTTAAGTCAGCATCTGATATAATGTATCAGGATTTGTAAATAATTTGAAGCATCACTAGTTACAAAAATGGTAATAATCTGTGGCACAATAAATAAAATTCTAGAATGCTTGAGTGAACAGATATGCATGTTGGAAAAAGAGAGCTTATATGGTTATTCAAGGGAAACAAATGGAATTGTACAATTTGTTAATATTTTGCAAACTGTTGAATTTTTTGGGACAGAATATGGTTACAATTTGTCATTATGATGTGGTGGGATGGGGGATGTGAACATTTTGGGTTTATTTAACCCTTACATGACTTAAAAACCTGTGAACAATATGATTGACAAAAATTTTGCATTTTGAAAATCACATTGGCTAATATGTGAAGAATAGTGGAGCTTATTCTATTTCATGGTACAAAATGCTAGCCAACAGTCATTAATAGTGGAGTTTTTATGCCTATTGTTTATGCATGATGATTTAATACCTGGTACCCTGTTTTTGCCTCTCTTGTTTTGACAGTATCCTTTGTGTTCTTTACTTGTTTTTGACTCGTCCCGGAATGCGATACCAGTTGCTTGGGTCATTACCTCTTCTTCTATTGGTCAAGGCATCCATAAATGGATGGGGATCTTTGTTGAAAGAATCCGAACAAAAGATCCCAGATGGAGACCCAATGCCTTCTTAGTAGACGATCCTTCTATTGAAATTGGTGTTATCAGGTATGTTTTTTGCTGCAGTCATTTGGCTTTGTTTGATACAAAAGAATGCTAAAACCATGCTCCTCAAATCCAGAGAGGTATTTCAGTGTCGGGTCCTTTTATGTCTCTGGCACGTTCGTCGTGCTTGGATGAGAAGCCTTCTGAAGAAATGCTGTAACTTGGATGTACAACAGGAGATGTTTAAGCACTTAGGTCAGATTCTGTACTGCACAAAAAACAGGCCAATCATTGTGGATGCTATCCAAGAGTTCATGCAAATATTTGTTGACCAATGCGCCTTCATGAATTATTTCAGGAGACGGTGGTTACCAAGGATAGGTATTTTTCTGCTCACTTGTCTTTATCTTCCACATAAAATAAGTCTTTGTCCACTCTTCCTTGTCTTCTTATTGTCATAACATAAATCTGCTGTTGCCTGAGATCGAGGAACCCCTTCACTCTTATAGATTTTAAGTATACTGTTATTTTTTCTGTCTTAAGATGTTTTTTAATATCATTCAAAGCACTTCTATTTCTACTACTGTTTTGAACGTTGGAACTGCTGTTATGTCCATTACAATGATAAAACATCTGTTGTAACGTTATTGTCATGTCTCACAGAACTGTGGGTGAATGGAATAAAGACTCTTCCCGTGGCAAGTCAAGAGCCTAATGCTGCAATTGAGTCCTATCATCTAAGGTTGAAAACAAAGCTTTTCAACGAGTTATATCCTAATCACTGGCCAAGAGTTGACTGGTTGATTCACATATTGACAACCGAAATTCACTCTTTTTATTGGCTTGAACAATACATAATAGAGACTGGATACTTTGAAAATCTGAGGGATGTGTCTTTCACAACCAACTCATGGTATCGGGCCCTGCATATCCCAGATGCAGATGTGTTACTGGATGAGCAAAATCTCCAGCTCGCAAAGGTCATTTCTCAAACAGAGAGAACCCTGGCATATACAATTTGGAACCCTGGGTCTGAGTTCTGTATCTGTGATTGCCCCTGGTCTAGGCTGGGAAATCTCTGCAAGCATGCCATAAAGGTGGCAATTTTATGTAAAAGTAGGCAGGTCGCAAGGCCGTTATTGTCGGCTCAAGTTTATCGGCAGGCCTTGCTTACCCTTCTGCAGAACCCCCCTGATGATCCCCTGGTCCTTGATCATGCCATTCTTCATGTGACTCGCTTGCAACAAGACATCAAAGGTCTAGAAGAGTTATCCAACAGTGGCCTGCTCCAGCCTTTACCCCCCGAGACAAACTCTCAGATGGTGGATAATATCCCAATTTTTCCTCGTCTGCACTGATTTCATCATTGAAGAGGACATCGATATTTCATCTGGAATTTGCTTTTTCACCCTTCTTCAGCAAGAGTTAGGAATTTTCGTCTGCATTGCTTGACAAATTTGAGTTTTGCCTCAATGAAACCCAAAATCTTTGCATGTCAAGGTATTTTTTTTTATCACTTTCATGCTTAGAATTTCATTTATCACTTCATCATTTGCATTCTCGAGAGAAAAAGGTTAATCGACTTCCCCTGTTGCAGTGAACTTGGAAAGCAGGATCCACTTCCTGAGCTGCAATTTTGGATGATAGGCAGGCTCTGCAAAAGGGTGAAAAAGTAATAGGGAGACATGAGGTTTTGAGGTGGCATTGTGATGGGTTTCCCTTGAAAGAATACCATGGCATAGGCCTTTTGACATCTTCCCAGAAGCATGTGAAATATTTGTAGGGTGCATACAGCTTTTGTTGACAACCCTGCAGAGAAAGGAAGCAAATTTTCTTTTCTTGAGAAAATAGCATCTTAGCTTGTTCTTTGTCTATAATTTCCTTCTTGTATTAAGAGCCTGTTTGGCATAATTTTCTATTTTTGACTTTGGTGGAAAGTTAAGGGCTTGTTTGGGAATGTTTTTTTAACATAGTTCTTAAAAACAGCTTTTGAAAATTCTTTTCAAAAGCATTTTTCTGGCTATTCCTATAATAAAAATCCATTTTGAGAACTTGAAATGTTCTCAATGTTATCAAATGTTTTTTAAAAATAAACTTTATAAAAAGTGTTTTATTTTTAATTATTTTTTCATTTCTGTTCCATCGTTTTTTAAAACATTCTTAAAAAATGAAGTGAAAATAATTAAAATATATTTTCTAAAAATAACTTGGCCTAAAGCTCTATTAACATGAAAGAACTTTTTGTATAATATCTATGGATGAAAATGTTGAGATGTTTGAAACAAAATGGACTAATTTTTTTTAAAAAAAAAAATCATTGATTTTCTTGGTGATTTTTTTTAAAAAAATGTCATTTTTTTTTAATATTTATCCATGTTTTTTAAATTTATCTTTTATTTTAAATTTATATATATAACCCTTTATTTCATAATATTTTTAAAATTATTTTTCATATTTATCTCATTAATGCTATTTTAAAAAATTACTATCACTTCATTTTTAATTTTTTTTATATTTATCATTTGAATTTTAAATGTTTTTATTTTAAAATATTAAAAATCTAAATTTATTCAAAAATTAAAAAAAAAAATTAAAGAAGTTTTAATATTTTATAAATCAAAATTAATTTGATAAGATAAATTATTGATATAATTTTTAATAATTTTAGTTATTTAAATAATTTAATATTAATAGCAAAAAATTGTCCCTCAATTTAATTTTTATTTAAAATATAATAAAACATGTTCAAATAAAAATAATTTCTATTTTTTAAAGGAATATAAATATATTGAAAAAATTAAATTAATATTTAAAAAAAAATTGATAAATATTATCTTGGATCATATGTCAATTATACTTCTATTTACAAAATAATTTTAATACTTGGATTTTTACTTATTTTATCATTTTTTTTAAGTATTTTCATGAGTTTTAAATAATTTTTATCATAACAATATTTTTATTAAAATATCTATTGATATTTGATCAATCGATTTTTTTATCATTAATAATATCTAATAATACATTTTTTTACTTTCATAATATTAAGTTTTTCATAATAAAATTAGTTGAATGGAAATAAAAAAAAAAATTATTGAGCTGAAAAAAAGGATTTTAGCATTTCAAATGCAATCCAAACTGAATTTAAGTGACACAAGTAAAAAGGAAAGAACTTGTTTGTCTCTTGGTATCATCAATTTTTACTTGTTTATAAATTAGAAAATTATTATTGGATAGACCCTGATTTGAAGAACCCAACTTGTATTTTGCCATTGTGTGACACCGTTTTCTACACGTGACGTGACTAATATTAATGAAAATCCAAATCTGTGCCCATCCAAACGTGTATGTCATGTGCCCTCCTCCCTCCCACGTGGCACGACCCTATTCCCTCTCTCCACCATCAAACCACCGCCCTCAGAATGTATTATACGCTAAATCCATGAAGAGTAATTACGTGATGGGTAATCATCATTAGATATTTTTTAATCACATTCTAATCCATCCATGTCATTTTTTTAGCCGTTTCCCATTTTCCAAGATTTACCACCACGCGTCAGATCCACACTCGCTTTCCGTTATTTTCGTTCGTTCTGAATTAAATCCTAATATTGCACATGACCTGTCATCGTTCCAGTTTGACGTGGACGTTTATATATCTTAGAATATCTCGCCTCCTTCGCTCAATTTTATACCACCGTCCAACCCCTTACGTTTCATTCTTTGATTGGCCATTTTTCGGCATTTTCGTCTTTTTATATTATAAGTGGTCATTTTCGTATTTTCAACTTTCTCTTCAAATTCTATCGAATCATTTTATGCCACGTCTCTTGCTGGCAGGGTTCCACCTACGCCCGAAGCTGCCCAGTGTAACCGACATTTTAACTGAGGGGCTCTATGCACCATGAGATTACATCGAAGATTTCATGAAGTTTCGTCTCAATTCGTTCGATCCAACGGGTGCCAAGTGCGAGCTCAGGTGGCTACCTTGGGTCCGTGTTTGTTCAAACGACTCTCATTATTAAATTGAATAATTCGTGATATTTTCGCAAGCCAAGCCCATTTCGGTAATTTTAGGCATGAAATCTATCACCAACGAGACATGTGGGCGCGGCCTACAGCTTTCACTTTCGTCTCCCACAATCGGAAGGCTCTGGAAGTCCGAACTCAGAGCTATAAAAGGCTACTCCGATTGACTCTTTCTTAAGAAAAGCCAACGCAAAGCAAGTTAAAAGGAGAATCGGAGTCTATTAGCGTCAGAGCTTCTAACATACCGTTTAGCTGGAATCGGATCGGCGATCACACTTCTCAGATCGAAGTTCGTTAATCAGTATTGTTTTTCTGAATCGTAATTTGTTTTTGCTGCTTTCATTTGAACCGTTTTTTGTTTCCGAAAAACATTTTTTGAGTTTTTAGGTAATTTTTTTGTTTTCTTCTTCTTCTTCTTCTTTTAATTTTTGTTTTGGTTTCTTTTTCTGCAATTTCTCTGTAAATTGCAGGAAGATTGTAACCATTTCAATGTATTACTCCTGTGAATTGGTTGGATTTGAAAAATTGCCTATCAGGAAGTTATATTTCGTCTTTTTCTCCTCCATTTGGTTAATAAGAAAACTGAGGAAAATGGAGGAAATTGAGATTTTGAATCATTTGATCCAGACTAATGATAATTCTAAGAGTAAACTTTGGTAGTTGCTCAGTTGAACGGAGGTGTTGATTTGTTTTTTGTTTTTGTCCAAAAATATTACCTTATTAATTTTAGTTTCTTCTTTTTCTCCTACATTTTTCAGCAACCAAACGGATTGTGGAATCTTTTAATTCTTAAAATTAATTGCTTGTAGTTTGTTTGTTTTAATTCATTATTGTTTGTTAATAGTATTCTATATTTGATTATGCTGATATTTTTTTTGAACTGCAAACATTACATTGTCCTGTGACATGGCTTTTTGTTTGTCTTTCTGGCTGAGAAGTGTTAAATCTGTTCATTTGTCAGTGATAGTGTTTTTTTTTTTTTTTTTTTTTTATGTGGAATTGTCATGCCCTTTACTCTTAACCGGATATTTGTATTTTTAGTGAATTCAGTTGATTGATCGATTACTTTACAAGTTTTGCACTTGTATTTTTTTTGTTAGTGTTTGATAACCATACACCTCCACTGATTCCTTACTTTACAAGTTCTGCATTTGAAAATTTTCAGCACTATGTTCACTGAAAATGGAAATTTCAGGATGTTGCTTTAGTTGTATCTTTTATTTTCTATCTGTGAGACCAACAGTAAACTCCACTCTTTAGATTCAGTTGAGCGACAAGGAATTTATATAGCTTAATATTCTGCCTCATTGGATTTTAATTCTAAGTAAATAAAGCATGGAGTTGAACTTGCTTGGGATGCCTCTTGAGGAATTTTAGTGCTATTTGGAAGACATAAGAACTGTTTTATGCTTATCTAATCCAGTGTCAGTTTCAAAACAACTTTGGTTACTGTTATAGTTAACATAGATATGAATTTGATAGGCAGGAAAAATAGATTTGTTGCATTGCAACAAAGAATTTGTATAACTTAATTGTCGGCGTTACTGTATTTTGATAATAAGTAAATAGAGCATGGGGTTTAAGTAACTTGCTTGGAATGCCTCTTGAGGATTTTTAGTGCCATTGGAACACATAAGAAATATAAGATTTCTAACTCCTATTTATTGTTGTGTATACTGGTAGAAATTTTATACTTATCGAGTTATCGAGTGGTTGGTTACTATTAAATTTAACATAGATATGAATTTGATAAGCAGGAAAAATAGGTGATTAAGAGATATCAAACTGAAATTAACATGTGAAGTGTTTGTAAGAAGGATCAGAACCATTTTATAAAAGATGTTGCAAGTTTAATGAACTGAACAGCTGATGGGCTTCTCATAGTTCTATTATTTCCTCTTCTTGTGCTTGATAGATTAAGAGAATGAGGGCAAAATTTGGTGACTGTGGCATCTACTAATCTTAGTTAAGTAGATGGTTAAGTTTACAACAAAAGTTCACTAACAAGAATATAAGGGAATGAAGACATCGTGTCGGTAAATGATATTGGTGATTGCCCTGCAGATTGCCACAATCTAATTGCATGCCCAAACTGTAAGAAATGATTAAGGGATTCTTTTCTCTCATTTCAGTAATCTTCCTTAGTTAAAAGGATAAAGGTGGTATTCTGTACAGGGATTTCCTATGCAGGTGTTCAGAAGGCTAAGGGACCTTAATAAACCAAGTAGAAATAGGTGGTTTATACATGTTGGTTTGTGATGCAGGGATATACTTAAAAAAAAAGGTTTGTTTCATACTTAAAAAAGTGTGTTTCAGACAGTTTAAATGTTGGTACTGTATTCATCTAAAGGTATAAAATTCTTGAAAAGATGATCCAGATTTCCACCATGGACATGCCTTCCTATGCCCAACATTTGGCTATTGTGTTTCCATCCTTTTTTTCATCTTTCCCTTCCCTCTGCAACCTCTAAATTGTCACAAACTCATTATATCCAAAACATGTGTTAGTGGATGCAAGAAGTGTGTGCAGGGTTTTGCATTTTGGACCAATGGTCAAATGCAGGCACCAGAAATAGGTATTATGACTTGTCTTATTCAAATTTTCCAAGTAAAATGAGCAATATATTCAAGTGGCTGAAATGGGGGTTCCATTGCTTCATGTTGGGCATACTTTCATAGGTGATATTCCTTTCTGTCATCAGGAACCCAGCAAAACTGGAACCGTGTTAGTTGAGATAATGTACACAAGTTTTCTGGGTAGGGGGCTTCTTTGTCTGGAAACCATGAACTCAGTATTTGACTGAGTAAAGGATATCCATTTTGTAAATAGGCCCCATAGGGATGAATTCTCCAGGTAATATGAAACCTAATATCAGTTAACAAGTGGAAACTGATCAAGGGTCAAGGAAGTGGAATATCCTGATTGAAGAGAAGAAATCCTGGAAACCAGATGACATAATGAAATTTAGTTTTTGGTAAGTTCAGTTCTGAAGAAGATTTGGTCCAGAAGCGCTGATTGAGGTAGGCTTGTCCATGATGGACAGTCAACACATACATTTCTGCAATCTCATGCACATTTCCCTTGTATTTTTTACTGCTACCTAGAACACATTTGATGTTGTGATCTATTGCTTTTACCATAGGTTGGGCGTCAATTCGTGGTGTCCAGTTTAGATGGATTTGATTTCGGACTTCAAGGAGTCGAGTGATCATGCAATGCTATTGGTTACTATCCCACTGCTGGAGGCTCGGGAGGTCCTCAATGCTGCATTATAATTATTATAGGGGATTCTTATAGATCTACTTGTTTTGATGAATCCTTCTCATAGTGCTGAGTGGAGCTGTTCAACCTTTCTTGGATTGTGTTCATGCTGATTTCAATTGGTTTGCAGCTAGAAGAAAGCAACAGTGTCATGCCGTGTTTGCCTGGTTTGATCGGGTGTTAGGTTTTAGAATGTTGCTAAATATATTCCTATATGCAGGTGCCTTTGGTTTATTGTCAGCTTCTAGATAGTCACAACTTTTGTCTGAAGATACTATGACAGAAATGATGGCCAATCATTCTGCCTCTCAACATTTTGAGCTGAAAAACCTGAAAGAAATGATTTTCAATGAGAATGAAAGAGACGTTGTTAAGTCATGTGCTCAGCATTCCAATGGAGAGTGTATGGAGATCAAAGAGCCAACTGATCATGTAGAGATCACAGAAAAGGAATTGCTAGAGAAAGGCTATATGCAGTACGGGTATGTCTTTTGTCTGTTTTCCATCCTGTTCAGTGCAGTTTTTCTCCAGTTTCTTTTGTTAATATGATGTGTTTTTTCTTTGACAGATGTCCACATTATCGGAGAAGGTGCCGCATTAGAGCTCCATGTTGCAATGAGATTTTTGATTGTCGCCATTGTCATAATGAAGCAAAGGCAAGTTACCCTCATTCTAGTTTCAAGTAAATTTCATAATTCTTAATTGATTGGTTCATTTATATTTTTATTTGCTCGTGTAAGATAGTTAAGGAGTATTTACCTCATTTACCATCATAACTCCCTGAAAGATTTATGTTAATGTGCAAGGGGTTTACAATATTTTGCATCGTCTTCAGATTATTGTGCAGTCTGGTATTAATGGAGTTCAGTGCTTGAATTATATAAATGCTTGCTATTAGAAGTCATTCCATGCCCGGAAAACTACTTTATTCAAAACTTGTAAATCTTTAGCTCCATTATATAGGTCTGATGTTAAAATTTAGCGGAATTCATTTTTTTCATAGTTCAAAGTGATAAAGATGAAAAATATCAATGTTTTAACAGTCACCAAATTGCAGCAGTTAAATAAATGTCTTATTAATCATAAGTTGATCTGATTGAAATGTGAAAGGACTTTATAATTAGCGATGGTTACTTCCAGGATGTCTGATTCATCATATTGTTACTTGTTTTGAGGTTGAAGCTTTGTCTTATCCTAGATGCAATATTCCCAGTCAAGCTTCACCTAGTGCAAAGCTGAACATAGAAGTTTGATCTGAGCCAAGGCTAGGCATGACTTTAAGTTAAATTTTTAGTTCCTTGCTTAACCTTTTTTTATTGAAAATTCCTCACTCATCCTGTATAAGAATCGTACTTTCCAGCTCAACATGACATCTTGTAGGAATGATAAAATTTAGTCATGTATGTGGAGTCATCATCATTGATAAGTTAACAGTTTTGTATAAGTAGTTTCTTTGTTTTTCTTTTTCCTTTTTTGTTTCATTGTGTATGTTCTAGTGCTTGGGGTTAGTTCCCTAGTTATGACAACTAATGATAAAATTCTATGTAGTATATTGAACAATGTTTCATCAAAGCTATTGTTTTCATTTTTTTTGCATGATGACTTAACATGTGACATTCATACTCATCATCAAATGCTGCTGATATCTTTTGATGTACAGAATAGTATTAAGGTTGACAAGGCACAGAGACATGACATTCCACGGCACCAAGTCCAGCAGGTAAGTTCGGTCATAAGTACTTTTTAAATTTGTTTCTCCCAATTTACAAAAGTAAATTATGGGAGCATAATCTTTATATTTCTCTGTTTCTTTTTTCAGGTGATATGTTCACTCTGTAACACTGAACAAGAGGTAAGTTACAACATTGGTGATGTCATATCTAGTCCTTTGCTAAAAATAATTTAAGTAACATGAACCATAAAGAATCTTAAAAGAATGTAGAGATAGGACCCAATAATAATTCATTCTCTTTTTTATCTTATTGACATCTTGGGAGTTAATATTTGCACATAACTCCATGGACTGACAATTTTTTTTTGTTATATATGGCAATACTCTTACCAGGTTCGTCAAGTTTGTATTAACTGTGGTGTATGTATGGGGAAATACTTCTGTGAGACCTGCAAACTATTCGATGATGATACATGTGAGTGGTCAAACCCTATCTCTTACCCATTCTGGTTTTCACTGTCTTATAATGGTGTGGACACGGTGGTACTTTGAAGAAAGTCAGAATGTTAAATTTTTTTTAAAGCTTTTTGCCATGAATCTCTCTTGTTGCTTTCATTCATCCAGAGTGCAAACTCATCTAATCATCTTGTTTCTGAAATCTGCAGACATCTAAGAAACAGTATCATTGCAATGGGTGTGGAATTTGCAGGTATGGTTATCCATGTCCCTGATTTAGATATCCAGATTTACATGTGTTGACTCAGAATGGCCTAGGATATGGTTTATACCTTTTCCTAGGTCATTGAAGAGGAGATACAAAAATAGAAAATGAGAAATAGCTTTTGACACGAATGTTTCCTATTTTTTAATAAGAAACAAACATTTATTACCAAAATAAGTAACTACAGAGAAGGATAACAAATCCTTCTTCCAAAAACAACTACTGTATATCTTTAATTAAAAGCAATCAAACATAAGAAGAACTATAAAGATCAATGGAAATGCATAGCTAAAGAGGGTTTCAACTACGATCTCAAAACTTAAAGGGCTAGAAAATCCCCTAGAAAAGAAATCTACTTATTGGCTTCCCATTTTGCTGACATATCTACCACTTGGTTAGCTGCCTGAAGAATCCAATAGGAGGACTACCTAACTCTAAAGCAACATAAAAAATTTGGCAAAGCCATCCATAAAGCCTCTACAAGTCTCTCTCCTTCTTATTTACCCAAGATAGGACTATGGCAAAATTCCTCTCTACCAGAAAGTTGGATAGAACCTCAGGTTTAGCTGTCTTTACGCCTTCCAGTAAGGCTAATATCCCTACCTCAATGGCTAGACTCATTTCAGCATTTTAGATCATTCTTTCACTAAACCCTTGAGGCCTAGCTCAAGTGGTAAAGGAATGGGGAGGATTTTGGAGAGGTTCCAAGTTCAAGTCCTAATGTGGACAAAAATTTCCCTATCAAAATAATAATATTAATAATAATGCCTTCACTAATGGTCCGTGATGATTCAAAAGGCTTTCTCCAATTCTTAACTACCTTAGATTACTTAAGGAGCACCCATCATCTAACTTGATGTAGCCCATTGAAGGAGGCATCAATGTATCTCCTCAATCAACTTGACAGATCTGCATGCTAGATACCAATATAGCAATAGAATGCTCAAATGGGTGCCCATGAATGTTGCACTAGCTGATGCCAAGAGAGGAGAAACTATAGTTTAAATCCCACATTGGTTTCAAAGTACTTTATTTGTCCTAAAAATCCTCACATTCCTCCCCCCCATATAGTCCAAATTAATGTGTGACTAGTTATACTCGACATTGACAAAACCCTAGTAAGCAGTAGTTCTCATCTTCACATACCTCTAAGTGGAAGTTAGTCAATCCCAGCAAGTCTAAACAACCTATGCCATAATTACTGCCGCTATCCATTTGTTCCCCTCTCCTCCTAAACATGACACCGATTCTAGCATAAGGGCTGTGTGAGATTTCCTCTTCTACAGCATTTTATTTGTATTGAACTTCATATTTGCCACCAGTCATAGGGCTTTAGATTTCCAAATGAAGTTTGTAGGAGTACAAGATCTCAGATTGTTAGAAATAGTGAAGGCTTTAAAAAATGAACTTGACTGAATACAGACTTGAGGATATCAAAGACCAAAACCTTTTATCTGGAAAAGTGGATGTTGAATACACATGGACTAAAGTCAACATAAGGAGATTAAGTTTCTCAATTTCGTGGTCAAAAAGATTTTGCTAGAAATTGAAATTCCAAGATCAAGAGGATGAGGAAGAAATTAGAACTGAAGAAAATAATCTCTTGACCTCACCATTTTATGGAAGTTTGGAAATTGGACACAAAATGTTAATTACTCCACCAAATATCCTTTCAGAACTGAATTTTAGTACCATCACCCATAGACTAATGAGTAAAACCAGAAAAGGCAGGAAACACTTGTGTGATGACCTTCCAAGGGCACCAATGAGACCACCTAATAACAATATTGGGGTGTGGTCCGTAGATACTCACCTATTAAAGTGGTCCATAGATACTTAAAATATCTATGTTTCACAGTTTATTCATTCTCTGCCTTCAAACATAAGCTTTTACACAAGTATTTGCACATGGTTAACTCAATGAATATATACGCATATAACCATTTTCCCCATCTCTAGAAGTCTTTGCAGAGTCAGCAAGCCCATGTTTGTGTGGAAACACTATTGTCCGTCTCCACATATACTAGTGCGTCAGATGATTAACAAATTCTTCTGGAATTCCCTTTTTCCCCCAAATGAAATAGAAGTAGTGTAGTGAAGAAACTGTTCTACATAATCTTGAACCATATTCAAAGGGGAAAATGAATATACTTCTTGAAGTTTGTTTCCTCCTTCCTTTGTTGTAGTATATTGAAGAGTTAGTATTCATTTCATGTTCATTCTAATTTACACCAAGATTTGCTCTGTTGCAGAATTGGAGGGCGAGAGAACTTCTTCCACTGTTACAAATGCCGTAAGTCACTTATTGCATTGTTATTCATTTATCATCAGCATGCTTGTTGCTAGCTTACAGGTGACTACAATATTAATCATCATAACCTTTTGTGCTTATTATGTTTGGTTTATTGTGAAGGTTGCTGCTACTCTGTTCTGCTAAAGAACAGCCATCCTTGTGTGGAAGGAGCAATGCATCATGACTGCCCTGTTTGCTTTGAGGTATAATACACTATTCTGCCCTCCTTTTTCTTGGCTCTCTAATTTACAATGTAACAGAAGTTCCATGGCCTTACATTATTGATACTCAATCACAATAACATAAAAATTTGCAGTATTTATTCGAGTCAACAGATGATGTGACTGTTATGCCATGTGGACATACGATTCACCAAAACTGTTTGAAGGAGATGAGGGAACATTTACAGTGAGTTGACTCAGCAACTCTTCCATTTTATCTGTTTATTCAGTTTGAAATTTGCCTTTATATTTCCACTAATTCATGTTGGTTACGGTGACAGATATGCGTGCCCTCTCTGCTCCAAGTCTGTTTGTGATATGTCCAAGGTTTGGGAAAAATTTGACATGGAGATTGCAGCTATACCAATGCCAGAACCTTATCAGAACAAAATGGTCGGTTAATCTCTTTCTTCTTCTTTTTTTTTCTCCATATATTCATGCCTAAGTGTGATCTCAATTTATTTGGCAGAAGCAGTTAGTTTACGTCATAGTTTTATGGAAATTTCAAGACCCTGATCTAGTTTAAGTAATGGGGAAAAGGAGATATTAGTATTAGACCATTGCAAATCATTTTCTGAAGCACCTCACATAAGTTAACTGAAATAGACCATTGATGGCAACATACTCCTTACAGGTTTGGATCCTTTGCAACGATTGTGGAAAAACCTCGAAAGTGCATTTCCATGTCCTGGCTCAGAAATGCCTAAATTGCAAGTCATACAACACTCGCCAAACCAGAGGCTGAGATAGTGGCAACAACCCTCAACCGGAGATCACAATGATGACCCACACTCAGTTTAAATGCGTCACGATCTGGATTTTGAGAACCTTTTTCAACCATTAGATTCACAGGTCGTGAATTACTGGAGACAAGGACTCATGGGTCCCGCGCAACTTGCTCTGTCGAGCCATTCTCAGGGCTATTCCGCCTTGAATAGTCTTAAGCTTTCGCTTTCTTCTCCATTTCATGTCCTTTTCTTGTATTCTGTTTTCTTATGTTGAATATTGAATGCACTCCCACCGCCCTTGGTTTTGTTGTAGATAAAGGAGTTAGGTTGTTTTTTCCCTTGAATCCTAGTGGCGTGGTGTACTTTGATCATATCACATACTAGTATATTATTACCATTTGGGAACAAAATATGCTGCTATACCCCTCTAGAAAACCCAACCAACACTGTTCATCTGTGGAAAAACAAACAGGGATAAAATAATAAAAATAAATAAAAAAAAAGAAAAAACCAATGGATGAGAAGAAAATGATGCCCTTTCTTAATGGGGGATTTATCAAACGAATATTTCCATCCAGCCTCTCTCGCGTCTCTATAGTGATGTGCGAGTGGTGACATTTTCATGTAATTTCAATGAAAAGCACCGAAAACGCTTTATCCTGGGACGCGTTTGCGTGTTGCGGCAACTTGCTCGAAGAAAGTGTTCAAAGTTGGAACAGACGCGTGCCGTGGCGATTTGTTCAAATGAAGTCTTGCTCCAAAAAGCGCTTTGACATCCCATTCCCTAGAAAAGAAAAGTGTTGATTTTAGGGGGAAAAGGGCAGCCATTTTGTCTATGCAATCTCCAATCACCAATGGTGGTCGAAAGTGATTGAGCTTTGCTGTTGTCATGACGAAAGAGATTTGCCCCCCGGGCAGGATTTTCCACATTTAGAATCGTGTCTGCGATATGAAAAATATTTTCTTTCCTTCGATGGTGTCATGGGATTGTGTTTTCGAGATTCCGATTGCTCAGTATGGAGCCATGATGTGAAGATAAGTCCCAATGGCTCCGAAACAAAATATTCGTACCATATCAAAATTTAAATATCAAATTAAAACTTGACATGAATAATATATCCTTAAAAAGTATGAATTCAATTAATATTATTAAATTAGTTAATATGATTTGTTTTTAATATAATATATTTATAACTCAATTAATCCATTCAATCAAAATCTAATTAATATAAATTAAATAAATCAATTTGAATCAAATTCATATATACAAATAATAACTTTATTTATGTATGTCGACATAAATTTGAATCTAGCACGGATATACTCAACCCAAACTTGCAAAGAAAAAAATTTATCGGGTTTGAATCGTTTTATGAATCGAATCAAACATCATATCAAGAATAAAACTTAATGTTGCAAAAATTTTCTTAATAAACAATAAGGGCGACTCCAGTGAACCAAATCAATTGCAAGATTTGGAAATCCACCCATGAAATCAGGCTTTAGGGTGAGAGCAAAAACAGTATCCAATTTGGCTCAACTCAAAGCAACCCAAGAATTCAAGCAACCCAATTATTGAGATTGATTGATGAGAAAAAAAAACCCTATTGTATTTGGACCTGTAACTTGTGTGTGTTGTGTTGTGTTGTTGTCGTTCCTGTTGGTTATTATTGCTCTCTTTCTGTTTGTAAACAAAAAGTATAGACTACAATGTCTTAATAGGAAATTTTGTTGTTGTTAGTCACAAGGGTGGGGCCTTCACCTTGCAGGTTCCATCATTCCCAAACAGAACGCTAGACTTGAAATTGGGACCCACTCCTCCATTCAATATGTATCATGGGTCTCAAATCTCAATGGTCTACTCATAAATAATTGTAAAGTTCTGATTATTTTGGAGCTGGGGTGGACCCAACGCCTAGCACTCAAAATGGGTATAGACCCATCTTGACTAACCATATCTTTTCCTCCATGGACCAGCTTGAATAAAAAATATTGTTTGGTTTTTTATTTTCTGCATTTGAAACAAACTCCTAATTTAAGTTAACATATGACTTTGGATTTTGAAGATCTTTGAAGCACAATCTGGTGGCTTAGTGAAAGGAGATGGTGGTATGAGTAGGACACAAAACAATAACTCGGAGCTGCCCCAATGTCTAAGGCAGAGCAAGCAGCATAGAACAATTTTCTTAAATAATTATACAAATAGGGGAAATAGGTTAAAAATATTTTAAATTCTCGAAGAAACTTTTGTTTTAAAACGCTTCCCCAACAAAGCCTTTAATAACTTATTATGAAAATAGATCATTTTAGAAAACAATTAGTTTTTTGGAATTATTTTTAAAAAATCGTATAAATATGGATAATAATTAAAAATAAAAATTTGAGAAAAAAAATTATTTTTAAGAAATATTTGAAAATACAAAAGAAAAAAGATGAGAGAACTATTTTCAAAAATATTCCCAAATGGGCCCTACATAACTACCAAAAATAAAAAATTATTCTTGTGGGGTGGCCCATGACATGGAGAGGCCAACCCAGGAAGCAATTCATCTTTACTATCCAATGAAGGAAACCAAGATGACACTACCCTACCACTTTCATTGCACTCCTTATTACATCAGCGGGATAGAGAGAAGAAAATGTGGTTGTATTTGTGAATGAATTGCAATCATGGATTGAAATATCGGTAAACATGGATATATCGGTACATAAATTTTACGAATATATCAGAAATATCGGAGAAATATCAATGGATATTTTTACACAAGTATCAATAAGACAAAATAAATGAAAAAATTAATGAAATTGCTTAGAAAAATCCAAAGAATAATAAAATAAACGAGAATATATATATTAAAGTTATTTTATAAGTGTAATTGACATAAATATGATAAAAAAAAATATTGATAAATAATTTATCATACTTGGATTTTAAGAATCGAAAATATGAATTTTGGAATTGTACACCTAAAAAATTATAATTGAGTTAAGAAATATTTAATTTTATTAAATAAAAATAATTTACACATAAACATATGACATTGCAATAGTCCTTAATACCAAAATGAAGATCGATGTGGTTCCATCATATTATTAGATAAAAGGAATCCATCTTGTTGAAAATAATATTTATACCAAGACATGGAATTTCGATAGTATTGGTTATAAGTACGAACATGTCATGCATAAATGATATAAATATAAAAAATAGTTAAAAATAAAATGATAATATAGATTTAAAATAAATAATTAAAATTTTTGTTAAAAATGATAAATATTTTAAAAAAAAAACTTTCAAAAAAATCTCCGATATTTCCCCAATATATTCGTCAATATATCTAATATTTTGACAGGCTCCCTCCGCTACTTCGCATGTCGCTTCACTCTCGATTTTTTCGCCAATTTATCGGTTCCAAACCAATATATCACCGATTGTGTTGATATTCCTCCCGTTCGATAATCGGTATTGAATTTCGTTTCGAGGCCGCCCGGTATCTGATATATCGACGAAATATCGCCGATAATAAAATCCAATTTTTCACTCCATGATTGCAACTTATGTTGGATGATATCTAACATTCCAAAGAGAGAGGATTGTCACTCACTGATAAAGCTCATAGCTCAGGCCTGTGCTAGAAAGAACACCATCAGAGATTTAAGTCATAACAAAACTGCTTGAATCCTTCCAATTTCCCAATCAAACATTAACATAACTGAAATTACAAGGCAAAAACAGGATTGTATATAGAGAAGTAAAATTTTAATTCATTAAAAGAAAACTCATTGAGTTTGGAGGCTTATACATCAACTCTTGCAAAGATAGGCATCAGAAGATAAAGGGGGAAAAATGGGGAGCCTGAAAACTTCGGCTTCCACCCTTTTAACAGAATCATAAGGGAAATTAAGGGTCTGAGATTATATATATTTATATATATATATATCCATCCATATGTTGGGAATTATATAGAAAGCAAAAATAGCTGTTTGTGACCATTACCCACCAAGACCATGAAAGCTGAAACAGAATAGGCAAACCAAACAATTTACATAGAAGGATCATCCATGGCTGCTGAAAGATGCACATAAACAGCTCTTAGTAAACAGATGATCACAGGCAGCCGGCTACCTTTCCGACCCATTTGTTTCATCAATCATGGGCATGGTGGCTATGGCATGAAGCAACCAATGCGCCTTTTTATGAAGTGATCAGCATGCCAACATGCCGGTTTCAAAAAGATCCTCGCCACATTTTGACACAGGAGACTTCTCAGATGAATCATCGGTTGTCTTCTCCATTTCCTCATCAATCAAAATCTCCTGTGAGCGGCAATTCAAACTGCAAAATGCTTTCTCACCCCTGAAACAAAACAAAGCAAATCCAGATCAAGTTCAAATTCTTTTCAAGTAGACGAGCAGTACATGAAATTGAGGCTACTGTAGATGTTTGTGGCAAACCTGTACATGTAGATATCTTTTCCCTCTTCCAATTTCTTCTTGCAAGAGTAACAGATGCTCAAGAAGTCATTAGAAGGATATGGGGTAGAATTATCCGAGCATTCGACTATCAGGGGAGAACCTATCTTATGTTCTTCATTCTTATTAAGATTGGCTAAGTCATTAGAGTGACATTCCAAAATGCAGTCACCATAAATATGAGTTGTTTTGGGGTTTGGACCATGAGAAATCACACATGTATAATCCTCAGAAAGCTCAATTTCACTTGCTGAGAGAGATCCGATCAATCCTTGGCCAGAGCCAACCGATGCTGGAATCGAATTCAGTTTCATAGGCAAAAAATTGTCCGGATTTGGGTTTCCTCCAAGCATTTGAGGAGGTGAACTAACTTGGGTAGTCATATTTCCTGGGCATAAATTCCCAGAACTCAAATTGGACTGGCGCTTGGTTAAATTAGTTAGGGACGAGAATGACCTGCTGGAATCCAACGAACAAGATCGAATCCTTCCAAATGCCTCGGGTTCTAATGGGGTCTCTTCAATTTCAAACACAACATCAGAATCCCGCTTCTGGGGTCGAGATTTGATCTGGGTATGAGGAAAACTTGCATAGTTTTTAGGCAGAGACTTTGAACCATCAAAAAAATTGATATGGGTTGGAGAATTAGGGGTTTTAATCCTCATCTGAGGTCCAAAAAGAATAGTCTTACTCTCCGATGATCGGAGAACTTTACCGGATAGTTTCCCACCATCATCAAGAGAATCTATGATGCTTAAACCTACTTTACTGCAATCCCAGCTCTTGTGCTGCCCATCTTGGGATGATCTTGGGGACCTAAATGGGCTGCCTAGATTTGAAAATACTCTAAAATCTAGAGGAGAGGTAGGGCTTCTAACTGAATCAGAATCTGATAAACCCTTATAATTCAATCCTACAAACAGGCCAGGGACACTGAAAAAGGAGTTGCTTTTGTGTTTCTGCCCCATAACATCAGACTGAAAATAGAGCTCAGAAACAGCATCAGCCATTGTTGGATGACCCATGTGTTGATCTTTCTGAAATGATCTGCTCCTCTTCCTCAGCATTATCTCAAAACCTCCCTTATCTGTATTAAAATTAACAGATTCATTGATTTATAAAAGGAAAAAAAAAATCAAATGGAAAATAATTGTGATCCAAATGAAATGGTAAAGAAAACACCATCAATCCATGAGCTTAAGAAATAAAACCCACTGCTAAACAGTAGTTTTAGAAAAAGATGAATGAGCTTGCATGTATAGAAGATCAAAAGAAATACATCATCCGTGATTGAAAGGGGTCTAATAAGGGCAGAGACATTCAGTACAAAGCATCCTTCAAATGCAGATAAAGATCAATAAGGACCATTTGTCACCGCCTGTTTGGCTGCTGAGAAAACGTAGGAAAAAGGAAGGAAAGCAAAATTTTGAATCTGGAAACTCCAAACACAAGCACTTGCCTTTATTCGTTTGTGTTACTGTTACCCTTTATCAAAAATCAAAGCAACAGAAAATATAACACTCCGATAGCCCTCCCTTTTTTTCCAGTTTTCCCAGCAACCAAACAGGCGCCAAGTACATTCCATACCCCATGTAAGAAAACCCTCGATCACATCACCACACACCATCCCAAGAAAAATGAGAAAGAAAAAAAAAATCATCAGAAGAAAAAATTAACATGAACACTCAAAAGATAACGAAACCCACCTCCAAATATTCATTGATGGACAAGAAAGCACTAAAAATGAGATACCCAGATGATGAAACTCCATGAATGAACAGAAAATGCTCCCAAAACAAAGAAAACAACTCCTACCAAGATGATCAACACACATCAAAGAAAAAGGATCAAACTTAATCTTTCTTGCTCATCACCATCAACCCAAAAGCCAAAAACCAGAAAAATCTATACCCAACAAAAAAAAATGTATGAATCCATCATGAGGTTCAGTGGAATCACTGAGATAAGGGAATGAGGAGCAGAGAATCATGAAGAAGATGGAAACCCACCTGGGTTTCTCCTCTGAAAACTTCACAGTGATGCTGAGGAGACCCCCAAATGCAGTAAAAAAAATATAGGTTTCACAAGGTGTATGTGTGTGTGTGAAACTTGTGTAGTACTCCTCACTCTCTCTCTCTCTCTCTCTCTCTCTATCTATCTCCTGCATCAAAATCAGAGCACCAGTGAGCTTCTGAAATACTCTTCTCTCTCCCCCCAGAGGAATATACGTATTCTATACCGTATTTTTCTTCTATACTGTAGAAATGATTTTCTTGCTCTGCAACCCCAATCTAAGAATTCATCCTTTTAATGGAAATAAATTTATCTGATGGCAACAAAGGAAATGATTTGCAGTGAACTCTTTCTTTTTTGCTTTTGAAACATCATCTCTGAATCAAAACCCAAAAATACAAAAAAAAAAATGGAAAATATTAATACCCACAAACCCATCTTTCTTACATATTTTCCTTTTTAATTTTGTCCAATTTTGGAAATTATTATTATAAAGGATAGATAAATACATGCCTGAAAATGACAAATTTCTCTTAATTTTTTTTGTAAAAAGAAAAAAAATTAATTTTTTTCTTTTTTAATCAATTTTATAAATTTTTAATAAAAAAAGTATAATTTATAAATTTTCTGAATTTTTTAATTAGCTTTCGGTCTAACAATTGGGAATTTTGTTATTTTTCCTTGTGACTCTATGCTTTATACCTATAAAATTCTATATTGGAGTACAAAAATAAGTATTTGTTGAATTTTTGGAAAATTTGGAAAGAAAAAATTCAGCATTTTGAAAAGGAATCCTTGAGTCTCTTCTTTACCTTTCTTAGGCTAGTCATCAGTCATCACTAAACGACAAAACTCACCTGTGGAAGTTTTAAAACTGTTACTCTCACGCCTGTTAACCATGGTTAGTTTCTGAGTTTCCGAGGCTAATATAAATCGGCCCCGAGTTTGTTAAAAACATGGTGCTTTGGAAGTAACTTTGGCAAATGACTAATGTACCCTGAGGCTTCGGAAAAATAACCCTCCAAAAAGGGTTATACGGTTAAAAAAGTCATTTAAAACCCAATTTTGAAAAAGATTATTTAATTAAATAGGTATTTAAAAATCCAAAATTTGAAATTTAACATTTTATCGTTCTTTTGTCTTATTTTAATAAAAATATTCTTATTATTTTTTATAAAAATAACATTTTCTTTAAAAATTTATGTGTAAATAGTTAAAATGATAAAAAATATTTATGTTAGAAATTGGTTGTTTTGAATATATATATATATATATATATATATATATATATATATATATATCAAATATTAGATGTCAATTTAGGTATTATTTTGTCCCTTTTAATCAAAAATTTATTTTAAAAATCAAACTCTTCATCAAGATATTTTTAAGTCTCATTTTGATAAAAATATCTTTTTTTTTTTTTTTTGCTTTTAAAATATATTGTAAATATTTAAATATTTATATAAAAAAATAGACTATCCTTCAAACCTAAAAAATAATAAATTCGTAAATATAAATATTATTTAATCCTTTTAAACATTTAATTCTTGTCAAAAAGAGTTCTCATCCATACTAAATTAATTTTTAATTATTTTCAAAAATCAATTTTATTTGAAAACTCATATGTAAAAAAAAAAATGTTCCTTCTCTATATTGTTACCAAAAATACTTTATCAAACTAATTTTAAAAATCTAAAATTTATTTTTCTTATATATATATATATATATATATATATATATATATATATATATATATAATTACATATTTTTAAATAATTTACCAAATGAATTTAATAAACAAATATTGTTGGATTGTAAAAGAAAGTAATTAGCACACCTTCTTGTATTATTAGTACTTTTGAAGAAGTTTAAAGTACCATTTTAGAAGATAACTATGATTTATTTTGATATATCTTATTAACATTAGTTTATTTATTTATTTATTTATTTTCTCTGACACTATTAATATTTTGTTTAAATTGATGGAGGGCATTATGGTCATTCCCGTCTTATGACTCGGGATTCAGAAACCCAAACTTCCAAATCGGCGAGTAATCTAGAATTTCATCCGTGCTCCGTACTCAATCACACCCACTTCACGGTCTTAAACCGGGGTTAAACAGTCAGACCATAACTGCCCTGTAACTTCCACAACACGACAGGAGACGGCAGAAAACGGCGTGAAGAGACCGTTAACAAAATAATTAGGGAGTCACTTTCAGGTGCCACGTCATCGCGTCAGAGTTAACCTAACCATGGTTAAAAAGTGGAAAGAAATAAAAAAGAAGTAAACCCAACCCCCAAGTTATCATTCTACCGAATCTACCCTCTGAGGCCCCTTTTTTTTCCTCTTTTTGGTACTGTCCTTTTTTTTTGTCGTTTTTCGTGACTCAGCTTTTGATGATTTCGGGTGACTGACATCACCTCCACGTGTCCCCTCCCTTCGCGCATCCACTCGCAATCCGACGGTTCTCCTTCCAAGATTCCCCTCTCCGGTCAGGCCATCGGACGGTTTCGCTGCCCTTTTTCGTACAATGAATTCTTACGCCCTCTCGCGGGGCCCACCGCACGAGTTCTAGGCACGTGGCGTTTTGGGATGGGATGAGCAAATGTTATTTCCACCTCCCCTTTTGGCTATTTAAACTCCGGATAATAAACCTAGCTTAAGGTGGAAGTAATGAAAAGGAGGGCGGATGCGTACGAGTTGGGCTAAAGGTCGGCCCATGATTTAGCCCAACGGGGGCCCATTTTCACGCTTTCCTTAAAATATATATATTTTTTATTTTCCTATAAAATAAAATTTTATCTATTTGTTTTTATAAAACAAATAAAATTATTAGGGGCTTTTGTTTGAGGTGGGATTTTGGAGTCTCATGTGAGGTGGGTAAGAATTTTCTTCCCACCTCATGCCACTCTTAAGGGAAAAGTGAATGACAATGTCTCTTAATCTTCTTTTTGATCCAATCTAAAAATTATGATTGGGACATATATTTTTTATGTTAAATTAAAAATTATAATTTTTAATTTATTTAAAAGTTTTTTAATTTTGAAATTTTAGTTTATTTAGATTCTCATTTTCACATATACAAATAATTGTATTTAAATTATTGAATGATATGATATACACATACACCCTGAGATCAAAATTTACAAACTTTAAGTTTAAGGGTTGTTTGATCAATATAATTAAAAATTCAAATTTTTAAATCTAAGTCTTCATTTTTTTTTGTCACATGTTGATAAAAATACTCTTATTTAAAAAAAAAAATATTATTTCTTTTAAAACCTTTGTGTAAAACATGAAAAACATTAAATTTAATTTTTGTAAATAATTACCATAAAACATTTATAAACACTCTTAATTTTTCAAAATCATTATCAAACAAACACTTAATTTAATTCTTATTTTTTTTAAAGAATTATTAATCTTAAACTATGTTCAAATATTTAATAGATTACATTTTTATAAAATTTTATTGAAAATTTATGGGAAAAAAAAAACATATGTAGCAAGTATGTGAACTAATTAATCATGCAAACAAATATTCAAAAAAATAAATAAATAAAAGCATTTCAAAAAAGGAAAAAGGAAGTATCTAAAGTGAAAAAGAGAACTCAACCACCCCTTTGTCTCATGCATTGAAGTGACTTCAATCACATGAGACCAAATTCTGAACAAGCATCAAGAGGAGTGGAATTAGTAATTTGGACCTCCCTTCCAGGATGTGAACACTCCCAACTGCTCCTCAGCTACCAGACATGGAATAAATGTCATTATTTTTTTTATTTTTTTTATTTTTTTTTCCAAATATATATGTATATGTTCCCCACTCTCCACTCACATCTACCAAAAAATTCCATTGGGTAAGGAATTTAGATATCTTATTTTATTTCATTTTGATCCACAGTGGTCTCCCCTAGAAGAAACAGTAGAGAGATCTTCCAGATTTGAATGACCTCAAAAATCATGTATATAAAACTTTATTTTAAAACTATATAGTATATATATTTTATTTATGGGTGATTGAAAATTTGGTTAAGATTGTGAAAGAGACACATTGAATTATGATTGGACATTGGACCTAACATGGTGAACTTATAGATTCTATAAAGTTTGCACTTTATATTATAAGTGTTTCAACTTGAAAATTTATTTTATTGATGTTGCTAAGTCTAATTTTCTTCTAATTATTTAAAAGAAATAAAATTATACATAGGATAAAATGATTGTTAAGTGTATGTGTGGATATTGTGTACCACCATGGTAGGTTAGATCATTCAACTTTGAAGTAGGGTGAGTTAATTATACGACATTTTGTATATCGATTATGTCACGTCGTGTTGAGACAAAGTTTTATATGATATCTCGTACTTAATATGTTATTAGCGGATTTCGATTGAATATAAATATATTTGATATACCCTTTTTGATCAATCTTTGTAACATAAATTTAACTTGAATTAATCTTTCTAATAATCATGTTAACTTCCTTTATTACAACTTTTTAAATTTGGTTAAATGTAGAAAAAGGTTAGATTTTATAAAAATTATCAAAAACATTTATTTAATTTTTTTTTAAATAGTAGAACAAAATCATTAAATTTTTTAACAATTTAAATATTTGTGTGTAGTAAAAAATATATATTCTTTTAAGAAAAAATAAAAATTTAAATGATTCAAAAAGTAATTAACGAGAGTTTTACATTTACGGGCTACAATTTAAAATATCTTATTAAGTCATATTAGCTTTATGACTAAAAATAAAATAAACTTCCTTATTGCAATAAATTAACTAAGTGAATGTTTGGTAAATCAATTTAACCTCTTAAAATAATTTATTAATTTAATTTAAATAATTAAATTTAAATTAAGTATGTTTAGTAAAATTACTTAATAACTTTAAGTAATAAGTAAAAATAGTTAACTTGTTATTAAGTCCATATTTTCATTTTATTTTTTTACCATAATTTATTATAGTTACCTTTATGATCTCTTTCACGGCTTCACGACCTCTATTAATACTTGACATTTTTTGTCCTACTTATAATTTGTTATGATAAATATATCAATTTGATAATTTATAATAAAATTGAAGTAAATTTTACCAAACAATTTTAATACTTAAAAAAAAATTAAGTAATAATTTTTAAGTTAACAACTTAAGTATAATTTAACTTAAAGTCAACTTAAGCCTAAGTAATAAATATTTAGTTTTACAAAGCACCTCCTATGACTAAATTATAAAAAAAATTAAAGATCATGATTTGATATTATCATATGGATAGTTATAAATTGGTCACTATTTAATTAAATCTAAAAAAAAAAAGGGAAAAATAAATATGAATATTAAATAACAATTAGTCACCAAACAAAGCCCTAATCTTCGTTCCCAAACGAATCCTCTTTTTCCAGTTTGAACCGGTCGAGATCCGGTCCGGAAATACTGACTAGGGGTGTTTTCGGCATTTTATCGCGCTCAAAACCCCCGAAACACCGCGCCAAGCTACTAGGTACTCTCTCAGTCTCTCTCCCTCTCTCTCTCTCTCTCGATTCTGCTAAATCTACAGTCTCAAATTGTGGTATGGAAGCTTCAAAATCTACGACAGCGGCGACGTCACCATCATCCACAGATCTTCAACTTCTTCCTCCTCCTCCAGAACTCGATTCGCAGCTCTCTTCTCTCATCTATGGTTCTCTCTCTTTCCCCTCTTCATATGCTTATATTCATACGCGCTTCTTTCAAATTATTCAAATGTGATCCGAAATCTGTTCTCTCTCGATTGCAACAGTGTTTGTTATTTTATTTTTTATTTTTTAAATTATGCATTCAATGATTGAGAATTGCGTGGTTTAACGTATCTCCATTGCTACCGTTAGGATTTTGTTCTTATCATTTTCTCAATTATTTGTACGTTTTCATAGAATCAGTAATCTCAATATTTTGTTTATAAATTTTATGAATCACATGAAATTTCGGGTGTTTCTGTCACTATTTTTTTTTTGGCATGCATGTGCTTCCTTGAAATGAATTAAAAACTTTTGGTTCTGATATAAGATTTGAATACTTGTTCTTGCATGATAATGTGATAATATGAATTGATCTTTGTTACTTCAACATACAATCTATTTTTGCAATATAATTTGAACTAAGTTAGGTGAGTTCTGTGATTTCTATTGCAATTAGGTTTTAATTGTCCACTTTTCACAATTATCTATGAATTTGCAGTATCAGAAAATTTTTGCCTTGTTTGGAAACTGTTATTGGAAACAAATTTCTACCTGAAAAAGCATGTTTGACAAGTATCTGACTGGAAACCGTTTTTTGAGACTTTCTTCCGACAAGAAGTTATCTCTTAAGCAAAATTTGATGTGATTCCATTTTTTTTTTCCAGAGTGTTCTGAATAAAGTGTTCTGAATAACAATTGAAAAAATAAAGAATATTTTGGGAACTTTTATATTGTACACACATGTATGGTACCTTCATGGCAAATAAGCCAAGAAAGCTGTTTTTCATGTTTGAGTTTCTGAACATAATTTTGTTATGAAAACAATTGAGAACCTGTATATAAGAAATCTTCTCAAAAATTGTTTTTCGAGAATAGTTTTCAAAAACATTGCCAAATGGGTCCCCTGTTTTTCATTCTCTTAGTATTTTCCATCCAATTGGGTGAAAGTTCTGTATTTCTGTCATGGTTAAGTAATTTCACAACCATTTCTGTAGTTTTTCTTTCTATATCAAAATTTTGAAGATTCAATGTTCATGGTATGATTTTCATAATGATTTATTACACAATCAAAACTGTGATCACCTGAATAGTTGGAGCTCTTCGGACAGTCAAGTAAACCTGATGATGACACATGTTAACCTCTTTAAACAATTATATATGCCTTTTCACCAGTTTTCCTAGGGTTTCCATTCTTTCTGTACTATTTCCTCTTGTTGTCAAACCTATAATCATCTCAAGTATTCTGGTCCTGTAGATAGTTTCTGAAATTTTTTTGTTGGTAATTGGACTTTGATTGCATATGCTGTATCATTTTGGTTTTGATGATCATTCGGTTTAAGGCAGTTCTATTTCTTTTTAACGAGTCCAGGTTTGTCACAGCAAGTGCAAGCAGCAATGGAGAACATGCTTAAGATGATAAAGTAAGCTGATAATACGCATCAACTTTAGAAATAGTTGCTTCTCAGCCTTGACTATGTAACCAGTAACCAATGGAGATAGGGCATGAGCCTTTGCTGAAAATGCTGCTCCTGTTTCAGAGGGGAAAAAAATCTTAAGTCTATATTCACTTTCTTATCCTGTTTCGCTGATCTTTATCTTCCATTATCCATCATCTCTTCCTTGATGATTCTTCACAGTGAAGTTGATCAAAATTCTGCTGAAGTAATGGAAGAGATAGAGAAGTGCAAGGACTCTGCTCTTGAGAAGAAGAAACTCTTAGAGGAAGAGAAGGAACACTTTGAGAAAGCTGCTTATACCGTTTTAGATATGCTCAACAACAGGGATAGCAGATAAAAGCTGTAAGAGCTTACTATTTTCTATTGCTAGTCATCACTGCTCTAACCAAATATGAGGCTTAGAGGATTATTCATAGTTCTTACAGACATGTAATAAGAGCTTATAATATTATCAAAATTTACAGCTAGTGATGTTTCCCGTAATATTAGTTATCATGCATCTTCAACTTTTAAAAGTGCAAATTATGAGTTGAACTAACCAGTGGAATATATAGGCTGACATCGCTTCAAATATCATTCCCATTCTCAAAAGATATACAAGTGGTCGTTCTCTCTTAGAGCATTCAATTCTTCCACTTGTGAGCCGTTTGCCATGAGAATTGTGTTTCCCCTTTTGCCAAACTTTTTCTCTGCATCCACCAATGTGACAAGTTTGAGAATTATTAACATTCTCCAATTCTTCCCGTGTTTTTTTTTCTTTCTACTCATTCAATGTAAAACTTGAAAGTGAAGCATAGAGGATTATATTCTCAGTGAAGAAGTAAATTTTCTGAAGGTTAGGGTTGAAAACTCTAATTCTAAAAGGAAATGCTTGCTAACTCGGTTATATCAGTAACTAATGTAAATTTGACAAACATTGGGTTCAATATAACTAGGCAATATTTGGAACTTCCGGGCCTTCTATAATCAACCTTGAAATCTTGGCCTTTTATTTTGTCTATCATTTGTTGTGTTAATGCCTCTTATTTTATAATAAAACAGAAAAGATAATAGACAGTGGTATTTGGTAGTTTGGAATCATTTGTTTAACTCCTTAGGGTCATATATATATGTGTGTGTGTGTGTGCATTTAAATTAGAAAGAAATGTTAAGAAACTTTTGGCGGTATCCCTCTAGCAATGGTGTAATACCTGCTAATTCCAAAAGGTCCTCTATCGAGTCGGTCAAATGTATCACTTTTCCCATTGTACTGCTGTCTGTTGTATTTTCATTTGGATGATGCCCATGGATTACCACCCTCATTGGGAGTGTGCTTGATAATGGATAAGAAGTTGGTGTTCCTGCAGAAAGATAGCATAAATTATCCCTATAAATTTGTCAAATAGCTAAATGATCTAGCACAAATTATCCTATAAATTTGACAAATAGCTAAATAATCCTCGTCTTTTGCGCAAGAAAATTTATATTCTGTGAAGTTGGCAGAAACAAGTGCAGGTGTAGAATATAGAGGTTTAAGAAGGAATAAGAACCAAAGAATACCAATTTGTAAAACATACTCATTCCTTTATTTTGGTTTTTCTTATGTCTTTTTGGGGGTGCATGCTCATGTGGTTTACCTTGAGTGTGTTCAAGTATTTTTGAATCATAGATGAAAATGGACTTCCCTTGTTAAGCAGCAAAGTAAAATACTGTAAATATAGGTAAATCAAATTATCTATGTTCATGATTGAAATCTAGGCCCTACACTTCGTTTCATTTGCTTGATCCAGGAAATTTCACTTCCATATATAACAGAGGATTTCAATTCCAACTAAACAGAGGAAAAATTCATTTGTTTTGGGGTTGGAACTATTGAAACAGTGAAAGTTGCTTTCTTTTTTTGGTCGTCATTGATCCAGGGGTAGTCAATTGGTCTGTTAAGGTTTTTACAAAAAAGAATGGCTTTGGCTGTATTTTTGAATTGTAATATGTGGTTATCTAATGTTGGGCCAAAATCACTTATTACTTTTATCTCACAAAATTTACCCAGTTAACCTATAAATATGTGTGTGTCAATAGAGGTTAGGCATGAGCCAGTGAGGTTTGAGCTCACCAACCTTCAATATGTGTGCCTTCATCATTATCCGATCTTAATGTTTCTGTATTTTGTGGTTCCTGACTTGATTCCACATGCTGCAAACAACACACAATAAAGAACATTAGCTCAAGTTTAACCTGACCATCAATGAGTAGAGCATGACTCAAATTTGTGACAGTACAATATATCATTGTAATGATAGAGAGATATAGGTGTCCACAGATCTTTAGGAGTACATTGTACCCAGAAGGTGTGATAAGAAATCTTTCCAAATGCATAATACCTTTTTCATTATGAACCTTCAGAATTTTATTAGAAGGAATGCCCATTTCTGTCACTTTGTAGAGCAATTTATGGATGATATTTGTTGAAGAGCATGATATACATTGTGGCCCAAATCCAACAAGTTTAAGCTTTTAAGAAAATTGGTTGTTCAACATGGTATCAGAGCTTGTTTAGCGGGAGGTCAAGTGTTCAAACCTCACCACTGTATGTTTATTTACCCAATGTATGAAGCCCACGTGGAAGCCTAAAAATAAAGACTACATGTGAGGGAGGATATTGAAGAGCATGATATACATTGTGGGCCCAAATCCTAAAAGTTTAAGCTTTTTGGAAAATTGGTTGTTCAACAACATTCTTGAAGAACCTTAAGCAAAGCATTTGTGCATGTTTATGGTGGTGTTTTTAGACACTATTCTAGCACTTGTTCAATTGCTACCGTAGATGTACAAGCATAAATTAACATCTCAGTAAGCATGAATCAAACCATGATTAGTAATTATGTTCCCTTTTTATTTGTTTTTTTAAACAATAATTTGGCTCATATTGATCAAAATCAGCAAACTTTCCAAGAAAAAATGCATCTATTCTTCACATGTGCAGGACAAAACATGGTTGAACTATTCTGTCTTGTACTTTTCTTTTATCAGGGACATTTTACAACTAAAAGTGATCATGTGAAAACCTGCAGGATCATTACACAGTCTTTAAGCTGTCAGACTTAAAATATTAGAGTTTTTATTTTTCTTGATTAAGTGAGATGTGTGAAACATTTTATTGTTGTCTCTTTATTTATATAGTGTAATAGCTATAAATTTCTTGTAAACTTATCTTATTTATTTGATTGTTTATGATTGCATTATCCTCTAGATTATGCTTCAAACATGTTTAGATAAATTCTAAATTCTAAATAAATATTATTGTTGTGCATTAACTTTTTCCCTTTTTTCAAGTTTCTCTTCGAACACAAAAGCATTTTGTCAGATAGAAACTTTCTTTTATTCTGCAAATATAAATTTCAGTTCCCAAGGGCTTGAAATTTCCTGCAGACATTTTAAACCATGGGATAAATAGATTCTGATCCACGATGAAAATTACCTCTATGTTCATGTCACCCAACAATTCTGTTAGAAATGGTATTTCTTGCTGCAGCTCTTGCTTTAAACCCCTCAAATACTGAGCATGGAAGAGTCAATAAGTCAAATACATTTGCATTACAGTGAGTTGAAAATATTCCTGAAATGAAATTGACTAATTGACTGTTTACTTACTTTTTCTATTTAATGGAAAACACTGTAGCTGGAAAATCCTGGTTGATTAGCTTATTATAAATCATATGGGGATTAGATTCTCTCTGTGGAAAGATCATTTCAGTTTTGTTTCTTAACCCTCCTGGAATCAGTCCCAAACAGGCTCTTAATCTCATTTAATTTTCCCAGTAGAAAAATTTTGACTAATAAAAATGGGACGATAATGAGATATAATGTTATGATGCCATTGTGAAATTTGAAGATTATCAAACCTGAACAAAATTCAAGATGATTGTCTTTCCATCTTCGTTCTGTTGCTGCACTATTTGCTTGAAATGATGATGACTTATCCGGATGACCTGGGAAAGTCTCTTAGTTCTCACTGTAAAAGGTTGTGGGATGTTGAAAATCACTCCAATTTCTCCTGCCATCTCTGCAGGTCCTTGTTTTGTCAAAAACTGAAAAAGAAGAAGAAAGGAACTTGGTTAATGTATTAAGAACGACAAATAAACTTTGGTTTTTCAATGTTTCTTCATCTCCAGTTTTATTATGTTAGTATCCATCTTTTATTAATTTAAAAGATTTAAAACCGACAGTTGTGCCACTGTAGAAGATTGCATTGACAAAGCTCATGTCTTAAATTCACTTTTGTGGACTGACAGCATGGATGCTGCCCCTTAGTCAACAGTCAGTGATTATGTATTTAGTTTTTTTTTTTTTTCGTTTTTGGGATATATTACATGATTTCTGTTTTTCCATTTATGTAATAGTGCTATATGAATATATTCCTCCTTCCCGACATGGTTTACTGCAATTTTTTTTAACTTTTTGTTAACTTGTTAATGCAGGATGTTGTTTAAATTCCATAAGGACAGCAATCTATTTTTGCTTGGATTTAATGCTGCATCATCTCACTGATACTGTAGAAGTTGTCACCACATATAATCTTGTATCCTTCAATCCAAGAGATGGTTACTCTTTCATCAGGTGGAGATTACTCTATGTAGATATGTTTTCTCATAATCATCCCTTATCGAATGGACTCTTTGTTTGGCAGTATACAAAATATAAACTTCCCCTTTATATTTTCAAAGTTCATTGAACTGATACTTTGTTTTTAATGCTACAGATGTCTTGAGTTGAAAACCTATTGATTTAGTAACCAGTATACAATGAGGCTCATATTCAGAATCACAGTTACACACTTTTTTTTTATAGGTCGCATCACAGTTATACACTAATACCTAGTTTGTTGTGTTTTCATTGCCCTTTTTTTATAGACTTAAGGTAGATGGTCCGCAATAGAAGTCTTTGGTTATATATATCAAACAGGTCAAGTTTGTTGAGTAGTTTGCTCGTATGGGATGTATTGATGTCTTATAGATACAAACATCTTTTCTCATGTTTTGTTGTTTGCCATGTCATGTTGATATCTTGACCACTTGGCATCCACGATATAGGAAATATATTTCCTTTTTATGAAGTGGAAGTTGCCATCTCTGACTTGGAATTTCATTTGCAAAGTAACAACCAGACTACTATCTTAAGGTCTGTATAATACTTCCCTTACTAGTGCAATATCTGCTGATATACTCACCCTTGTTTGGAAATATACAATATGCTACTAAGAAATGCTCTTTGTCTAAATAAAAAACTATTCAAACATACCTGCTCTGTGCCATTCTTGTATATCAGCACATCCTGCAGTTTCAGATACATTCAGATTTTGCATCTGGGATGACATAGGATAAATATTTAAGAAAGAGAAAGATGCTATACCATTGCTCCTGCTGCTATAATGTAGAAATCTGTAGGTATCTCATTTTGTAAGATGATATCAACCTTAGGAGGAAAATATTCTGCTTTTATCTCTGATACCTGTGAGGAGAGAGGCCATGAGCTACTGCTGGGATAATAATCTTTAAGAAACCGCATACTTTTACTACAAGACTACTTTTTCTCTTTCTGGTAGTCATTATCTTCCATATTTATCGTTACCGTCCAGTCTTTAACCTTTTTGGTTATTGCAATTAATGCTGCTTCAGCATGGGGAAAAAAATCTTTATATTGTGATGAAGAGGTAAGGAAAATTCTTTACCAACTGGGTGACAAGGTCATCAGAGATCCCTTTGAAAAGATAGGCCTTTTCAACAGTTTTATGGAAAAGATGCTGAGCTATGCTGGATCTTATTGCCTTGGGCAGGTCCTCTAGCACTTCTTCTTGCTGCAATTCAGCTGTCTTGAACTTGAGTTGCATGTGTGCCAACATTTGCTCTTTCAAGCCTTCTGGAAGTCGATTCTTGCTTGCATATCGCAAAATCTCATTGATTGCATCCCTCTGTAAAACCACCATCCAGACAACAAAAGGACTTAAAAATAGCCTGACAGATATGTTTTGGTCTGGAGGGACCAAAATTAGATGGGTGTATTTTTCTGTGAATGTTAGGAATTCTCTGGTGAATGTTGTCAATTGCAGGCTAGGATTCTTGCAGTTTGCAGTAGGGGGTTAGAGTGATCAGGAGTAGGAGTTATCAATTAACAGTCAAATGCAAATGATGTTTCTGCATGATGATCTTCAGTGGAATTAACCGTCTACTGGTCACAATGTTAAGTGCTCTCTTTTAGAAATTTCCTGGTAATATTGGACTCATTATTTTGGAAAATAACAAGTTTGAACTTTTGAATATTCATTCAAATTCAAAACCTTGAGTAGTCGAGCAGCTATGTGAGATGGAGGTACTAACTTCCTTGAATGTGACTTTTTTTGGAGAAGGCATTTGTTTTAGGCCTAGACAGACAAAGGCAATTTTTTATGATTTTATTTGTTCGACTGCCTCTTCCTGAGTGCTTGTCTTGCTAGTGGTTCACTTAATTGATAGTTGAGGTTTTGACAGTTTGAGAGATTTTATTATTATTGAGAAGCCCAATAAATAGGTTTCCAGAGAAAAAAATGAAGGAGATGGGTGGAAAGAACTTACCATGGCAAATGTTCGAATAGCACTGTGGACAATGAGATTGGTCATGTTTCCAATTAAATAAGCGGTGAGGCCAATGTTGAATAGCATGTACAATATATTGAAGACCTTCTCTCCTGTATTTTCTGCATGCAAGTCTCCATAGCCAACTGTTGTGAGGGTGACAATTGACCAATATATAGAATAGGTGTAACCTAACCAGATGCTTCTGTGTTCAAAGTCTGCAATCTGAGCTCCAATCCATGTCTTCTTTGATGTTTTATGATGGATGGCCAACCAGTAGTAAAAGCAACCTGCTGAGTGCACTGCAAAAAGCGTCACCTGTGACCAATAAACGAAAACTAAGTGAAAGTTCAATATTAAGAATCATCTTACCTCAAGTAGAGTATTCATTAAATACTAAGAATCATCTTACCTCAATTAGAGTATTCATTAAATACTTACACAAATTAGTTTACAGTATCTTGTCCAGAAGTAGCTAAAACGCGTGTCTTTCTCCAGCCTGGAGAAAAGAAAATTAAGTTAGAAGAGAAATCAGGCTCTTGTGGTCATCATTTTGTGCTTTCCCTAGCCTATTCGAGTGACAGAAACGTCTTCAAAATGGCTACAAGGATATTCTGAGGCTTAAACTGTTAGGTGAAAGTGGAAATAGGAAAGCGATTTCTTTGACTCAACAGGTTAGGTAAAGGGGCTCATACTGCCGATCATTAATAAACTTGAAGTGAGAAAATAGCCTGAGCTTTGGGCTTGGGCCTCATGTGTAACGTACAGATATAAAAGCATATAGTGTCATTGTGTCCTTAATCTAGGGAAGTTTACTCAGTGACCTTCAGAGTTCATATTTTGAACAATTATATTATCTTTGTTGCTTTACTATTACACCAATATATATATTGTCGGAGAATCAGTTCAGTGTAATTAGTGGCTGATTTAGTGGAGTAATTCTAGGCCTAGAATGTAGTAATTTCCTTTTGTTTTTCCCATTGTAAACGTTATAAATAAGTTGTAAATATATCTCGTGAATATACAAGTATTATTTAGAAATCATTCTTTATTTTGATGGTATTAGAGCCTTGTGCTCAATAGCTTTATTTCTCTTCCATTCACCCATTTTTTGGTGTCTGTTTTTTCCTAGTGTGTCTTCCCCATTACAGTAATCTCATCCTATCTCTAATCACCCCAAGATGGCAGAAAAATTTGATGCCTCTTCCACTATTACCCAAACAGCCACAAACAATCAAAACCCAGTTCTAGTCCAGAAGAATTCCAATCACATTTAAATTGAATGGAGGCAATGACCTAGAGTGGTCACAGTTGATGAAGACATACTTGAAGGAAAAAGGGAAATCGAGTCATTTACTTTGGCCAAAGATGAGTAAGGAAGACCTCAAATTCAATGCTTGGGATGAGGAGGATTCTTAGGTATGGAACTCAATTTAGATGAAGATTGATAGAGCTTGTATGCTCCTCTCTACATCAAGGGAGATTTAGGAGGTCGTTTGTCAGACTTATTCAAGAAATCCTACTTAGATTTATGAGCTAAAGCTTAGAACTCATAATACCAAATAAGGTAATCTTTTAGCCTTCAAATACAAGAGCAAAAAAGCTCGAGCAAAAGACTTGCAATGAAGAATTCGAGCCATGACGAATAGACCATTGAGCTTCTCTGGATAAAAGTTATACTTAATGATCTTAAAGTAGGTTGGGAAGCCCCTATGAAGCTCTACCGTGACAACAAGTCAGCTATCAGTGTAGCCCACAGTCCAATTCAATATGACTAAAAACCAAGTATGTTGAAGTTGATCATCGTTTTATCAATGAGAATTTGAATAGTGGGTTAGTAGGCACCCCTTATATATATCCTCAAAAAGACAATTGATTGACATATCAACCAAAGGACTTGTAGTTCATGTCCACAGCCAACATAGAGATAAGCTAGACCCTCGAGCCATAAAATGTGTTTTCCTTGGTTACTCATCCACTAAAAAAGGATACAAGAGTTACAATCCCTCAGCTAGAAAATTTTACATCTCTGCAGATGTCACCTTCACAGAAAATAAACCTTTTTTCCCCAAGTCCTCTCTTTAGGGGGATATTTCAATGATGGAAAATAGTCCTTATGAGTCCTTTGAACCTCTTGACCTTCCTCATGTCCCAACCCATGGTGATGAAGAACTTGAGTCATCCGAACCCGAGTCATCTAAGTCAATCACACCTGAGTCACCCAATTTTACCACTGAACCCGTGTCATCCCCTATTCCAGCTAGTGTCACTCGCAATTTTCTACAGGTTCCTAAGGTGTATTTGAGGAAAAAGGCCATTCCAGAACAAAAGCAGGTCCAAGAATCCAACTCAAATCCTGGGAATGAAATCATGGTAAGATCAGACCCACCTTTACATACACAACTTGGTGAAACTTCCACTGACTCAACAGACAATCTAGACCTAGACCTTCCTATTGCTGTTAGAAAAGGCACTCGGGAATGCACTAACCGACCGCTCTATCCATTATCACACTATGTGTCTCTTAAGCACCTATCACCAGCCCACAAGAATTTTATTGTGAGTCTAAACACCACTATCATCCCTAACACTGTTTCTAAGGCATTGACAAAAAGGGAATGGAAGGATGCTATGAGAGAGGAGATGAGTGCATTAGAAAAAAATAAAACATGGGAGATTGTTGAAAGACCGAAATGGAAAAACATTGTTGATTGCAAGTGGATTTTCACACTGAAATATAAGGCTGATGGATCTCTTGAGAGACATAAAACAAGATTGGTAGTTAAAGGGTACACTCAAACTTATGGAGTTGATTATTAGGAGACTTTTGTTCCAGTTGCAAAAATGAATATTGTAAGAATCCTGCTGTCACTGGCTGCCCACTACAATTGGCAACTCCTACAGTATGATGCATTTCTTCGTGGTGATTTAGACGAAAAGATTTACATGAACATCCCACCGGAATTTGAGGGAAACATAGGTAACAAGGTGTGCAAGCTGAAAAATGCCCTTTATGGGCTAAAACAATCTCCTAGGGCATGGTTTGGGAGATTTGCAAAAGTCATGAAAGAGTTTGGGTACAAACAAAGCCAAGGTGACCACACTCTCTTCATTAAGCACTCGACTTTAGGGGGAGTAATTGCTCTTCTAGTCTATGTTGACGACATCATAGTGACTGGAAATGATGAGAGAGAAAAGTATGAATTGAAGCAGAGATTAGCAATAGAGTTTGAGATAAAGGAACTAGGCAAACTGAAGTACTTCCTCGGTATTGAGGTGACATATTCCACACAAGGGATCTTCATCTCTCAACAAAAGTATGTGACTGATTTATTGGCATAAACAGGGAAGATTGGGTGTAAACCAGTCTCTACCCCATTGGATCCAAACCACAAGTTGGGAGAAGCTAAAGAAGAACCAGTGGTGGATAAAAGAATGTACTAGAGGCTGGTTAGTAGGCTTATATACCTTGCTCACACTCGGCCAGACATCGCTTACTTGGTGAGCGTGATCAGTCAATTCATGCATGATCCAAGAGAACCTCATCTTCAAGCTGCTTACAGGGTGCTGCATTACTTGAAAGGCAACCTCGGGAAAGGAATTTTGTTCAAGAAGAACAATACTCTTGTCTAGAAGCATACGCCGATGCTAACTATGTAGGTTCCCTAGTGGATCGAAGATCAACTACAGGGTATTGTACTTTTCTTGGAGGTAATCTATTAACATGGAGAAGTAAAAAGCAGAATGTGGTAGCAAGGTCGTTTGCAGAATCAAAGTTTAGGGCCATTGCTCAAGGGTTGTGTGAACTACTTTGACTGAAGATTATTCTAGATGATTTGAGAATCAAGTGGGACGGTCCTATGAAGCTCTATTGTGACAACAAGTCAGCTATCAATATTGCTCATAACCCTATACAACACGATAGGACAAAACATATTGAGATTGATAGGTATTTCATCAAAGAAAAATTGGAGGAAGGAGTAGTGTGTACGTCCTATGTTCCATCAGAACATCAATTAGCTAATATCCTAACAAAAGGGCTGAACAATTCAATGTTTCACGATCTTTTATTCAAGCTGGGAATGGAAGACATTTATTCCTCAGCTTGAGGGGGAGTGTTGAGCTGTAAATAAAATAAGAGAATTATTTTCCTATTATGTTAGTTTCCTATTTCTATAAATAGATAGTTTTGTTAGTTTCCTATTTCTGTAAATAGATAGTTTTATTAGTTTCCTATTTCTGTAAATAGATAGTTTTATGATTTAAGAATAAGTTAGTTTCTTATTATGTCTCTTGTTTCCTATTTCTTCTCTCGTAATCTCCTATATAAACTGTGTGTATAATCAATCTAAGAGACATAATTTATTATTTTTCATCCCATATTTCGTGTCATCTATCACAAACAAGTTATGAATGAAGAACATTAACTCACCAGCTTGCAGGGGAGTGTTGGAGAATCGATATAGTAATTGCCAGATTAGACAACTTATATAGGTTGGGATTTAATTTGAATTTGTTTCTTTTTCTGTGTGGTTGAGTTGAATTTTTCCTGTAATTAGGGACTGGTTTAGTGGTTGATTTATTTCTTGTAATTAGTAGTTGATTTAGTGAAGTAATTCTAGGCCTAGAATAAAGTAATTTCCTGTTCTTTTTTTCATTGTAAACATTATAAATAAACTGTAAATATATCTAGTGAATATATAAGTATTATTAAGAAATCATTCTCCTTTATCATAATATATAAAGAAAAAGGGAAAAAGAAATCGAAGAGTTAGCATTAGATTGTGCCATTGAAGGTGTAGGTGCACAAGGGCACTTCCTTGGCCTTGTGAAATGTTTTATTTAATATGTTGATATCAAATGTTAAGGGTCATGCACCTTGTGAAGAGTTCACTAACACGTCTGAGCCGCCACAGTCTAAGCAGGTTGAGAAAGCCAAAGATGTCCCCTTGGTGCATTTTGCCCGTGATGACTCTGTACATAGACTGAAATGGCAGAGTTGAAGCTATGTCCATGGGGAGCCACAATTTTGTGACATACCTTAGCAATTAAAAAATTAAAAACAATATTGTCAGCTAGCTTATATGGCATTGGATTATTCAAGGAAAATCATATTACAAAATAGCAATCAGCAAAAGTATATTACAGGCTCATCTAACAAATATGTTGGTCGTAATAGGAGAAAATATGTTTACATAGTTTTTGTTGATATTGGGTGTCTTTAAGCTTCCTTCATGATTCTTAATTGCAAAGTCATGTTTGCTTGCATGAAAGAAAAGCAATCATTTGGTAACCTATAAGATCAACTTAGGAGGTATCTTATTGTTATTGCTTCTTGTCCTTATATTATTTTTTATTTTTGTTGTTGTTTTCTTTTATTCTTCTTATTTTAGGTTCTTTCCCTAATCCCTATCTTTATGCATGCCCATGCTAGTTCATGGTATGTGCCAATGCACATGAAAAGAGTATGTCTATTGTACCAAAGAAGAATATGTTTGTATGAAATGCTTATCAATGATAGATTGTTGCATATTAAGGCCAAATTTGATTTGAACAAAATGGAATGATTTAGGAGAGTAGTGGCATACCTTATTGCTATTCTTGTGGTCATCTACAAGGAGATAGGTTGATTTGTCCAGGTAAGCGACAAAAAAGGTAAGGATGATATCAGCTGCAAAGAAGGCATCAACAGTCAGATCAACGGGCATGAGTGACCCAGTTGCTACCTTTTTGAATGCTAGCTCAAATGGAGATGCCCATGCAGAGTATATGACTAGTATCACTAGGAACGTCTGCCACCACCTGCAATGAAACTAAGTTGTGGTTACACTAAGTCAAGAGAAGCCAGATGGATGGACCAGTGGAATGGAAATAATTGTGTTGGGTCACTTCTGGTCCAAATCAGGTAAGGTAGGTGTTCATCTTGGTTGTTGATTTTCATTGTCACAATAGGTGTGCACGACTCTGTCACACTATAATGGATTATTGATGGATCCGTCTATCATGGAGGTCAAAGTCAAACATTCATGGACAGGTAAATTTCTTGTTGTCCTCCTTATTTTATTTATTCTCTAATTTCTTGATGCAGAAAAAGGAATTCTGAAAATAGAAGTCTTTTCTTGAATAGAGTGATTCTATATCCCATTGCTTTTTCTTTAGCAAGGAGCCACTTGGTAGATTACCTGATCAAAAGCAAAATGCTTTAGGCATTCTTTGACCATGTGCAGGAGAAGATAGAAAAGAATAAGAATTTTCAATTGAACTTGAATCATGGAATTAAAGTACAAAGTTTATTCTTCTTTTAAGAAAATACTTAGTTTGCGGGTGGATTTGTGTTAGGAAAAACTGCAAAAAGATTGCTTTGATTTCTTCTCTCTGCTACATGTGGAATACCAGGTGATAAAGTAAAGCGCAAGTACCATTGTCATTTTTCTAAGACAACACAACTCTTGGACTATGGATAGAGACTTAAACATAGATTTAACATACAAAAACACTTAGTTGAGACAAATTTCATACAAGAACATAAGCACTAGTGCAGAAAAAATTATAGCGCTTCATAAACTAGAAAGAAATGTGTAGATCAGGTCAATGTTTACATTTTGTATGTTCTCGACTGTGTACCATAATGATGTGGAAAAGAGAAGGATACTTACCGATATCTACGATCATAGGGAGCGATTGTGTGTTTCTTCAGTTGTAAATATCCTTCATCTATAACAGTCCCAAATGCTGGCAAGAGACTGCTAGAAACCGTAGCTAAGTTCTTGCTTTCACTGCTTGTGTGTCGTCGGAGCAGTAGAGGTAGAGGTGACCTTGTCTCCGATGACATCTTTGGCCAGAGAATACAGATAGAGAAAAGAGAGAGGGAGAGAGGGAGAGAGAGAGAGAGAAAATTTCTTGTTTATGCAGGTGTCTTGAGCTAATTAGAATAATATAGGGAAGGTGGCAGTGAGCTTTCAGAACTACATGCTATCAAGTATAATATAACATTATTTTACATAATAAATTAATTTTAGATCGGAATCATTGACAAAGCATAAAATAAAATCTTGTCTTGATCTTTAGGCAACTTGTTTACTTTAAGAAATTTACATTTGAAAACTAAGCACAAAAAAAAAAAAAAAAAACTAGTACATCTAGCTCATTGACTATTGAACCTCTGCATCGATCTCTTGTATCACCTACTCCTTCAGATCAGATATCGCCTAAGCTTACTACAGGATTTCAAACCTTGTTTATTAGGCATCACTGCTGCTACTTGTTGAATTATTGTATTCCTTGGTAGGTATTCCTTGTTAGGGGGCTCCAGATTTCTTATTTTACCATTTGTTATGGATAATAACCGTTTAAAATACAACTATTATCGTTGAAATCAATGCCCCATTTTTTATTGTTATATTTTCAAGATGACCCTTTGATCTTTGGAACTAATAGACATTCGAGATGAAGAGTTTTCTGGAAAGGTTATTGACTATGAACAGGGTGCTATGTTGTTTGTTAGGATGAGATATCCCACGATTGAAAGTAGAAGAATACTTATGTTGGTATGCAATTTAGTCAGTGATCTAATAACTTAACAAGAGTTTAGAACACTAATTACACTAGGATTTTTTATCTGCCGTGGTCGCACTTGTTGATTCTGATTGATACATAGTGGTTCGTAGTGACATTCTTGTTCACTTTTCAAGTGTACCGGTATAGTCTTTTCGACATTGGCCAATTAAATTTATAGGAAGGGAAATGAATCGGAGGAATGCATGTTGCACTTTGCTCATATATATGGAGAGAGAGAGAGAGAGGTCAGTCTCATGGAAGTACCGTAACCGGCCAACCCAATATAATACAATGTTTTAAATATACTTTTATTTTGGCAAATATATACAGAGACAGGATGATCAATTTGATTTTTTTTTAATTATCTTTAAAAACATGTAGACCAGGTAATCAAATTGACTTTTTTTTGGGTTGTGGATTTGTGGATAGCTTTTAAAATGAAGGGGGCAAGTGAGAAGAAAGGTCAAATAGTTTTTGTTTTTGAGAACAAGAACATGTTTAATAACCAAACAGAATTTGGGAATATATTTGAGTTATTTTTACTAATTTTTTAAGAATTGTTTTAAAAAATAATTGAAAATAAAGTAATATGTATAAAATTTATTTTTTAAAAGTATGAAAGTTTCAAAATAAACCTTGATTTAGAAAATGTTGTAAAATTGTTTACAATAACTATTTTAAAAAATATTCCCAAAATACCCTTGATCTCTTAGATGCATAAAAAACAAGAGGATTGGGTTCAAAGATTTGATGAAGCATTATTTGGAATGTATGAAGAAGTAAGAGCGTTGAGTACCGGGAACCAAGTAGATCACATCACATACTACGTGAGAGCCATGTTTAATTAAAAGGTCAACTGAGGGGAGAGATAATGCAAAAAGTGATATGGCGAATGTGTTATAATGCCTATATATACAATTACAAGCGACAAGGGCAGAACAAGCTTGCACGGGTAGATTTGACAATGTTCGAGGGCATGGTCTGATTGCATCTTACCAAAACAACATCCTCGATTTGCAAACTTAACCATCAACTCTTTCAATTAAATATAGCAAAAATTAATCATTAGCTTTTCGAATGTATTTTCATGTATGTAGAAGAGGAAAAAGAAAAAGAAAATTAAATTTTGAAAGAGCATGTGAGACGATTTATGGAATTTGAGATTCGATACATCAACGTCCACCATTCGTGACTGCTCATCCCCAAGCGTCCAACAATAAGGTGTCTGATACTCTCTTTTAAGTGAATATTTGGATACAATTTTTTGTTTTTAATTTCTAAAATAAAAAATAAAAATATTAAAACATGCAATGAACATGACGGATATCACAACGTCAAATTCCAATAAACAACAAGAGCACAAGGGTTGCATTAGAGTCAAAATTCACTACTTAAGCCCACAGAAATACCATCTACCATTTTCGGGTCAAATACAAGTGCTTTCAAAGAGAGAAGACACGACATTGTGTACATGATTTTAATATTTTATTCAAATCTTTTAGGATCTCCAGATGACACAATGAAATAGTCAATACAATCACCGCCCAAAAAGATGTTTTTGGGGGAAAAAAAGAAAAAAATTCTTTTAAGAGTTTATTGAGAAGCTAGATTATACAACTTGATTATTGAAGGCAAGGCCAAATTCAACCAACAAAAGAATAAACATATAGTTGTTTTCCCTTAGTCTACAGGTGTAGATTATAGAAAGTAAAAAGAAATTCAGGAGGGGGAGAGCATTTGTCCTTCTCAAGTAGTATTCTCTTCACATCCTCCCAGCTTCGGCAAAAATTACAACATCAGTATCCATGAAACTGAGCCAACTCATAAGATCAAAAGCAGCTCCAAATGACAGATTGTTGGAACACAGTGGCAGAAATAATATGTTACCACTGATTTCTTTCTATTTTCGTTGAGCAAAGCCGGGTTGGCAGCTCCAAAACTTGCTTCATGTGCAGCCAGGTAACCAAATTACATCTTTATGGAAATGATTTGAAATAGCTGCATTTCCTTGGGCAACAAATTACATGTACTGAGCCAACCATTGTTTGCACATGTCGAGCACGGGTAGTGCATTTGCATGCAATGCCTGCAACAAAAATGAGAAAAAAAAAAAAAAGCACAAAAATGATTCAAGGATTTCTTGCAAGCTAATGTGACGAAAAGACTAGAGGTTTATATCCGTTACTAAAATAAAAGATCAGCAATATGAAAATGCACGTTTGTATATCATAATCTAGAAAATGCATTTTCATATATTATAATCTAAAAACCATATTTTGAAAATACAGCTTTAAACAAAGCCGCTGCACATAGAGAACGAAATTTCTTTCCCTTTGTTTTATTTCTATCAACCAAAGTTCACCTCTAGAATGAAAATATTAATCATATAACCATATTCTTATGAATCTTATCATAGAAACTTTCTATTGGAAGCACCATTCAACAAACTCTCAAGTTCTTAGTTACTTTAGGAGATATTAACAAAGATTTCTAGAGAAAATTTATGTTGAGAGGATGAAGAACCTGATGCGCTACATATTGAACATCAGCCACACTTCCACTTCGAGAGGCAATCTGGAAGGCACTTTTTAGACGCCCACAAACCACACAAGCCAGCACCTTCCTGTAAACATAAATCAAGAATATGAAAAAGCATTCGAATTATTCATATATGGTAATTTAGGAATAAGAATGAAATGTAAAAATGAGGAGATAACCTAATTGTTATTAAGAGGGTGCAAAATGTGCCACCATTTTTGACCACCTGCATATATGGCAGGTGGTGATTGGATGTAATAGAAGTTCGTCCTGTATGCATTAAATATAAAAGTTTTTTCACATCCAATCACCACCTGCCACCTACCAAAGTGGTAAAAGCGGTGGTGCAAGTAGCATTTCACTATCATTATATAAGCTGCTTGATCCACTGATTTCTAGTCCTGACAACCCACTTCTGTGATCCTGTGATTGACCTTTATCCTCATCTAATGTGGGCTACCCCAAGGAACTAAGCTTTGGGCTATGGCCTCAACCAGAGGAGAATACTATGCATTAACAGCCATCACCCTTCTATGAGAGAGATATCAATCTCCAATTTAGCTAGACAATGCTAAAGGGGATCTGTAAATACTCCTTTGTGACTAGACATCCAGAATCATGATATGGTAGAAGTTCTCCCACAACACACCCAAATCTCTCTGCTTGTCATTGATAGTCCAAATATTTGCTTCAAATCCCTCGTCTTCTTGGAAAATTTGAAGGTAAATTATTTCATGAAAAGCACAACAAACTCAACTTTCCATGGGTAAAGATAAAAACAGTATCTCTTTTATGCCTTGAAGACAGCATGCAAAAAGTTTGATTGTATTACTGAAACCAACCTGACCTGGTTACTGAACCCTGACCAGTTCATAAAGATATATGGAAATAAATGTGGATCTTCCATCTCCATCCAATTGTTAGATTCTTCAAATTCCAAATCTTGACATAAGGACATGATTGAATATTCAAGATATCCAATTTTTCTTTATCACTCAAAATAAAAAAGAGGTTTCTAGTTCAGTAAACTAGAAATGCTTTACACTCTGTAAAATACTCCTCTTTGGCAATATTAATAGTAGGCATTGAGGGCACAAATCCCATGCCCATGACCATGTTGTGCTGTACCTTACCCAACCAAATCCAACTTGTCCATGTAGTCCAGCAGCTTCAGTTGCCTTCAAGGTACTCACAACCAAGTTGTTTGACAAATGACAATGCTTCAATTTCATGCAGGTTGGGGTGAGTTAGAGGCTCCATGTTAGATTTTACGACCTCTACTTTTTGGTAAACCTTTATTTTGTTTAATTTTTTTAATACTAAAGAATGCAAGTATCTGAAATTTACAACATGAAAAATGTCCAGGATTTATGATTAGATGAAGTTTCAGTACATTCATATGAAACAACAGGAAGCACACATAGATATAGTACTAAATGGGAGCATTACCTGTGGCTACTTGTCAGCATGTCTATGAGCCGATCAGGGCGTTCTTTGTGTCTGTTGGCATATACATTTATTGCAGCCCCTAGGACCTACACCATTCCAACATAAACACCTTAAGATTTATTTAATAAAATATGCTCACAATTATTAAGTACTATTCATTTTTAAGAACTTGCAAAAAGGGAAGCAACTGAGAATTTTGAAGGGACATCCACCCATATTAATATTCCATGGAACTAAGCAAGCAAAAGTTCTTGATGAATAAAATTTTGCAGAAGTAGAGAAATGTACAAGGAGCATACAGAAAAGCTGACACAAGCCAAAAAACACCTTTGTGCTCAAGACAATGTAGATCAACAAATTCCTGTGAGGTAATTGACAGATGAAACCATCCTCGAGAGAAATATTTTCAAAGATTATATGCACAAGTTTGTTAAATATATTTGTAGCAACAACCTTCCAAGTTTTAGACAAACTAAGGGCTGAGGGCAGAATGGCAGAAGAAAATTCATCTAGTAGCCTCTCATAATGTAAGGCTTAACCAAGTTGCACTGAGCCTCCTATAAATAGCAACTATAGACACAACGAAAATCTGTCCAAATGCCAAAAAATGATAAAACATTTAATCATGCATTTTTTAATTCTTAATAAATATTTTCCTTGTAGTTTACTTCAAGTTTGAATCTTTACATTAAGTAATACACTCAGATTATTTAATTATATAAAAGTTAAGAATACTGTATGATAAATGATAAGAGTCCGTTTGGTAGTCTTTTTAAAAAACACTTTTAGCTTAAAAAGTGTTTTGAAGAAAAATCAAGTGTTTAGCAAAATTTATGAAACACTTTTAAAATTTTGAAAAATCATTTGTAGTGTTTCCTGGAGAGACACTTGATAGATAATTCTCCAAAAAAACATTTCCAGAGAAAACACTTTGAGTAGAAACACCGTCAAATGCACTATACATCTCATTCATATAAAATCGTAATACCTGATCCCAATCATCATCATCGATAGTGCCTTTGATGTTTCTGAAGAATTCTGTCAATTGCCCACCCTTTTTTCTCTCAGCAAGTGATGCAGCAACACCAGCATATATATCAACAGCTGCCAAAAAATAAAAAATAAAAAAAGAAAGGAAAAATTATATTGTACCAAAGTAAACCTAATGTACCACATTAAACAAATGATACTTCAAACAAGAAATTCACAATGCAATGGCTACCAGGAAGATTGAATTCATATATCAGTCGGAAAGCCAAATCAAAATTCTTCTCCACTAGAGTCTCTGCAATCTCACATCTTCTCCTGCAAAACAACAATACAGTGAAGGTAAAATCAATATTATAAAATATTTCTCAGAAGTTGCATGATAGAAGGACAAATAATACTTTAAAGCATGCAACATCAATAATAGCTTGTGTGAAAAATAATAACAGTTTAGAAGAATGAAGAAAATGAGAGTGTTTTTACTTGAATAGATTAGAACCTCATAGCTTTCCATAGGGCTGAATGCGATGATAACATTCTTAGGGAAATGTAAGACATTTTCACCATTAGAATTACTAAAATGTTGAATGTCTGGACAGGGCTTTAATGAGTATTTACCAAATTACACTCAGATCCATCACTAGGGAAGGAGCTGGATGTGTAGACGCATTTCAAGGAGATTTTCCATAAGAAATTAACCATTAACAATAATTTTAGAACTATGCAGGTTGAAACATTGGCAACTTTGAAACTGGTGCAGCGGAAGGTTTGTTTCGAAAAGAAACAGAAAAACACTCGAGAACAAACACAAAGATCATATTAGGATCTGAAAATTAGGGAATAATTTTGAAAAAATATATTGATCTCCTCTCTAACAATTACAATGAGCTTTTAAATAATGTTTGTAAAAAAACAAAGGAAATAACTGAAATAGGAAACTAAAAATAGGAAACCAAGGTAATTGGAAACTAGGAAAATTAGGAAAGAAATAGGAAACTAATGATGAATCTAAAATAGAAACTAATAATGTAGAAAATAGAAACTAACCTAAAATATAAACTAATGATGTAGGAAATAGAAACTAATCTAAAATAGAAACTAAAGATGATTGCGTGCTGCATCAGAAACAAAGCAGACAGCTCTTTAAAGTCAAAAGACTTGATCATTAATTGTTACATGGTGCATAGGATCTACCAACTATAATATATAGAGACCTAAAACTAAGCCAAACAAAACAAAGTTGATTTGATTTCTCTGCTAATTGTTTTAGTTAGCTAAGTGCTGGTTCAAGAACTCACTATCAATCAAGAGAGACAAACCTGAAAGTTTCAGGATCATTTGGATTTCCAAAAAAAGAATGCTTCCACTGTGGTCCATCTGAATCATTAAAAGACTTTACAACATCAACCTGCAATGAGTAACATCCACCGGAAGCATGTGAGAACTCAAACCCAATAAGATGCATTGGCCATAAAGACAAACTACCAGAGTCAGAAAAGGATGCAGGCAATTTGGATCCTTTGCATTTCAATTTTATACAATTAAGAAAAAGCTTTACAGCTAAGCTACCAACAAAATTGATTGGTCCATTGAGTATCAGACTAAGCCATGTACAAATAAAGGAGGAAGATATAAAGCACTTATTTACAGTGATATATCATTAAACAGTATTGATGTTTTTTACTATGATGTCCTTGCCAATGCACTGGATGAATGTAAAGTGGCATGACTTCAGAGTATATGCATTCAAAATCTGGCAAATGCTCAGGGGATGACGATGCTCATTTGCTTCCTTTGCCTCAAGTCTTCCTCAGATTATTTTACTTCACAATATTATAAAATATATTCTGTCTGTGCTTGATAGATGTCTTTACCTGGATTGATATCCGAGCAGAAAACTTGACAAGTCCTTCTTCAGTAAGTTTTTCAGAGGCACTCTTTCCTCGGATACCCTTGGTGACAAGTTTAGTAGAATCGCCAGCTTTGTGGCGTGCTGACAGCCCTTCATCAAAATGCATCTGTAGCAGGAAGGAAAATGAAAACAGGGCACTTGTGACTTAAGCGAACACACATCAAAGAAAAGGGCAAAAAAAGAAGAAAGGAAACGTAGAGGAATTGCACTAGGCACTCTTCCTAAAGGTGGTACTAAAAGTAACCTTTACAAGCAAGTTTAACTCTTTCCTTTCCGTAAATGAAAGAAAGAAAAGCACTTATAATATCAAGGTCAGATGCCATTATGGTATACATACCAAAATAAAATTGAATCTTCTTTGAAGTGGGAAAAATGGGATTAAACAACATTTGAAAAGGTGGGAAAAGGTTCGTTGTTTGAGCAAATATGGAGGTTAGGAGTGTTGGGAATTGTCCCAAATTCCTAATTAGTAAAGATTTTTTTTTTTGTAAAGAATATTGTATAGAATATTTTCGAAGTTAATATATTATTGTAATATTAGATTTTCTTATAAAATAAGAAAAGTTGTTTGAAATATCTCTATAAATATTCTAGGTCATGAGGGGAAAAAGTAATGAGATGGAGATAGAAGATGGATATGTAGAGACTATACGAGGTGGACAGAGATGTGAGGAAGAACGGGAGGTACCCAGTAGAGTGAAAGGGCTCGTGGTAGGGTATGGATACAAAGAGTGGGGAAACATAGGATGTTTCAGGAATCCAATGGTTGTATATGGTTTTATCCTCTGTAATATTCTTTGTTGTATAGTGGAATGATTATTTCTCATCCGTGGACGTAGGCATGGTTGACCGAATCACGTTAAAATCTCGTGTACCATATGTGTGATTGTTTTATCTTTGTGTTTTTGAATTAACGATGTTTGCATGAAAGCTTCCACTGTCACAACAAACTAGTACGAGAACTTGGGTTGAAGATTTATAGAAGAGCAAAATATTACAAAGCACACAAGATGAAGACAAAAGGAATTTTAGTTGAATGTGGAGTCGATTGCTCTCTCGTGTTGATATGATACAAAAAGCTTGTGTCATGGAGAGATTGAAGATTGACTTCATGGAATTTAGTCTAAGGTGGAGATTGTTGGGAATTGTCCCAAATTCCTAATTAGTAAAGATTCTTTTTTGTAAAGAATATTATATAGAATATTTCCTAAATTAATATATTATTGTAATATTAGATTTCCTTATAGAATAAGGAAAGTTGTTGACAATATCTTTATAAATATTTTAGGTCATGAGGGGAAAAAGTAATGAGATGGGGATGGCCTGTAGAGACTATACGAGGTGGATAGAGATGTGAGAAAGAACGGGAGGTACCCGGTGGAGCGAAAGGGCTCGTGGTAGGGTATGGATACAAAGAGTAGGGAAACATGGGATGTTTCAGGAACCTAATGGTTGTATTTGATTCTATCCTCTACAATATTCTCTATTGTATGGTCAAATGATTCTCTCTCATCCGTTGACGTAGACATGGTTGACCAAACCACGTTAAAACCTCATGTACCATATGTGTGATTGTTTTATCTTTGTGTTCTTGAATTAACGATGTTTGCATGAAAGCTTCCGCTGTCACAACAAATAGATTGATCTTGTACTATTCATGACCCAAACAGTTATATGAAAAATTCTTGATGGACATAGGGGAATTGAATTACCACAAAAATGGAAGAATCTGAGTTAAGTTAGTTTGTTGCAAATGGTAATCGCTTCTAGTTCCCCCCTTGGGGTATTCTTCTAGTGGGAAATAAACCTGTGAGGTTGTGACTTCCCATTATAAACGAATTCTACAGGTGCAATTATGAGTATCTTTGAGTAATTGAAAACCTTTAGGAAGAGATTAGGCTCTAATGGCTACTGATGAAAGGTGTTAAATTTTGGAGGTGTGTGCATGCACTACATGCAAGCCAAGGCCATTACATCAGGCACTTTTGTTATATCCTTGCTATTTCTTACCAAGGACACATCTTTTTGCAATTGGTTGGCATATTCAGGAATAGATATGGTTTGGAGTCCCATTTTAAGTTGTTTCCAATTTTAGCAGCTAGAACCTTGGAAAAACTGTTGATTCAGCTTGAAAGTGACATGTTGAAGGACCAATCAGACTCAGGTTCTGTTCCTAGCTTGGCACCATAGTAATTGTGTCTGTTTGTCACAAACTCTTTCTTACACCTTTCATTAGGCTTTGTAGGTGGCTTCTTATCATAGAAAGCAAGTGAACTCTTATCTTTATCTTCAACATTGATAGATCTTAATTATTTTTTGACACTCTAATTGCCTGGTCATTTAGGTCATATAGATGCATTTGATCTAACATGTAAAGGAAATTTTGATGGTGATGATGGACGCATTGTCATAGAGTAGAAGAACACAAGGACTATTAGCGAATTGTTTTTGAGAACGGTTTTCTATTTTTCAGAACAGAAAACAGTTTTTTGACTCAAGAAACATGTTGGGTATATTTTTGACTTAAAATAGTTTTTTGAAAATTTGTTATGGAAACAGATTGTTTTTTGTAAAGTATTATGAGAACCAACAAAAGATATGAAGAATACTTTGACAACTTTTGCATTATACATAAGTGCAAAGCACTTTCACAAAGAATAAGCTAAGAAAACTGTTTCTTATATTTGAGTTCTCAAATAGATTTTGTTCCTGAAAACAATTGAGAACTATTTTTAAAAATTGTTCTTAAAACCTTGTTCTTTTTTTTTTTTTTTTTTTTGAGAATTTTTTTTGAAAACATGGTCAAATAAGCCTATAAATTCTAGATTTTTGTTACCTTTGGGGTATTTGCAAGGAGAAGTAGCAATATTTTGGAAAATCCTTTCGTTTTCTTTTGAAGACATGTTTCGTTGCTAATTTATCATTTAGGAAGGTATTCCAAAACAGTAGTAACTAAGTACTTACCTTGGCATGCTCTAAATGTTTTATAGCTTCCTCTTGTGAAGAAGAATTCATAAATAACTGAATACAGCAAAGCCCAGCAGCAACATGGTCCTTCTTGATTACCTGAACCATTGAGAAAATTTTAATTAAATCAATGAGAATTCTTCTTATGCAAACCTATGAAAGGGAAGTCAACCATGATTGAAAATGAAGCAAAAGAAAATTGAATTATTTGACTACACCTTATAGAACTGTGATGCTATGGTGCATTTCAATGGAAAAATAAAAATAAAAAGCAAAAGAAATTTTTTTCATTTTCTAAGGTTATTAAACACTATGATTCCCAGATCCTTCAATTTCATCCAACATACCTATGTTGACATGACACAACATGGGTGTGGGTATAGAATCCTTGTCGGATATTCCTATTTTACTTTGGGCATAGCTGTTTGATTTTTTCATTGATATCCTTTTATTCTTTCAACTTTCTTAGTAATAATTATTTCATAAAAAAAGAAGATTTAGCTGAAAAGTGAATTTTTGTAAGAATATTTAGAGATACAAGGAAAAAAAGGGATTGGCGGGAAAAGATGAGAGCTTTTAAAAAAGATATCTAAACTTCCAATTTATTTTTAATTGATTTTCCTTTTATTATGTTGTATCTTAACACCCATGCCACTTTTTGGATCCTTTTGAGCTGAGTCCCCCTATCCGAAAACTTGAGTTGTGAAAAATCAGAAACCTAGACACATATCCGTATCCAATGCTCACCAAATCCATGCAACATAGATTATTAACATATATCCATGAAGTCCAAAGGAAAAAGTAAGTGAATCCAAATACATTGCTCCTATGTAACAAGAACACTGACGAGGGATCTAGTGCTCTAACCAGTGCCTTATTCAATCATTGTTATATAATTAACTCAAGCATAATTCTCTCCTAGGTAATTATGCTTAATATATTCATGGTTCAACATCGCAGTATTAGTTGCTGACTAAGCAAATCCCATAGTGGATTAGTCTTGGTATCTCGGATTAATAATAAATAATACCCATAATATGTTGGTTAAAAAGTTAAAAAAAAAAAATTATAAAATATCAATGGAAATTTTTAGAAAATAATTACAATAATATACACTCAACAAATTAATAAAAAATCTATCACGTTTGACATTACCAAAATAGTTCTAAAAACACACATTCAAATTGGTTTATAATAGCATGATGAATTTGAACGCTTAAAATATTACCACACTCATTTTCTCATCCAATATCAACTATTGATAATTAATATCTTGAAAATAAAAAATGACAACAATAAAAAAAAATGTAATTGATAACATCAGTAATTATTTGAAACTACATTATTTTGATTTCTTGTTCCTACTCAAGGATTGAAATTTTTTTCTTGATTAACAAGGGGAATCTTTGAGAAACATAGGGATTTTTTTTCCTTCCATTTTCATCCAATCCAAGTCTTGGTGTTGTAACTCTGAGTTCTCTTGTGAGTTGGCTGAGTCAAGACCGAGTTATTGTTGAATTGCACAATGCTTGACTTGTATAAAGGACTCATTGCCATTATGGTCGCAATGAATACCACTAAGTTGATACTTTACACCATGAACATTTTTCTTTTTTGATAACTGAGGAATCTTTTATGGCCGAGCCCTTTGAACTCTCCATGGGGACCCAAACCTTGGAATACTGACTGTGAGCTTTGAACCATGAAGATATTAAGTATGAGGGGACTTTTTAGCTTCTCAAAGATTCATAAATCCATAAGTGGAAGTTTCACATAAGATGGAGGTTTATCTACTTAAATTTTTAAACTATGACCTTTGTTTGTATTTCATTTTTCTCATTCTGACAATTTACAAGATTATTTGGTTTAATAAAAAAAAAAACCCTAGGACAGAATTAGAAAAAAAAAGAAAAAGAATAATCAGGTGACAAACTGAGATGATGCATACATTTGTCATAAAAATGCCCCATGCATTTGGTACTATGCATGAGAGTGAATCATCTTTTCACCATTCTGAATTGGAAACAAACATACAAGTGGAAGAAGCTCCAATTAAATTTTATTTCTCAGCTTTTTTTTATCCAAAACCTAAGATGTGAAGATTCTTCAAAGAAAAAGGAGAAATGTACCTGAAACTGGTATAGATAATTGAAATGCTTATGAGTTTCACAATAGGTGCAAATACGAGCAAGTGCTGCGGCAGTGTATTGATTCACTGCTACATCTTGTAGATTTGTAGACAACATTCTTGTTGATATCACTTCCTCCAAAACAGACATGGCACCATATCCAATACACATGTCACACAAATCATCAATGGACCCATAATCGGTTGCCAAAAGATCCTGCCTTTGAGGAGATGAAGATGAAGTAACTACACCATGATTTGATGGTTGAGGAGGAGGAGGAACAGCATTTGTAGGAAAGAACAGCATGCAACCATCATTATAATGACCATGCCTGAACATAAAAGTAAGCAAATGCTGACGTGCATACTGCAAAGTAGAGAAAGTACACATTAAGTATCTCATCATCCATGGGAGACTAAGAACATTCTCAGATGCATCACTAATACATGTTTATGTATTAGCTATAAAATGGCAAAGATGCTCAAACATGAAATAGCTAAACAAGTAGGCAAATTAATCCATCCAGAATTCACAAACATGGATGGTCAGACAGCTATATCTCTAGATTATAGAGCACATTATGATTGGCTTACTTCTTGTAAATAGTTAACACATTCAAGATATCGGAGACTGTCCAGGTTGCTGCGAGGTCCATCTTCAAAATCAGGACTATATATGGAGTTACTACTTGCAGATTCTAGAGCTCGCCTGGATCTTTCTGAACGAGGAAATGTAGATGGCATGTACAGGACATTGAGATATGCATCTGCAGAAAGAGAATCATCCAAGATTGTTGGTGCACTTCTAGCCAAATGATCATACCTACAGAGCAAATCACCTCAGTCAGATTTGATGCAATAACCAACATCAGAAGAATGCTCAGTTCGCTTTGCTCATTTAAAGTATAATTAGCCTGATCATCTTCATACTTATTCATACATGTGAAAGATAATATTGATTTTGAGAATAATGTTTAAACAATGACAGAATAGCCTCTGCAACAGTACCATGCTCAGAAAGTTCCAACCAGCTATTTAGGTATATGAACACTAAAAGGAATTCAGATCATCCAAAAAACTTGCAAGTCCATACCCAGATACATGGATATCCACACTATTATTTTCACTTGCTAACGAGAACAACTAACCACTGGCCAATCTAAAAAAGCTTCATAATCTCTTTTATTAAATAATAATTCAGCACTTCATTAGACCTTGATATTATGGACTTGTTTTATTAGCTCTATAACCTTTACATGGATAAGATAGACTGGAATGCCATATAGGACTAGTTGGGGTTTTATTCACTATCTAAATTTAAAGCAAAGTTTATATAACATTAGGCAAGTAGTTGTAGGTATGCAATTTGTCATTTTGAAAAAAAAATGTAAAAATTAATTCAATATTGACTTTTTTATATTTTTTGAAAATGAAATATTTTAAGTGAAGTAGAAAATTTTAGCATACCTCAACAATGATATTTTGATTGTCTCACTTTAATACATTTATCATTCCAAGTCGTACAAACATGTGGGGAAGAAGAGGGAAGATGGTGCTCTAGGGCTGTGAAAGATGGTTACGGGATGGGGTTTTGTATGGCAAGTAGAAACAGGAGGGAGGTCTTTAAAAGTAGATCTCACTTCATAGTTGGCAATGAAAGTAGGGATCTTGTAAAGATGGATGGTGTGGAGACCTATCTTTGGAAGAATCTTTCCAAGCATTACTCTATGACCGCCGATAAAGAGCCAAGGGTAGCAAAGGTGTAGGAGGAGCAGGTAGGGGAGTGGGGGTCAATGAAGTACCCTCTTCTCAAGACAATTCTCTGTGATTGAGAACTTGAAGGAGTGGTGACCTTTTTATGTAGATTGGAAACAAGCTCAATCAGGAGGGGTGCGGCAGATGAAGTGGGTTGGAAGAAATTTATGTATGAAAAGTTCTCTGTTAAATCTTTCTACTCCTCCCTAGACAATGGAAGAAGAGAGCCCTTTCCCACAAGCATAGTTTGGAATCACTGGGTGCCTATGGAGGTGGGATATCTTGCAAGGGAAGCTACTTGTGAATGGATTTTGACAAATGATCAGCTCAAAAGGAAGGAATGGATAATGCCAAATAGATGCTATAAGTGCAAATATGAAGAATCTATTGATCATATGCTGCAGTTGGTTTTCTTTCCATTTGGTGTGGCTTACATGATGAACTCCACGGCAAAACGAACTCTCTTGAGATGGCATGAATCATTCGTGAAAAGGAAAAAAGCTTGGATCCTATAAAAAAAAAAATAAAAAAAAAGGAAAAAAGCTTGGAGGGTCATACACTTGTACCTATTTTGGACTATTATGAAAGGAAAGAAATAGGAAGTCACTTGAAGATGTTGAAGAGTCAGATCAACCAATTAAATTTTCTTTTAAGTTTTGTTTTGGAATGGGTTAGAGCATACATAGATGATCATTCATTGACCATGATAGGCTTTATTGATTGGCTTAGCTCTAAGGAGGAGCTTGCTTTTTTTTTTTTTTTTTTCTCTCTTCTTATCACTTGCATGTTGCATTGTCTGTGCCTTGGTGTGCCCTTTGTTTAGGTGCTATTAATCCATATCCACTTTTTGGCTCTTAAAACAAATTCCAATTGTGACTGATCTCAACACTTTGATAATATCTTTAAACTGCGTGTAGGCTTGAACTTCTTAAAACCTTAGCCAACGTCTAGCCCATGAACAATAACAGAGTTCTATTGCTAAGATAAAATAAGATTATGACTTGAAACATGCCATCTTACATGGAGTGAACAGCTGAAACATCAACAGGGGGACCTCCTTCAATTGTATTAATGATTTCCAGAATGACAGGTGCAGGATCGCCCTTGTACAACTGAAGAGCTTGCCTGGACATCATAAGAAAAACATCAAAGAATTAGAGCAACACACCTCACCTCAATTCCCGCAGAAGGCAAGAAGCATTGCAGTAAACTGAGATTTTGTTCCCATTAATTAAAAAAATAAAAAAATAGAAACAACGCTTTATTAGAAGTGAAGAAAGATACAAGGAAAATTAGATACAAAAGCCAAATATAATTTCCTTTTTTTTTTATACGTAAATTTTTTCCCCATTGGGACTTGAACTTAGAACCTCCCACAAACCCTCCCAATCCCTTTACCACAAGCCAAATATAAATTTAACATACTTAAATTTCACACGGGCTTGTGCATAGTGCTCCATCCGAATCAAAGCATGTCCCCATGCATTCCACACAGGAAAAACATCGATCTGAAAGAAGTCCCGTAAATCACAAAATTATTATCATTCAAAGGAAAATAAAAGGCATCATTAGGTACTCGAACCCAGGAGTACATCTTACCTTACACTTCTTACAAGTGTATACAGCCATGCTGTATTGTTCATCTACAATCAACCTGTCACGGAGATGTGCAGATGACTCTTTGTCAGCTATATCATTGAGAGAAGCAGCAATTCCTGATCCCAGAAGGCTCTGTAGCAGCTCAGCACGTCCAAGCCAAATCTCTGCTTGTGACAGAACTTCAGACAGCTCATCTGTGGATTGACTGCCCATACTAGAGCTGCCAGCATCAGAGGAAGTATCGTCAGCATCCCTACTTCTTTCAGGATTACTAGACAAGTCACTACCCCCAGCAAGCTTTCTCAGAAGAGATCTAGCAAAGAAAAGTCCCTGCATACAAAGCAGAAGAATTATTACTACAGTATGTATTTCAATCTGAATCATATGATAGACTCTTCCCATACCTTAGTTGCTCATTCATGGTGGTGTTCTGGAAGTAGGGAGTAAAGTCTCAAAAATAGAAGCTTCTGAGAGCCGTTTAAACAATGATATGCTAAAACTATGCGTCTACCCCAAACTAGGACAAGAATCCATGAATTCCAGAGGATTGACCAAGGAGAATACCTGTACAAAGGTTTCTGTGGCATGATATGCTCGACCAACAGTTTCCACAGTTGCATTTTCAGGCAATTGGTGGGAGCTCAATACATTCTTCATCTGATTAACACACAAGTCCAGTGCACCTTTGGCAGACACCAACTCATCAGAACACAAAGAAAGTAGAGCCTAGCAGCAGAAAAAGCAAAACTTCTTCAGATACACAGCAGCTTACAAGAAATCAAAGCAATTATAAGCAAACAAGACTTCCATTTCTAGTATACACAAACTTCAATGCTACATGAAATATGTCATCATTCACACTTTTTTTTTTATAGGTAAATAAGGAAAATATATTAAATGCACTTGCAAAAAGGTGCAATAAAGTACACACGAAGTATACAATAAATGCCAAAAGGCAAGCAAGAGAAAGAAAACTAAAGCAAACACTCACCACCCTAACAACAACCAGCCCCCAAGCGAGTTGGACTGTCCCTAGCAGGAACCCCCCAAAACCAAAGGGCACCCCCAACCTACACTAACTGACACACAACCTGGAGAGAACACAAAATCCCCCCTGAACCCAACTGAAACCAAACTCCCTCAACCAAACTGGTAACGAAAAAGCAGCCTCACAAACAAGTGTTGAATCCCCAAAGCTCCTCCCCATTCCTCTGACCGTGAGCAGAGAACTATTGTCATCACTCACACTTCTGTGACGAAAATAAAAGCATAAACTGCATGTACAAGAGAATCTAATTTATTTTAGTACATCTAAGCATTCTGACAACCTTGGAATGCTTTTGCAGACAAGCTTAAAAGTATAAACCTTCTCCTAGAATGATTAAACCACAGCTTGTCTCTGCATCTATATCTACTTGAAATTGGTGGAAAATTATATAAAAAAAATAACCCTGCTGAAGTGCTGCTTGTTGGCCCATGATGAAAGCTTCATACTTGATCAGAAAAGTTCAAACATTAATGACAAAATTAAACAAAAGTTCTAAATCAATAATCAACACAAAAGTGTACAAATTTTCATATTTTCAAGTCTATATGATCACCTCATTATTAATCAATGAATTAGGTACATTTACATATAGTATGAAAGGTAATAAAATTTTTTTATGGATAGACACAAGATATATAAAATAAGTACTTTAGTAAAATAGTCTTGTAAAAAATTTAAAGCAAAGTCAAAATTGTCAAATCATCTTTGTCACGTATAAGTTGCAAACGACCAAAATACCCAAATGTTTTAGTGAAATAAGTTTTATTTTATGAAAAATCATTTCAAATATTTATGAGCTCAATAATTTAAAAAAAAATTAAAAGATAAATATTTAAAAAAAGACAGTTTTTATTAAAAAATTCAATAACCTGAAATATTTTGTAGCAAAAGATCTTTTAAAAAAATAGTAATTTCATTGATAAATATCATGAATTTTTTTCTCAATTAACTAAAAAGTTATTATTACTGGAGGATCTCATTAGGACCATTAGTCAGGTTTTGATCTCAGTTTCATGAAGAAAACCTTTAGAGGGCATTCTTTTTCCCAATTTCAGAGGGGGCAGCTGCACCCCCACCCACTCCACCCCCCATATCAGTGTTTATCGGGTTGTGTTCCCACTAAAGACTTGTGAATGCTTATTAGATTGTCTCCCCACTAAAGAGTCACAAATCCTGCTATTGGGATTCATTTCAATAATGATGCTAACAAGAATCTCTTTGAGTGTCTGATGTGTGGCAAGAGGAAGGTGTAGGGATCATTGGATCTTGAGGTTCTGAATAAGATTTTGTTATCGGGAGGTGGGGTTGATGGTGTTGTTATTGCAGCTTATTTATTCAATTGCTGTCTGTGGCAGGAGAGAATAGATTGGCATGCAGACTTTATATGTCAAGTTGCTTCCTGGTGAAATCATATGCCCAAAAGAATTTTCTCCAATCTTGACTAGGGGCGTAAGGTACTAGTGCTCCTTCTAAGGTTGGTTTCTTTATTCAGGAAACAGTATAGGGGGAGAATTATAGAGCTTATGAGAGAGTTGAGATACTAATCAATTCGTGCTGCCAGTGCAAACATGAGGAATCAAATAATCACATTCTTATTTGTAGAAGAAGAAAGATTGAAGGAATAAAAGGTATAGAATTCTTTTCCTTAATCTTTTGCTTGTATAGAGACTCACATAGATATACAAAAAATCCTAGCACCTAAATTAGAAACTTTCCTAACTCAATCACAACAAATCCTTTGACCATGAGATTGCCTAATTCTCTCTACAAAATTACGACTTCCCTAATTTCATTCTTCCATATTATCAACTGTGAGTGTGTTCATAGTTTGTGGTTTTTTCTGTTTTCCTTGTTTGGTGTCTAGGATTTTACCTTGTCTTCGGGGAGCATTTTGGTTTAGTTGGCATAGCAATTTTCTTGGTAACAATGGGAAGAGGGTTTGGAGGATGATGACTCCCTTGTGCCGTGCCTTTTCTAATGTGTTTGGAAACAGCAGAACAAAGGATCTTCAACAGGATGGAGTAGCACAAATTGCCTTTAAAAGAGCTCCTCATCAAATATCCGCCTTCATTGTTGAGGTTGCTTGGGTGGGGGATTGAGTAGGCGAGATGGTTTAGTTTTGATGATTCATCTATGTTAAATTTTATAGATAGGTATACTTCTTATATACCTAAGTTTCCGCCTTTATTTTTGCTAGGTGCCCTTTAATATACATATTATTTGCTGATGATTAAAAGAAAACAAAAGATGAAGTTGAAACCCCATCTTTGTTTACCATTTCATGTTACATAAATAGTAACATAAGGAAGTTTTCAATCATACAAGATACGACAATACATGAATAATTTTTTTACACACATAGTTTGCTCATGATTAAATTTGTGACAACTAATCTCGTACCCACATGACGAAGAATAAGAACCTATTATTACTGTTAATCAATTTAACCAATCATCATCATCCAAACCTACCTTTTGAAAAGGCATGAGCCACCTATCTACAAGGATGGTGACGAATTTTCATTATAGCAGCAAAAAAAACAAAGCTTGCAACATATTAACGAAAGCATACCTTGAAGAGAATGATGTCAGGAGCACTTTCATATCGGTGAGATGAACGAACAGCTATATCCTTATTGGTGTCACCAGTCAGCATCCATTCCTCAGAAATAGATACAGAAGGAAGCCGTTCTTGTCCATCGGCAGAGAATGATGAAACACGATCCTCCTGAATACCAGTCATGGCTTCCCAAGCAACTCGTTCAGATGGTGATAATCCAGAATTCTTTCTTTTCCTGTAAACATCTTTTGGAGCAGCCTTTTCTCCAGTGTTGCGTGGAGTCCAGGAAAAAGCTCTACGAGCCTCTTTTTGCAAGTTACTTAGACTGCTGGAAAAAGAAGACCTTGTAGGTGCACCTGCCCTTGTTTTTTGCTTAGGTCTAGGACCTGAAACAGAGATCCGAGGTTCTCTGGAGGGTGAGCTAATGCTGACAGCTTTGGCAGCATATGCAATGATTACATTGTTGTTTCTCAAGGAAGGAAATTCTTTAAGGATCTGTCAGTAAATATCATTGAACATCAGAGTTGGGATGTTAACTAGTGGTGGGGCTTTCCTATCTTTGGTTTCCATATATGAAAGCATGGCAGCCACACCCCACTTATATCCTCATAAATGAAAAGAAGGGAATTTTCAAAGTAGAATGAAGAGAATCTTTGTCAACATAGAAAAGACAATTTTTCACAAAAATCGCATGCACCAGGAGGGCATTTAAGTTCTAAAAATAGGAAATATAGTACCAGAGAAGCAGATTCCAGTTGTTTCCTCATCAGCAGAACTTCAAGTATTAAATGAGGGTGCTCATGCAGGGAAGAACATCTTTGCTGCCATGGCAATGGCAAGGCGGCCAGAACACGAAGACCTAAGGCCCATGAGTTAAGCCTGGAAACCTCAACATCAGATAAATTACCATCTCTTCTCTTCAAGAAAAAGTGAACCTTCACAGCAGAAGAAAACAGAGCTTTAGTTAAAGAAAGCAATGTTTCAAACGTAGATGGAATAGTGCATGAACTTCAATCATATGCCAAAACACACACACCAACAACAACAAAAACAAAAGGAAAATGTAGACAAGAAACATCAATTACAAGAAGTTGTTTTGACCGCAGGTTAGGTAAGAGCTGCATAGCACCCATTGCAACTGGTAGAGCATCATCAGAGTCACATAGTGAAGAAAGAAATCGTGAAGCTTCTGCTGGACCTCCACCATTAAGGGGGTCGGCAGTGAGAAGTTTCACAAGTTGTCGACCTTTCAATTCCCTCCGCAACTCTATTGATAATCCTGCACTTTCAGCTACTTCTAAAGCAGCAGAAACAGCTCCTTTTCCAGCTAATCTAAGTGCCAAGCCCTCAGGATCTTCCTTGCACTCAGCTGCAACCTGACAGATCCGGGAAAGAAAAGAGGAATAAACATTTAGAAATAATTAGTCAAAGGAAAAGCCTGACTTCATATTTTCTTTTGCATATTAGTCTAGAATAGAAGAGAGTTATTACCTCTTGCCAGCTGCTATAATGATCATCTGCACATAAAATGTGATTGTACCTCTGCAGAGCTTGTCTCATTTGCAGGACCTAAATACACCAAAGAGTTTGTCAATAAGGAAAATTAAAGGACAAACCCATAACACCAATGCCCAAAAAAAAAAAAAAACAACACGTCAAGCGTTAGGCAAATCTATCAAGCAAACAAGTTCTGACATCTAGAAAAAGAATGAAGCAAATCATAACTAGTTACAGTAACCAGTACCTCATTCCTAATTGGATCACTTTGAGTCAAGTGGCAACTGCACATGGTAAGAACATCCAAAGCAGCATCCAGTTCCCATCTGTGCAAATACCTGGTACAGAAATTTAGAAACCTTGAGAACATGTACGTAGGTTAAACTTGATCATAAATCAACTCTAAAGCACTAACTTAAGCATGTATGATACCATCCATGACAAATATAAGCAGATAAAATAGGAAAAACATAATGAGGTGACCTCCTTTTGTGCAAAATGCAATTGTAACAAACTGATAGTAAAAGAAACAAGACGACAGAAGGGGGGAATGGAAAAGATAAAAAAAGAAAACGAGCATAGAAAGGAACATGGTTTCAATTTCATAAACAAAAGTACAACATCTAAATGCAAAACGTGATTGATTAATCAAGTTTCCGTTCCCCTCAAAAAATAAATGAGAAGGTCAGTTCTGAAATCCAAGATATAACATGAGATGGATTAATGACAAGGAAAATAAAGGCACCCCTCCAATGATATGATATGACATACAACTTAGGCATGTATGATACCATCCATAACAAATATAAGCAGATAAAATAGGAAAAACATAATGAGGTGACCTCCTTTTGTGCAAAATGCAATTGTAACAAACTGATAGTAAAAGAAACAAGACGACAGAAGGGGGGAATGGAAAAGATAAAAAAAGAAAACGAGCATAGAAAGGAACATGGTTTCAATTTCATAAACAAAAGTACAACATCTAAATGCAAAACGTGATTGATTAATCAAGTTTCCATTCCCCTCAAAAAATAAATGAGAAGGTCAGTTCTGAAATCCAAGATATAACATGAGATGGATTAATGACAAGGAAAATAAAGGCACCCCTCCAATGATATGACATACAACATTCAATCATCAACTTGAGATAACAGCTCTCATGATATATTTCAAACATAAATAGTGTTTTTCATTTTTCTTTAAAAAACAATCTTAATAACTCCACATACTTGAGGGCAAGTCTAGCTGCCAGCTGTTTATCCTTCAACCGCAGGCAATACTGCCAACTGTTGCTCCCAATGCTAGGGCCTCCATAACCTTGAGGTTGTCCAGATCCTGAATGGTTTTCTTCCCCACGTTCAATGAGTAGCTGAAGTAACCGATCTGAGGCTCCATTGCGCAAAAAGCGATCCGAAAGAGCAAGAGCATCCATCAAGTTTCCTTCATCAATTAATCTATGATAGGACAATAACAGGATAAGTTAATAGAATCTCACTTCCACTGTCAGGTGCATTGAAATTACTATTTGTTAGTGGTAGAGTTAATTTGAACTGAGGAGAGAGAACAAAAACAAAGAGGGAGAAGAGTGGAGTGTGGGGAGGGAGAGAAATTTAGACAGCAGATGAGACAGCACGAAAAATAAGATCCTTTCAAGATTAAATTTGGTTTGATGCTGTAGCCTTTGGCTTTCTAAAAAAGGCAGTTACATTTGATGCGCCTTAAACCTGCATAATTTTGCACTAATTAGCTCTACGAGATCTTGTCAGTCCACATTATTCCTCCCCCTCTCCATGACAAAACCTGATCTCATTTTGATTTAAAACTCCAGAATCTTGCTGTGTTCACAGGACCAGGCATCCCATCCTTTTCCAGTTTGCCTCCTAACCCCAAACCTCATTCATTTTGGTTCCAAACTATGATTTGCAACCAAACCATGAAATATAACCACGTGTACAACTTATTTAACTCATGTATGTCACTAGTCACAACTAAATCATGTAATTTGGTTCTTGGGAATGGTTCATCTACCCTAAACATGAACCCAAAACTAAATAACCCAAGCCCATCCTTTGTTTGCCTATCTCAGGATGAAACTAAAACCCCTCGGTTGCTTCACTTTTCAGATTACACCAATGCCAGACCAAGTATCACCCCAACACAAAACCATATTCCCATGATCAAACATTCCATCTAATGGAATCCAAAAATTACTTAGCCTCAATCCATTGCATGTGTACATCAACAACGAGGCAAATGGTTAGGAAATACACCTACATAATCACAACAAAATAAAATTCAAGTGAATAAAAATCAAACTAAAAATAAATGTCTCTGCTTAATTTCCAAGTATAATTGCCTATCATGATTACCAATTTGAAAAACATTAATCTGAACCATGAAACAAACTGAGAGAACAGAATATTTTAAAGATGACTGGGGAAGTTTATAGGGGAATAATCTGGCCATCAGTCGGAAGCATAAAAAAACATGTTATAATATTCAACTAAAGAGATTTGATCTGAAGGTTACAGAAACATGAAGCATCAGCTAAATCATTTCTCCAGAAAAATAAGGATTAGCTTATAAAAAACACCCAAAAAGTTAACTAAAAAGCATGGAGATTCTTTCAATTTTGCGCAGGTTAATCATTCTGTTCTTATCCTTGGAAGGAAAGTAAGCAATTAAAAGGAAACTAAAAGAACTAAGCAAGATAACCATTGGCAAAGTAAGGAGTTGCTAAAAAGAAAGAGAAGACAGTATCACCGCTCTACAGCTTTCTCATAGGGTACTTCATTTTCCCAATCAAAAGAAAGGAACACTGTTGTATCTTCAGAAATTTCATGTTTTGGAGAATCACGCCACAAGTTGTCAGGAGCCACACTAGTTTGACTGTTGAAGTCAGTAAAAGTTGTTGAAAGATTACTGCTATTGACAATATCGTCAACCTCTGACTCAGTATCACTGTCATGTTCACGAAATCTCTTGATAGCAGTTCTTGCTTCAGGTATAACCATACTATCATTATCTGTATGTTTAGCAGTGATAGCAAACTCTGAAACTCGATGAAGATTGGTTTGCATTTGTATCCATCGGTTCAAAGTTGGGAACCTGTTTGTCAAAAGGAAACAACAGTAGAAAATCATGATTTAAACCACATAAAGAGCGGGGAATAACTTCTGGCAAGTCGAGTCACCTTTCTGATTGATCAAGAGCAAACTCATAAAATAACCTGTCAGCATCAGGTGCCTGCAGTAATCCACTATTCAAGGAACTAGAGAGAGATGAATCATTGCCATTGTATAATATACTACTCCCAAAAACACATGCTAAGACGGCCCTCACTGGTGATAGTTTAACCAAATGCTTCACTATATCCAACTGGAGAGGGTATAGAGGGACACCGGGTGTTGCAGAGGAACGGCTGTAAAAATTAGGCTTTGCTTCTCTAGAAGAGGGAGAAAGCACTTTGTTTTCTGAGTTACTCTTAGGACAGGTAGGAATCACTGGAATGCATGCCCATCCATGACCAGATCTTGGAGGATAAACTGGAGGTACACATGCAGAAATCACTTCATGGACAAAATCAGCACACATAATTTCTGCTACCTTTCCAGCTGCATCAGTGCTGCCTCGGTCAAAGACCAGACGAGTTAAAAGCTGTAAAGTTAAATAAATAAAATATGAGCAAATTTATGTTCCTATAGAAATGGTAATCATAACACACTTTAACACATACACTTGTCAATGAGACTCACTAAATCTGTTGTTCATATGAATGTACCATTTCTCTAATCTATTTCTCATCTTCAAATAAAAATCTATAAAATCAAACAGAGTCTAGATGCAACCTAATATATCTTCACTTATCTGAGAAAGAAGGTAGCTCAGTATAAATTCCAAACCCCCACTCAAAGAAGAACCCAGAAAAACTAATCCCTACAGATATGAAGTTTGATACATTGGATTACTAATTAATTACTGACATATTGGCCTTATCAAGGCTTTGCCTTTGTTCCTTTTTCTTGAACAGGAACAAAGGTAGTAAGGGCTGATGGGCAGAGTCACCAACCTAAGCACAATGTTTGCATAAGCTTCAGTTTTGGAGGCTTTCACGGTTATGCATGGTTGCAACTAGATTTTGCATACGGATTGATGAATTTTATTTATTGGATGTTGTTCCAGTTCTGGTCACTCAGCTGCAAGTTTTTGGAAATCCTATTGCTCTTCATAATGAAATCAATTTCACCATCAAAATGTCTTTTAAGAAGTCCCTCCTTACTAGAACTTCTACCCCACCAATTTCTTAATAGAAAATTGCTCATAATGAAAAGAAAACACTACTTAAAAGTTAAAAAAGCAAAGAAGTTGAATATTATATGGATTACATACACAATCCTTCATATAAAATTGGCTTCAGATTGTGGTTTTCATGAGCAAAACTAACATATAGCATAAATTTTCATATAAAAACCTACACATAATTTTGAAATTCTATATTTCCACCAACACTCCACCTAATCAGTGAAACACACCAAAAACTCTGAAAATCCATAGACATTCACCACATTATCTATTTTGAAGATGCAATATTCTTATAGAGTTGCATTTTCAAAAGGAATTTAAATTAATTTTGAAATAAAAAATCAACTTATATATGGCCTACAAGATATTATAATCTTTGTTAGTTTAATCAAAAAAGGAACTTAAAGAATCATCTAATCGAATCCTAGGTTGAGTACACAAAAATATAAACTAGTTTTAATAACGAGGCAATGTTTACAAATAAACATTCTCAGTAATAAATTAGAGGTGTTTTTCACCATTTGTGGTTAACATAACATGAACAGGGACTTGAACCCCTTGTTTAAACTTTTCAAACAAACTTACTATAGCAATCATTTCAATTGAGAATTCAAAAGAGAAACCCAAATTTTCTCCTTTCTGCCAATGTATGCAATAATGGTTAGTCATATGTATGAATTTCATATACTTACTAATTTGTTAGTTATATATGTGCATTTCATGAGTGTATATATATATTTATGTGTGTATGTTCTTATGTATGTATACATGTATATATGCATGTAAGTGTGCATACAAAATAGTTTAGGTAAATGCTTCCACAACCTATAACATTGTTGTGCAATCAACAAAGTAACAAATGTCATGAACATGATCTTCAAATCCAGATAGGATAGTTTAACCCAGGGAAAAAAGAAATCTTACATCTTTAGGCCACTCATACACAAGCGAGAAAAAATTGAAATCATGAGTTGTATCTGTCCCATCAACTATGTCACCAATTGCAGCAATATGGAGTATAAATTGTGAAAGAAAAGTTGTGGGCTTTGCACTTATGGGACCAAAAAGCCTTTTTCCAGTATCTTTGATATCATAACCCACAGGTTGCATATTGTTTTCTCCAGCTGCTGAACTGGGTGTCTGTTTGATAGCTTTCAGCCCAAGCCCAAGAACCCCATCCTTGTCAAAGTTTAAAAGAACTTTCCGATCAGTATAGGGGCCTTCCCCTCTTGTTTCTGTTTCTTCATCAGCAACAGCTCTTGCAAGATTATGAAGCTTACCTGTATTGCACATGATAAGACTCATTAAAGTCACAGGAACAAAATTTCTGCAGTATCCAGAAAAGGGAAAAAAAAAAAATTGTTCCAGAAATTCCTCTTTGCCACACTATGAAAAAATAAAACAAAACATGTACCACTCAGAAACTGCCGCTTGCCCTTGTGAGCATCTTCAATCATCTGATGGAGTATGGCAAGAGCGCGTTCCCTTTGTCCTTGTCGATAAGTCTCCTTTGATGATGAAATTATTATCTCTCCAGACAAAATTGCTGGAAGAGCAGGAGGTTTATCCTGCAGGATGGATCATGCACCAAGACCATTAACTGGGATGTGTTATCCAGCAGGCACTTTATACTCAATATACACTAAATAAAAGAAAAGTAAGAGGTTCAATCGGAGCAACCTCTACAATTTTCACCAAACCGAAGGTAGAAAAAATATTTTGTTACTGCACTTAGGTATGTTAGGATAAGCAAACAGATACATGAAAGAAATGGGAGGTGAAACAAGGAAGCATGGTTTTGAAACTCAAAAAGTTCTTCAGATTAATACAACCCCCTAATTAATTTGATGAAGTTTGCAGAGGAGGGGTCCTAGAGCATCAGATAATAGCTCAAACAAATATAAGAGGATACAAGCCTCCCAATCTCTGCCTTGGAACATATCCTACATTTTTTTGAAGCAAAGGGCTAGAATATATTAGCAAGTTGGTTAATGCTTGTCATTCTGTGTAAGTTCCCATTTTTTTCATCCATTATTGACCCAAAGAGAGCTGCACCATAATTATCCCAGAGAAGCAGGCCCCAGAGACACGAGAAAGGCAGGAAATTAGGGGCCTATTTGGGAAACTTTTTGAAAACAGTCCACAAAAAACAGATTTTAAGAACAGTTCTTAAAAACAGTTCTCAATTGTTTTAACGAACAAAATTCTATTTAGGAACTCAAATATGAAAAACAGTTTTCTTAATGTATTCTCCATGAAGGTACTATGCACTAATGTACAATGCAAAAGTTTCCATATATTTTCCATACAACTAAAATCTGTTCTAAAAATTAACCTGTTTTAATAACAAATTCTCAAAAAAAAAAAAAAAGTTTTCTGTCAAAGGTGTTTTCATAACAAATTCTCATAAAACTGTTTTCTGTTATAAAAAAAAAATGTTTTCAAGAACAGTTTCAGTCTTTCAGAACAGGGCCTGAGATTTTAAAGAAAGAAAATTCAAGCAAAAGGACTAGCCATCCATAAAATGAATGACTAAACAAAAAAGGCAATAAAATGGCATAAGAAAACATAACCAATCAAATTATAAGCACTTTACAAAGAGAATATGCATAAAGAGATAGTTTTGTGCCTCCTTCCCTCTTGCAGATTATATTACAAGTGCGTACTTTTTTGAAGCCCATGATGGCCAAGCCAACAGCATCTTTCGGTAATTTTGAAGACCAAAGCAATTTGATCGGACAGCCACTTAAGTGAAAAGAAAAGATATTTGGTAATATTGGATGGATTATTTACCAAGCTGATTACTCCCAAAATTTAGAAATTAGATAAACTTCAGAGTTCATTAAGTAGCATAGTCCACAAGTCCCTAATGTCTAGCTCAAACGGGGAGTGGTTTGTGTGGGAAAGAATAGGCAACAAGTTGGATTCTGTATACCTATATATATATATATATATATATTGACAGAGTGAAACCACAAGAAGAGTGAAACCCGTTTCTATAGATGAAGTGAAAATATAGTAAAAAAGTAGCAAGGGGGGCACCCATGTCCACAGGAAGTGCACTAAGACTGCTACAAGTGCAACTAAAAAAGAAACAAAAGTCAAGAACAATAAAAGGAAAGACAGGAACAAAAGAAAAATAAGAAAGCTCCTTATCCCCTCATGCTATTTATAGAGTTCATCTGTTACTAGGGAAACCCTCAATCTAGGACTGTAATGAAAGCAACACAAGTTCTTCAACTTAAGGACTTGTAGAGCAATCTTCTCAAAAGTCCCTTTATGCCTCTCTTTTTGAATGCATCAAACTAAACAAGGAGCAGACCTCCACACTTTTCTTGTGGTTATATCATCTGAACTCCCATTCCAACTAATAAAAACCTGTTTCCAAGAACTAGGGAGCAACCAGGCAATAGGGCAATGAAACATAGGTTGTGCAAGTTCCATCCTCTCACCTTGAGATAATCCAACTTCTGAACCCTCTTCCAAGCAGCTAGTCTAAAAGAACCACTTTAGGGAGGCGCTACTGGACTTCCATATCTCATCAGCAAGGAAGGCCACTCCTCGATAATAACATTTCACCAACACCACCCCTCCACCTGGAAGGTTCTGTCTCATTCTCTCTTCCCCTACCCACCTAGAATGCACACAATTAATAGTTCAAAAAAGAATCCAGCCATTCTACTTCCCAATCCTGAAAGTTCTCAACAAACTTCAGGTCCCAAAAGTCATTAGCTTCCAATATGACTATGATAGGAGGGTGCCAAGCCTTCTCTGTCTTGCAATAATAAAAAACTTGGGAAACCTCAATTTAAAAAAGAGGTCACCCACCCTAAATCATGTCAAACCTCATTTATTGTCCATTTCCAAGAGAAAAGGATGTAAATCTGTAGAACTCATCCCACCCTTGACTCATACACTTCTAACACTAACACAGACTTCTTTCAGTGAGAAAACACCTTGCCAAGTCAGAGCACCATCCTCCTCTTAAGACCCTGTACTGCCCTTTAACTTGCCTCCTCCAAAAGCTGTCCCTCTTATTGACAAATCTCCACAGCCATCCACCAAGGAAGCCTTTGTTCAAGGAGTCCAATTTTCAGATACCAAGGCCCATCTCTCTTCTTTTCACCCTCAACATTGTGTGGAAGGAAGTCTCACTTAAGTTTCTCAAGCCAACAGCAAAACAAGGCAAGCATGATGGATGCAGCATGTAAAATACTAATGAACATGTCAAAATACTCTTGATCAAAGTAACTTTATCTCTTTTACAAAGGTCCTGCTGCTTTCCAATGGCTAATCTCTGACTGAACCTCTGCACTACAGGATCTAAACCACCCTAGCCTTGAATGGGACACTAAAGGGAGGACCAAGATAAAAGGAGAAAGCCTGGTAATTCTGCAATCTGAAGCCACTGAAACAGAATTGACATTAATCATATTACCCACAACAATGAACACACTCTCATCTAAATTAACCTTCAACCTAGAAACAGCCCCAAAACAAAGCAGACCACATTTGAGATATCTCAACTGGCCCAAACCTGGTCCCATAGAGAAGGGAGGGAAAGAGAGAGAGCCCCATCATCAGCCTACTAAGAGCTCCCATCACTATAACATGAAAGAAGAGAGATCTCCTTGATGCAGCCCCCAGTGCTATCAAAGAAATCGCAGTGGTGGGTCCTCGTAACTAACAAGCACAAGAAAACAAACTGAAGAAATGCAATCTCTGACCCAACTAATTCATCTTCCCCAAACAGGAAAGCAAAGACACGAGGAAATTCCAACTGCCATCATCATACACTTTGCTGATATCTAGCTTCCGAAAGACATCTGAAGTGCCATTTCTCAACTGTGAATCAACTGCCCCATTGGATAACAACATGGATTCCAAATTCTCCAGCTGGACATAAAAAACGTTCAAGATTCTGAAATCACTATGCAGATTACCTTTTACATCTTAAAACTAAGATCTCAGCAATCAGACTATACACACCCCCACCATGCCAAGACCAAAAACCTTTCAATACGTAAGCCCCTCCTTTCTTCAGAATCAGCATTATAGAAGAAGCAATCACAGACCTCAATGACTCATGGAAACCTGTCACTGAGGCCATTAATTCTCTCTTCAGAGTTTCCCAATTTTGCTGCCAAAAGGTCATAGTAACCATATCCCATGATTTTACTTAAACCTGTGTGCTATTTTATCAGGAAAAAACATTACTTGTTTTTGACCTTTCATACTTCTCATAAAGTGATTGTCACTTGATCAAAGTTCATCATTAAGATGTTAAGGGAGGAGGAAGGGGGAGAAGTACATATATATATATATTTTTTAAATGTTTTTACCCCTTTTGAAAATGGGATTATTCATGAGTCAATATCTAGAGTAAATGCAGCAGAAGCAAAAAACCACCATGTACTAAAGGTGACAATGGATGTTTTACTTGAGAAGAGTGTTTTAAAGAAGTTTTTGGACTGACACCACTCACATTTTTTTAATCAGCATTCATCTTATCTACCCTTTCAGAGGGGTTTCTAGCCTCTTCATCAGTAAAAATCTCTTTCTTGCTAATCTACAAGACTTTTTGGATGTTTTTACTATGTTCATCCATGGTATTCTACCCACAACAAATTGGATATGAGGACCTTTGAAACATTTAACAACTAGAAAGAGCTCTTAATCCAATATACAAGAACTTCAAGATATTACCTGCTCCAAGAACTCATGCAGACGCTTGAGAACTCGCCTTGTCACAGAAATTACTCCAACTTCATGGATCTGATCCCAGTAAGTGGAGCCCATCTTTGGAGCTCGTCCTGGATATATATCAGATAACATTACTTGAGCCTGCATATGCCAAAAGTCAACATCAATGAATATCTCAGAGAAAATGATTGTAGAACATAGCCACAACAACAGAAACAGCAGAAATGGAATAAAAGATGAGAATGGTGAGGCATTATTTAGTATGGTGGGAAGCATCAAGAAGTGAGCTTGCACCCAAGTATTTTTATAAGATTATAAAACCTTTACCACAACAAGAAGTAAAATCATGGCCTATTTATTTTATCCCATAGCCAAACTTTTAGTGTTGCATGTTCATACCCTTGTTCTGATCAGAGGGAAAAAAAATCATATCCTCGTTGATAGAGGAATTCTTGCATGCTTTGATTAAGTCAAAGGAAAAAAAAAAAGCATGGACTAAGAATAGCTACATGCAACATGACCACTCTTGATGTCAGAAAATGCAACACAAAACATAATTTGTTGTTAAACAAAAATGCAAAATTCAAAATGAACCTCATATTGCATGTATTTCACATTTCTCAAAACATTGTTTTGTTCCATTCAGGATACTATCACTTGCCCTTTGAAATTTCCCTTGTACATTAACCAAAATGAGGGTTTTCCATACATAATTGACAGCCAAAGAACTTTTTTTTCTAAGTTCAAAAATTTGTTTAAAACATTTGAACTGAAAATGCACTGAAAATCTTTAAGATTCTAAAGATTTGTGGCTCTACCTACATTAAGGGTTTCCCAATGGGCATTTAAAGGAATTCAGAGCCATTGGCCAACTGTGTGTTTTCCAATCTTCTTGACGATCATTTATCAGAATTCAAATATGCAATTATTAATGAATAAAGTCTGCATTTTGTCCATTCCTCCAGCTTAAATTTCTTTGTAAATTGCACCAACAAACAGTTTCTAAAGCTTAAGATCGGTCACAGAGACTCAAAGAAAGACCATTATAAGCACAAATTTAACAAAAACTTTTGTTGAAATTTTTACAATATGAAATGAAATGCATGGAAATGGAGAACTTGTTGTCTATGAATGCCTCAAGCCTGATCTCAAGCAAAGGGAAAAGGTTTCATCTATATCATACCACTCATGGAAGTATGTTACAAACAAACCCACCACCATAACATATACTATTGATTTACTTCAGTGCATCTCAGCAACAAGGGTCAGTGCCAGTGAAGGAAAAGAGCTACAGTCCTCCATCGTGCAATGCATGCAGTTATTGATAGATAGAAGAATCATGGTATGCACTTTCGTGTTATGCGGGGGTTTCCTGTATTGCTGAATAGGGCACCTACTCTACATAGATTAGGGGAAACGCCATTTTCAATTGTCTCAAAAACTAGGATTAGGATCAGAATTATTCTTAAGCAAGTCCCTGAGAGGACTTAGCGGATCTATGATTTATGTTTCATCTTCAATTTGAAGTGCTTTTCTTGCGTATTCTTGTTAAACCAACACTTGATTAATGTTGGTGACACGAAATATGGGATGAAAAATAATAAGTTCTATCTCTTTTAGATTGACCATACACATGGTTTATATAGGAGATTATAAGAGAAGAAATAGGAAATAAGAGACATAATAGGAAACTAACTTATTCCTAAACTAATTTATTTCTAAATCATAAAACTATCTATTTACAGAAATAGGAAACTAATAAATCTATCTATTTACAGAAATAGGAAACTAACATAATAGGAAAAAAAATTATCCTATTCTATTTATAGCTCAACACTCCCCCTCAAGCTGAGGAATAGATGTTTTCCATTCCCAGCTTGAATACAAGATTGTAAAACATTGAACTGTTCAGCCCTTTTGTTAGAATATCGGCTAATTGATGTTCTAATGGAACATAGGACATACACACTACTCCTTCCTCCAATTTTTCTTTGATGAAATGTCTATCAATCTCAATATGTTTTGTTCTATCGTGTTGTATAGGGTTATGAGCAATATTGATAGCTGACTTGTTGTCACAATAGAGCTTCATAGGACAATCCCACTTGATTCTCAAATCATCTAGAATAATCTTCAGCCAAAGTAGTTCACACAACCCTTCAGCAATGACCCTAAACTTTGATTCTGCAGACGACCTTGCTACCACATTCTGCTTTTTACTACTCCATGTTACCAGATTTCCTCTAAGAAAAGTACAATACCCTATAGTTGATCTTCAATCCACTAGGGAACCTACATAGTCAACATCGGTGTATGCTTCTAGAGCAAGAGTATTGTTCTTCTTGAACAAAATTCCTTTCCCGGGGTTGCCTTTCAAGTAATGTAGCACCCTGTAAGCAACTTGAAGATGAGGTTCTCTTGGATCATGCATGAATTGACTAATCACGCTCACCGAGTAGGCGATGTCTAGCCGAGTGTGAGCAAGGTATATGAGTCTACCAACCAGCCTCTGGTACATTCTTTTATCCACCATTGGTTCCTCTTTAGCTTCTCCCAACTTGTGGTTTGGATCCATTGGGGTAGAGACCGGTTTACACCCAATCTTCCCTGTTTCTGTCAATAAATCACTCACATACTTTTGTTGAGAGATGAAGATCCCTTGCGTGGAATATGTCACCTCAATAGCGAGGAAGTACTTCAGTTTCCCTAGTTCCTTTATCTCAAACTCTGCTGCTAATCTCTGCTTCACTTCATGCTTTTCTCTCTCATCATTTCCAGTCACTATGATGTCATCAACATAGACTAAAAGAGCAGTTACTCCCCCTGTAGCCGAGTGCTTAATGAAGAGAGTGTGGTCACCTTGGCTTTGTTTGTACCCAGACTCTTTCATGACTTTTGCAAATCTCCCAAACCAAGCCCTGGGAGATTGTTTTAGCCCATACAAGGCCTTCTTCAGCTTGCACACCTTGTTACCTGTGTTTTCCTCAAATCCTGGTGGGATGTTCATGTAAATCTCTTCATCTAAATCACCATGAAGAAATGCATTCTTAACATCATACTGTAGAAGTTGCCAATTGTAATGGGCAACCAGTGACAACAGGATTCTTACAGTATTCATTTTTGCAACTAGAGCAAAAGTCTCTTGATAATCAACTCCATAAGTTTGAGTGTACCCTTTGGCTACCAATCTTGCTTTATGTCTCTCTCGAGATCCATCAGCCTTATATTTCAGTGTGAAAATCCACTTGCAATCAACAATGTTTTTCCCTTTCGGTCGTTCAACAATCTCCCATGTTTTATTCTTTTTTAATGCACCCAGCTCCTCTCTCATAACATCCTTCCATTCCCTTTTTGTCAATGCCTTAGAAACAGTGTTAGGAATGATAGTGGTGTTTATACTCATAATAAAATTCTTGTGGGCTGGTCATAGGTGCTTAAGAGACACATAGTGTGATAGTGGATAAAGTGGTCGGTTAGTGCATTCTCTGGTGCCTTTTCTAACAACAATGGGAAGGTCTAGGTCTAGGTTGTCTGTTGAGTCAGTGGAAGTTTCACCAAGTTGTGTATGTAAAGGTGGGTCTGATCTTACCATGATTTCATTCCCAAGGTCTGAGTTGGATTCTTGGACTTGCTTTTGTTCTGGAATGGCCTTTTCCCTTGAATACACCTTAGGAAACTGTGGAAAATTGTGAGTGACATTGGCTGGAACAGAGGATGACACGGGTTTTTCATCACCATGAGTTGAGACATGAGGAAGATCAAGAGGTTCAAAGGACTCATAAGGACTATCTTCCATCATTGAAATCTCCCCCTGAAGAGATGACTTGTGGAAAAAAGGTTTATTTTCTGTGAAGGTGACATCTGCAGAGATGTAAAATTTTCTAGCTGAGGGATTGTAACACTTGTATCCTTTTTTAGTGGATGAGTAACCAAGGAAGACACATTTTATGGCTCGGGGGTCTAGCTTGTCTCTATGTTGGCTGTGGACATGAACAAATGCAGTGCACCCAAATACCCTAGGAGTGAGCCCATTTGAGGTTCTGAAGTGTGGATAGAAACTCTTAAGTATCTCGACGTGGCTTTTGTTGTCTAATACTCGTGAAGGAATTCTATTTATCATGTATGTGGCAGTAAGAACAACTTCCCCCCAATAGGACTTAGGAACATTCACTGGAAAGAGTAAGGCTCGGGTTGTGTTGAGTAAATGCCCATTTTTCCTCTCGGCTACCCCATTTTGTTGGGGTGTGTTAACACATGATGAGTCATGGAGAATGCCCTGTGATTGAAAATAGGGTGACAAAATCTGGTTGAAGTAATCTCTAGCATTGTCTGTCCTAAAGCTTTTTATTTTAACCCCAAATTGGTTTTGAACCATTGAGTGGAAATTAGGTATAACAATGCTAACATCAGATTTTTGTTTAAGAAGAAAGATCCATGTAACCCGAGTGTAGTCATCAATTAAGGATACAAACCAACGAGCCCCAGAAACATTAGGTATAGTCAAAGGACCCCATATGTCACTATGAATCAAATGAAAAGGATGAGAACTTCTTTTATTGCTAATAGGAAAAGATACACGAGTATGTTTTCAAATTCACAAGTTTCACAATGAAACTCAGAAATATCTAATCTTTGGAACAAATGAGGAAACATGACCATTAAAACCCTAAAAGATGGATGACCTAAACGTAGGTGATACAACCAAATGGTATCTTTATTTGAGGAACTGAAAAGAGACAACGACAAATTATTACTAGTTTTCTGAGATGATTCAAGGTGGTATAGACCACTCATTTCCTTAGCAAGTCCAATCCTCCTCCCTGAGCCTTGTTCTTGAAGAACACAATAAGAAAGGAAAAAAATAGCATTACATTTAAGATCATGGGTAAGCTTTTGAATGGAAACAAGGTTGGCCGACAATTTTAGTACATGGAGGACATTTTTAAGAATAAGGGTACGTGTGATGTATATGTCTCCGAAACCTGCAACGATAACTAAAGAGCCATTGGCCACTACAATTTTCTTGTTACTTGGGCTTGGGTATAGGTATTGAAAAGTTGAGATTTGGTCGTATGGTCTGTGGCACCGGAGTCTATTATCCAAGAGTCATCATAAACTCTGTGTGAGGCATTTATGTAAAAAGAGAATGAAGGTGTACCTGAATTTTCCAACATCTTACACGAAAAAACCTGATCTCTTGAAATTAAGGCAGATCGCGAAACAAAAAAAATCAACAGCAATGAAGGCTGGTAAAAGAACACGTGAATAAAAAAAAATCCAGCTATGAAGGCCAGAAAAATGGCGATGAAGGCCAGAATGATGCCCAGGTCTTAAAAACCTACAGCTCTGATATCATGACACGAAATATGGAATGAAAAATAATAAGTTCTATCTCTTTTAGATTGACCGTACACACGGTTTATATAGGAAATTACAAGAGAAGAAATAGGAAACAAGAGACATAATAGGAAACTAACTTATTCCTAAACTAACTTATTTCTAAATCATAAAACTATCTATTTACAGAAATAGGAAACTAATAAACCTATCTATTTACAGAAATAGGAAACTAACATAATAGGAAAAAAAATTCTCCTATTCTATTTATAGCTCAACAGTTGGAATAATTATTTATTATTCTTCAGATATTTCTAAGTGATGACCATACCTTAAAAATAAAAAGGGTAAATTTCAATTCAATGAATGATTTTATTTTTTTTAATGATCGATAAACCTTCCATGGCCAAGCCCTTAGGACTCTCCATGGGGACCCAAACCTTGGGGTGCTAACCACGCCAGCAACAACCAGCACCAGGCAAATCAGGGTGTTTAACCAACGGCATGATTCGAACCTAAAACCATGTGCCCCTAGCACATAACGTAGCATTCGCCCTAACCAATTGGGCCACCTTGACAGGCCATCCAATGAAAGATATCTTCACAAGAAAAGGAAAAACCAACAGGACAAACATAATTAAGAGGAAAAGAAATGCATTGCATATGCTGAAGCTCAACAGGTAGAACTTTCACATCAATAGTTAGATGAGAATTACCTGATTCAGAAGCTGGAGGGACATATCTGCGGACCTTACAGAAGTTGCAGCAACATCAATACAAAGAAGAATCTGGCATGGAACACATGTATGTTAGCTTACCCTACATAGAAAATCTTGAAAATCCCCTTCCACCTGAGAAAAAGAGGGTAAAGAAATACAATTTTGAACACTTACTGCAGCCAAAGGACCTAATTGCGAACGTAAAGAGGAAAAATCTAAATCTTGCACAGCAGAAGTTCCATCAGCAGCACGAGACACAGCATCTTCTACCTGAAGAGAGAACATTTTGCACTTTCAGACAGTAGAATATAATGAAGGTGTAAAATCACAAATCCATAGTTGGATAAAAATAGTATGGAAAATTGCAATTGAAGACAAGATTCATTCAAAAGCACACACAATCTCGAGAGTACTTAACTTGGAAATATCATTTTAGAAAAGCACAACATCACATGAGATACAAGGCACAACACATGAAGAATAGAATTACACAGAGACTGGTGCAAAAATACACACACACAAGAGACAGCTCTCAACTTCATTAGTGTTTGAGTACACGAAACATCATTGAAAATATAAATGCTATTATGCATACAATGGTGTTAAATATCATATATGAGAAATAATAGAACAGTATCGCCGGTAAAATAGTCCTTCTCTATTAGATACAAGATAGAACATCACCATGCACAGGATAGTCTCTTATGTTCTGTATGCGAACAAGTAGAAACGCTATCACAGGAAGAATAATGTTCTAAATGAAAGCATCATGTACAAATTCCTAAATTGGGACAAACATACAACCTACTCAATCTGAAAATATTAAAGGATGAAATAGAGAAACTAATGTTACACACAAAATAAAGTAGCACAGAAGAATTGAGCCAATAAATATTGTTCCATTTCTTTGATGATAAACACAACCATTTCTTCTTGTCAATGACAAACAGAGGCCTTTTATGACAAAAAAAAAAATCTCCCAGAATACATTCTTAGAATTCTAAACTGTAAAAATTTCCCCAATAATGTAAACTATAAAATAAAGGAAATATTAAATAGTCACTTCTAGGCACATAGCTTCATTATTATTAACTTTGATACACTAAACCGCGCGAAGTGCTCAAAGAGGATTCCACATCTTCAGCAATCTATATTGTTGATCCTAAAGGCAAGAAGATACAGACAGGAGATCAAACCTTTCTGATGGCAAAAAGGGCAGGTTATCTCACTTTCTTTATAGATAGTAAGAATGAATTTTTCCCCCTTCAATAGGCAAAGTCAATAGGGCTACATTAGCAGCTGCCAAAAGCTCAATCATGCAAAGAATAAAGGCGCACAAGACATGCCATAACCAACAAATGAGGATTAATGGAACTGGTATTACATTTTTTATTTAAAAATGGACTGAAACTGAGATAGGTCAAACTTAGGACTAGTAGTACAAATAGACGCAGTAAGTTCACAATCATATAGAGAACTTGGAATTTTTCAATGCTTTAAAATTCATCTATCAAAACTGCACAGCCAAACACCACCCCACTAACTGCAGTAGCACTCAGAATTGCATTATCAAACTAGAGACGGGATTAATTAAGCAAGGCCAAATGACAAGTGATAACCCACACAACATAGGGACAGTGGATATAAATAGAATATTCTAAAAAAAAATCAACCAAATGATCCTCATAAATAATATAATATAAAGTATGCAATCTGCACATAATAACGATCAGTCATAACATAAAATCCACAGGTTTAGAGGGGCCGTACAGATGCTCTTCTGAAGGTACCATCTACCCATTCAGCTAATTCAAGAGTAGCTCTATCTTCTGGAGATAAGGAAAATCGATGGACAGCCTCTTCTCCTATATCATACTTTGCCCTTTGCATACAGCTGCACAATAAACAAGCACTAACATTACTCAATTTGCAAATATTATCAGTCTCATGAGATATTCACACCTGGGGGAGGGGGTGTGGTGTTGGGAGGGAGGCGGGGGGTGGGGCCAAAGAGAAAGAGAGAGGCAAGTGCCTGCATTAATACGCAATGAAGTATCCTTGATTATAATTGTTAACTATGCATATCATATTTCATATAGTCTCCTATATCACACAAGCTTGATAATTTTATATACATATATAAACACACATGATGCATATTGTCCAATAGCCCCATATATATATTTAAATCTTTCCTGATTAATGAAAAATATATTTTCATTCTCCTGTGAGTCATTAAGAATGCATTAAATGTTTATACAATTCTAACTTTACCAATTTAGCAGCCAATGGCAGAAAGAAAATAAGTTGTTACAGTTTTGCAGAAAGAGAATGGCCAACATTAAATATTCAGGTAGCACTGAAAAGCTTAAGACTAAAGCATATCCAAAGAGACTTCCAATAGGGCAATGGAGTGTGCTTGAGAAAAGGCCTTATCTAGTTAATTGGTCCATTGCTTGCTTGGACAAAATGCAGGAGGGCCTTGGTATTGGAAATTCATCCACTTTAAACAAGGCTCTGGTTGGAAAATGGAGCTAGAGACTTGCAACTAAGAAAGAATCCCCGTGGGAACAAGTCATAATAGGAAAGTTTGGGGAAGAGGAAGGGGATGGTGTTCAAGGGATGTGTAGGCTGGCTATGGAGTGGGGGTGTAGAAGGCAATTAGAAACAGATGGGAGCCCTTTAAAAGTAAGTCTTACTTCATAGTTGGGAATGACACGAGGGTAAAATTTTAGAAAAATAGATGGCATGGCAAACATGTCCTTGTAAGAGTATTGCTTGATGTTATTCCACAGACATTGCCAAAAAATGATTGGGTAGCAATGGCATGGGAGCAAGTTAGAGAGGGGGCTAATGGAGTCCCCACTTTTCAAAGAAGTTCCGTGATTGGGAACTCAAGGAAGGGGAGACCTTTTTCAGAATATGCATACAATTTCAATTGGAAGCAACGAGGAGGATAGGATGAGTTAGAAGAAAACCAAGTGTGGCAAATTCTCTATCCAACCTCTCTATGCTTCCTTAGTCAATGTAGAAAGAGAGCCTTTCGGTGAAAACATAGTTTGGAATCCCTAGTTACCAACAAATGTAAGTTTCTTTGAATGGGAAGCCATCTAGGGAAAGATTCTGACGCTTGATCAAATCAAAAGAAGAAGATGGATTTATGTCAAATAGATGTTACATGTGTAACAGTGAAAAAGAATCAGCTAACCATTTACTCCTCCATTGCTCCAAAGCAAGAATTTTAAGGCAATTGGTTTGTTCTTCGCTTGGTGTAGTTTAGGTGATGCACTCTATAGTTAAAGGAAACCTCCTAAGTTGGCATGGTTCATTTGTGGGGAAAAAACCGAAGAACACTTACAGGTTAGCTCTGATGGGAAAAAGCCTTTTAAAGTATATTCAAGAAAGAAAAGGAAAGGCATAAATAAACGTTAAGTAATACTAATATTAGTTGAAATTAAATTCGGATTAATATTAATTGGAATTAAAGTAGGATTAGTATTTGTTGGAGTCAAATTAGGATTAGCTAATTAGATTATAAAACAATTAGAATTAGATTCATAATGGGTAATTAGAATCCTAGGAAACTTTGGATTTCTTAGAGAAGCCTATACATAAGGTTAGTCGATGTAAATTAAGTAATTGATTAATGATTAATAATATTCTGTTATTTTACATATTTTGCAAATTTCAATTATAAGACTCCATTGATTTTCTTCTAGGTGAGACTCTTAGAAAGCCTTAATGATAAGATTCCTATCTCTTCTTCTTCTTATCTTCTTTCTCTCTATTTTATTTCATTTTTATTTTGTTGTCATAACCTTTATCCCTTTTTTCTCTCCTTAAACCCTAAAAAAAAAAAAATTAAACCCTAACCCACCTATTTGATTGTAGGCAACCATCCTACGGCTGTCCTATATCAGTTTTGGTATCAGAGTAAAAGTTCTTAACTTGAAGGCATATGCAGTTGAGGAGCGGAGCAACTTATGCAAGCATAAGTTCAAAAAATGCTTCTAATAATCAAGATGATGCTAAAACAAGCTTAAAGGAAACTTTTGCCACACAATAATCTCATCAAGATGCTATAATACAACTAAATAACAAACTTGAAGAGATCATGAAGTTATTAGAAAAGAGTTAAGAAAAACCACCAATTGAAGATGAGACTGCAAGTCACCAATTCAGACAATCGCCTAGTAAACCACATCAAGAGCAAGGCAATTTTATGATGGGGAATCAAAGAAGGGGTTAACTCTTTGAGCAAGATGATGATGTGACGAGAAAGGTCCACCTTGAAATTGCTTAATTTTAAGGAAAATTAAATCCAACAACTTTTCTAGATTGGATTATGTCGATAGAAGATTACTTTGATTGGTATGCAATGCCCAAAAATAGAAAAGTTCATTTTGTTAAGGCAAAGTTGAAAGGGGTAACACATCTATGGTGGCATAATATTAAGAATAAACTTTATTAAACCGGACAACCACCTATAGATACATGGAACGAGATGAAATTAAAGATGAAGGAGCACTTTCTCCTAACTAATTATAAACAATTCATGTACAAAAAATTGTTTTCCCTTAAACAAAGCACTAAGTCTGTTGAAGAATATACAAAAGAATTTCATGAGTTGAGTATTCGGAATCAAGTGCGGGAAAGTGATGCTCAACTTGCAACTTGTTATTAAGTTGAACTTCAAATGGAGATTCAAGTTGAGATGATAGTTGCATGCACTTATACTGTGAATGATGTTTATCAACTAGTCCATAAAATGGAAGGGCTCGAGTTTCAGGCTTCTAAACGTCCAAGTTCACAAATTAGGAGCACTTTCTCCAACCAAATAGCAAACAAACCTTTAAGCACAACAAATTTCCAAACTTCTAACCATGTTATTGGTGAGGGTAACAATCAACAAGCCATGAATGTGCCTGATAGAGATGCTAATAAGGGTAAAACTTCAATGTGTATTGGAAATAAAAAGGTAGGCATGACTCCTTTATGCTTTAAGTGTGATGGGCATGGCCATTATGTTGTTGTGTGCCCAAGCAAAGGTTTACACTTTTGTGTTGAAGAACCAGAATTTGAATTGGAGAGTTACCCAAAGGAAGAAGAGACTCGCAATAAAGATGAACTTAGTGAAGAATGTGATTACTATGATGGTATGACAGAAGGTCATAGTCTTGTACTACAACCTTTATTAGTTGTCCCAAAGGTAAAAAGAGAAGAAAATTGGCGGCATACTAGCATTTTCCACACACATATTTCTTGTCAAGGGAGGTTATGTACCATGATCATTGATGGAGATAGCAGTTTGAACATAATTTCGCAAAAGCTTGTTGAAAAGCTGAATCTTAAAATAGAGAGATATCCAAATCCATTCCAAGTAGCATGGATGAACTGTACCTCTATTCTGATAAATTTTTATTGCTTGGTCACATTCTTTTTTGGTAAGGACTTTAAAGCGTCTATATGATGTGAGGTTTTACCAATAAAAGTGAGTTATATTTTGCTTGGAAAACCTTGGCTTTTTTATAAAAGGGTTCCACATGACGGCTACGAAAATACATATATTCTCATACTTAATGGGCATAAGAAGATCCTTCATCCAAAGAAAAAAAAATCCTTCCAATTAAGAAGCTAGAGGAGGCACAACCAAAAAAGGTGTTTACTATGCGTCAATTTTAAAAGGTATAAGAAAAAATCAAAATCAGTAATGAGAACTATAAGGAGGCAATGATGCACACCAAAAATATATTCAATTTCAAGAAGGTGATATGGTAATGGTTCATCTTTATCTAGAAAGATTTCATTAGGGCACATATCAAAAGCTTCAAGCTAAGAAAATGGGTCAAAATAGACCAAAAGCTTCAAGCTAAAACAATTGGGCAAAAATGATTGTTTTTGATAGGTAAAAGAACAGTATATTAGAAAAAAAGAAAACGTTAAAAGAGCGCCACAAAGTACACAGGGAATATACAAAGAGTGCCAAATAGTGCCAACAAAAAGAATGAGGGCCTAACAAAAAATAGCACCCCTCAACAGGCCCCTATCCAATCCACAAAATCTACAATAAATGAGGAACCCAGAACTATAAACAATTTGGGCCAAGCCTACATTAAATATTGGACTAAAATGCAATTATGAAGGAAGCTCTAGCAAATACGCATTTTTAATTGGGCGAAAATGCTTATTTGACAAAGTTTCCTTCATAATTGCATTTAAGTCCAATATTTAACATGGATGACTCCGGAGATGATGTAGGATTTGCTTTTTTTTTTTTTTTTTTATAGGAAACAACAAAGGGATTTATTGATAGAAAAAAGAAGTACAAGAGAAGGATGAGGAATCCTCCCACCAAAGAAAACTAAACTACAAGAATACAAAAACAAGAAAATAAAAAGTAAAAACAAACAAACTCTCTAGATTAGACCAACCTATTGGAATTACACACCGCTAGCCAATCAAGTTGTAACACATTAAGGGGAGCCCCCTTAAAAACCTTGGAACAAAAAGCCCAAAGAGAAGCAAGGAAATGAATAGACTCCCAAAGATTCTCTGAATTCCTTACTTTATCCTTAAAAATCCTTACATTTCTTTCCCGCCACACAACCCAAATTAAAGCAATGCACGCAGCTTGCCACAAAACTATTCATCTCTTAGATAAACCAAAACCATTATAATTGATGGACAGCATGTCGGAAATGCTCATCGGGGGAACCCAATCCGTCTTAGCTAACTAAAATAATCTATGCCACAACCCCATAGTGAAAGAGCAATGTAGGAAAAGATGATCGGCTGATTCTCCATGCTTCAAGCACAATTTACAAATATCAGGACTAAGAGCTTTGTAGGGTCTTCTCAATTGTAGCAAGTCATTAGTATTTACCTTCTTGTCTGCCACTAACCAGACAAAAGACTTGACTTTGAAAGGAATTTGAGAATTCCAAACGAACTTAGTAGGGAAAATTGGAGGAGAACTAGAAAATTGGGATAAGGCAAGAAAGAAAGATTTGACTGTAAAAAGCCTTGAAGAAGATAAAGACCAGGGTCTCAGCTCTGAAACCGAAGGTGATAAATGCAAACCATCAAGTGACTGCATGAGGCCTTCTAATTCTTCTATCTCAGAATCGGAAAGGTTACGGCGGAAATTAAAGTTCCAAGAGAAGGGACGAGTAGAACCGAGAATTGAAGTGTTGAATATAATGTATTTATAGTGTATAACCTTTCCTTGTTAATATAGGACACATATATGGTAGGACACATGTATGGTAGTTAGGACTCCTAGCCTTGTATATATATATATTTCTCAATTGTAAGTAGATTATTACATTAATGAGAATCAAAGTCTTTCTTCTTTCTCTCTCTCAACATGGTATCAGAGCCAAGGAAGAAACCTAATTCTTTCCTGTTTCCCGTGTCATCAACTCCGGGAAACTTTCCGGTGACCGTGTTTCATTCCGGTCACCTTCCCCATCTCCCAATACTTTCCGGTCATTCGGATCGTCGACAGAAACCACTCACCGCCGGCGAACTTTTCCGGCGACGTATTTTTCCGACACCGACCATACCAAAAGGAGCGCTTGGAGGAGATCTCCAACTTTTGTGAAGGCACCGGCACCAAAAGAGCCTCCACGTGCAATTTTCCGGCCGGCGGCTGCATCTCAAGCGCCGGCGCGTGGAGGGCGCGTGAGGTCTTTTGCGGCGACACGCCTCCTCCTCCAGCTTCGCCTGACGCCGACCAGCCTCCCTACCTCTCTGGTTCTCCCATCCGAGCCCTGCACGTACCTCTTTTGGGGATTTTTGTCTCCGTCGGCCCTCCAAACAGTCTTTCCGGCGAAGCTCCGACTACTTTTTCTCCACTCCAATCCCTGCACGTGCCTTGGGAAGTGTTCTTCTACCTTTCTGGTGGTACCACGCCGCGATCTGAGGCCGTCTCCCTTTTTCGGTGGTGCCACGCCGCAATCTAAAGCCATATTAGGCTCTCTTCGATCCAAACATACTTCATTCTCCAGATAAGTAGATATGACTACTAAAAATTCCATTTTTTCCGCTGTTATATCTGAATCTCCTATGATTACTTCGGAGAAATTGGTTGCAGTGACAATTATCTTTCCTGGTCTGCCTCTGTTGAACTTTGGTTTATGGGTCAAGGATATGAGGATCACTTGATTACACAGGAGGCAGATATCCCTGAGGTTGACCGCATACAGTGGAGGAAGATAGATGCACAGTTATGTAGTGTATTATGGCAATCGGTTGATCCCAAGATTTTTTTTCATCTTCGGGCCTACAAAACTTGTTTTAAATTTTGGACTCAGGCCAAAGGATTATATACGAATGATATCCAGCGTCTTTATAAGGTGGCTTCTGCTATTGTCCATCTCAGCCAACAGGACTTGGATCTATCTACTTATATTGGCCAGATTGCCTCTCTTAAGGAGGAGTTCTTGACTGTGATGCCTCTTACTCCTGATGTTGGGGCTCAACAAACACAGCTTGACAAGTTCTTCATGGTTCTTACTCTTATTGGCCTCCGTCCGAATCTTGAGCCTGTCCGCAATCAGATTCTTGGTAGTTCATCAGTTCCGTCCTTGGATGATGTGTTTGCTCGCCTCCTCCGTATCTCCTCCACTCAGACTTTGCCACTTGATAGCACTTCAGATTCTTCTGTGTTAGTTTCTCAAACTAGCTCTCGAGGAGGCCGCAGTGGTACCCGAGGTAGAGGTCAACGTCCTCATTGCACCTATTGCAATAAACTTGGCCACACTCGCGATCGTTGCTATCAGTTACATGGACGACCTCCTCGCACTGCCCATGTGGCCCAGTCCTCTGATTCTCCGCTGCCTCAGCCTCCGAGCTCTTCCGCATCTCAGGCTTCTGTTGCCTCTGTTGCCCAGCCTGGTAATGCCTCTGCCTGCCTTACCCACACATCTTCTCTTGGACCCTGGATTCTAGATTCTGGAGCTTCTGATCACTTATCTGGTAATAAGGATCTTTTCTCCTCTATTACTACTACCTCTGCTTTACCTACTGTTACCTTAGCTAATGGTTCTCAAACTGTGGCTAAAGGTATTGGTTTGGCCCTTCCTCTGCCTTCTCTACCTCTCACTTCTGTCCTTTATACTCCTGAATGTCCTTTTAATCTTATTTCCATCAGCAAAATCACTCGTACTCTTAATTGCTCTATTACCTTTTCTGATAAATTTGTGACCTTGTAGGACCGGAGTACAGGGAAGACGATTGGCATAGACGTGAGTCTCAAGGCCTCTATCACCTCACCTCGGATTCATCTCCTACAGTTTGCATTTCCACTGATGCTCCTCTCCTCATTCACAATCGTCTGGGCCACCCTAGTCTCTCCAAGTTCCAGAAGATGGTCCCTCGTTTTTCCACTTTATCGTCGCTTCCGTGTGAGTCATGTCAGCTTGGGAAACATACTCGTGTCTCGTTCCCAAAGCGTTTGAATAATCGGGCAAAGTCTCCTTTTGAGCTTGTCCACACTGATATTTGGGGTCCTTGTCGGACTGCGTCTACTTTAGGATTTCAGTATTTTGTCACTTTCATTGATGACTATTCTCGATGTACTTGGTTATTTTTAATGAAAAATCGAGCTGAGTTATTCTCTATTTTCCAGAAATTTTATGCTGAAATCCAAACCCAGTTCAATATTTCTATTCGTATGTTACGCAGTGACAATGCCAGGGAATATTTTTCAGCCCCATTTACTTCGTTTATGTCCATCATGGGATTCTTCATCAGTCTTCTTGTGCTCATACTCCTCAACAAAATGGGTAGCTAAACGCAAGAATCGACATCTTGTTGAGACAGCTCGTACTCTCCTCCTCCATAGTAATGTTCCTTTTCGTTTTTGGGGGACGTTGTTCTTACCGCTTGTTATTTGATTAATCGTATGCCCTCCTCTGTCTTACATGATCAGATTCCTCACTCTCTTCTCTTCCCTGACCAACCACTTTATTTCCTTCCTCCTCGTGTCTTTGGTTGTACTTGCTTTGTTCATATTCTCACTCCTGGACAGGACAAGCTTTCCGCCAAAGCCATGAAGTGTCTCTTCTTGGGATACTCCAGACTTCAGAAAGGTTATCGTTGTTATTCCCTTGAGACTCATCGATACTTTATCTCCGCTGATGTCACCTTCTTTGAGGACTCACCATTCTTTTCCACCACTTCTGAGTCTCTTCCTATTTCTGAAGTCTTGCCTATTCCCATTGTCTCCCCACCTGATGCTATGCCTCCTCGACCACTTCAGGTTTATCATCGTCGCCCTCGTGTAGTTGCTCCTCTCCCTTTTGCTGAGGCACCTGCTGACTCACTTCCTATCCCTTCGGCTTCACCTACCCCGGCTCTGCCTTCTCCTAATGACTTACCCATTGCTGTTCGGAAAGGTACTCGCTCTACTCGTAATCCTCATCCTATTTACAATTTTTTGAGTTATCATCGCTTATCTTCACCCTATTTTACTTTTGTTTCTGCTATATCCTCTGTTTCTCTTCCAAAGAGCACCCATGAAGTTCTTTCCCATCCAGGCTGGCGACAGGCAATGGTGGATGAAATGGCTGCTCTACACTCTAATGGCACTTGGGATCTTGTTGTTTTACCCTCGGGTAAATCTACCGTTGGCTGTCGTTGGGTCTACGCAGTTAAGGTTGGTCCTGATGGTCAGGTTGATCGCCTTAAGGCCCGCTTAGTTGCTAAAGGCTATACTCAGGTTTATGGTTCTGATTATGGTGACACATTCTCTCCTGTTGCCAAGATTGCTTCTGTCCGTCTGCTTCTCTCCATGGCTGCCATGTGTTCTTGGCCTCTTTATCAATTGGATATTAAAAATGTCTTCCTTCATGGTGATCTTGCCGAGGAGGTTTATATGGAGCAACCTCCTGGTTTTGTTGCTCAGGGGGAGTCTGGTTTAGTATGCAGGTTACGTCGTTCTCTATATGGCTTGAAACAATCTCCTCGAGCATGGTTTGGCCATTTTAGTTCTGTTGTTCAAGAGTTTGGCATGCTTCGCAGTACAGCAGACCATTCAGTTTTCTATCATCATAACTCTTTGGGGCAGTGTATTTATCTGGTTGTTTATGTGGACGACATTGTCATTACAGGCAGTGATCAGGATGGTATTCATAAACTAAAGCAACACCTTTTTACCCACTTTCAGACCAAAGACTTGGGGAAACTCAAGTATTTCTTGGGAATTGAGATAGCTCAATCCAGTTCTGTTGTGGTCCTTTCCCAAAGGAAGTATGCTTTAGACATCCTGGAAGAAACCGGTATGTTAGACTGTAAACCGGTAGACACACCTATGGATCCGAATGTCAAACTTGTACCAGGACAGGGGGAGCTTTTAGGAGACCCCGGGAGATATCGACGGCTCGTAGGTAAATTGAACTATCTCACCAATACTCGTCCAGACATTTCTTTTCCTGTGAGTGTTGTTAGTCAATTCCTACAGTCACCATGTGATAGCCATTGGGATGCTGTAATCCGCATTCTTCGATATATCAAAAGCACACCAGGCCAAGGTGTGTTGTACGAGAACAGAGGTCATACTCAGGTTGTTGGTTACACAGATGCAGATTGGGCTGGCTCACCCACAGATAGACGTTCCACTTCAGGGTACTGTGTTTTATTGGAGGTAATCTAATATCTTGGAAGAGTAAGAAACAAGATGTAGTGGCCAGATCTAGCGCTGAAGCCGAGTATCGAGCTATGGCTTTGGCAACATGTGAACTCATATGGTTGAGACATCTTCTTCGAGAGTTGAGATTTGGAAAGGATGAACAGATGAAACTCATATGTGATAACCAGGCCGCATTACATATTGCATCCAATCCAGTCTTTCATGAAAGGACCAAACATATTGAAGTTGACTGTCATTTCATTAGAGAGAAGATCGCATCAAGATGTGTTGCTACAAGTTTTGTTAATTCAAATGATCAACTAGCTGACATCTTCACTAAATCTCTCAGAGGTCCTAGGATTAAATACATTTGTAACAAGCTTGGTGCATATGACGTATATGCTCCAGCTTGAGGGGGAGTGTTGAATATAATGTATTTATAGTGTATAACCTTTCCTTGTTAATATAGGACACATATATGGTAGGACACATGTATGGTAGTTAGGACTCCTAGCCTTGTATATATATATATTTCTCAATTGTAAGTAGATTATTACATTAATGAGAATCAAGGTCTTTCTTCTTTCTCTCTCTCAACATGAAGAAATAGGAATTTTTATCCATGACTACTCTAAATAGTCTTGGATATTGGGATCCCAAAGGTTGGCCCCCCCACCAAAAGTATTCCCAGAACCTAATTTTTTCTCCATCTCCTACCACAAACAAAGTAAACTTGGAAAGCTCCTAAAAGACTTGTGCAATAGCCTTCCAAGGACAATAATGTGACCATTTGACTATAGTATTGGCATCCCAACCATTAGAGTGTGATTCATAAATGCTTAAAATAACCTGATGTCATAGAGTTGAACCCTCTCTAAGGTGCCTCCACAACCATTTCCCTAAGAGAGCGAGATTCCTTAGAGAAATCTTCACAAATTCCAATCCCCGTTTTGCCTTCGGATTACACACTACATCCCAACTAACAAGATGATCTCTTTTACCTTCCCCAACCCCTGACCATAAAAAATCCCTTTACAATCTCTCAATTTTTGCAACCACTGAAGCGGGTATCTTAAACAAGGAAAGGAAGTAGCAAGGCATGTGGGTGAGGCAAGATTGGATAAGAGTTATCCTACCTCCAAAAGATAAATAAGCCTTTTGTCACCCATCTAATCTTCTCGAGATCCTCTCAATCACTGGATCCCAAAAGCCACAAGCCTTAGGATTCCCTCCCAAAGGAAGACCCAGATAGAGTATAGGTCAACCAGAAGCCTTGCAATCAAGCAACTCGGCCAACCTAGAAAGATGACTATGTTCAAGATTGATGTCATAAATATTACTCTTGTCAAGGTTAACCTTAAACCCAAAAATATGGCCAAACACTAGCAATAAACTCTTAAGAGTCTGCAATTCTTCCTCACTAGTGTTAGAAAAGAAAATGGTATCATCTGCAAATTGCAGATGGGACACCCTTATTCTGTTCCTACCCACCCTGAAAACCTCCAACGAATTTCTTTCATCTGCTCTCAATAACATCCTGCTCAGTACATCTGCGACTAAAGTAAACAAAAAGGGGGATAAAGGGTCGCCTTGTCTTAAGCCTCTAGATGCCTTGACCCACCCTTTAGCGTTTCCATTCACTAAGACTGCATAAGAAACCGTGGAAAAACTTCTCATCCATTTCCTTCATCTAGGACTAAACCCCTTCTTCTTCAACACATGATCCAAAAAATCCCAACTCACATGGTCGTAAGCCTTTTCAAAGTCAATTTTGAAGACGATTCATTTCTCCCCTAATCGTCTTTTCTCATCCACTATCTCATTGGCTATGAGAACTGCATCCAATATTTGTCTCCCTTGAGCAAAAGCGCCTTGAGTAGAATGGATAGTTTCATGTAGTACCCCTCTTAGACGCCCTGATAGCACTTTGGCTATGATCTTGTAAAGACTAGTGATCAAGCTAATAAGTCTAAAGTCTAAGATTTTCTGTCATGCTTTTTTTGGGCAACAAAACTATGAAGGAGGCATTAATGCTTTGATTGATAATTCCGCTTCTGTGAAACTCTGCAAACACTCTTACTAAATCCTTCTTGATCACATCCCAACAATCTTGAAACACTGCAATGGTAAAGTCATCAAGCCCCGGCGCCTTATCCCTATCCAACTGAAAAATGGCCTTAGAAATCTCTTCTTCAATAAAAGGGGAGTCCAACCTAGACGCACTCTCTTCAAATATAGGGGACCAATCTAAGCCTTCAGCTCTCCAAGACTCTCCAGTAGGACTCGTGTAGAGCTTTTCAAAGTAAAGTAAAATCTCCTCTGTGATGCTCTCGGAATTATTCAACACTAAGCCTCTTTCATTCTCCAACACCTTGATAAATTTCCTATTTCGCCTGCCATTAGCCACTTTATGAAAAAACTTTGAGTTACAATCCCCTTCCTTAATCCATTTCACCCTAGCTTTTTGTCTCCAATGAATTTCTTCCCTCAAAATTAATTTCTCTAGCTCCCATTTTCTTAAAGCTCTTTGAACTAAAAGTTCAGAAGTGAGACCCCCTACTTGCTCAATGGCATCAAAGTTAGCTATTTCATTTAGGATGCATTTTTTCCTTTCATTTAGCTCTCCAAAAGAAACCTTATTCCACTCTTTCAATTTGGCCTTAACAAATTGTAATTTCCTCATGAACTTGTGACCTTCCCACCCATTTCCTTGAAAACCTCTCCACCAACTTCTAAAGCATTCCTTGAAACTAGGACGTTGCAACCACATATTCTAAAACCTAAAAGGTGTTGGGCCCCACTTGAACAGGTTGGTATCCAAAACTATTGGCCAATGATCCGATGTCCTTCTTGGAAGAACTTCTTGAAGGCTTTGAGGAAAGAAATGCCCTCACTCGTTTGAGTAAAGAAATCGATCCAATCTCTTACACACGGGAGACTCTTGCATGTTTGACCAAGTGAATGGTGCGTTCCGTAAAGGTGGATCAAGCAATTCATATTCTCTTATTAAACCATCAAAGTCCTTCATGCTTAAAGTTAAACTAAAACCTCCCAATTTTTCTGAACTTCTCCTTATGACATTAAAATCACCGCCCACACACCATAATGGAAAAGATAGGTCAAAAAGGTCTAAAAGCTCCACCCAAAAATCCTTCCTAAGTAAGGGATTGTTTGGGTCATAAACTGCGGATAGCCATAGAGGTTCGCATCCATCGAAAGCAAACTTAACTGAGACCGAAAAGGATCCTATTACCACCTCCTCACTACGCAGTTTTTTAGAGTCCCAAATAGTCAAGATCCCATCTGAAGCCCCGCATGTTGGAAGAACAACCCATTCCTTATTTCTGACCATCCAAACACCACCCACAAACCTTCTGTCACACTCCACCTTTTTTGTTTCCTGGATCATCACAACATCCAGATTCTCTAACCTCAGAAAATCTTTAACTACCCTTCGCTTTTTCCTTGATCCCAAACCCCTGGTATTCCAACTAATTATTTTCATGGAAAAACATCATAGACCCTAAACCTCCAAACTAGTTCCAACAGGTCTCACATACCTGTGGAGCATCTACTTTTCATCCTAGAATATACCTTGATATCCAAAGAGCTTAAAACCTCACGCACTTTAGCCATTTTCCTGGGGGATAGGCCTTCTAATTGGAACTCTCCCAATGGAGAGACCACAGCATCACCCTGGCTAACTATAACCAGGTTGGAAACCTCATTAGGCAAATTAGACTTAATGGGGTTAAAACTCTCGAGCAACTGGTTTGAATAAGCAAACTGGGACTCCACCACATCAAGGTTAGGATTGCCATCAGATTTTTGACATAAAGTACCATCATCGTCTTTTTTGGAAAAAATTTCAAAGATTACTCGATTTTCCATAGGAAACTAAGACTGAATGACTGAACTAGGAAGATCTGGAACAAAAGGGCTCAGAAATGGAAGTGCTAAACCACAAAAACGGGGAAAAGAAGACAAGTGTGACTGAGAAGGTGAAGACGAATTTACCTCCATGTTTTCTGCTACCAACATTTCACAATTCCCCTTAAATCTAAGCCCTTTACCCCTGATTTATGGATTAGAAGGCAAAATTGTGACTGATGAACCACGAAGATCGGACCCCACTCAGCCCAAAAATCCTTCTTTGTCTTCTTCAAAATAGGGTTTGCGCAAAGCCACTTCGCCTCTTGATGACAAAGTCCCTTCCCCCGAACACCGTTTTCGAATCCTTGACGATCGACAAAAAATGGGAGGACTCACACTGAATCCTCGTTCGTGGAGCCTCTCGTCTAAACATCAAGATCTACTGATACAGCTTTCCCCTTTCCCACTGCAAAAACTTCTTCGCTTCGTAACAAACCCATCTTATCAGGGGGCTTCTTTCCTCCTATTCTTTGGCCCAACCATGACGGGCCTTTTAAGTTACAGCCCACTTTTGCAACAGTTAGTGGACTAGGATTGGGAAGAGACTGGGCCTTTTTCTCAAAGGCCCGACCATCCTCATCTGAGAAAGCCTCGTCCCCATCGGCCCTAGCCACGCCCGACTTCTTTGTCCCAACTAGCCCAATGTTCAGTTTTTTTGAATTCAAACTGGGCAATGAGGGAGGTAGGAACCAGCTGTTCCCCACCTCCTGACCTCTCTTTCCACGTGTCCCCACTAGAAAAGCTTCAGCCATAATCTTTTCTCCTCCCTTCTTCTTTCTGCCAGCTTCCCCAACACGAAAACTTCCTCCAGCCGTTGATCTATCTCTCTCCGCCTGCCTTCCACCACCTGTCCCCGAGTGAGATGCAAAAATCTCCCGAGTCAACTCCCATTACACTGCCTCTCCTAACATCTTCAACTCCAACCACTGCGACAGAAATTCTAAACACCCAATCCCCGTCTGTCACCTCGATCAAAGCAAGGAGAACTGACCTATCCTTCATTGCAATTCTTACCCTCGCCTTGCTAAGATCAAACAATTTCAACGTTCGCCAATCAATTTCAGTCACCGTCCCCCACTGCTCCACTATTTTCTTCAGATGAACCTCAGACCAGAGATAAAATGGCAATCCCCGTATTTCAATCCAACCTCCTCTGAACTTCCCCTCAACTTCTGAATTTTCCTTTGGCGACCACCTTCTCAACTAGACTGTATTCCCTCCCTCAATCTTAAGAATCCTTAAATCCTGGAAAAAGAGAGCTTCCTCAATCGTTTCTACAAAAAATACTCATTTTCTATGTTTCTGAGCTTCCTCTAAGATTTGCTTCATTTCTATGTTTCATTTTAGGTTTACTGTACAAACATTTTTAAACCATATCCTTTGAGTGTAATTCAACTTAGTTGGCTTTCAATATGTACACCCTAGGGTTGGGCCTACAGGGTTAGGTCCTATATGAGTTTCAGGAGATGTTATACTTGTATAGACCTTTTTGTTCCTTTTGCATAGCCCTCCTTGTATAGTGGAGGTTTCTTTAGGTCTTATTGATCAGGTTTGTATATCATGGGGAGGATTTTTTATCCTTCTCATGTTTTTGTTCATTCTTAATTAATACATCTGTTTGTTTTTTTTATCACCAAAAAAGAAAAAAAAAAATGTGTTTGTCTACCATGGTCATCAAAGTGAGGTAAGCAAAGAATAAGATCTTCAATTGCCACTTAATCCTAGCCCATGTCTTGGGATCAAGTATGTTCTTGAAGGTCAACTTTGTGTCTACTCAATAAGATTGATACCAAAAATTTTTTGTGAAATGACAAGGCAAACCATGCTCTGAAAATACATGGGTTACAATAACAAATTTTCAAAAGCTTAACCTGAATCTCTATGAATTGCATCAAGCATGTAACTCATCGAAACCAAGTTCTTTCAAGCCAGGGGGAATTGATGAGGGAAAGCTTTTTAAAGTATATTCAAGGAAGAAAAGGAAAGGCATAAATAAACTCTATGTAGAATTAATATTAGTTGAAATTAAATTAGGATTAGTATTTGTTTGAGTCAAATTAAGATTAGCTAATTAGGTTATAGGACAATTAGAATTAGAGTCATTAATGAGTTACTAGAATCCTAGTAGACTTTGGATTTCTTATCCTAGAGGACCTTAGTGAAACTCTCAGGTTTCTATCTTTTTTTCTTCTTATCTTCTTTCTCTCTATTTTATTTCATTTTATTCTGTTGGCATAAACTTTATCCCTTGTTCCTCTCCGTAAACCCTAAAAAATAAAAAATAAAACCCTAGCCCACCTATTTGATTGTAGGAAACCATCCTAGGGTTGTCCTACAACAAGCTCCCTAGTACTTGTTTTAGACCTAACGGAATGAAAGAAATAGGAACCCGTTTAATGATGCCAAATAGCCAAGTCAAGCAATGAAATCTTCTTTCATGTATAGTTTTTTGAATGGGTTAAAACGTACATAGATGACCATTCAATATCCATGATAGGTTTTATCAATTGATTGAGTTCCAAGGAGAGTGAGCATGTTTTTTGTTTTCTCTTTCCTAGGCTAGCCTTTTGACACATAGTACATCATCATGTATACTTTGGTGTGCCATTTCTAAGGCACTATTAATATATATTTTTATCATTACCTATCAAAAAAAAGTCAAGGGTAATGAGATTGAAATTCCTAAAGCCTTTCAACCCTCCTCCTCTTAGAACCAAGACTAGAAATGCAACATTTAACTCCTCATAAACACCTCCTTAGCAAATAAAAAAAAAAAAGGAAGCCCAAAAAGAATCCTTAAAAAGACCAAAATTCTCATCCATAATGATGTCCTAAATAGTGCTACTAAAAAGCCAAAGAAAATTCATCTAGGCCCCAAGGTTACACCCCAACCCACCTAAGTTTTATTTACTCAAAGACTTGAAGGACAAACCATCTATGCTTGATCTCCAATCCCCCAATTCTGATATAAGAAGCTGAAAATAATTCAACACCCTTTCTAAAGAGTTTGTCTTTCCCACCATCCACTTTTGAGGACAAGGCAATAAAATTTCAGTTTACTTCACTGTTGAATATCATTGTACTTTTGATTACGATGCAACAAAGAGGCTCATCCTTCTTGTACTTTTGATTACAATGCAATAAATTACAGTTTCTAATAAAGAAAATGTGAATGTCTATAAGCACAATTCTTCATCTTTACTGTTGGGTATCATTTTGATGACAAAACATTTATATCAATATAATTTTAACAAATTTTGCTCATGACAATTGCCAGAAAATCTAACATTAGTTACCAGCCAAACACTGAAACATTGTAGGAACTAGACAGGACCCTTTAAAAATAACCATGCAAGTGAGTATGAGTTACACTTTTGTTTTAAGAAACCTAACCAAAAAATAAAATCAAAACATCAAATTTCTATTTCTTTTCCTCGGTTTTGTCAACAACTAAAAGCAAGCAACATTGGAATTGGGAAAAGTTGAAAGCTTTCCAAGATACATTGAGGCACTGCTTAAAAAAATAAATAAATAAATAAACACTTATTGGAAAAAAAAATCATGATATAAATTCTAACCCTCCACACGGTCAAAACAAAACAAACATCAGAAATTAATTTTTTTTTTTTTTTTTTTTTATAAGTAAGGATATGCATTAAAAAGGCAAAACGCCGCAAAGCATACAGGAAGTATACAAGGCAACTTATGCCTCAAAAAAACAAAGACAAAGAATCACCTCCCTCTAAGTGGAAGCTATCCACTCTAAGAAGCCTATAAGGGAGAACGCCTCCTCTCCTACATACAATTTGGCCCAACTCCACAAATTACAAACAAAAAAATTCTTTAACTTTTGAACATTCAATATCCCCCCCCTAAAAGCTAATCTATTCCTCTCCTTCCACACCGTCCAAAAAATACACAACGGAATGGCATCCCATATCTTTTTCCTTTTCTTTCCCACAAACGGTCCCCTCCAACTAGCTAAAGCCTCCTTTACAGTTTCTGGAAAAACCCATTTCACATCAACTAAACCAAAAACAATCTCCCATAATGCTCTAACCACTGTACAATGTATAAGGATATGATTTACACTTTCTTCCTCACGGCCACACAAAAAGCAACGGTTTGGCAGTTGAAATCCTCTTCTTTGGAGCCTATCCAAAGTTAGCACCTTCCCTCATGCCGCCTCCTAGGCAAAAAAAGCAACCTTAGTTGGCACCCTTGCCACCCAAATACTTCTTGCAGGAAAACCTATATCATCAGACTTCGCCAACAAACTATAAGCTTCCTTTACCCTGAACTGAACACTCTTTCCTTTCCTCCACAGAACTGAGTCTTCCTCCAAGGAGGGTTTGAAACCCCTCAAAATGTGGAGAAAGTCCCCCACCAACTCCAACTCCTAATCATTGAAGTCCCTCACAAAGTGAAAGTTCCAATTTCCTTGGCCCAAATTCTGATCCCACATTTCCTCAACCGTTGAATTCCTTTGCACAGCCATACCAAAGAGATGAGGGAAACACTGAGACAATGGAGCTTCTGAACACCACACATCTGTCCAAAATCTGATCATGTTGCCTTTCCCTACTCGGAATGTCATGTTATCCCAACACCACTCTGATTCTTTCCAAATCTCCTTCCAAACCCCTACTCCAACCGCCCCATTTGCCTTTTTGGGCCTCCAATCAAGACCCTCCTGCCCATACTTCACCTTGATCACTTGTCTCCACAGGTTATCTTTGTCACAAGCATACCTCCATATCCACTTGCCAAGCAAAGCTTTGTTCAACAAAGCTAGCTTTCTAAGTCCTAGCCCACCTTTATCCTTGTCTGTACAAACCACCCCCCACTTGACCAGATGAACTTTTCCCTCCATATGTCCCCCTCTCCACAAAAAATCCCTTTGTAGTTTCTCAATCCTTCTGACCACTATCTTAGGCATTCTGAACAGGGACATTTGATAGATTGGCATGCTAGCCAAAGTACTTTTAATTAAGGTGACTCTTCCACCTTTAGAAATATATTGCCGTTTCCAAAGAGCTAGTCGCCTCTTTACTCTCTCCTCCACCCCATCCCATATATAAGGCGCTCTGTTTGGAGCCCCTAAAGGGAGACCCAAGTACTGAGAGGGTAAAGCCCCCACCCTGCAGCCAAGCTCAACCGCCAACTCCTCCATCTCCATCACCTCTCCAACTGGAATGATTTCACTCTTGGCTAAATTAATCCTTAGCCCTGAAGCCGCCTCAAACCAGAATAAAATCCAACTTAAGTGAGTGAGATGATCCTTTCTAGCCTCACAAAATATAATTGTGTCATCAGCAAAAAACAAGTGAGAAATGCTCATTGGGGACCACTTCCACCCCTGATGTTGCATCCTGATAAAAACCCCCCTCCACAGCTCTCCTGATAAGAACATCTAGCACTTCCATCCCCATAATGAAAAGATAAGGAGACAGAGGATCCCCTTGTCTAAGTCCTTTAGAGCTAGGGAAGAAACCTGCAAGCACTCCATTGACCAACACTGAGAATTTAGCTGAGGATATACAACTCCACATCCACCCCACCCACTTAGACCCAAAGCCCATCTTTTGTAACACCTTCAACAAGAACTTCCAATTGATGTTGTCGTAGGCTTTCTCTATATCCAATTTGCATATAATACCCCTTCCTTTTTGTTTCTGCCACGTGTCTATCACTTCGTTTGCAATTAAAGAGGCATCAAGGATTTGTCTTCCCCTCACAAATGCATTCTGAGAAATGGAAACCACCTTGCCTACTACTTTCTTCAGTCTATTAGCTAGCACTTTAGCCAACAGCTTGTAAAGCCCCCCCAAGAGACTTATAGGTCTGAAATCTCTAAGATCCTCAGCCCCACATTTCTTGGGAATCAATACCAAGAAGGTATTGTTGAGACTCTTAAGGAAAGAGCTGTGATCATAGAAGTCTTTGAACATTTCTAAAAGCTCCTCTTTAATGAACTCCCAACAGCTTTGCCAAAATGCCATAGTAAAGCCGTCCGGACCGGGGGCTTTATCCCCATTCATCTCCATCAAGGCCGCATGGATTTCATCTTCTGTAAAGGGCCTCTCCACGTACTCAGCCTCTTGTGGGCTGATCTGGTCAAAATGAAGGTTCCCTATGTCCGCCTTCCACCCGTATCTTCTGAGAGCAAACTTTGGAACTCATTAGCAATTCCTTCCCTGATATCCTTCTCCTCCATCAGCCACACTCCATTGATCTTTATTCTCTCCAAAGAGTTATATCTACGGTGAGCGCTTGCCATGCGGTGAAAGAAACCCATGTTTCTATCCCCCTCCTTCAGCCATATTTCCCTAGTGAGCTGTCTCCAATGCGTTTCCTCCATTATCACCCATTTTCTATAATTATCCTTTGCCTCTTTCTTAAGCTCTGTTTCCTCCATAGTCAGAATTCTTTCACTTTCCTCCCTATCCCAGAATTCCACCTGCTGCAAGGCTAAGGATTTGTTGCTCTCCAGCTGCCCAAAAACTTCTCTATTCCAGACTTTCAATTTCTGTTTGATTTCCTTCATCTTAGTAGCCAATCTGTAACTAACACTGCCCCTAACCTCAATTCCTTGCCACCAGCTGTGAACTAGATCATTGAAGCCCTCTACCTTCAGCCACATATTTTCCAAATCTGAAAGGGTTGGGCCCCGTCTTATCCCCCCCCCCCCCCCCCCCGTAATTGGAAAATGATCGGATACCAGACGGGGCAGCCTACGCTGATTAATCCCATTGAATTGGTCTATCTAACTAGGGGAAACTAGGAACCTGTCCAATCTTGCCCATGCCTGATTGTTCAGTCCTCCATTCCAAGTGAATTCACCCCCCTGAAGGGGAAGGTCCACCAGCCCAGCTCATCAACAATTTCAGCAAATTTCCTCATTGCTGAATTTATTCCCCTCTGACTACTCCTTTCCCGTGGAAACAGAGTAATATTAAAATCCCCCCCTATACACCAGGGGTCTTCCCACAGCCCTCTGATCGCCCCAAGCTCATCCCATAATGCATCCCTTTCCACTTTGGAAAACAACCATACACTCCCGTAAAAATCCATATAGCCCATTCTCTACATTCCGAAATCTGCAAGACAGCGTGAACTAACCCTCTTCCCAATCTATAATATCCAATGTCCTTGTATCCCAACATATCAGAATTCCTCCTGAAGCCCCTTCCGCATTCACGGCTTTCCAAGCTAGGAATCTTCCGGATCCTAAGCTTCTCGCAATGCTGTCCGACATAGCTTGGATTTTTGTCTCCTGAATACAAATTACATCCACCCTCTGGTTCCTTATGAACGTCTAATAACTTTCGTTTAGAGCTATCATTTGCTCCCCTCACATTCCAACTCAGAATTTTCATCTTCATTGGGCAATCACAATCTGACGCCCTTTGCCTTAATGTTTGACACAATAGCATTGATTAAATAAAGAATGATCATACATGCATATAATAAACTAAAACTACTTGTTTTGTGCTTTTTTTGGCATAGGCAAAAAAAAGAGCCTAACAAATTTAGAAAAAATCTGATGTAACCACACCAATTCAGGGATAGAGGATTTTGAATGTCTTATGTCTATTCTCAATTGTATAAATCTTTCATCGTCTTCCCCATATGTGAGAATTTGGCTATTATCGTCCTCTTGACTTATTTTCAATCAGATCTTTCTTCTTAGCCCTATCTAATCAATCCACACCAATTTTCTTCTCTCTAACAAAATTCATATGAAAATTAAAAGCTCCATCAAAGGTCAAGGCATTTGCTTGGTTACTGGCCAACAAGAGGGTTAATACTAATAACTTGCTTCAGATGAGAAGAACTTTCAAAGCCTTTAGTCTAGATCATTGCACTTTGTGTATGGGCAATAGAGAATCCATAGATCACCTTTTATACATTGTTTGATGATTGGAGTTTTGGCACATTTTTTTACATTGTTCGATGACTTTAGAGGTTTTTTTTTTTTTTTTTTTTTATAGGAAACAACAAATATATACATTGAAAGAAAAGAAGTACAAAAGAAGGATGAGGAATCCTCCCACCAAAGATAAAACTAAACAACACAATAAAAGAACAAGAAACTACACAATGAAAACTACGAACAAGCTCTCTTGGCTAAACCATCCCATTGGAACTACACACTGCTAGTCAATCTATTTGTAACATGTTAAGGGAATGCCCTTCAAAACCACGGAACAATAAGCCCAAAGAGAAGCTAGGAAGTGAATGGAATCCCATAAATTCTTTGAATTCCTAGCTTTGTCCTCAAATATCCTAACATTCTTTCCCACCACACATCCCAAATTAAAGCAATGCACGCATTTTGCCACAAAACTATCCCTCTTTTGGAAGTGCCAAAACCTTTATAATTGATAGACATCATGTCTGAAATGCTTCTCGGAGGAACCCAATCCATCTTGGCTAGCTGAAATAATTTGTGCCACAACCCATGGACAAGGAATAATTTTGGAAAGATGATCTGTTGATTCTCCTTACTTCATACACAACTTAGAAATGTTAGGACTAAGAGCTTTGTAGGGTCTTCTCAATTGCAGCAAGTCATTAGTGTTTACCTTCTTGTGTGCCACTAACCAGACAAAGGACTTGACTTTGAAAGGGATTGACTTGAGAATTCCATACAAACTTAGTAGGAAAACAAGGAGATAAATCGGGCACTTGGGACAAGGCTATAAAGAAAGACTTGACTGTAAACTATCCTGAAGAAGATAAAGACCAAGATCTCGCATCTGAAGCCGAGGTGGATAAATGCATACAATCAAGAGATCGCATGAGGCATTCTAGATCTTCTATCTCAGAATCGGAAAGATTATGACGGAAATTAAAGTTCCAAGAGAAAGGGCGAGCAGAACGAGAATTGAAGAAATAGGACTATTTTTATCCGTGACTACTCTAAATAGTCTTGGATATTGGGATTTCAAAGGTTGGTTCCCCCACCACAAATCTTCCTAAAAGCGAATTCTTTCCCCATCTCCTACCACAAACCGAGTATATTTGGAAAAATCCTAAAAGACTTGTACAATAGCCTTCCAAGGACAACGATGTGACCATCTGACTAAAGTGTTGGCATCCCAACCAATTGTATGTGTCCCATAAATGCTTAGAATGACTTGATGCCACAGAGCTGTACTCTCCCTAGGATACCTCCACAACCACTTCCCTAAAAGAGCGAGATTCCTCAAAGAAATCTTCTCAAACCCCAAACCCCCTTTTACCCCCAGCTTACACACTACATCCCAACTAACAAGATGATCTCTTTTACCTTCCCCAACCCCTAACCAAAGAAAATCCCTTTGCAATCTCTCAATTTTTGCAGCCACTGAAGTGGGAATCTTAAATAGAGAGAGAAAGTAGCTAGGAATGTGGGAAAGGCAAGAGTGGATAAGAGTTATCCTACCTCCGAGAGATAAGTAAGCCTTTAGCCACCCATCTAATCTCCTTGAGATTCTCTCAATCACTGGATCCCAAAATCCACAAGCAATTGGGTTCCCTCCTAAATAAAGACCCAGGTAGAGTATGGGCCAATCAAAGCCTTGCAATCAAGCAACAAGGCTAGCCAAGAGAGATGATTCTGATCAAGGTTGATGCCAAAAAGATTACTCTTGTCACGATTGACCTTAAGCCCAGAAATTTGCCCAAACACTAACAATAAACTCTTACTAGTTTGCAGTTCTTCCGCGCAAGAGTTAGAAAAGAAGATGGTGTCATTGCAAATTGCAGATGGGACACCCTAGTTCTATTCCTACCTACCCTGAAACCCTCTAACAAACTTCTTTCCTTAGCTCTCAACATCATTCTACTCAACACATTTGCGACGATAGTGAACAAAAAGGAGATAAAGGGTCACCTTGCCTTAATCCTCTATATGCCTTGACTCACCCTTTAGCATTTCCATTCACTAGAATAGCATAAGAGACCGAAGATAGACAACCTCTCATCCAATTCCTCCATTTAGGACTGAACCCCTTCATCTCCAACATGTGATCCAAAAAATCCCAATTCACATGGTCATAAGCCTTTTCAAAGTCAATTTTGAAGACAACTCCTTCCTCCTCTGATCGCCTTTTCTTATCCACTATCTAATTGGCTATAAGAACTGCATCCAAAATTTTTCTCCCTTGAACAAAAGCACCTTGAATAGAGTGGATAGTTTCATGTAGTACTCCTCTTAATCGCCCTGATAGAACTTTGGCTATTACTTTATATAGGCAAGTGATCAAGCTAATAGGTCTCAACTTTTTTTGGGCAAAAGAACTATGAAGGAGGCATAGGTGCTTTGATTAATAATCCCGCTATTGTGAAACTCTGCAAACACCCTCACTAAGTCTTCCTTGATCACATCCCAACAATCCTGAAACACTGCTATGGTAAAACCATCAGGCCCCGGCGCCTTACCCCTATCTAACTGAAAAATGGCATTAAAGATTTCTTCTTCGAAGAAAGGGGAATCCAGCCTAGACGCACTCTTTTCTGAGATTGGGGACCAATCTATGCCTTCGACTCTCCAAGACTCTCCAGGAGGACTCGAGTAGAGCTTTTTAAAATAGTAAGATTCCTCTATGATGCTCTCGGAATTATCCAACACCAAGCCTCTTTCATTCTCCAAAACTTGATGAAATTCCTGTTTCGTCTACCATTAACCACTTTATGAAAAAAATTTGAATTGCAATCCCTGTCTTTAACCCATTTCACCTTAACTTTTGTCTCCAATGAATTTTTTCCTCAATATTAATTCCTCTAGCTCCCCTTTTCTTAAAACTGTTTGAGCAGAAAGATCAGAAGAAAGAACCCCTTCTTGCTCAAAGGCATCAATGTTAGATATTTCATCCAAGATGCTTTTTTCCTTTCCTTTAGCATTCCAAAAGTATTCTTATTCCAATCTTTCAATTTTGCCTTAACAAATTGTAACTTCCTCATGAACCTATGACCTTCCCAACCATTGCCTTCAAATTCTCTCCACCAACTACTAAAGCACTCTTTGAAACTTGGATGTTAGAACCACATATTCTCAACCTAAAAGGTGTTGGGCCCCACTTAAAAGGATTGGTATCCAAAACAATCGGCCAATGATCGGATGTCCATCTAGGACGAACTTCTTGAAGGCTTTAAGGGAAGAAAAGCTCTCACTCATTTGAATAAAGAAACCGATCCAATTTCTTGCACATTGGTGACTCTTGCATGTTGACCAAGTGAAAGGGCATTCCGTAAGGGAGGATCAAGTAATTCACAATCTCTTATAAAACCATCAAAATCCCTCATGCTAGAAGTGAAACTAGAGTCACCAATTTTTCTGAACTTCTCCTTATAACATTAAAATCACCGCCCACACACCATAATGGAAAAGAAAGGCCAAAAATGTCTAACAGCTCCACCCAAAAACCCTTCTTAAGTAAGGGACTGTTTGGGCCATAAACTGCGGACAACCACAAAGGTCCGCATCCATCCAACAAAAACTTGACTGAAACAGAAAAATATCCAATTACCACCTCCTTACTGCTCAATTTCTTTGAGTCCCAAATGATCAAAATCCCTCCTGAAGCCCTGCACACCAGAAGAGCAGCCCACTCCTTATTCCTAACCGACCAGACACTACCTACAAACCTTCTGTCGCACACCTCTCTTTTCGTTTCTTGGAACATTACTACATCTGGATTCTTGAGCCTTAAAAAATCCTTAACCACCCTTCATTTTTTCCTAGAACCCAAGCCCCTAGTATTCCAACTGATGATTTTCATAAATACAACTCACTGACCCTAAACTTCCAAACCAACGCCAACAGATCTCAACTATCTGTGTAAAATATGTTCTTCCGCCTTGAATACACCTTAATGTCCAGGAACTTAAGACCTCACAGACTTTGGCCATTATGATGGGGGAAAGGCCTTCAATTTGGAACCCACTCATCGGGGGGACTCCGCATCACCCTGGCTAACTGTAACCAGGTTAGGGGCCCCAAGAGTCGAGTTGGGATTGGGCTTAAAGGATTTAAAACTCTCGGACAAATGGTTCAGACTAACTAACTGAGACACTGCAACATCTTAGTTAGGATTGCCAACAGTCCCAAGACAAAAAGACCCATCGTCATCTTTTTTGGAAAAAATTTCATATATAACTCAAGGTTTCGTAGGAAACTGAGACTGAATGGCTGAATTGGAAAGAACGGGAACAGAAGGACTCAGGTGTGTAAGAGCCAAGCCAGAGGGAGGGGGAGAAGAGACAGAGATGACTGAGAATGTTGATAAGAAGATACCTCGAGGTTTTCCACTACCATCATTCCACAAGACCCCATAGAGTTGAGCCCTTTTCTCTGGTTATTGGATAAGAAGGAAAAACCGCGTCTAATGAGCCATGATGAGGAAAACCCACAAACCCCTAAAACCTGCTCTATCTCACCTTTAGAGAAGTTGCGCAATTTCTCCTTCCCTTTTGAAAGAAAAGGAGCCTTAAGAATAGACCTTTGATCCTTGTCTCCACTCGGCGACGACGTTCCTTCCCAATCCCCGGAACACCTTTTTCGACTCCCTGACAAATGACTTGGACTCGCATTGAAGCTCCGTTCCAACTATGTTCTCGCTTCGAAAGAATCTTCCTTCGAAAGATCATCGCTAGCTGACGAAGGTCTCTCAAGTGTTAAAGGCTCGCTTCGACTTCGACCCCCTTGTCGGCAACCAGAACTTGGAGGGAACAGGGCATTCCACAGCTTCTTTGAACCACACTTCAACACAGAACCCCTCAATTGAGCTCCAAAATCCTCATAGCCTACCTTCCCCTTTCCCTTTGCAAAGGGGTCATCTCTGCGTAAAGAGCCCTTCGCAGAGATGGGTTGTTTGCCTCCCATTTCTTGGCCAAACAACGAAAGCGGGCCAATAAAAGAAACTCCCCTCTTCTAGCCCAAGTCAGTTTCAACCTGTGGACTGGGCTTAAGAGAAGATTGGGCCCTTTTCCCTTGTTTGGAGGCCTGAAGCCCATCCTCAACATTTGATTGGGCTTTGTCCCTTCCATCCCAAACATCTCCATCTTGCCTTGGCCCGACATACCCTGTTCTCAGAATATTTGAATTCAAACTGAAAGACTGGGATGGTTGGGACAAGTTGTTCCCCACTGTCGGTCTTCTCTTGCCACGTGTCCCCACAGGAGCAAAATCAACCTTTTGACAAACTTTTCCCTCTTTCATTCTGCCAACTGCCCCACCAAAAGCCCTACCTACAGCCGTTGATTTAGCCTCCTCAGCCCTCTTTCTGCCACCTGTCCACAAGTGAGGTTCAAGCTTCTGTTGAGTTGACTCACCCATTTCTCTTCCTCGCCTAACGTCTTCCTCTCCAGCCACTGCAACTGAAACTGTGAACTCCCATCCCCTATCTAATACCTTGATCAAAGCTGGGAGAATTGATCGTTCCTTCAATACAACTCTCACCCTTGCCTTGCTAAGATCAAACAATTTCATTGTTCTCCAATCGGTCACTGTCACCGTCCCCCACTACCCCATAATTTTCTTCAAATGTACCTCAGACCATAAATGAAATGGCAAACCCCGTAATTCTATCCAACCTTCTCTGAATTTCCCCTCTATTACTGAATTTTCCTTTGGCGACCATCTTCTTAACAAGACTGTAAGCCCACCCTTGATCCAGATAAACCTTAAATCCCGAAGTGATAAAGCTTCCTCTATGGTTTCCACAAAAAATAATCCTTTTCCACCAGAGAAGGGATGATAGTCACCACACCTTTATGCCCTAATCTTTTCGCCAAAGCCCGGCCGACCTCGGCCCAGTTAACAGAACCAGCATGACATTCGCACACCACAGCTCTTGCCCATCTCCTGACTGGAACAAGGCCTCCTCTCCTCGGTCCTTCTTCTCTAACTACATTCGCGAAGGATCGGCACAAAGGACCCACATGTTTGTGAAAAGTCCTTTTTCCCTGCACTGTCTTCCCTTTTCAACAGTACTCGAGGAGGGACCACCAACATTGAAGACAACGTAATCTTTAGATTTTCTCATCCCCTACCATTCTCTCCCTCAAGTATTACCAGGAAAGTTGACTTTCTGTTAGAAGCGAACTTTGAGAGCCTTATAAACCTACCATGATTGTTGAAGCAAACCTCCATTAAATGTACTCTGGTTTTTCCTCTGAATTTTCTGTTGAAACCCATGAAATTCTTCATCTCAATGGCCTTCGTCAAATGTTCTATCATCCAACCAACCTCTTCCTTCTCAAAACCTAAGGCGAAAACAGAGCCTCTACTGTGCTCTGAAAGCGAACACCATTTTCCCCCGGCCTCACCTTCGAACCTAACCAAGAAGGTCTTCCTCTCCTCAGAGACCTTCAACGTCCTTGGCATTGTTTTTACTCCCTGATGACTTTAGAGTTATGGCACAAGCTATTTAGACTAACCAGATTGGATTTGCTTCCTCCTACAAGTATCAGTGACATATTAACAATTTCCTTTAAGGATTTGGGAAGCACTACTAGAGGCAAAGTTCTTTAGCCAATCGCTTGTGTTACACTGATTTGGATATTTGGTAGGAAAGAAATGCAAGGATCATTGAGAACAAGAGGAGGACTTTAGAGATGATATGGGATCTAGTCTACTTTTATTCATCTTTTTGGACCTCTACTACTACAATCTACAGATTTCAAAGGCATTCCTCCTAACATTATTCCAACTAGATTAGATTTCAATATATATATATCAAAAAGGTTAAAATAGCAGTGTTGGATCATTTTAATGTCTATTGGAGCGTACTTCTTTTCCATTGTTTTTTATCAGGTTTTTTAATTTAGGGAAGGATTTCTTATCCTTCTCTTGTAATCTCATTTTTTTTTTATGAATATGTCCTTGTTTATGATAAAAAGACAGAAAAAAAAAAAAGAAGCCATCAAACTCACAGGTTAAGTAGCTCAGATGGAGCTGCACGCAACACAGTTAATGCTTCCTTCCATCTCCACTGGCGTTCAGATAAAGGTAAAAGACTTTGCAAAATTGACAAGCGCCATTCCCAATCATCAATGAAATGTCTAGCACTTGAGAGTTTCCATTCTAAGGCCTGTCTTCCACCAGTAGTGACACCACCAGCCAATGCATGATCTTGTTCCAACGCAGCAGATGGTAAATTATTATGTAATACATCAAGTAGCAACTCTATGAAAGATGTGACCATTTTGTTACCCCCTTCATAAGTAGAAAGATCAGTACGTTCCCAAGCAGACTTAATGTCCAATTCAGAATAGCTCCCAGGTGAGGCACAATTTGTCAAATTGAGAGAGATATCATCCATATGCAAAAGTGAGACAATAATGGTCACCATCAATATCTGCATTATTGAATAGATCCACCTTCAAGTTAGTGTAGAAAATAAATATTAGGAAAAGCAGAAGAACAAATTTCAAACACTTAAAGACACAACTTGAGAACATCTGGGGGGTTCAAAAATAAATATTCAAATTTATGGCAATCTTAATAGAACATTGTTATACAGTTTATTCAATAGGAACTTAATTTCTAGAATTTAAAGTAAAAGAAATGCCGTTGTGGGAGGAATCCTAAAGGAGAAGTGCTGCAGAAGGGCTATGCTTGCCATTCTTAGGATGATCGGATTAAAGGAAGAACATCAGGATTTTTGAGGATGAGTGGAAGCCTTAGGAAGGTTTGCAGGATGCTGTCAACTACCTCGGTTCTCTTTGAGATTCACTAAAGAGTTACTAGGGACACCTTTAGTAGGAATTTGCTGGAAGCAAGAGAGGTATGCAGCAATGTTAGTAGTACTCTATGGGTGAGGGCGAAGTGGCTCTCCTATTAGGTTATATTTCAACAGTTATTCATCAGAAAACTCAGTAGATTCCCATTGGAGGAGTTTTCAGAGATCAAGATGGGCAGTAGTGTGATTACCTAGTCAGTTGGCTTCAGTTTGGAATTGAGTTGAAGATCCCAGTATTGTTAGAAGGTTTGATTGACACAACTTCTGCAGGCCTTAGGCACTTCTTGTAGAAGGGCATTCGGCTACTGTTCTCACATGGATTTCAGGGGAAAAGAAAACCTTGAAATTGGATATGCATACTCTAGACACTTTTAACTTCTTAAGAAGCTTTGTTGGTTCCCTTTCTTAGAGGCCTCAGAGACAGATGCTTTGGCTAAAGATTCTTCCATCCCTCAATTCCCTTATTTTTCCTTCAATTAGATGCTTTGTCAGCTCCTGAATGTTGGTTAGTAGTTACTGGTGTTTCTTTGTCATGTTTGTCTTGAAGAAGAGCTCATGCCCCTTGTGCTTATCTATTTCCTTGATAAATTGTTGTTTCCAGCTTTAAAAGAAAAAGTAGGAAAAGTAAAATAGCTATTAGATAAATTTTTCTAAGAACTTCATCTTTCAACTCTAAGAACCATGTGATTCCATTTTTGACAGAGGTAATGTGTCATTTTCCTTGGTTTTTTTGGGAACTGGACTTCAAACACAAGAAAGAATAAAGAGAAGCACAGCCTTAACAATTCCAGAAGTACAAGACATCCAAAGAAAGCAAAAATCACAGGGATGACCTTGCGTGGGATATTATTAATGGCCTCCATATGGTTCCTCATGTCTTTCAAATAGTATATAGCTTTTTGGTGGTAGCTTTCTGTTTCATCAATTGTACTCCTTTCCATAGCTCCAAGTGCAAGCACAACAGATTCCAGAGCATATCGCATGTTTGGACTCCCGCATAAGTTCAACATCTTGCATTCTACAAAAATAATTTCACAGACCATATCAGCACATATTGAATGGATAAAGATGTATAACAAAGAACAAAAGCTCTAATGTCAAAGTAGTCCATAGTTGGAAATTTTTCTTGAGCTACAGACAGTAATAGTCAAGTATCCTTTTTGTACAGAAATTCCACCAGCACATTAAATCAAAATACCATTAACTGTAGAGGCTCACTCTCACAATACTAGGAATCCCTCAAACACACTATGCAAAGACAATACTTTTT